>NC_142086.1:32682178-33343428 GCF_054644295.1 Miniopterus natalensis
TTTTTCCCAATTGCAGGAAATGTGAAGAATCAACCACTAGTGCCATTTGGAAGCAAAATGGGATTTTAAAATAAAGTGTGAAGACTCGAGTTTCATATCCCTGTATTTTATACAAAATTTGAAATCCAAAGTGGTGAGCTAGCAAATGTCAGTTTTATACCCTCAGGTAACAGATAGACTTCATCATATGACAGAGAGAAGAATGGTTGAAAAGAGAAATGGCCACGAATGACATTCTCCGTTAGTGCTGGGCCATGTCAGAAGATGTGATTTCCTTCCCCTGACCCTAGACCTAGTTAACTAACTCCAAAAACTCAACTGCCAGAAGTTATAGGAGTTGCTTTCTTTATCATGGCATTGTCATCAAAGTACTCAAGCCATGAAAAGAAATGCCTAAATTAATGGGTGTTTGCAAAAAAAAAAAAAAATCTGCATTGACTTTGTACAAGGATAGGAATTTGGTAAAAGAGAATTCTTCCTCCAGAATCAATAATGAAAACACACACACAAAACACAAAACAAACAAACAAACAAAAAACCCCCTTCTACTAGCATGAAACCTTAGGAATCATCAGACAGAAGAACAATTCTGGGTGTCTCAGATAAAGCCTAAAAATGAGATTCTAATCACCAGGGATTCTGAGAGGGGTGAGAGTGTTGAGGTTTTATATTGAGCAGAAAAATTAGGTAGTCATGGGTTCCAGGTAAGATTGTAACATAATCCATTAAGTTTTTTAAAATTGAAGATATCTTTTTTCTTCCTTTTATAAACACAGTACCTGGGACAAAATGACGTTAAATGTTTCTTGCATTCATTGAATGAGTAAACAAATAAATACTATTATAAAATGCTCCAAAACAATATTTAAAACTATTTGCTTAAAAAATTGTAAAAAGACTATAACAGACAATCTTCAACTTATGATGGTTCTGCTTCACAACGGTGCAAAAGCTATACTCATTCAGTAGAAACCGTATTTCAGATTTTGAATTGTGATCTTTTCCTGGGCTAACAATATGCAGTGTGATACTCTCCCATGATGCTGAGCAGCAGCAGTGAGCTGCAGCTCCCAGTCAGGCACAAAATCATGAGAGTAAACAGCCAATATTCTACAATGTACTGTTTTGTCAGTGTTTTATGGATATTGTGTTTTGTGTTTGCACAGCCCATCATGTCAAAAAATCTCTATCTTCCACCCTGGTGAGAAGAAGAGAAAGGCAATTACTCTTGAAATGAAACTCAAGATAATTGCCCAACTGCAGGCTAATGTAACTATTCTGACCATATTTAATGTAGGCTACTCTAAGCTATGACACTTGGTAGGTTTGGTGTATTAATTGCACTTTCAATTTATTATATTTATTATCAATTTATGATAGGCTTATCTGTAGATAACCACATTGTGAGTGGAGGAGCATGTATCTGTATATTTAAAAGCCATGGGAGAGGGAGGCAGAGGTGGATGGAAGTGAGCAAAGGGAGGGGAAAAAGGGGACACCTGCAATAATGTCAACATAAATTTTTTTAAAAAAACAAACAAAAACCCATACTCAAGGAACTAACAAAAAAGCTATATATAAAGCTTTCCAGATCCACAAATTAGTCTCCCAACAAGTTGGTTCATCTTGATTTGTACAGACAACACTGCTATTTAAAAACTGATCCACATACTAGGCTTACTGGCTAACTGCTCAACAAGTACCCCCCAAAGCCTCACTGTATTCATGTAATAGAATTTTCTTTTTTGCTAACATAAGAGTCCAAAGGCAGGAGTGAGATTTGGGGACAAAGAGCTCTGCATCATGAAGTTATTCAGGGATCCTAATCTTTTAGATCTATTGGTTCTTCCATCTCCGATTACCTCAAAGTTCTCCACTGGGTCCCCTATATTCAGCGAGCAAAGGATAGAAGACAGAAAGCCTGTAGTCAGTGGTATAGGAGGTTTTGTGGTCCAGGCATGAAGATAAGGACATTACATCTGCCCACTTTCCACTGGTCAGAATTCAGTATTTGACTTTAAGGTAGAAGGGCTGAAGAGATTCATTTTGATAAATAAATAACTTGCACTGTCAGTTTTTAAGCAAAGAAATGACTAAGATGAATGATGGGGATTATATTAGCCATGCTGAATAAAAGAAATTAGCAAGGGGATAAACTAGAGACAGGGAGACTTATTAAGAATCTATTGCAGAGAAAACCAAATATGGCATCTTCCATGAGTAGCTTGTGTTCTGATCACGATAGATATATTGAATCTTTTCTCAGGTTTCTTAACAATTCCACAGGGTACCAGGGCATGCAGGAGTTAATGAACAAGAAGCTGCCAGGCATAATAGCAAGGATTGGAGACAACAAATCAGAAATTAAGATTCTAAGCATTGGCAGAGATGAAGGTGAAACTGATCTTCAAATTCTCTCCAAAGCACGAGCTCAACACTCAGGAGTTCATCTCAACAATGAACTTGTTGAGCCAGGTGCTGAACACATAGCCAAGAATAAAGAGTTTGTAGCCAAGTCATCAAAACTCAAGAACATAAGGTTTGCTTGGCATAAGGAGACATCATCTGAAGATCAAAATAGAATGATGGAGAAAAATGAACTTCAGAAAAGGGACTTTATCCATATGATTAAGATGCTATATTATGTAAAAGACATCCTGATTACCCTGAAATTCCTCCATCACCTCTTAGTTACCAAGGCTAAGATTCTTATTATTCTTGTGTCAGGAACCAGTGGCTGAAGCAAGCTATGAAAAAAGTACAGATCCCATTTACCCCAGGATGACCCCTGCCAGTATGTCAAATAGACTGATCTCATTCAGATGCTGGACAAGTTGAGGATTAAGTATGAATGTTACGACCTTCTGTCCACTATGGACATATATCTGTTTCATTGATGGCAGTGAAAATGGAGAACTGCTTTGGGAGTTTTTGACAGAAACCTGCAACTTTAGTACAACAACACCTGATCTCAAAGCAGAAGTTGTGAATGAAAGCTCTACAAGATCCTGCATTCAGTACAAAAAAAGATGGAAAGTTTCCTTTCTTTTCTTTCTTTCTTTCTTTCTTTCTTTCTTTCTTTCTTTCTTTCTTTCTTTCTTTCTTTCTTTCTTTCTTTCTTTCTTTCTTTTTCTTTCTTTCTTTCTTTCTTTTCTTTTTTTCTTCTTCTTTCTTTCCCCCTCTCTCTCTTTTTTTCTTTCTCTTTTTTTATTGATTTCAGAGAGAGGAAGGGGAAGGGAGAAAGAGATAGAAACATCAATAATGAGAGAGAGTCATTGATCGGCTGCCTCTCACACATCCCCTACTGAGGATTGAGCCCATAACCCCCGCATGTGCCCTGGCGAGGAATTGAACCATGACCTCCTGGATCATAGGTCAATGCTCAACCACTGAGCAATGCCAGCTGGGTGGAAAGTTTCTTTTAAATAATAGTCTGAGTTTCATAGTCTGAGGCATAAATATCAATCATGAGAGTGTATTCAAAAGTTTAATTTTAAGCAATGTCAATCATTTGTTTTTGTATTAAAGTTACAAATACACCCCATAATATAGAGAATTGCCTTTTATATGTAAAATCTAGAAAATTCCAAGATATTCTTGGACGTCCATGTACAATCATATATGATATTGCTGGTCTTAGCCTATCCCTTCTACAGGTAGAGGCCGCATGCAAGCTAAATCCCACATAAGCTGGAAAAATGAGACAATAAGTTTCACTGGCTTATTGACAATAAAATTCTTTCCATTTGTTGATTGTACTGGAATTTCGAAGAACACCAATAAAACACATACTATGGATTCTTTAAATACTAGTAAAGTATATACTTAGTGATACTTTAGTATATACTTATTGATACTTTGAACACTAAGAAAGTATACATTTATTGATTTTTTCCCTTTTGTGAAGAAGCATTTGTTTTGTACATTCCTCTATTGTAGTTTCCATCTTATTTTTATTGATTACTAAAACTAAGCACTTTTAGGATATTACAAAATTTTTTTTAAAAAGCTATTGTAGTAATAGTAGCAAAAGAATGAGAAGAAGATGAAAAATGTGCAAGATACATTGATTTGTTAAGTGAGCAGAAAGGAACCAAATGATAGTCTTGGGTTTTACATATGTATATTTAAATTTGAGTGGTCTTTTAGTTATCTGATACACGTTTGGGTGGTTTGATACATCCCACCCCCCACACTGGGGTTAGGGTAATAAACAAAGATTTAGATGCTAAGATGAATAAATAGAGCACAGTATCTGTGGGAAGTCAAGGAAATCTAATGAGGAATCAAGGAAAACAAACAAATGAAAGGAATGTTTTGGTACTATGAGGGTTTTGAAATCAATGTGTGATAGGAAATCGTGTCATCAGAAATCAATATATGACAGGAAATTAAGTGTCAAAAGTGGAAATATTACACCCAGAACATTCCCCGTATTGTGTTATGTTGCAATTCACCACAAGTGTCAAACATTCAGATGCAAATAAAATGCTTGAATAAATAATTCCACTTTAACTGTGGCAACTGCCTTACAGTACACATTTTGGAGGATTGTGTAAAGATGTTGTTTTTAGTGCTTTGAAGAGAAAAACTGTACCTGTTAATCAGATTGATCTAATGGAAATTAATTTTAATCACAGTGCTGGCATGCATTATAGAAGTTAACTAATGCTCAATAAGTTTAAAATACATAGTGTAAAGCCCATTACTTAGACAAAAAAAGAGAAAGAAAGATGACATTAATTCCTGGGAAAACAAATATGTACTTTTTAAAGCCTTCCTGCAACCCTTCTGCAGTGTGTGAGAGATATGGACCCAGTAGCAGGGCTGAGCACACAGCAATCACATTAGTGAGAGTAACAGCCAGAGTCAGGAGCTGAATGTGAACCAGCACTCCAGTCCCTCACACACGCCACCTCCCTGCTCCTCCTGAGTCCCACCTGGGACTGATTACCAGAGAATCCCAGGGTTCTCCCTACAGGGTACCAGTCAGGGTAAAAGAAAAGATACTTCTTTTTTTGGGCCTTCTACACATTTCATTCTTTTTATAAGAAGAAACAAACCTACATCTATCCTTCAGTTGTTCAATACAAAATTTGTAGAGATTCTTGCAGGCATCTACATTGTCTCTAGGCAATAGGAACATTTTTAATAACATTTTCATTAATTTCTCAACAATCATTCCATAATCTACATGCACAAGTACTCTATCAAAATGAATGCCTTTAGTATACATATTCATGAAGTAGAATTTGAAATGTTTAAACACACATACATTTAATATACTCCCAAACAGTGTAATAGATTTTGAGTGCAAAATGGAGCAGAAGATTCCCTAAACAGGAATGTCATTGCTACCAAATAACAGAGCACCAGAGAATATTTGAGCTAGCATGAACCAAGCACTCTCCACTTAATCCCTTCACAACCAAATGAGGGAGGTACTAACATTATTCTCAGTTTACAGGTGAGGAAATTAAAGTATAAAGTGATAAAGTAACTCATTGTAGATCACACACTTTGAAAGTGTCAGAGTAAATGTCGGGCTGGACTGGATGCAGAGTCTGCCCTCTTGACCACTTGACTATGTCTTGGAGCAAGATCAGGGCATAGGCAGGAAGAGGAGCACAGGGATGAGGCAGAAGTGACAAGCAGAGGTCAGACCATGAACAAACTTGGACCACTAGAAATGATAAAACTGCTGTTAATGACTCCAATAAAAAATGGTGATAGTCATTAGGTTCTGGATTTGATGATACATGCAAAAAGGTAATGGATAAATCAGTTGGGGCTTCAGCCAACTGCATCTATTTTCTGTCTTTTGAAAAATAATTACTGCTCAATAGCCCTCCATTGACAGAGACTGGGAAATAAGGAAGATTTGTTGAGTTGTAATTAACATTGGTCTTCCTTCCTGAATTGTTGCTTAGTTGCCAAAAAATTGTATGTACACTCTGTTTTCAGAAGTTTCTGCCAAATATTATCCTCTTATTATTTATTGTAGTTTCCTCAGGAAAATTCTTGTACATTCTCAAGACCCACCAGGGTACAGGTTCTTCTACATCAACACATGTTTCTATGAGACCAATTAGCTCATATTTTCTCCTGATAAACAAAAACACAACTTATAACATTACATACTTAGTTAAATTTCTTCGGCACTATTACTCATAGTAGAGCTACAATCACTGATGCAGGTTATAACTTTTAACAAAGTAACTAATTTTTATCTCAGAGAACTAAAGGGTAGGTAATTGAGAATTGTCATTTGGAGTATTAAAAATTTTTAAATGCACATGATGCACACATTCTTTTTACACTTTTTAAAAGTGTATGGATGGATAAATGACACATGATAGATGATGATATAGATAGATAGATGATAGATGATAGGTGATAGATAGATGATAGATGATAGATGATAGATGATGATAGATGATAGCTAGATGATAGCTAGATAGCTAGATAGCTAGATAGCTAGATAGCTAGATAGCTAGATAGCTAGATAGCTAGAGATAGATAGATAGATAGATAGATAGATAGATAGATAGATAGATAGATAGATAGATAGATGATAGATAGATAGGTAGATGATAGATAGATGATAGATGATAGATAGATGATAGATGATAGATAGATGATAGATGATAGATGATAGATAGATAGATGATGATAGATAGATAGATGATAGATGATAGATAGATAGATAGATAGATAGATAGATGATAGATAGATAGATGATAGATAGATAGATAGATAGATAGATAGATAGATAGATAGATAGATAGATAGATAGATGATAGATGATAGGTAGATGATAGGTAGATAGATAGATGATAGATAGATAGATGATGATAGATAGATGATAGATAGATGATGATAGATAGATGATAGATGATAGATGATAGATAGATGATAGATAGATAGATAGATAGATAGATAGATAGATAGATAGATGATAGATAGATAGATAGATAGATGATAGATAGATAGATAGATAGATAGATAATAGATAGATAGATGATAGATGATAGATAGATGATGATAGATAGATAGATAGATAGATAGATAGATAGATAGATAGATGATAGATAGATGATAATAGATAGATGACAGATGATAGAGATGATGATAGATAGATCGATAGAGGATTAGATAGATAGATAGATATAGATAGATATAGATAGATGATGATAGATAGATAGATAGATGATAGATAGATAGATAGATGATAGATAGATGATAGATAGATAGATAGATAGATAGATAGATGATAGATAGATAGATAGATAGATAGATAGATAGATAGATAGATAGATAGATAGATAGATGATAGATAGATAGATGATAGATAGATGATAGATAGATGATAGATAGATGATAGATAGATAGATAGATGATAGATAGATAGATGATAGATAGATAGATAGATAGATAGATAGATAGATAGATAGATAGATGATAGATAGATGATAGATAGATGATAGATGATAGATAGATGATAGATAGATGATAGATAGATGATGATAGATAGATAGATAGATAGATAGATAGATAGATAGATAGATAGATGATAGATAGATAGATAGATAGATAGATAGATAGATAGATAGATAGATGATAGATAGATGATAGATAGATGATAGATAGATGATAGATAGATAGATAGATAGATAGATAGATAGATAGATAGATAGATAGATAGATAGATGATAGATAGATAGATAGATAGATAGATGATAGATAGATAGATAGATAGATAGATAGATAGATAGATGATAGATAGATGATAGATAGATAGATAGATAGATAGATGATAGATAGATAGATAGATAGATAGATAGATAGATAGATAGATAGATAGATAGATAGATAGATGATAGATAGATAGATAGATGATAGATATAGATAGATGATAGAAAGAATACAAAGTACTCCAGCCTGGATTCTCCAGGAAGCAGATCCAGATATGAAAATGAGCACAGTGGACAATTATTAAGGAGTGATTTTAGGACCAAGACCTGTGGAAGGGAGAGGAGAGAAGCAGTATTGAGTAGGGGAGGAAGTAGAACTGAGATGCCAGTCCAATGAAAGACCTAGGTGACCACACATCCCAGGACTGAATGGCCACTGAGAGTTGACCCAGGTTGACACAAGGGAATCTTCATATGCCCACAGGTGATTAGTCATTAGATGTGAGCTGCCCATGAGAGATGTGTAATTGAGGCATTCCTCTAAACGGGCTAAAGGCTTCTTTTAGCAGCGCTTTCAGTTCCTGGATGATTAAACATTTTAATCCTAAAGAAAGATCTGTGTGGCTATACCAAACAAAGGTATAGCAACTCTGTAACATGCAAACATAAAAACCATGGGTATATTTAACACATATATAAAGTATGCACATATTATATTTTAACATATATACATATATATTAAATATGTGTGTATATATATTTACACCATGCATGGTGACAATGTTTCAGCATTTTATCTTGCTTATAAATTATCCAAAATTATCAATTAATAAGATGATTTAATATGTCTAACATTCTAAAATTAATTAAAAACCCTGAAAATTATATTTCAGCTGTCACATCCAGAAGATAATATAGCTAATATAAAAATGATAAGACTTATTATTTAATTTAGAACACATTTTTTTAAATTCTTAAACATTTTGTGGTAATGATGTTATTAACATCATTGATCAATATATTAATATATCAATAGAAGAAGTTTAGGATGTTTAAATAAAATTCACACAAACGAAATCGGTGTAAAGACATATACATCTTTTTAAACCAATATTGTCAGACCAGTCAGAATTATCTAGGAATTCATTTTAATCATGGGAGAGGGAATTCTTGTGTTCTTTTAAGTGCTTTTAAGCTGGCATTTTTTCAAGGTGCCATATTTAATATACTAGATGCTTAGTTTCCTTACCCTTTAGGGATTCTTATGTTCCCTCATATTAGACCTGTGTAAACCTTATTAGCTTCTATAAATCAATCAAAACACAGCTCTTTATTTTAAGAGATTTTTATATCTAATTTATTTCTCCAGATGTATAAGAATCTTTCAAAAACAAAATGAGTAGAGACTTTTCTCAGTTATGGGCACATGGCCACAGCTTGTAGCTTTAGTTCTATCCCCTTAGTTATGAATTGAAATAAACACAGAGAACAAAACTCACAAATCTAGAACCCAAAGATTTCTTCACCTTTCCAGAGGAAACGGATGTATTCTTGAATAAACAAGCAAACCGACAAACAGCATTTTCTGTCATATCTTACCCAACAGAATAGGTCTCTACCAGAAGATCGACAAATAGGCAGGCCATAAAACCAAATTCACAAACATTCCTGACACATAGCTGCTGGGTTACATAAAAACTGGAACCAGAAATAAAAACAAAAGCACAGGATTTGGGGGGAAAGAGAAACAAAGACTCAGTGAAAGTTCTATTGCAACTTAGGATTTGCTTCAGGAGCCAAGAAAATATGCTTATTGCCAGGCTACAAGGTGCATTTATTTGGACATCTTGGTGGAACCGCCAAAGCTACCAAAGCACAATGTTCAAAATTTAAAAATCTGAGATAGAAATGACAGCTGGTGGTCAGTGGCATCCATTCAATGCCAACAGGAATCCTCAAGTTTGGGGTGCAGTGAAGAAGCAAACTTTATTCAGTGCAAAACAGCTCGATTGTGACACAGCATGGCTGTGAGGCAACCCTAAGGGGGCCAAGTGGCCCTGGGGCCAGGCCCTCTTCAGCTAGGCAGCTCAGCTCAGCTCATCTCAGCTCTGGTCTGTCTCTCTGTCTTCAGTGTTTCAGCTGGGGAGATGCAATCTTTAGTTTTTGCAGGATACGGAAAGTGCACTCCCAGAGCCAGACGGGAACTGGCTTATGTAGACCAATGTCCCCACTCCTGGTTCCTGATTGGTCTGTCCTTGTGCAAATGAAGACTCCAAATTCTCACAGTTTGCTTGTCCAAAAGGAACTGTTGTGATTGGTCAGAATAGAGCTGCTCCGGTTGCTCAGAGCTGTGAGGCTCTGATTAGATGGGAGAAGCCTCAGTCCTCTTGGTTGCAATAGGATTCCAGGAGCCCCCTTCCTAAGGGCTGGCTCAGATGGCAGAAACACAGCGCAGGCAGGCAGTTCAGTGCAGAGGCAAGTATTTCAGGGCTGGCTTCTCCCTTAAGTGTGGTTTGTGTGAGAGGCCCCTGCACAGGAATCGCTGCTAGATTCTGTTTTTTTAAAATTTGAGTCCAGGAGCCCTTTCTAGTAGTTGTCTTCTTTCTTAGGGTTCACAGAATAAACTTGCAAAAAGATTTATTTAACTTATTGATGAAAGAGGATTGTAAAAGTGGTTTATTAATTCAATTTGTAAAATATTTAAAGTGATACCTAAACTCAGATTTCCTAGGAGAGAGCATTCCAGTTTTACAAGTTTCAACCTCAGAGCAGGTTGTTCTTCTTCTGTGACCATCTTAACAAAAGCTGTCCTGGCTCAGACATCCATTTCTATCTACTATCTTCATGCCACAAGCTATTGTAGCCTAAATCCTGAGTATGCCTCCATCCATGTTGAGCTGCCTTTCTGGTTTATTCAACTTGTCTCCTGGAATACCTACAATAGTTTTTATTAGTATTTTGGTAGCTCATTTTTGTTTTTATTTACTCAGTTTTTCTCAAAATTCTTCCATTTTGTATATGTATATTAAGTATATGTAAATTCCCAGGTATGGATATAATGTGTTATAGTAAATACACTTAGTTTCCTCTCTTTTTGTAATTTTTTGTATATCAAAAGTAGAAATAAAATGGCCGAACTCAACCTCTAATAGGCTAAGACAAAAATTTATTCAAATTTTATTCAAAAATTCTTCTTGAAATAAACAAGATTCCAGAGCCTCTTTTATCTGATGCCTACTTTGGTGCAAATTCATCCATGCATGATGACTTGTCTTCCCTTCATCGGTCTTATTCTGACAAATCAGAGCAACACTTCGGCAACCACAGGGAAGAGCAAATATTGAAGCAAGGAGTATTTTCAGACTTTTCCTCTGTTAGTTGTCTAGGGAATTATACTCCAGTAAATAATAAAGCACTCTAAAACCTATTCTGAAATTTTTCTGGTTTAAAGTTTCTGACACAGCGTGATATGGCTGATTGTGCCAATGAATTTTTCCCCTAAGTCAAGAAAAACTGTACAACAATAATTACCTAATTAAGATTTGCATAATTATGATTACTAAATTCCAAGAGAACTGTTATAGTAACAGTGTAACAATTTATCTAAGGCCAATTAAGTTGTGTTTGCTTTCTGCTATAATTTATTTTAATCCAAAAGAGCAATGAACAGGATATGTCTAGTTGATGATTTAATTAAATGTATATTAAAAAGTTAGAAATTGTTATGATGCTGAAAACCTTAATGCCCTTCAAGGCTGGAATGAATCTATTCCTTATTCTCTAAAAGGTTTAGGATTTTCACAGGTAAAGCTATCATTCAAAATGAGATCAATATGCTACAAAACTTAATTATTCTGGTGTGTTCACATAGTAACTGAGAGAGGGGAAGTACATGAAAAGAATATTTTAGTGAAATGACAAGAATTTGTTTAATGTCTTTGAAAGTCATGCCATAAAAGCAGTAATGCAAAGTTGAAACCCTACGTACTTTCTGAAATGGACAGAAGTATTCAGGGACATAGAAAATATGATCAAAGAGAAGGTGTGAGATGGATTTTGTTCAGGGTTTTTGAATCTTATGGTTTGAAAACATCTCTGAGACTATTCTTGAAGGGAAGGACCAGATAAATTGGATGTTAAAATTTTCAGTGTGTTTCACAGTCCAAAACCAAAGGCACCCCACACAACTGTAAAGAAAGAAAGCCCCAGAGAAATATTGAGTTAGAGTTGTCTGATTATAATGATAAAAATCTGAAAACATTTCCTTATTCTTTTGCTATGACGCTAAGTGAAAGAAAACACTGATTTCAAAGCTGTCAAATATGTGATCCCATAATCAATCACTCGTATTTTATAATAGCCATACGCAGTCTGAAAAGCTGTCAATATCCACACCTATCCACTCTTGATTGAAACTTCAATCCTTTCCAATATTTCTGAACACAACTATCTAACTCTTCATCTGCCCATCCTTTAAATCTTTCTTAATTTACCAGTTAATTCTCTTTTAAGAGATAAATCAGCATAACTCTATTTCTTTTTTACCTCTATGGGTGATAACGTTCAGTTAAGAAACCACCACCAAAATTTCCTATTAAATTCAAGAGAATTGCATCTACTTTCTTTAGAACCATCAGTGTTTAACATTTCCCAAGGATGATGGGTTCACACAGTTTCACAAAGCTGTCATCAATGACATTTTAAAGAGATTTGTCCTGAGCATTTCAAACTATAAAAAAACTTTGATATTTAACTAGAATATCATCAAATGGTGCCTGTTTTAATGTTTTTATCATTTTCTTAACCTCTAAGACCTCTCCAAGCATTTATTGTCTATTTAGAAACTACATAACTATCACTCCAGTAATTCCTATTTTTTCTCTCCTCCAATATCTGTTTAGTGCACAACTAATCATAGACCCAGGTATTGCAGATTTTATAGTTGGGCTGCAGACTAAGGATTATACACATTTGCTAATATGGGCTAACACTAATTTCACTGCTTTCTCACAACTGTTAGACAAACATGGGAACTGATGTCTTTGGTTATCACCATTGGAAACTAGCAAGTGTTTTACTGCCTCTCACATAAAAGCCCCACTCCCATTTCTTCTCCCCTTGATATTTTGACTCAGAACATGTTAGAAAAATGTAATACCTGATGAAATGGGCAATGGTCATTTTCACTGATTCCCAGGAAGGAACCTCTTTTACTGATGAGTAAATAGATTTTTAGAAACAGAAATTACTTGCCCAAGATTGGTAATACAGATTTTTATTAAAACAAAAATGTATTTTCCTCTATACCACTAAGCTGGTCTTTATTATTTCTTTTATTCTAAAGACCCCTGTGTATCCTGGAATCCTTTCTATAACTCCTTTTTAATTTTACTTAGTTACTTCATGTTATCCTTGAGTTTCTCAAAACTGAACAACTCTGCTTGAGTATAAAACTTTAAGATTGGAAAATCTTCATCTATGTGGGAGTAGTATTATTAAGAACACTTATTTAACATATATGAAACATTTTTAAATGAATAGGCAATACAAGATTTAATTTTAAATTATGTGGTCAAAAGTCAGTAACTCATCAATTTTTGCCTTTTCATTTTTAGTTTTAAAGGTTTTCTTCCCAAGGGAAGAAGTCCTGAGTGTTTACTGAAGCTCTTTCCCTGAGGCCACTTATTGTTTGTCAGCACCTCTGCATTTCTTTCTTGCCTTGAGGAAGCAGTCTTCCTCTATGACAAAAAAAAAGATGTGATTAGAGAAAGCAAGTGAATGAATCATCTGCTAAATAGTGACAGAGTTTCAGGAATGATTATTGGTTTTGACCAGTTTTTATGTTGAAGCATATGTCTTGTAGTTTCTTGTTTTGAGTTAGGAACTTAATAACTCTCATTCTCAACTCCAAATCAAAGGAAATGGGGCACCAAAGGATATAGAGGTTTTTAGTTTAGAAGTTTTAACACAGAGACTATTTTCAGACAATTATAACTCTTGTATTTAGCTCATAAAACTTAAAAGTCCAATTTAAGATGTTGTAGGCTTATAGAGAAAAGGATACTATTGAGATGAAGATGCAAAATCTCAACTAAACCTTTGTAATTATCGTCATTAAGGAATCAATGTTTTGTGTATGTGTGTGTGTGTGTGTGTGTGTTTTAATGGCTCTAATCCTATGGGACTTGATCAAGATTAAGTTCAGCAAATGTTTCATGCCCAGTTTACAGGTAGTCACAATGGCATAGTCAAGCTATTCTAAATGATGCTTGTCAAACCTAAAAACAATGTGGGATTTTGTTTACTTAACTAATTTTTAAATATATTTTTATTGATAATTTAGAGAGAGAGAGAGAGAGAGAGAAACACTGATCAGCTGCCTGCCACACACCCCCTACTGAGAATTGAAGCTGAAACCCGATCATGTGCCCTGACTGGGAATTGAACCAGTCACTTCTTGGTGCATGGAACGATGCTCATCCAACAGAGTTACACTGGCCAGGGTTACTTAACTAATATTATTATAGTAAAGGTCCTTGATGAGGGCATCAAGCCTTTATAAATGTTAAGACAACACCGAAAATATCAATCCATCAATGATATGTTTGATATTTTAAGAGATAAAGTGTTAGTTCAAACATATCACTGATGGATATTAAAGATTATCTTGTTTCTTTTTTTCACTTTCTCCCATTAAGAAAACATGAGATCTTTCACCTGAAAGCTGTTTCTATTTTTCAAAGGAAATTAAATTTGCAATCCTTCACACCCAATTAGTATTCATAAAGTATTATAATTTCTTATTTCTTCTTCCACCTGATAATTAATGAACACCTATTTTATAAACTCTATGCTTGCCTTCACAGCATTGATAGTCTAGTGCAGATGGGCAATTATAAAAGGGCATGAGACAATTCAAAACAAAGTACATAGAGTGGTTGGTATAGGAGCCTTTATAAAGATACCTTTAACCAAAACTCAGGGCCAGAAAAGGCTTTCTGAAGGGATTAAAAATCTGAAAGAAAAAAGGGGAAATAGCAGTTATCCAGGTGATGGGTGTGACAGGTGAGAAAAATATCTTCTAGATAGAAGAAATAGCATAAACATCCTATAGGAGGGTCAGGAAGGAGAGTTAGATGATAGAGATAAGATAGAGATGATAGAGATGGAGAGAGAGAGAGAGAGAGAAAGAGAGGGAGAGAGAGAAACATGGAGATTGGTTAGAGCATCTGAGGAAGGAAAACTAAATGATAGATGAAGCTAGAGAGGAAACCAGTGGCATCAATATACAAGAGCTTTCTCACCAAATTGAGGAAGGTTTTGCCTTTATCCCTAACATCAATGAAAAGCCATTGGAGGACTTCAAATAGGACTGTGACAAGATTAGATCTGTGGTTTATAAATAAGGACTATAGCTGCTTGGGTGACTATTAGCCTGGCTGCATGTGGATAATAAATTAGAAACAAACAATCTTGGTTATGAGACCATTTGAAAATCTGTTGCCAAAATCTAAGGAAAAGACAAAGTTGCCTAAAATGGGGAGTGGCTGTACATACAGAGAAATATTTATAGAGAAATTTTTAATGTAATTTGTGGATTCATTGATTTGAGAGTGTGAGGGAGATGGAGGAACCAAGAATAACTCTTCTTTGTTTTTAGGCAAAAGTACATAAGGGTGGCATTAGTTGAGGGTGGAAAATGCTGAATCTTTGATGGTGCAAAAATTATGTTCGTTGGCATATGCTATATTTAAGATGTCTTTGCATCCTTTGTGTGAATAATCAATATCGGGGTCAGAAATATAATAGAGATTTTTAGGAATCACAAAGAGAGTAATCTCAATCACCTAGGATGAAACAAGGGCTACAAAAGAGAACCTGAGAAGCCCCAATAGCTAAGAGAAGTATAGAGAATAAAAACCTGTAAAGGAAATTGAGAAGAAATGGGCAGACACTTAAATATTAAACAAAGCAGTATAGTGTCATGGAACCCAAACACAGCTGATGCCATACTTGGTAGGCAAAATAATGGCCCCCCAAAAATGTCCAGGTACAAATCCTCAGAAACTATCTGACACCCTAAATGACAAAAGGAACCTTACAGGTATGATAAAGTTAAGGATCCTGAGATAGGAGATTTTAATTATTGTCTGAGTAAACTCAGTGCAATCACAGGGTCCTTATGAACAGGGGGGTAGAAGGGTCAGAGTCAGAGGGGAATGGATGATGGAAACAGGTGATAGAAAATAGAAATACCAATGACCTCTAGAAGCTGGAAAACACCAGGAACTGGATTTTCCCTTAACAAAAGGAATGAAGTCCTGCCAATCCATTTCAGACTTCTGATCTCCAGGACTGTAAGATAATAGATTATGTTGTTTTAAGTCATTAATTTTATGTTAATTTGTTAAAGCAGCAATGGGAAATGCACTGTCTTATATAAGAGCTGAATTTAGCAATACAGATTTAGTGGTGATTTTTGAAAGGGAAGTGTTCTTTAGTGGAAAAGTTGTGAGATTGCAGTGTTTTGAGTGATTTAAAAGAGTAAATGACTTTTTTGGATCTTTTATACATCTCTGCCCTTAGTGTTTCATATTATTGCTTCTTCAGTTCCAAGTCTGAGTTCGATGAGGCAAAAAGAAAACCCAGTGTGTTCACCACTGCATTGTTTCTTGGGTCTCAAGACCCCTAGGTGATCTTCCTTCCTCTTTTCACCTTTCAGAATCTTTATATTTGCTTTATATATAATGTCCAGGGCTTTTAGTTGTACTTGGCAGAAGGAATAGGGGGTAACAACCCAAATTTATTTTTTAAAATTAAATTTTAAAATTCTTGCTTATCTGTGTTTTCCATAGGTTTTCCATCCAATACAAATTACTTGCATCTTAAATAAATGTGCTTTTACAAATACAATGCCTAGGCTGGCACTTTATATGTCACATAGTAAGCAATATACAAAGTGAAATTGATTTTGCATAAAATAAAAAGTTTGAAACAAGTTTTTAATGAGAACATATACAGAGGTAAAATAAATGTCCCCAATCCTATATAATATTTGACTCATCAATGACACAACCTCTCAAATGGCCTTTTCTAAAATGTATCCTATAAAAGGTGATTTTCAGAAATACTTAACAACTGGTATGGTGCAGGCAGAAGCTACTAAGAGTGATTGCCCAGCAGACAGAAAGGATTGGCTGATGCAATGAAATGGGGCATATTAGCCTCAGTTCTGCAGAAAAACTGATAAAAATCCTAAGAAAATTGTTCCATGAACAAATACCTTTAGGAAATAATGCTTGCTACTTCCTCCTCTTGGGAATTCTTGTCAGAAAAAATATGTATACCTATAACTTCATTAAATCCAGATTTTTATTTTGTCATGAAACTATTTTCTCATGATAAAGTTTTTATTTTTCTGGCCACACATATTCACAGCCTGTAGAATACAGTTTGCAAATGCTTCCTCAAGTGCTTTTATGCTAAACTATGATTCTGTCAAGCCACATCTTATATATTCTTCTACCAGTTGATAATTATTGCCACCTAAATAGAATTGATTCTGTTTAATGACTTAGTCTACATCCTAGTGCATTGAAGATGAGACATATCTAAAATTAAACCAATTGCAATAGCAACACTTCCCTGTACCTATGGATACATTCATTTGCTAGATGGATATCAGCCATAAATAAAAACAGCATATTAAAAAGGAGGAAAAGGTGAAAGGGATAGGTTTAGAGCTAAAACCACGTATCAATTTCCTGTAGTGTCACCTCCCACCCATTGGTAGGAATGCTTTGTTGAGGTTTCTGCTGCTGGATCTTGGCTCAGATGGAAATGGCAATGTTAACTAGTGACACCTGTCATCATCACAAGAAGAATAAATGAGGACTTGCACACCAAGTACTTTGTGTCTTTTAATGGAGTAAGGTTGACCTCGAATTATATTGCATGTTGATCTAATTCCTTCTTCGTAGTTGAAAAGGTGTTTTGTTTTCAGAAAGAAAACACAATTTAGAAATTGTCTCAATCCCTTGGCTGTTGGAGCTGAGATGGGAGCCTGTTTCTGGCTGACAATGAAATCTATGCTGCTTTCACTATAGTGTATGGCAATATTTAGATAGTCCATGAAAGATGTATAATGAGATACCTCTAGGGGTAATTACACTGGAAAAAAAAGCATTTGTGAATTAAAAAAGTAATATGCAATTTAAACTTATTACTGAACACAGCAAGTACAGTCAATTAATTCTCATCATCTTCAAAATAATTTTATTGCATATCACAAAAATAAGCACTAAAAGATTGCTATAAAATGTTATATTTATATATAGCCCAGGGTATACATATTTAACTCCATTGTAAGTGAATCCAAATACTTTCACAAAAATTAAGAAAATATTTCTGTGAACAGAAAGTGGAAGAGAAAGAAGCAGTGAGTAGACCTAAAGATGCAAGCCTCTTGTTCTGAGTGCGGATGCAGGCAGGAGCAGCCAGGGAGTAAAAGTGGCCAAGGTAAGAAGGGAGACCTTAGCTAGGTTTATTGCTTGGAACTGAGCCAGGACTGGCCTTCTTGGTGCCTGAAAAACTGCTACAAAAAGCTGAATGTGGGCTGAGCTTACATAAAATTGCCAGATTGAGGAAGCAAGACATAGCTTCAAAATCTGATCCTAAGCCAGTCCACTCCCTGGACAAGCTACATGGACTGTGAAACTCCAAAAGCCCACAGAGCAAAAAACCCTGCATTGCTAATATAGGAGCCTTCCTGGAAGACGACCCAGGGGCCCTACGGTGGCAGTCCCAAAACTACTGGCCAATATGGAAAAGAGCAAAGAGGGAGGGAGGGGGAATCAATACCTCATTGAAGAGGGCGCGTGCAAAGTAAAAGTTCAAAATACATGAAGATAACCAATGCTACAAATAGCCAAGCAAACAGAATTAACAAGTAAACAAACAAAAACAGATATTTCAAAACATGAGCGGGGAAAAGTGAAAACAATCAACTTTTTTGAAATTGGGAATATAACCATTGAAAGTAAAACTTAATAAGTCTGATATAATAGTCTTAAGTTAGTGAATTATTAAATTTGAAGAGAGTGATAGAGTATTCACTATGGACATGGGGCAGAGGGTTAAAATATTTTTTTAAAGGAAGGGAGGGAGGGAAGAAGGGAGGAGATAGTTAACAGATGTGGAAAATAATTGAGAGTCTCCAAGACAGGTTGAATTGGAATGTATCCCCCCCTTATTAAAAAAAAATGGAAGAGAAGCAATATGTGGAGAAGGCCTGGGTGTGGGGGAATGGATGCGGGATGGAGGGGATCAATGAGGGGAAAAAGGGGGACATCTTTTTCAAGCTAAAGATAAAGAGCGAATAGAAGAGAGAGGTTTGTCAATAAATTTATAAGCTTAGCTAAAATTGACAAATCCATAAAAATAGAATTGCAAGCTCTTAATCGAGAAGAAATAGAATGTCTGGATAACCCTAATATTATGATGAAAGTTGATCAGTACCTAATAAGAGGAAAATTCCAGGTTTAGTGATTTACCATGCAACTTCTCATACACTTACAATGCTAAAATATTTCAAATCTTATATGAAGTCTTCCAGATAATGGAAAGGAGGAGGGGAACATATTGCCCAACGCAGTTAGTGAGACAGTACACTGGCATTAAGGTTTTAACCTTTGTATGTAGGTTTGATAAAGACAGTTCAAAAAAGAGAATACTCCAATTGCCTTCATAAACAAAGATAAGAATTCTGAACAAAATATTACCAATTCAAATAAAACAATAGATAAAACATGTAATCCATTAAGAACAATTTAGATTTATCCCAAATATCCAAGAATGATTTAACGATATCAATAAAATTATAGAAAAGAGAAATAAAAGCATATATTCATTTCAATTGCAGGAAAAAATCTCATTGGGAAAAAAATAACAGGATAAAAATTCTTAGCAAAATAACAAAAGAAATGAACTTATTTAACCTGATAAATCTTACAGAAGCTTTTGTGAATGCTATTAATGGTGAAATATTAGAAGCATCTTTTTTAAAGTCCAAAATTTGACAAGGATTCAACTGCTTCAATTCAACATTTAGTTATAAAGTCTAACTGGTGGCATCGGACAGTGAAAAGAATGAGAGACTACAGATCAAAAGGGAAGAGATAAAGTTCAGTAGTCACAGGTGATATAACTGAGAAAACTCAAAATTATCTACCTAAAGTTTGTAGTAATTGATGAAATACAGCCAGGTGGTTGGTTATAAGATTAATACACAAAAACCATTTGTATTTGTATAGCTTATCAACAAACAATTAGAGAAAAAACTTTTTAAGAATAACATTTACAGCAGCAAAAAATATTGTAAGGTTCCTAAAATATATATAACAAATTTGTTTAAAAACCCACATAGAGAAAACTATAGAAGTATTAAAAGACATTCCATATGATAAACTAATAAAAACATATGCTATATGTGTGAATGAAAAGGCATTTTTAAAAAAATTGTCAGTTCTCTCCAATTGAACTAAAGATTCGATACAATCTCAAAGAAAATCACTATAGGATTTGGGGTAAATTTTAACAAGTTGATTTTAAAATGCTTATAGAAAAGCAAAGAGCTGAGTATATCCAAAACACTTACAAAGAAAAAAAACGAAGACTTGCCCTTAGTGAAAACATAGCTTATAATGCTAGATGAATTAAGATAATATATTATATATTTTTAAATTTATTTTTTATTAAATTTATTGGGCTGACATTGGTTAATATGATCATATAGGTTTCAGGTGTGGGTTTCTATGTTACAAGGCCTGTATATTGCACTGTGTGTCCACCAGAGTCAAATCTTCTCCTGGTCACTACATACTAGGACCCCCATCACCACCCACCCCCTTCCCTCTGGCAACCACTATACTGTTGTTTGTAAGACAATGTATTATAGGTTAAAGGAAACTATATTGCTCAATGGAATGGACGAGTGATCCCAGAAAGAGGTCCATTTATAAATAGAAACAGCAAGTGAGAGGTGGCATTTCAGATCACCAGGGAAATGAGGTTCTCTTCAATTTATGGTGATTACACAAATAAATTCACATCAATTAATGACTTAAATGTAAACGCAAAACTTCAGGGTTTTTGTAAGAAAATATTCTATATCCTGTAATTGAAAGATGATTTTTAAGGCATTATGATGTTAACTAGTAAAAATTTAAATTCCACATTTCTTTCTAATGGGTCATATAAATGTATACACTAAACCTTTATTTAACCAACATGGTTGCTTGTTACATTACACGGCAGATGGCTCATAGACAACAATGAGCTGATTTCAAAATATTTTCAATAATAAATAATCTTGCAAAGCAAATAAACTCAACTAATAAAGGTGAACTATGAATATTCAATCATTATTTTCTAGAGAGAAAGAAATTAACTTATTTGAGTGACATGTGCATAACAATTATAGACAAAAGACTAACAAAAACTAGAACAATTTTTCTTTTTCTTTTTTGTTACCCCAGCATGAAATATGTGTTTTCTTTTCAGACCAATTTTTTTCATCCTAATAAATTCTATCTACTAAATAAAATACACCCCAGCTCAAAAGATCACTCTTCTAAACAAGCCAACATTTTAAATAAGAATGTAATAAGAGAAAGTGATACCTACATTTTCCTCTATTGTATTCACAGCATTTTTCTACATTATCAAATGTTACTACTACAGGATTTAGATCTTCTCTTTTTATACAAGTTCTGGAATTTTGAATGTACATTTACCCATCAGGTTGGATGGGTAAATGCAACTGAATCCCTTTAGTTAATAAAAACTTTCTTGGTCGTTCAATCCTCACTAACCACAATTGTTAATTCAGAATGACTCAACACCTACTCCCTAGAAATAAACCCAGGTAATCTATGTGTACACAAGCTGCTGGTATTGTCCTTAGTGCTACACGGACTATTCCCTACAAGTAGTCAGAGGGAATATGGTGGAAATAGATGATCTCTTGTTGCAAACTCATGAGTCATTGACATTAGGTATCCAAACAGTTTGGTAAGCATAGTCATTTGGACAATATGTACATATGAGTTATATTCTATCTTATTTCTCTTCTACTTTTCTAAGCAACAGATGGTCACGTAAATGCTCAAAAATGGCCTTAGGAATATTAGCTTTCAACCTGTTAATTAAAAAAACACACATTCCAACAAATGTGCTTAATTAAAAAATAAGTTTTTACACGTAATGTTCTCAACTCTAAACCATTTTGGTAACATACCTCAGTTATATTTCTTTGAAAGTTTGCCATTTTATTACTTATACAAAAATCAATAAAAAAATAACAACACTGAGAGAGCACTGATCTTTCTTCCAGCAGCGTTGTATGTTGATAATGTTTTAAAAGTGCAGAGTAATAAGAACTACACAACTAATATTTCACAATGCCAGTTGGAACATTCATCTCTTGTGCAATTTGCTTGATGATTTTTCTAAACATTGAAAACCAAATGGGGTTGGTGAATTGGTGGTCATTACAACACCTATCAGCACGCCTATTTTCAGCTTTGTCATGTACTATACATCAAGCAAAAAAAGTCAATTCTGCATGATTCTTTCCCAAATAGATTGTAAACTCCTCACTGATAAGACCATTTTCTTCCAATGTTACTTCCCTTATATAGTTCCTTGTGCCTAGTTGGCTCTGTATTATTAGTTGGGAAAAGAAAACTGAAATTAAAATTAAAATTGCAGCTTAAAATAGTGGATAGAATTGACATTTGTACAGAACTCTCTTTAGTCCCACCCCGCTTTAATGGCACAATATGCAAATACACCATTCCAGTTCATGCACTTAAAGAAGTCCCCTTAACTAGGAATAGCTGTTCTTTCAGGCTCCATGTAGTCACCAAATAAATGATATTTGAGGCTTTGTTTAAAAACTCCAAAAAAATATATTCAAAACAATTTTTACTTCCTATTTCTGAGTACACACAGAAGTTGTGATCAAATCATCTGAGTTGTCAGCCTTTCACAAAACAGTCACAGAGACAGCCGTTTCATATTGAACAAGCACTTTCAACTACAGCTTTTTGGGGCTTTGAGTTCTTTTTGAGTCAAGTTGCTTAGCATTTTAGGTTTTATTCTTTGTAGTAAACAAGAATGCCCTCCTCCCTTGAAAAGATAAATTGAGCTTTGTTTTCTTTGTTTCATACCTTGCAGCAGTACATTCTGAGTAAAAGCTGCTACTGCATCTTTTTAGTGAGTGATTTGTGTTTAAGCAAACATCTCTAAATATAATCTAGCACTAGTATTAGCTTACCTAAAAGGCACCCTTTCTTCTTAATTTCTAATATCTTCCAAAGAAACCCAGATACAGAAACTAGAGCCTGTAGTGCTCGACAAGATAGACTTGCCTGCCAGACTTAATCAAACATTATGAATTCTATGGACTTTTCTGTATCAATAGCTTAAAAAAAAACCCTCCATAAATAAGATGACAGTAGAAAGTATGCTGCTTCTGTGATTGCGTGGCATAAAATTCATTAGGTTCTACTCTGCATTATTTCAGCATCATTTACAGCTACAAGAAAAACCAACAGCACCTCCAACAGCAAAGAAATGAACAGTGAACTCAGCAATTCATCTCACGTTTATTTTGATAAGAGACCTATATTCGTTTCAATGAAATTTTGACAAGCAGCAGCAACAATGAGTTCATTTCCCTGATTTTTTAAAATCCAAATAGCCTAAGAGATTACCCCTTCACAGAAAGACATTTCTGTGACCATTTTATTAAATTTTAGCTAAGAAGAAATGTTTCCCATTTTTCATATATGTGGAGGGATAGCTTACACAAAAACAGCTACCCTGAGCGTTAATTTTTATGAGTCATCTTTACTATTATTTTTCAAGGGCTATTGTTAGTGTTCATATTTTGAAGTCATTTTAACTATTATCTATTAATTAACATTTATTGCATTGATGTGAAGTTTACTAAATAATCTCTTATGAGATATTCAAATATTTCTTTTATTCAAATGACTATGTAAGAAATATGGACAATTCACATTTTAAGTTTCATTAGAAGATAATATTTCAGCAAAATTGCTTGCTTCAAATTCTCTAAAAATTGTTTAGAAAAATTTCTTTCTTTAAAGACTTTTTTATTGATTTTTTTAGAAGAAGGGAAGGAAGAAAGAGAGAGAAACATCTATTTGAGAGCAATGCATCTATTGGCTGCCTTCTGCAAGCCCCCTACTGGGGATTGAGCCCTCAACCTTTCTGTGCACTGGACAACACCCAACAAACTGAGCCACACCAGCCAGGGCTAGAAAATATATTTTTAATAACATCATATTTAGTATTGAATCTGTAAGAGAATTTAAAAGAGAAAAAATGAAAACAAGAGTTAGAGACACAAGATATTTTGATCATAAATACAAAACTTCTCAACCTGAACTTTGTCATCCAATTTGTTATAAGTTGCCCTCAAGAAGAAAAACAGTGAAGAACAAAAACTATTTTCAATATGTGAAAACTATGATACGAAGTTAGAAATTTATAAACTACTGGACAGTTTCAGTGTCCTCAATACATCAATCACTGCATGAAAACGTTTCAAGTTAGCTCTGACAAGAAAAGAGTGAATACATTTCATTTTGCTGTTATAATATATCCCACAGTCTGCGAATTTCTGAAGCTACCATTTGAGGAAATTATTTATGTTACAATTGTTTTTCTAAGTTTATGAAAGGAGTCATAACAGGGTTATTTTAAATATAGGAAGCCCCGGGGTGATTAAGTATTTGCTTAAAGATTATTTTCTGTGTTGTCATGGATCAGATAAAAACCTGATAAGAATGGTTGACAATCTCTCAAAAGGGGAGATCCAGCAACTTGAAAAACATAGAGTTGTGGTTCAATTTTCAATTTCATTTACAAACACTTTTCTTCCAGAGATTTATCTCTGTGAGATGTGTCAGAGTACAGCATGCCATTATCTATTTCATTAAACTCTGCACTTAGTAGTATAAGTGAATTTAAATAGACTTATTTTTTCATCTAGCAAAAATATTCATGCCTAGTACCTACTATGTACTAGGTGTTAAATGGGAAAAGTGGAGCTGTAAAAGTGAGTAAGGTAAATAAGATGTGGTGGTATTATTGCGGTGGTGTTCACAGATTAGGGGAAGAAAGAGACAAATGACCAATCACTAGATGTAAAAAATGTTCTTTATATCATGTCATGGGAGCACAGAATGAAAGAGGAGTCAGGGAAAGTTTCACAGGAAAAGATTTCTTTTTTGCTGGAACTTAATGGATCGATAGAAGTTCACCAAGTAGAAACAAAAAGGAATATCTCTTTCAAAGAGAATAGCAAATATAAAGGCTCAGTAATGTTTGATTGTATGACAGATGTAGAGAACGGTGAAAACTTATGAGGTCATGAACAGTTTGGAAACGCTGAGAAGTAGTTTGGGGCCATATTATAAATGCCTTTTGAGCTAGGCTAAAGGGCTTGTCCCTCATCCTTTATACAAAGGGATTCAGGAAACGTTGAAAATAGAGGACAGTACATGAAAAACAACTTTTTATTTTATAAAAATGTAAAAATGTTTGAGGATTGACTGAAAGAGATTTTGGAGGCAGAGAACTGTTATGTTTTAATAGTAGTTCAGGTGAAAGATAGTAAGGACATTTGGCAGTGAAAAAGAAGATATAAGTGATTTTAGACACTTAAATAAAATCAAGTAGAATTTGGTACTTGGTACCATTCATATATGGTAAAATGGTAACATTGTAGGACATAGATTATTGAGAGTAAAGAGTTAAGGATGACTTAACTCCATTTGGATATGGTAGATTATTGACAGGGAAGAGTTGAGGGTGACTTCAATGTGTGCAGCTGAGCTATTGAATAGATGATATTGCTATTAACCTAGATAGGAAATCTAGGAAATGAAGCAGCATTGTCAAAAATAGAAGACGATGATGTTTGGTTTTATTTAAACAAAACACAACAGAATATAGTATCAAAGAAAGCAGTAATTTCAGATAGACATTATTTTAATAGTTTTGGTTTTAGGCTTTAAAGTAGGGAAGGAAACAGTTTAATGATCTTATAATTAACATTTAGTTTTCCTAAAAAAACTAAGCCTAAAATTATGTATAACTATGTAAATAGAAACTATCTAAGTATATTAGAAGTTAAGAAACATATACACACTAAGGTAAAATTCTAAAGAAAGAATGGGGCGTAAGTAAAAATAACAGGTATTTCAAAAAAATAAACTATTTTTAAAAAATGAAAAATATAGCCATTTAATTGAAAAACTTGGTAGATGTGTTTTAAAAAAACTGATTAAACACAGCTAAGGACAGAATTATCTGCAAGACAGATATGAAAAAAATTGCATAGTATACAGCCCAGAGATATAAAGAGGCAGGAAAAAATTAAAAGAGACAAGGAGAACAAAATATAAAAATTAAATGTGCATCTAATTGGAGCTGCAAAAAGAAAAAATAAAGGGAATCATCAAGAGACAGTGCCTGAAAAGAAATGTCTGGAAAAGTAGGCTGCCATGTCATGAAAAGACCTGTGAGAACACCTGTCACAAGGAACACGGCGTGGTCCTCAGGAGCTGAGAGTGGTTCCAGCTAAGAGTCAGCAAGGAGACAAGGACCTCAGTCCCACAGCTGCAAGGAAGTGAATTCTAACAACAATCATGCTGAGTATGGAAGAGAACCCCATCTCCAGAAAGGAACACAAAGAGGCTGCCACCTTGTTTGTTTTCTTGTTATAACCTGAGCTGAGGGCCCACCTAAGATGTGCTTCTGACTCACAGAAACTATGACATAATAAATCAAAGGACTCATTTCACTGAAAGAGAGAGGCACCAACCTCTCCAGCACTAAAAATGGTGGTGATGAGATCTCTGCTATATGTTCATACAAAGAGTGGATAACCATTTGGTTTGGATGTTGGAAAATATCTGAATTTTCTATATGAAGAATGGGATGAATTGATGCCTGTAGTAACACTTTGATGTGCCTCAACAAAATCTGTGCCTCAATACAAAGGCTTCTGCATGATTGGTATGCAGAATCCATATAGATTCAGACTAAGCCCTCTTAATCACATCAAAGAAAATGCTAGTGTCTAACAGGTTGTGCCCCAAATCCTGCCATATGCCTTGCATGTTTATATTCTTTCCACTCTGAAAATATTCTACATACCCTGATACAGACTTTTGCCAATGTTGTAAAAATAAATAATTGTGTATTGAACACCTACTACGTGCCCTGTTATGTTAGTTTTCTTTCACACTTAAAGTGTGATGACTCAAGTCATATTGAATCATGTGCATTCTCCAGGATGTACTTGCTGCATGTCATGACCAAGATACTATGATATTATGCTTCTAGGTAATCAGTGTGGCTTCCCCATGAAACTACCTCACATAAGTAATAAATCATGCTCATGGCTTGTGAAAAGCTCTACATGATGCTTACTTGAAGCCAATCTCAGATCTTGTCCTAATAACTGTAGAAGTGGACCAGGGAGGTTTTCCAATGTCAGAGATTTAAGTGAAAGTGCCAGTCTACATCTGGGATCTTAAGTGATGGAGAATGTCAGATGTTCTCATTCAATGTTACTAGTACAAACTTACAGGCAAACACCACAGAAACAGATATTATATATACAACACTATAGTTAAGGGCATGAGCTAAATTAATTTTTTCTAAAAGCAATTATCATTGATTTCCATTATAATTCCTTACCTAGTAGAAGACATTTAAAAATATATAATCAGAAGATGCATATGATTACTTATAACATACCTATGACATAAATAATCATACAATAACGGACACTCATGTGCCCACCTCTACAGTTTCAAGGGGCTGACTTTTTTCCTGCTGTAACCGTGAGAGTCTTACTGCCTTGAAAGAAGTCTCTGATATTAGACTCTCCAAATTCAAGTCTGAATCCATTAAAAGTGGCAAAGACCTGGTAAAAACTACAAAACAAAATGTGCCTGTGCTGACCTGTGTCTCATTCCTATTGTCCATAACACCTACCTGCCCTCTCTAGTTTCAAAATCAGCTCATCTTTTAAATACAAAAATAGCTACTTGATAGAATAGCCCTCTTTGTCCTTGTGGTTTAGAGATGTCTCACCGAGACTAACATAGCCTTCTCCCCATTTCATGTTCCACCCCATTCTCTAGACTCAGCAGTGCAGGGTTGCAGCAGTATCAGCAGGAGTGATGTGAAACACTGGACAATTACAGGAGAAATAGAAAACTGTCTTAACCCATTCACACTGCTATAACAGAAATACCATAGATTGGTGACATAAACAACACAGGTTTATTTCTCATAGTTCTAGAGGCTGGGAAGCCCAAGATGGAGATGTCAGCACATCCAGTGCCTAGTGAGGTCTGCTTCCTAATTCATAAATGGTCATCTTCTCCCTGTAACTTCACATGGCAGAAGGACAAGGTAGTTGTTTGGCTGTGGTCCCTTTTATATAGGCATGTATCCCATTCATGAATAGTCTATCCTCATGGCTTCATCACCATCTGAAATTCCACCTCCTAATACCATCACATTGGGGGTTAAGATTTCAACGTATGACTTTTGGAGGGAACACAAGCTTTCAGTCTATAGCAAAACCCCAGCTCCAAAGTATTTAACACAGAATGTCTCCAGTGGGTGAATGTATTAGTTTCCTAGGGGCTGCAATAACAAAGTACCTCAAAGTTAGTGGCTTCAAACAACAGAAATGTATTCTCTAACAGTTCTGAAGTCAAGAAATCTAAAATCAAAGTGTGTGCCAAGGTCATTTGCCTTCTGAAGGTTCCAAGGGAAAATTCATTCCTTACTTCTTCCAACTTCTGGTGGATCCAGGTATCCTTGGTTTGTGACCACATCACTCTATAGTCACATTGCCTCATCTTCTTAGGTCACAAGACTCCTTCTGCTTATCAGTTATAAGAATGCATGTAATTGCCTTTAGGACCAACCCAGGTAATCCAAGATAAGCTTCTCCTCTTAAGTTCCTTGACTTAATCTTTTTTTTTTTTTTTTTTTTTTGCCATATTAGGTAATATTGACATATTCTGGGCATTAGGATGTGAACATTTCTTCTTGGGAACCACCAGTCACCCTACTGCAGAAAATGAGCATTTGAATGCCCAAAGTAAAATCATTAATGAATATCAACAAAACCCTAAAGAGAGCCTCCAGACACACATAAATTTAGGGAGAGTTGCTGGGCCTCCCTTCGGGATCCTCCCAAAACCTCTCCACAGTCTGCCACTAGAACCACACCCCTCCATATTAACTCCAGCATGCTGGTGCCAGGAGTGGAACAATATCTTAAAACATTCAATCAAACCGGTTTTTCAAGATAATCTCATTTTTCAGATACCTTTTCTGCCTGGCTTGGTGTTTTATAAGATAAAGATGAATCATGGGTCCTTTTTTCTCTGAAAAAGGAGTTCATTTTTTTTAATTTTTTTATTACACAGATACTCATCTATTGACTCATTGTAGTTAATTAAATTTTTTTAAATTAATTCTGCTGTTAGAAAAAGCATTTAAGCTCTGGGTTTCAATTTCCTCGACTATAAAAACTATTGAACTATGCTTTGGTATGTCATAGGAAATATATGATAAACTAGGTTTTAGGGAATAAAACATAACAGCTGAAAATTATTCACGATGAATGAAAAACATGGAGTTTTGTATTTAAGAATATATATAAAGAATAATATTCTTAAATAACCAGGCAATAAGACCAAGAAAACATCATAAAAGTACCCAAAGAAAAGGCCATATTCCAGGAAACAAAAACAAACTGCTAGAATGCTGTACATTAGCAGTAATAGAGGAAGGAAACAAGAAATCTTTAAATTGCTGAGTTAAAGTAATCAACCCAAAATTCTGTGCTTTGCTAAACCACAATTCAGAAATAAAACAAAGGAAAACATTCCATATTTTAAAAAATTACCACTCACACATCTTATTAAATAAATGATTAGAAGACATAATTCAGGAAGAAGGTTAGAAATTTATGTGAATAAAAGAAGGAGCAGGGTGCAAGAATTAATGGTCAGCAAGGGAATGAGTAAGCATGAGCAAATCTAATCAAGCATTAATTGTCCAAAAACCTAATAATAATTACTAACCTAGGAATAAAAAATTAGGTGCAAATAAAATATGAAAGAGTGATAGCTAATGTATTTACATGTGCTAGAAATCCTTTAAAGTATACTATATGTATGTCAATTAGTTTAATTCTATAATAGACATATGAGGTAGTTACTAATAATACCCTTACTCACAGATTGAGAAACCAGGCCAAAATAGACTAATGAACTTGTTTAAGAAATCACAGCTGACAAATATTAGATTCAGGATGTGAACCTAGAAATCTATACTCTTCATTTGTATCCTGTACTGCAACTATGAGGTAGTAACACAGAAGAGACATCTGAGAAAATTACCAAAAAATGTAGACAATAATAATATGTAATATGAAAAAGAATGCTTGGAGTTAAAGTTTGTCAGTTTTCTTACATTATTTTGGGAGAGATTAGAGACCCTGCTTGAAGTTAGACTTTGTTAAGAAAGACAGGCAAAATAAACCAGATCTTTTATGTGTCACTGGCAGAAAGTAGTGTGGTTTTATTTAGTCAGTTTGAAGATGTGTATATCCTACAAATTAACGCCTCTGCTCCTAAGTATGTACGAGAAACTCTTGCACATAAGCACCAGAAGATACATACATGCATATTCATGAAAACAGTGCATGCAATAGAATAAAACTGTAAGCATTAAAAATGCCTATTAAAAACAAAATTAAAATTTGGTATGCTCAAATAATGTAGTGCAATGCTTCATTGAAAATATATGAACAATAGGGATAAATGCAGTATATTCATATTAAGTGAATAAGAAGTTTCAAAAGCCTCCTACCATTTTGTTGACTTTAAAACATTTAAAATTAAATATTTCTTATTTAGGCATATACAGTTAGGTTAAACTATCAAAAAAATTAAGAGAAAAAAATTCATATTGATGTCATTTAGTGTATTCAAATATGAGAAGTTACCATATATAATGCATTAGTTCTCAAATATTATTAGCATAAGAATTCCCTGAGGATCTGGATAAAATGTGTAATTCCAGGACTCATCTTGTTCCTCTGTTCTGGGATAAGGCAGAAAACCATACAGTTGTAAAAACCTACCAAGACAGTTCTAATGCAGATAGTCCTCAGTCACTACTTTGAAAAACACATAATGAGGACCAAAGAATATGCCACCCAGTAGACCAAGGAGCTCTGTGTAACCTGGTATATTTACTAATCTAAGGCACGCAACCAGGTCCTAGGCATCTCTAATCCACCACGATAGACACTGCTCAGCAAAAGTGACCTTATATTCCTATTTGACATAGGCAGTTCCTACTAATTTCTATTGTTCCTGCATAATTATTGACAGTATCCCTACCAACTCTAAAGGTTCCCCAATATAGAGCATAGATTATATGGTCATTCTAGGGATAAACAGTAGCAATAACAGCTAATATTCACTGAGCATCCATGTGCCAAGGCCTGTTAGAGGAGTTTTGGCTCAACTACAGCGAGATACCACCTCATGCCTGTGAAAACGGCTATCATCAAACACAAAAGAAATAACAAAAGCTGGCGAAGGTACGCAGAAAACGGAACACCTGTGCGTTGTTGGTGGAAATCTAAATTGATGCAGGTGCTGTGGAAAACAGTTTGGACATTCCTGAAATAAATTAAACATAGAACTACCATATGATCCTGCAATTCCGCTTCTGGGAATTTACCCAAAAGCAGCAAAATCGCAGCAGAGAAACAAGATGGCGGCGTAGGTAACGGCCATACCCGCCGCCTCCAGCAACCACATCATTATTACAGTTAAAATACAGAACCACCATCACTCAGAACCTCCTGAGATCTGGCTGAACAGAAGCCCTACAACCTGGGAACTGAAGAAGCATGGAGACCGGTAGGAGGGGCGGCGGAGTCGCGGGCCCATGGGGAATGGTGGAAACGCAGCCGAGGGCCCACACCCGGTGCTGCGGGGTACACCCGGGAGGGAATCTCCCCGGGGAAGGTTTCCCAGAGGAGCGAGGGGTCCCAGCCCCACAGCAGGCCCCCAGCCCAGGGCTCCAGGGCCGGGAAGAGACGTCCCCACAACTCCGGGCTGTGAAACCAACGGGGACTGTCCCTGAGGGTCGCGGAGGCTGCGGGAGCCCAGCAGCTCCTCTAAAGGGCCCGGCACGGACTCACTCGGACGCTCCCTTTGAGCCCAGCGCCGGGCAGTGGCCTGAAAGGACCTGGGACACTCGGGGAGGAACTAACCTGCCTGTGATCCGGGCGAGAGGCGGAGGGGCGGCTTTCTCCCAGGCAGAAGAGCTGGCAGAGGCCATGGCTCCTGTGGTGGGTCCTCCCGCACACAGCCGGCAGGCAGGCGCCATATTTGAGTCGCCAGCACCTGACTCACACCTTTGGCCCCGCCCCGTGATTCCCGGAGGCCCCGCCCCTTCCCACCTGCAGCTCATCCAGGCCATTTCCAGGGGCTTTTCTGTGCAAGTGCCCTCTTGAGCCTCATGCTTGGGACTTTTCTAAAATCTCTCAAACAAGCAGCAGCTTGCCCCATTCAGCTTGATAAGCAGCCCCAGGCCTGGCACTAGCGGCAGCTGCATTGGCTCATAGCTTGGCCTCTCTTGGACACCGCCAAGCCCAGCACAAGTAGCAGCCAACTACAGTTTTTTGTGTAGCTCATGCTGGGTGGCCCTGGGCAAGACACTGTCACAGGCTGACTTTGTACCTTCCAGGAGGCCCCAGAGACAGTGCACCTGGTGGTCAGACTCGACCACGCTGGATTACAACCCTACTATATCCACGAATGATATACTCAAGAGGTGTACTTGGTGAACACCAAAGCTCCACTGAAGTAAATCCTGCTCCAAAGGGGTGTCTCCAGCACAGCAGCTCTTTGGCTATAGTTGCAGCTGGTCCTCACAGCTGATTGGTCTGGGGGTCAATTCCTCCCAGTAATGCCAACAGCAACCAGGACTCAACTACAACAGGACAGAGCACACAGCCCACACAGGGGAGCACCTAGAAGGCCCAGCTCAGGCGACTGGGGAGGCTGAGCCACTGGACCCTACAGAACACTTACTACACAAAGCCACTCTACAAATTCTAGGAGACATGGCAGCTCTACCTAATACATAGAAACGAACACCTGGAAGCAGCCAAAATGTGGAGGGAAAGAAACATGTCACAAAGGTGAGAACAGAAGAAGTCTCCAGAAAAGGAACTAAATGAAATAGAACCAAGTAAGCTAACAGATACAGAGTGCAGAATTTTGGTTGTAAGGATGTTCAAGGATATTAGTAAGACTATTACAAAAACAAGTGAGACCATCGATGACCTAATAAAGTACCTATCAGAAAGGAAGGTTACACAAACTGAAATGAGCAATAATTTGCAGGGAATCAACAGTAGAGTAAGGACACTGAGAATCAAATCAACAGTTTGGAACATGAGGAGACAAACACCCAACCAGAAGAGCAAAAAGAAAAAAGAATTCAGAAATATGAAGACAGTATAAGGGGCCTCTGGGACAACTTCAAGTGGCCCAACATTTGTATTATTGGGGTGCCAGAAGGAGAGGAAAGAGAGCAAAAAATTGAAAACCTATGTAAAAAAATAATTACAGAAAACTTCGCCTACCTGGGGAAAGAAATAGATTTATAAGACCAGGAAGCACAGAGAGTCCCTAACAAGAGGAACCCAAAGAGGCCCACAGCAAGACACATCATAATTAAAATGCCAAAGGTTAAAGACAAAGAGAGAATCTTAAAAGCAGCAAGAGAAAAGCAATTAATTACCTACAAGGGAGCACCCATACAACTGTCAGCTGATTTCTCAACAGAAACCTTGCAGGCCAGAAGGGAGTGGCAAGAAATATTGAAAGTGCTGAAAAACAAGAGCCTACAACCAAGATTACTCTACCAAGCAAAGCTATCATTTAGAATTGAAGGTCAGATAAAGAGCTTCTCAGACAAGGAAAAGCTGAAGGAGTTCATCACCACCAGACCAGTACTGCATGAAATGTTGAAGGGCCTTCTTTAAGAAGAAGTTACTGAACAAAAGAATCTGATGAACTAAATAGATCCAGAGACATTGACGCATGTAACAAACGATCATATTTCAGAGAGAAGACGGAAGGGGGGTGGAGGGTGGGAGGAGATTAGCCAAAGAAGTTATATGCATATGTGCATAACCCATGGACACAGACAATGACGGGGTGAAGGCCTGGGGAGGGAGTGGGAGTGAGGTGGAAGGGGTCAATTGGGGGAAAAAATTGGAACACCTATAATACTTTCAACAATAAAGATAAATTAAAAAAAAAAAAAAAAAGAAGAAGCAAAATCACTGTCCCAAAGAGGTGTCAACCCCATGTTCACTGCAGCATTATTCACAATAGCCAAGACATGGAAGTGACTTAATTGTCCCTTGATAAATTAATGGATTAGGAATCTGTGATACATACACACACACAAATACTATTCAGCTATGAACAGAAGAAAGTCCTACCATTTGCAACAGAATGGACCTTGAGGGTACTATGCTAAGTGAAATAAATCACACAGAGAAAGACAAATGATTTATGATCTCATTTATATATAGAATATATAAAAAAACAAATTAATAGAACACAGAGATCAGATTAGTGGTTTCCGGGGGGGGGGGGGGGCGTATAGTGGCTTGGGGGAATTACAAGAAGGTGATAGAAAGGTACAAACTTCCAGTTATAAGATAAATAAGTTCAGGGGATGTAATGTAGAACATGATGACTAGTTAACAACACTGTATTGCATATTTGAAAGTTGCTAAGAGAGTAAATCTTAAACATTCTCATCAGAAGAAAAAAAAAATAACTATATGAGGTGGTGAATGTTACCCAATCATTTTGTGGTAGTCACTTTGTAATATATACATTTATCACATCATCATATTGTATACCTTAAACTAATACAATGTTATACATCAATTGTATCTTAATAAAACTGGAAAAAATTTTGACTCAGACCTCCCTTTTATGCCCCAAAATTTGTGAAGTAGATACTATTTTGATTCTCTCTCCTTTTCCACACATGAGAAAACTGAGGCACTTCGAGGTTGAGATTCTTGCTTAAGGTCACATAGCTAACAAGTAGAGGAGCCTGGATTTAATACCAGTAGTGTGGGCCCCAAACTCATACTTCTGTATACTACTCATACTGCCTTTCAACTATGGGATGCATACAAAGCAATGCTCCTCAACTATGAGGGATGTATTATTATTTTCCCCATTTTACAAATGAGAACACTGAGAGAAAGGTCATAAACTCAAGCAGTCTGGCTGCAAAATCTGTGTTCTTAACCTCCATTTTATTTCTTCTTGAAATATTTCAGAACTTAGAGATCCAAGGGGAGAATTGAATTTCCACATCAGACATGAGCAGATCATTCTCTTATGATGAAAACGAGAAATCACAATAGAAGCCTCAGCCTTTTGTAAGAGAGCACACACAGTGCTGCATTTTTCACAGGTATGTTTCAGATGGTTCAATGAGAAATCTTTGATGGTCGTTTTTATAAGATATGGGTTAAAGTTGGACCTTAGTTAAATAATTTTTTAGAGCCTTTGTCTTTGCACATGTGAAAACAGAGGCAAAGCTAGGGAAATGATACAGTCACTATAAAAGAGCCTCAAAGCCTGTGGATATCCTGTGGGGTTTGCCTCTAAGAATCTTAGGTTTGTCAATTAATCAGTACCTCAACCCAGGAATAGCAATAGCAAGAGGGGTTAGGATCTTCTCTCAGCTATAACTGGCATTTAAAAAGCACACCCTTGTACAATCACACCTGCAGCCTGCTGAATGCAAGGCATCAACTGTAATATGTGAGCCACTGAACTTACAAACTAGAAATGCAAGATGTTCACGTATTCCTTCAGACTTTTCTTCGCCCACCAACACCTCATATTCTGCATGGTGTGAGACTAGTCATATTCTTCCAATTAGGCTCAGGAAGCTTAACCCCAACAGCTGCCTAGCATATTTTTCTGCAATGCTCACTCATTATTCCCTGCAAGGGAGCAAGACAGCAAACCAACAGCAATACGTAAAAACAAACAAACAAACATAAGGAGCAGGCTGTGGGGACATGTAGAAACCCGCACACGTGCATGTATGTACACCGTGTACTACACGCTGCAAATCATCTGAAATGCGCCATATTCTATCAAATTTAAAGAAAATTAAACAAATAATTTGTGCTACAAGAAAGTATTTATGTGAAAGCCAAATTGAAAGATTTATTGTATTTAATACTAACATTGTCACCAAAAAAGCCAGCTTCTGGCCCCCTCTCACATGTGTGATAACTATGTACAGTGACAGATGGTGTACTAGACTTACTTTGGTAATCACCCTGTAAAGTATATAAATGCTCAATTACTATGTTGTACACCTGAAACTAATATAATATTAGATGTTAACTATAATTTAAAATTTTTTAAATAAAATAAAACTTTAAAACAAAGGCAGACTGAAAAAATAAGTAAATAAACAAACAAACAAATAAATACTTGTTGAATGAAAAAAAGGAAATCAATATGTGGTCCCCTCTCACATATGATCAGTGACTGCAGGTTTCATAGCCAGAATACTCAGCCCACCTGCCTTCATGCCCTCTCCCCAAACAGCTTTGTAAAGAAAATTAGTTTTTTAATTAGCAGTTTGCTTTTGATTTAAAAACACTTTCTTGTCACTTGTAGCCATCTCCAGATGACAGTATCAATTTAATTTTATAAGAAACAACTCAGTTTTGAATAGGAAAGTGAACCAATCAATGAAGGGCAGCAGTGATCTGAAAAGAGATGGAAAACAAAGAAGAAAGTTTGATCTCTGCTTTAATTCTATTTCTCATTATAGTTTAACCATCATCCTTATTTATATTTTAATTCATTAAATATAAAAATTACCATATTAAAGCTAGAATGTGTTCTTATCGCCAAAGAAAGGAAACAAACCAACCACAATTTATGTACATTCCAAAGTGTTCAGAAATTTAAATAGATCCAACTTTCTAATCCACATAATTACACAATATTTTCACTTCCTCCCCTTTTAGTCTTTTTCCTTCCATTGCTGGTTTAGCACATTTGTTTCTTCCCTCACACAAGTCATTAGGATACTCGCGGGTTTGCTGATTCCTCTAGATGACTGGTCTTTAGTCTCTAGGTTTCCCTTTGCTTTGCTTTCTTCACAGTGGAAGGAGCTATTTATGCTCTTTAGGATGCTAGCCATTTTGATGGAAAAGACTGGCTTCCTGTTAGTGTTACCATAAAGACATTCTCATCAGGAAATCAGATTCCCATCTCTGGTACACTCAGGTTAATGCACATGGAAGAAGCCAGTAAACCTCTGCCCTTTTAAATCCAGCAGCAGGATCACAGCAGTTAGTCACAAGAAGCCCCCTTGGCTGCCCAAAGTATCAGTATTGCTTACCCACTCCACTAAGAAATAGAACATTCCATGCTTTTCTCTCTTGTACTTCCTGTCTTACAATATGTTTTTCTCAAACATATTAGTTTTTTTTCTTTCTATAAGGTAAATATTGTATAAGTGTCATGGATACATTTTTAAAAATCATTTCTCTTTAAAATACACTCTTTTCCCTGAAACTACTTGTCATCTGAGCAGAAAACTGAACAATGAAAATCATTGCAATAAAATGGACTGATAGATATGTACTCAAAGTAGAATAACAACCCTGTTTGTTGCTGCTGCTGTTTTGTTTTGTTGTGTTTTTGAGGTGGGACAGTAAGTCAGAAATCTCAATAAATGCAATTTTTAAACTTCAATTTAAAATGTGAATAGAGATTTTCTATGTAGAGAAAGGAATTTCAAGAAAATTTCTATTCATTCCTCCAATCAATTCTCCAGAATAAAAGAACATGGGAGTCCAAGTTAAACATATCCACGGAGAAATCTCACAGGACAGATGAAAAGATTTCACATTAGGACACATCATCACAGTGTCTTGGGAAACTAGCAACAAAGTAAAGCCAGTGATGCATCCAGAGAAAAACAGGTCACATACAAAGGAATGAAAGTAAAAATGATATCCAACTTTTAAAATGTTCTAGTAATCTAGAAAACCAGTTGAAGAAAATGATTTCCAATTTAGTATTCTATACCTAGCCACATTACCAATCAAATGTGATACTAAAGTTATTTTGGATATATAAGATGTGAAAGAGTTTAACCATCTTGGGCCATTACCTAGAAAACTGCCGCAAAGCCACTTCACTGACTAAAGAAAAATAAACCAGGAGAGATGAAAATGCATGATCAAGGAAGCAGGGCTTCAACACAGAAGAGAAGGGAATAAAAATGTTCATGGTAAAAAGTAGACTCAGGCAAATAGATGTGCAGTATGCCTGAAAATAATCAGTACACAATGGAGAAGAGTCAGAAAGCTCCAAAAGAAATGCCTCTAAGGAAAAATGAGATAGACAGATACGCTGAGATGTCTGAACATATTGAAAAGAGACTGAGGTTTCTAACAGTGTCTGAAGAAAATGAATTTGTGATGAGTACTCAGAACACTAAGCAATTAAACATTGAGATTATATAACTTCATTAACAAAATGACTCAGCTGTAAATAATATGTACATGTCCATAATAATAGAGGAATATGGAATATGGACTGAAGCAAAATTATCATTTAATTGTATTAGAAGGGGGCAACTGCACTAGAGTGCAGGGAATGGATAACAAAGCCCAGTTCTCATCTTTCAGAGTTGAAAGAAATATGTTTTATGTAAATGTTAAATATTTAAAAAGGGAAGGATAAGAATGTATATTAAAATATTCATGGAGACAAGAAGCAAACCATAAAAAGCATTAAAAAATTATTGCTAGGGAGCAGAAACAAGGAGTAGAAAAAACAGACAACTCATGGATTTTAGTAATAAGTCATATATGAATGATTTAATTTTAAAAATCACCTACATGTATATAATTTATAATAAAATTACATTTTAAAAATATTATTGGAGTTATACGGAGAATGAAGTAAGTGGTCAAGGGAGATAACAATGAAGCAGTGAAGGACTTTCCATGCCAATCTATGGCATTTATAAATTAAATGGTAAATATTGGTGAGCTATTGAATGTTTTAAAAAAGGAGACTCATGATTATATTTAGATTTGGAAAGAGCACTCAGGTAATGATATGGGAAGGGACAAAACAAGGGGCAAGGTAATCAGCAATGTATTGAGTGTAAACAAATTAGGAAAAATCATATGATAAAGAGTTACAGTGCTGATAAATCAGGAATTAACATATAAGTAAGGGGGAGTCATACATGACTGGGAGAATGGGTGAAGATGGTCAAAAGGTACAAACTTTCAGTTATAAGATAAGTAAGTTCTAGTGGTGTCATGTGCAGCATGGTGTATATAATACGATACTGTATTGCATATCTGAAAGTTGCTAAGAGAGTAGATCTTAAAAGTTTTCATCATATACATCAAAATAAAAAGCTTCTGCACAGCAAAAGAAACCATCAACAAAATGAAAATGGATCCCACTGTGTGGGAGAACATATTTGCCAGTGATATACCTAATAAGGTGCTAACTTCCAAAATATATGAGGAACTCATACAACTAAATAAAGACAAACAATACAATTAAAAAATGGACAAAGGACCTAAATAGACACTTCTCCAAAATGGACATACAGATGGCCAAGATACACAAAAAAAATGCTCAAAGTCACTAATCATCAGAGAGATGCAAATTAAAACAACAATGAGTTATCACTCCACACCTGCCAGAATGGCTGCCATCCACAAATCAACAAACCACAAGTGCTGGGGTGGATGTGAAGAAAAAGGAACCCTAGTACGCTGCTGGTGGGAATGCAGACTGGTACAGCCACTATGGGAAACAGTATGAAGTTTCCTCAAAAAATTAAATATGGAACTGACCTTTGACCCAGGGATCCCACTTCTAGGAATATATCCTAAGAATCCTGAAACACCAATCAGAAAGAATTTATGCACATCTATGTTCATAGCAGGGCAATTTACAATAGCTAAGGTCTGGAAACAGCCCAACTGCCCATCAGTAGATGAGTGGATAAAAAAAGTGTGGAACATTTACACCATGGAATACTATGCAACTGTAAAAGAGAAGTAATTTTTACCCTTTGAGACAGTGTAGAGGGACCCGGAGAGTACTATGTCAAGTGGAATAAGCCAGTCAGAGAAAGACAAGTATCGCATGATCTCACTCATATGTAGAATCTAATGAACAAAATAAACTGATGAACAAAATAGATCCAGAGACATGGAAGCATGCAACAGACTGAGGGATCTCAGAGGGAAGGGGGGTGGCATGGAGAGATTAACCAAAGAACCTATATGCATATATGCATAACCCATGGACACAGACAATAGTGTGGTGAAGGCCTGGGGAGGTGAGGGGAGCTAGATGGAGGGGTTCAATTAGAAGGGAGGGACATCTGTAATATTTTCAACAAAAAAGATAAATAAAAAAGTTCTCATAAGAAAATGTAACTATGTGAGGTGATGGATATTAACTAAACTTACATGGTAATCATTTTGCAACACATTCATATATCAAATCACTGTGTTATACAGTTTAAACTAATACAGTGCTATATGCCAAATATATCTCAATAAAACTGGAGAGGAAAAGAACAAGCTAATTAAAACTATAGCAAAAGATGTAAACAGAAAATTCACAAAATAATAAATTACGTGGTCAGGGAATATAAAAATATATTTTAAAACATTCAACTCACCATTAATTCCAAACATGGAAATCAAAAATATACCATTTTTTTTACCAATAAGCACAAAAACAACAACAAAAAATAGACAACCTGGCTTTTATGATGCAAGCGAAATAGGAACACTCAGTTGCAAAAAGCATAAATAAATTGCTACAGTCTTTATGAAAGAGGAACAAAAGACTTAAACCAAGAGATTAGTTGTGGTGCAGAGTGGATTCCTCTGTTTACCCTGTTTCTGCCCTTCCAAACTACATTTTGCACATGGCTTTTGCATGTCAATGACACAAACCTACCCCATCAAAGATCATTCACTGCGACTCCTGTTGGCCAACTGGCTCATCTTCTATTGCTCTAGTTCCAAATTTTTAGGATATGATTTGATCAGCAATGTTTGTGACATATGTTTCTGGTTGAACCCCTTGTGTGCAGAAGAAGGAGTTTACCTGGTAGAAACCTGACCACTAACTCCTTCAGCCTGGCCTGTGGGTTGGCAGAATTTACTGATAAGGCAGCTGAGGACAGGTCATTGCCTGAAATGCTACTTGGAAACTACGTATTGTATGATGTATAGTGGTTATGAGGACAGACTCAGGGGCCAAAGGTTTCTACCACTTTCTAGCTGGGTAACCTTAGGCAGCATTTAACTTCTCTAGCCTTGTTCCCCACGTAAAGTGGGGATAGTAATAGTCATCTAAATGACAGTGTTGTTTAAAGGACAACTGGCAATATAAGAGGCTCTTTCTGTCATTTTTATTATAAATAATCTGAGGAAAATGATTTGGTTTGAAATATGGTACAGGAAATGAAGACAGGCAAACTTACTAGAAAGGAAAAGTCTGACGGGCATCGGATCTCGTTTTCCTTCTTTTTTTTTTTTTCATTTTAAGTGTAGTTTGAAAACATTCAGACAAAAAGCAACGTTTAGTTTGGCTCTTAATAATGTAGATTTATAACAAATCTCTGAGAAATCAAACATCTGATAATTCTTTCAGGAGTTGAGATTTTGCTTATCTATATCCTCAGTAACCTACTGTAAGCTCTCGAAATATTTTAGTCTTCAAAACATTTAGTACAACTTCTATCATGTTGCTTTTTTGATGTGTTAATGTTGTTCCTTAGTTAATAATAAGCCCTAAATCTTTCTCAGCCTTCAGAAAATGGTTAGCTACACTGACATTGTTAGCAGGTTTCCTCTACTTCAGTGACCACACAATAGCCTTAATCCTAAATGAGTAACAATATAATACAAACTTTATGGACTCCAGCTGAGTGGATTTTCCCACTCCCAATTCTTTCCAAATTTCTTTCATTTCTAGAGTTTACCCTGTCTCTGATTTACCTTCGGCTCCTGACACTCTTGAATAATTTCTTTTGACTCCGCTGTGCCCTAACTTTCCCAGTCAAATCTGTAAGACTTTGTCAAGCTGTGCTCCGGGTTCATTCCCCAAAGCCTGTCAAATGCCTCTGCCTCAATGCCTCAGGCATAGGAGTGTTTCTCCTTTTGGAGGAGTGCCAACTTAAATAATGGAAGGCATCTGTAAGGATTATCTTAGCATAATAGTTTTAAAACTACTGCGGCTAGTTTAAAGTTGTGTTAAGATTGTGAAAGCCTTTACCATTTGGCTTTATGATTAGCCCTGCCAAATCTCAATGGAAGAGATTTGAAGTAGCATTATTAAAAACAACTCATCATCCAGTATTCTTTATAGCTCCGTGGAGGAATGGTATATTAATTCAGACTTTGTGTGTGCACCTCAAGTTATAGAAACCCATTCCAGCCAACATATGAAAGTCAGGATGTTATATACATGACAAGGGCAGAGAGCCTGGAAGGCCTCTGGAATGAGCAGAATTCCTTTACCCTCTCTGCCTTTCTGCCAGTTTGTTTTATTTCTCTTTCTCACATTTGCTAACTCATTTTCCCAGGCACCCCATCACCCCAACTAATCGTCTCTTTTGTAGACATCTTTGAAAATATGGCCTCTAAGGAGAGATCCAATACTGAATACCCCAAAAAGGGTCACTGATGCCTCCCACTCCCCAGCTTGTGTCAAAGAGAGAAGAGCTCCTGAATCTGGACAAGCAGCCACGGTCAAAAGAAGATGTATGGGGTATAAGCACTGCTGCTTAGGGCAACGACTCTGGCTAAGTCAAGGAGGCAGCAGAGAAAGGGGAAGAACTCAGTAAAAAGTGGCTGAAAGGCGGCCAAAAGAAGGTTGTACTACCTTTTTAAAACGAGCTAATAACCATTGGGGAAAACGTTTCCCATCTGCAGTGTGTAGCTATTGGGTTGGCTGCCCTCCTCTAAGCTTCCGTAGAGGAAAACAATCAGCCAAGTTCCATACTAAAGAAAATATTTTTGTTTTTAGAAAATATTTATGTTTTGAAAAGTACAAAATTGACTTCTTTTTTTAAAAAATTTTGTTTCAAATATTACAGATGTCCCTTTTTCTCCCCATTGATCCATTCCACCCCATCTCGGCCCCCCTCCCCAGTTCCTCTCCACACCATTGTCCGTGTCCTTGGGTTGTGCATATATGCATATAAATTCTTTGGTTAATCTCTCCCCCTCCACCCAACAACCCTCCTCCATCCCTCTGAGATTCGTAAGTCTGATCCATGCTTCCATGTCACTGAAACATTTATGTTCATCAGTTTATTAAGTTCTTTAGATTCCACATATAAGTGAGATTATATGATGTTTGTCTTTCTCTGCCTGGCTTATTTAGTTTAGAATAATATTCTCCAGGTCCATCCATACTGTCCCAAAGGGTATGAGATCCTTCTTTACAGCTGCGTAGTATTCTGTGGTGTAAATGTTCCACAGTTTTTTTATCCACTCATCTACTGATGGGCACTTGGGCTGTTTCCAGATCTTAGCTATTGTAAATTGCCCTGCTATGAACATAAGGGTGCATATATTCTTTCTGATTAGTGTTTCAGAATTCTTAGGATATATTCCTAGAAATTGGACCACTGGGTCAAAAGGCAGCTCCATTTTTAATTTTTTGAGGAAGCTCCATATTGTTTCTATAGTGGTTGCACCAGTCTGCATTCCCACCAGCAGTGTACTAGGGTTCCCCTTTCTCTACACCCTCGCCAGCACATGTCGTTTGTTGATTTGTTGATGGTAGCAATTCTGACAGGTGTGAACTGATACCTCATTGTGGTTTTAATTTGCACCTCTCTGATTATTAGCGACATTGAGCATTTTTTCATATGTCTCTTGGTCATCTGTATGTCCTCTTTGGAGAAGTGTTTATTCAGGTCCTTTGTCCATTTCTTAATTGAGTTGTTTGTCTTCGTCTTGCTGAATAGTATGAGTTCTTTGTACACTTTGGAAATTAGCCCCTTATCAGATACATCTTTGACAAATATGTTTTCCCAGACCGTGGGGTTCCTTTGTATTTTGAGGTTGTTTTCTTTGCTATGCAGAAGCTTTTTAGTTTGATGTGGCCCCATATGTTTATTTTTTTCTTTTGTTTTTCTTGCCCTAGGAGATGTATCAGTGAAAATTCCACTGATACAAAATTCCAGTGAACATTCCACATCAGTGGGATGTCTGTACTTTATTGCCTATGTTTTCTTACAGGATTTTTATAGCTTTGTGACTTACATTTTAGTCTTTTATCCATTTTCAGTTTATTTTTGTGTATGGTGAAAGTTGGTGGTCTAGTTTCATTTTTTTGCATGTGCCTGTCCAATTTGAAAGTTGACTTCTAAATTGTTACTAAAAAAATAAAGCTTGAGGGTTAGGGCTTCCAGTCAAGATGGCAGCATAGGTAAATGTGAACCTTGCATCCTCCCACAACCAGATTAAAATTATAACTAAACTGCAGAACAACCACAATTCAGAACCACCTGAAATCTAGCTGAACAGAAATCTTCCAACTAAGGAGTTAAATAAGCCACACTGAGATTGGTAGGAGGAGCACAGATGCAGAATGGGTTGGTCCCACACCCACCTGTGGTGGATAAAAATCAGGAGCATATCTGGCCTCTGGAAGTCTCCCCTGAGGAGTAATGGGTCCCAGGCCCACACCAGGCCCCCCAGCCCAGGGTTCCAGTGCCAGGAAAAGAAGTCCCCATAACTTCTGGCTGTAAAACCAGCGGGGATTGGGGCTGAGTGAGATGGAGCTAGAGTCCTAGGCAGTTCCTCTTAAAGGGCCTGAACATGGACTTACTTGGACTTATTTACTCTGAGCTCCAGCCCTGGGGCAGCAGCTCGAAAGGCACCAGGGACATATGGGGAGGAACTGAATTGTCTGACATCAGGACGAGAACTGGAGGGGCACCTTCCTCCTAGACAAAAGTACTAGAAGAGGACATTGTTTCTTTTCTGAGCTCTACCCCCACAGAGCTGGCAGGTGGGTGCCATATCTGAGTTTCCATCAACCTAGCTAAAACCCTTCACTCTGCCCTGGTGATCCCCTGAGACCCTGCCCCACCCAACTTGTGGGCCCACCCAAGATATTTCTAGTGGCTTTTCTATACAAATGTCCTATCCTGGCTCATGCTTCAGACCTTCCTAAAATCTCTCAAGTAGCATCTGGCCTCAGCATGCCTGGTGCCTCTCACTAAGTGGCCCCAGGCCTGGCACTAGCAAAAGACAGCCTTGGTTCACAGTTTTGCCTCTCTTAGACACCTCCAAGCACAGCACATGTTGCAGCCATTTGCAGATAGCTTTGTAGTTCATGCTTAGTGGCCCTGGGCAGAACACAGGTGGTGGCTGACCTTGGCCTGCACCTTTCAGAAAGCCTCCGAGTAAGGGCACCCAGTGGACAGCTAAACCATGTCAAAGCACCACCACCCAACAACCTCAAGCTATATACTCAAGGGATGAACTGAGCAGGCAGTAGAGTCCTGCTAAAATAAGTTCTGCTCTATGGGGTGGGCCCCTTCACAACTGAACCTCCACAGTTGTCACAGCCAGTCCTTATAGACAATTTGCCTGGGGACAAATTGCTTCCATTGACATGCCAACAGCAATCAAGGCTCAACTATAACAAGAGGTGTACACTCCCCACAAGAAGGGTGGGGTTGCACAGGGAGTGCCAAACTCAGGTGAGTAGGGATGTTATGCCACTAAACCCTCCAGCACTCCTGCTATATAAGGCTACTCTTCCAATCCCGGAAGACATAGCAGCTCTAACTAATACACAGAAACAAACACAGGAGACTGCCAGAATGAGGAGACAAAGGAGCGTGTCCCAAATGAAAGAACAGAACAAAACTCCAGAAAAAGAACAAAATGGAGACAAGCAATCAACTAGATGCAGAGTTCAAAACACTGGTTATGAGGATGCTCAATGAACTTAGGGGAAGAGTAGCTGAACTTAATGAGAACTGCAACAAAGAGATAGGAAATATAAAAAAAGAACTACAAAACAAAAAAAAGAATCAGTCAGAATGAAGAATACATTAACTGAAATAAAGAATGCATTACAGGGAATCAACAGTGGAGTAGATGAAGTATAGGATCAAATCAGAGGTTTGGAAGATAAGGAAGCAGAAAACACCCTGTCAGAACAGCAAAAAGAAAAACGAATAAAAAATGAGATTAGTATAAGGAGCCTCTGTGGTAACTTCAAGCAAACCAACATTTGCATCATGGGTGTGCTGGAAGGAAAAGAGACAGAGCAAGGAATTGAAAACCTATGTGAAAAAATAATGACAGAACACTTCCCTACCCTGGTGAAGGAAATAGACATACAAATCCAATAAGCACAGAGTCCCAAGCAAGATGAACCCAACATCAAAGACACATCATAATTAAAATTCCAAAGGTTAAAGACAAATATAGAATCTTAAAAGCAGCAAACGAAAAGCAATTAGTTACCTGCAAGGAAGCTCCCATAAGATTGTCAGCTGATTTCTCAAAAGAAACTTTGCAGACCAGAAGGGACTGGCAAGAAAGATTCAAAATGATGAAAAGCAAGAATTTACAAACACGATTATTCTACCCAGCAAAGCAATCATTTAGAATCAAAGGGTATATAAAGATCTTCCCAGACAAGAGAAAGCTAAAGGAGTTCATCATCACAAAACCAGTATTATATGAAATGTTAAAGGGTTTTCTTTAAAAAAAAAAGTAGGGGAAAAGATAAAAAATATGAATAATAAATTGGCAATAAGTACATATCTAACAACAATTAAATCTAAAGAACAAAATAAATGAACAAGCAGGAGAAAAAAACACAGACTCATAGATACAGAGAACATTTTGATGATTGTCAGATGGGAGGGGGTTAGGGAGATGGATGAAAGGATTAGGAAGTACAAATTGGTAATTACAGAATAGTCATGGGGATATAAATTACAGCATAGGAAATAGAGTCAATAATATTCTAATAACTATTTATGGTGTCAGATGGGTACTAGACTTATCAGTAACTTACTTAATAAGTTATATAATGTCTAGTTATTGGGTTGTACACCTGAAACTAATATAATATTGTATATCAAGTATAATTAAAAATAATAAATTATTTAGAGTAAAAAAATAAAGCTTTATTAAATAAAGTCATATAATATGATATGAATCCATAACCACAGGAATAGTCACAGTGAGTATTAACACATGTTAAGTATCAGAGTGGAGAGGCCATTCATGGACCAAGTGTTTTTATGGCTTTATGCACAATAAAAAGCAGAAGGGATTACACTGGCAGGAAAACTATGCAAGGCAGGTGAAGCCATAAATCAGAAGGTGAAGAGGAACAGGTGTCCAGAAACTGTTGTTTATAGAGGAACTGAGAAACACCTGTCAGGCCTAGAGAGCAAGAATGAACTATAGAGAAGCAATCAAAGGAAATAATTTGGTTCTTCTGCAATTTGGTTCCTCCAAACAGATTTCCATTCCCATGTGAATGATGAATAAGAGATCTTGCGCTTTCAGGGAACATAAACCAAAGAACTATTTTTCTAAAGAAATTGAATAAATTGCTTGGGAATAGGTAATATTCCATGTGTGGGATTTTGTGCCCAGGTTAAAGTTGTCTTTATTTTCTCTGGGGGATGCAGTGGCAGACTGTCTGCCTACTTCTCATCTACATAATTTTAAATGAAATCTGCAATTCTCGAATAACAACACACACACACACAAAACTTACAGTCTGTCCTCTTAGATAAGAAAAGTGTTTAATGGCTTAATGAAGAAACAACTCTATGGAGTAGCAGAAGAAACTTACTCCAGCAATTTAAGAAATCAACATTGTGTTTTATTCATAAAGATGAATGGAAACCCAGTTATCAAGAGACAGGAAAAATCATCAGCACAAAGAAACGTATCAAGAAGAGCAAGCTAAATAACTGATCCTCAAGAAAACATGGTCATTAGAAAAGAAAAAATTTATATCTTTATATCTTTAGTTTTATTGACCACAGCAGCTCTTTTGAGAAAGTGCAAATAAATTAAATTTTCTTCCTTAGTAACCTCACTTTCCCCATTCTCTCATTTCTGATTCTTTGGATTGACACTGAAACAAATTACCTGTACCTAAGTCTTTGTCTTAGGCTTTGCTTTCATGAGGAGCCCATATTAAGACAGGTTAATAAAACACTTGCTATTGACATTGGTAGATACAAAGAATCTAGATTTCTATACCCAGCCCAATTATAATCAAGCATGAAATAAAAATGTATTTGAGATTTGCAAAGATACATAGTTATTTCTTTCTTTGCACCTTTTCTGAAAAAAAAATTAAGATGTAATCTAGGAATTTGAAAATGTATTCTGAGGAAAAACAACAACCTTGAAATCCAGCAAACAAAAGAACTAACTCAGGAGTGTAAAAGTTAAAGAAGTTCTGGATGATAATAGGGTAGCACGTGTAGCAAGTATTCAGCCGAAATTAGAAATTTAGAAAGCCAGTGGACCCCAAGGATGCTTTCAAAAAGAAAATAAACTCCACAAAATACATATATTATTAAGAAGCTGGAAGATTTTTGTAATATGATGAAAGTTATATATAGTTTCTTCCATTATAAAAGTAAAAAGACAATAGGAAATTTGGGAAAAATGTTGTAAAAGAAAGATATACTCCACATCTGAAGCAACTAATATATGGTATGATTTATTTTAATTTACCTTATTTTTTACTAATAGAGAGTAGAATTGGCTTTTTAATGTACAGTTCTATGAATATTAACACATTAGTTAATACCACTACAATCAGGATATAATAGTTTCCTTAACCCAAAATCTCTATCATGCTTCCCCTGTGTAGTTGCAGTGTTCCCTACCCCTAACCTCTAGTAAAAAAAAAAAAAAAAGATATTTATATCATCACTGTAGTTTTGCCTTTTCTGGATGTCATATAAATATAATTACACAGTAGATAAACTTTTGAAACAGGCTTCTTTAGTGCAGCATAATGTCTTCAAATTCCATCTATGTTGGTGTGTGTATCAATAGTTACTTCCTTTTCATTTCTAAGGAGAATTTCATTGAATGGAATGTACCATAATTTATCTATTTGCCCTTTGAAAAACTCTAGGTGATTTCTAGATGTTGGCAATTATGAAAAGAGCTGTTATAAATATTTGTATATAGGTTTTGCATGAATGTAAGTTTTCATTCCTCAAGGGTAATTACTTAAAAGTGAGATTGCTAGGTCATACAATAAATGTATATGTAACTTGTAAGAAACTGCCAGACCACTTTCTAAAGTAGATATGCCATTTTGCATTCCCACTAGCAAAGTATGAAAATTGCAGCTACTCTATATTCTCATCAGCACTTAGTATTGCCCTGTTCATTTTATTTTGTTTGCTTTTCAGCCATTTTTCTATGTATGTAGTGGTATCTCTTGTTATAACTTGCATTTTCCTAATGGCCAGTAAGGTTGAGCATCTTTTCACATGCTCATTTCCATCTCTACATATTCTTTTGTGAAGTGACTATTTATTTGCCCACTTTTCAAATTGGGTTGTTTGGTTTATTACTATTGAGTTTTGAGTGATCTTTATATAATCCAGATCTAACTCCTTTGTCAGATACATTTTGCATAAATAAAAACAATAAAATATAAGTAGCAAAACTTAGGAGGTAATGAGAGACAAATATTATTAGACATGAATTAATTCCTCATCAAATGAAAATATGACTACAGCATGAAATCACAAGATATTTTCTCAATAGAAAAATAGTAGTAATAATTCTTTACTTGTCATTCAGGCTACTATAAATTGTTCAAACGTCTATGTCCATGGTTAAATAAGTAAATAGGTACATATATTTATATTAAAATACAATCTCATATTATAGATAGTTAAGAATGTGTGGTATAGCAAAAGAGGGTAAACAAACAAGAGGAGTTTTGGGGGAGAAGCACAGAGAAAAAATTATAAAGACAGTGAAAGAAAACCAGGCAGAGAGAGGAAAAGAGGTAGAGAAATAAATTTGCACTGACAGAAAGACAGTGAAAAAAGGGACATCAGTAATGGAAACTGACATTATGGAACAAATTGTCAACTTGTGGCCTTTTGCGATATTGCAACTAGAGAATTTTTCAAACATTTTGAAACATTGCAAAAATCTTGTAAAATTCTATGTGTCTGAAGGGAGGTGATTCAACTTCCTTTCAAAGGGAGATGTCACTAACAGTGAGTGAATATTTTCAATTAAACAAACGACAACAAAAAACAAATATATCTAAAAGTCCAACATTCAAGTATTAAATACTTGCCAGTTTACTTGTTCGACCACAGCATATAAGTTGTTCACAGGATAGTGTAATCAAATAATTAGAAATTCCTCTAACTATTCAAGACACTTGATTAGACTTTTTCTGCTTAATAATTGTTGGGATGGTATGCTTTTCAAATCTCTTTTTTGTTGTTGTTGTTAACTGCTGTCAATAAATTCTGTGGTTACATTTCGAAGTTCATAAACATACTCTTGAGTACCTGCTTCCCAAGCTTCAGTAGTCCTCATCAGTGAGTTATAGGGAAAAAGAGAAATAATGATAACTCTATTTTACCATTTGAATTAAATATTTGGTACCTTTTTTGAAACTGTAATTGAAGAGTGGATTTGTAACACTGGGGGTGGGAAAAAGAATCGGTGGGGAGGAAAAGGGAAGTACTGCTCAAGAACAGGTGACACGAATGCTATAAAACCTAACTGTATGAATTTGTGCAAAAAATATAGCTAAGATCTGGAAAGAGCCCAAGTGCCCATCAGTAGATGAGTGGATGAAAAAGCTGTGGGACATTCACACCATGCAATACTCTGTAGCTGTAAAGAAGAAGGATCTCGTACCATTCGGGACAGTATGGATGGACCTGGAGAATATTGTGCTAAGAGAAATAAGCCAGGCAGGGAAAGACAAACATCACATGATCTCATTTATATGTTGAATCTAAAGAACATAATAAGCTGATGAACAAAATAGATTCAGTAACATGGAAGCATGGATCAGACTGACAAATCTCAGAGGGAAGGTGGAGGTGGGTGGGGAGAGATTAACCAAAGAATTTATATGCATAAATGCATAAACCAACAACACAGACAGTAGTGTGGTGAGGGACTGGGGAAGGTAATGGGGGCGGGGTGGAAGGAGTCAATGGGGGAAAAAAGGCATCTGTAATGTTTTGAACAATAATATACGCACACACACATACATATAGCATCTTAGGATCACTGTGAAACTCAGGACCAAAATATGGCATCTTAAGACACAGTTATTGTGTTGTCCTCAGTAAAAACTTAGCATCAAACAAATAAGCTCACTAGAGAGCTACTTTATTTCTACATCCAGTACAAGAATTTTAGCCATTGTGAAAGTGTAATTGAACATTTGTAGGAAGAAACTCAATCTTCCCAAATCTATTTGGGGTGGTGGGGTGGCTTCTAACCACCTTCACCTCCTGTTATTACATGGCAATAATTGGACCACTGGCCTAAACATCAGAAATAAATTGCCTCAACTCCATGAAACAGAGAACAAATAAAAGAACTAATTTTTGTAAGTAGAGATTAATTTTTTTATTACATTTTTCTCTCCTTGAAAAGGAAGATGAATTAGCTATATGAGTTCAATCTATTTAATTTCCAGCTATTTTCAAGCTTGTTTCGATTTGTTTTCAAATGTTTATCAATGTGGAAATGTTTTACGTACTTAGTGTAGGCCCATAATAATAAAACAAAAGTTCCAGTGTTCCAGATTAACTGTTTGTAATTTTCCTAATACTGTTTCAGCAGATCATTGCTCCAAGCTTTTGTCAGTTGTGATAATGAAGCACTCTAAATTCTGAAACTGGGAAACTGATCATAGCATTTGAAAAACAGGTCACAGTAGATTTTCAGAATGTGCTTGTATTTGTTTAAAACTGTTGTGTGAATGATTACGATTAAAGCCAATGAATGACTCCTAGCTAGAGAGCAAAGCCACATAAAGGAAAAGATATATTATGGACCAACAATTGACTTAAATTATTTTTAGCTTGCTTAAATACATACCAACATCAACAGTATAAATCCCTCATGTGCCTATTTCTCTCCCAACCATAAAGCAAAGCATTTGCAGGGAACACTTAAAAATTTAAGAAAATAAAATTGCAGAGTAACAGCATTAAAGTAATGTGATGAATGATATTTTGCTGAAGCTAAATTAAAACTCACAATATAAACACAGTACGGACTGCTGTGGTGTAAGTTTGATTTTCAGCAATCTAGTGGTGTGATGGCATGGTCCCCTTGCCTCTACTTTGCAATATCATTTGACCTTTACTCAGTGCAAACATTGCATTTCTACTTGAGTCCACCTCTGTTATCTTCTCAGTCCACTACATGTGATACATTATACCACTTTGATGCTCTTTCATAACATCAGACCCAATTTTGTATGTAGCTTAATAAAGTCAATCTATGAAAATGTTTTCAATAGAAATTTATCACTATAAATGTGTGTAACTATTAAAAAAATCAAACAGAAAATAGTACCAGATAATGAATGATTTCATCATTTTGATATTAGGACCCAAATGTTAGGTATGCCTACAACAACAAAAATCAAACATGAATATAGTGACAGCAGTCATTTTAACATCAGGAAATACTAAGGTAATTACAGATATGCTTACCAATATATTAAAAGCTGCAAGCTATCAATTGTGGTAACCACTTATTTTACATAGAATCACAAGACTAATACTAAAGGAGCAACTGAAATCATTTGGGAATACAAAATTTAATTTTTCACTGGGTAATCCAGAATATTCTTAAACTGATTTGAAAACTGACATTAAAATAAAAAGATCAATGTTAAAGCTTTCAATAATATAGTATTTGTGGATCATCTAACATTTCCTGACAACACAAGTACAAGATATGATTTGAGAAATATGAGATAAAACAAATTTTAGGGGTCACCATTGGAGAAACAATTTTAGAGTCTGAGGTCAATGTATTACTTGGAGACACATGCAAACAGTTGATAAAATGTCTACACAGATGAGAGGATCTCACATTTTCTGACTTATGATTTCATCAATTTATTTCCAATTGTGCTAACACAGAGATAAATAGTAATTCAGCGATATGTAAATTCTGCAAAATTAATTCAAGCCATTTTAAACATCCATATGGATATAGCTCTTCATACGTGTTACATTATATTAGAAATGAGAAAGACCAGAGTTTAACTAATCCTGATCTCTTTATGTAATACAAAAAAATAAAATTTATGTTCTATATTTAGCACAGTATATCAGCTCCAATTGGGTTAGAAGAGTAATTTAGAACTTTAATTCTAACCCTAAAACTCTATGTCTGAAAAAAACTTTCTCACATATGTAGAGTGAACATGATGAAGTTTAGTGCAACTGGATTTAAACATATCCCAGAAGGGAGTTGAACACTGTCTTGACTTTTGCTTAGGAGACTGACTCAGAGAGGAAATTTGAAGCCAATAAAAGTATAAAATAATGGAATAGCACATGCAAAGCATTCAGGACTTGGATTTTAGAAGAGTTATCTATTTATAAGTTCTGTTCCCACCACTCACTTGTTACTCAACCCTAGGTCAACACAGAGGGCAATGTGTAAATTAATAAGTAAAGTAAGAACGTTTTATTTTCAATTGCAAAACTTACTTTGATTATTGTTCTTTATAAGATAAAAATGGTGATACAATGTTATTCATAAGTTTTCAGTTTAGTAAACTAGAGCAGGTGTTTTTCAGTAAAGATATCATCCATAGTGGACACAAGAAGGTCTCACCTATCTTTTCTGACTTCTATGATTCTTTATGACATAGTACTTTGTGCATTCTTGAAAAAAAAAATTAGTTTGCATTCATAATATTTATCTACAGATATCAATATAATAAGCATTTTTTGGAAATCTTCTATGTTTTAACCATTGGGGTAAGTAATAATGATATAAAGGTGTCCAAAGGACCCAATTATCATGGACCTTTCGGTTTAATAGAGAAAAAGGTACAAATAGATGTCTAACTACCCAAAAAACATCTGATAAACAAAATGAACTATGTACAAAGTGCTATGGAAGAAAAGAAAAGATAGAATTTCCAAGTTGGAAAATTTTGGTAGTACCTGTGCAAGATGTGGCATTTAGCTTGTGCCATGACAAAAACCACTTTCAACTTGTGGGAATGAATGCATATTATAAAACACATTCAAGTTGAAAGAAATCATAAGCCCAAAGGAATTCAAAAAATAGATCTCATATTTAGGTAACAGTAAATCATTTCATATGCTGTGATTTTGTGGTTCTTTAAAAGTGTTTTGTAGGAGATATGTTTGAAAATAGGCTAGTGCCAACTCATGGAAAAATTTTGAAAGTTAATTTAAGGAATTTATATTTCAGATAACTCGTAGTTTATGTACTTGAAGAGAGGAAAACCATGACTAGACATAGGGTGGGGGAATAGAAAGACCACCAAGAAACATTCCAAGGTCTAAGATGTCACTGGACTAAGAATGGTAGAAAGAAAAGAACAGACAAAAGCATAATAAGTAGCCAGAATCTACAGAATTCCCTGATCGGTGAGATGTAGGCTACAGAGGGGAAAATGCATTATATAATTTGCAAGTTTGGACTCTGGGCAATTTAGGAAATGGTAATACTCTTACAAAGGGAGCATAAGAAAAGAGGACAGCAATGGAAAACAGGAGTTAGAGGGAAATGGTGAGTTAAGTGAGCACTGAGAAGAGGCCATTAAATCTGGTAGCACTTTTACTTGCTAGAATATATAAAGGGCTCCTGCAAACTAATAAAGGAAAAGACAAGAATTTAATGTAATTGTCAAAAGACACAAATGGCAACTGACAGAAAAGAAACAGCAAATAGCAAATGTGAATAGATGTTCAACCTCAGTGAGAAATAGAGAAGATCAAACGAAAACCAACTTTATATATTACCTCACATCTCTGAAAATTCTGTTTGGGCAAGAACAATAAATGAGAATTTTTATATTCCACCGAGGAAGTCAACTACTTTTGTAAAGCAATTAGCAGTATCTATTATTCTGAAGAGTGTATACCTACTAAGAAAGCATACTTATAGGTATATACACCAGATAAATAATCACACATATTCATGAGGAAATATTTCAAAAAAAATCACAATAGCAAAATTTATTAACAACTTAAATATCTATCAAAAGAACAGGTAAATGAATTCTGATATAATCATACATTAAAATGTTAAAAAAACAGTAGAAATAAATTCATGCCAATTGAATATTCAATATGAATAAATTACAAATATGTTGGGCAAAAACCTACACACACAATGATACCATTTATTCAGAAATGAAAACATGCAAAATGAAAATACATATAAAACTACATATATATTTAATAAAAATATTAAAAAAATATATGAAATTGATAAAAAATTATATTAATGATTTCCTCTGTTGGGAGGTAAAAGTGACTCAAATATTTTATTTCTTAGTGGGAATAATATAATATATAATAATATAATATATAATAATATAATATATAATAATATAATATATAATATATATTATATATTATATCTGAAGTATTTATATATTACATGTAAAATATTTATATACATTATATAAAGGGTGGAGCAAAAGTAGGTTTACAGTTGTGAGTATATAAAACACAGTTTGTTCTTGTATTATTATTTATTAATTATTGTATTATTTTCCATATGAACAACTGTAAACCTACTTTTACCCCACCATTATATATAAAAGTATATATCTTTATATAATCCTACTTGTCTGTAATATTTTATAATAACTCAAACGAATGGAAATTCGGTAAGTACTATAATTTTTTATAGTTTAGGGTAAAAGGAAAAGTCAGCATGACAGCTGTGGAAAAATGCAAACAATGGGTGACTTACCCTCAAACCAGTTTCAACCTCCTTTCTCCCTCTGCCAATGAAACCTCAGGAGCATTTTGGTTGTCTGCCTATTTTGAAACTTCAGTAACATTTTTCACCTCTTCAGGCCTATTTGAGAAGACATATAAAGAGACAAGATCAAAGTATAAAAAGGCCTTAGTTTAGCTTTTGATGTAAGAGGACATTCTTCTAAGGAAGAAACACCATGATTTTGATACACGCAGTTTTGAACTGCTCAGTCTAGAATTTTAAGTACCTGACTAGGAGATAATGAGAACATGTCTTAAATAAATGGCTTGAATTTCTCATTTCTGACTTTCATTTGCTACGGTGAACTTCCTGTGGGATTACTCTTTCTCACTCTCTAAGTCTCCACTGGGTGCTGCTAAGGCAATTTTTGGTTCTAAGTAGCAGGTCACCTACCTCAAATACTGCTGGGGCACTGAGTAAAGTGAGGACAGAAAATTGTCCGTTTGGTTTGGAAACACGAAAGACACCTTTGAGGTTGACAAAGCAGTTTTAATGGTTGTGTGGGTTAGGAAGAGAAACTGGAGAGGTGTTGAAAAGTAAAAGAAAAGTGAGCTCAAGCATATGTGCAAAAGAAGTTTAGCTATGAAGAAGCTAAAAATACAGTATAAGCTGGTGGCAAGAGGGCCACAATGAAGAATTTGAGGAGGCTTTCTTGTTTTATTTTTAATTGTTATTAGAAAAGCATAGCTTTGTACTGATCCACCAGAGAGAGAAAAGTTGATGATGTGGATGTTCCACAACTGTTCCAGATTCAACATTTCCAACGCTGAATTCATCATCCCACCCCTCACCTCTCTGCAGTCTGCCTGTGCTGCTCTTATCTAGAATTTAGAGAAGCTCCATCTACCATTACCTAAAATGAAAGTCATCCTAGATTGCTTCTCCCCTGGCATTTTCCATATGCAGTCCATTACTAAATGCTATAAAAATTTCCTCCTAAATTGTAAAAGTCCTTCTCTTCTTCCCCATCCTACTGCCAATGTCCTGATGCAGTCAGTCACTGGGTAATTTTCACAGCTCCTATCTGATCTCTCTGGTTTTACCATTACTCTGATATCTCCTGTTTATATTGTTGCCAAATCACTCCCTAGCACATACCAATTGCCTGCTTCAAATCCTCTAATGATTTCCCAACAACCAAACCTCATTCCTAAACTTAGTTCCTTGGACTACATCCCCAGTGTTCTTAAACAATAGTCCTACTTATGTATCCTGGCACCTACCATACTACTTTAAATCTTGACCTCTTGGCTAAAATTACCCCCATTTGACCTCACTGTTACTTTCCTTTAAAAATTCAGCTCAGAAATAATCTCCCCCTGGAAGCATTTGCCTATTCAATTTCACTGTCCTGAACCCTTCCATACTCCTGTGATATGCAGAATCTTGAAACGGTCCCCCTAAATTTTTCTGCCTAATTCCCACCACTATGAATATGATGAGAATTCATTCAAGCCCTTATTATATTAATTGATAAAAGGGGTTGTGCGGATGTAATTAAGGTTACTAATCGTTGACTATGAGTTCATCAAAGGGGGAATTATCCAGGTGGGGCTTAATCTGGTCATAAGAGCCTTTGAAAAGCAGAGTTTTCTCTGGCTGGTGGCAGAAGAGGAAGCCAGAAAGATTTCAAGGATAAGAAGAATTCAACACACACACACCACTTTTGATCCGAAGATGAAGGGGCCACGTGATTAGGAATACGGGAGGCCTCTAGAAACTAAGAGAAGTCCCCGACTGACAACCAACAAGGAAACAGAAAGTTCAATACTACAACCACAAGAAACTTAATTCTGCCAAAAACTTGAATGAGCTGGAAAGTGGATTATTCCCAAGACCTCCATATAAGAGCCCAAACTGACTGATACCTTAATTTTTGGCCTGCTGAGACCCTCAGAAGAGAATCCAATTAAGCCTGCCCAGATATCTAACTTAAAGAACTTGAGATAATAAATGGATGCTGTTTTAAGCTTGCTATGTTTGTGGCAATTTGTTACACAACACCTGAAAACTAATACAACTTCATAGTTATGGAGTCATACTTACATTGACTCCCTTGAATTTCATGTTTATGGTGCTCTCTCCTCAACTAGTTTGTAAGCTGCTTAGGATAGAAATCATGTTTAAATGATGTTTGTATTCCCAGCATCTAGCATAGTGCTTGACACAGGGATGAGGACGTACTCAACAAGTATATGTTGAATATCTGCGGAGGTCAGATGAGTCCTATGGGAAGCAAACATTGTATCAGTGAGTCCTATGGGAAGCAAACACTGAGGTGAAGTTAGGAGTGCCAGTAGTTTATTGACATGGGGAAGGATTAATGTCTGTGAAAGCTAAAGAGAGAAGAAGCTGAATTGAGTATGGAAACATCTCAGAATTAAATTCACATTTGAAAAAGTCATGACCAACCCAAGGGCAATGAGTCTGAAACTCCAGGGCAATGAGTAACCTTAAGAGAAGTACCATGTGGGGCAGAAATGACCAGACCCATTATCTCCACTTGATTGCTCACTGATCAGGGGCTGCCTAGGAAGAGTATTACCTTTGCTTGAAAGCTAAGGTGGGTCCTACAGACGCCAAGACTGGAAACTTTCAGCTTGCAAGTGAATGGCAAGTCCTTTTCTAAAAGAAGATCCAAGAAATGCTCCTCCACGGCCTCCACTGTAAAAGGCCAGTCTCTCTTCAGTAATATATAACATAAGCTCTACTCATTAAAGTGGAAATATAAGGTTTTCTTCCATAAGGAATGCAATGATAATGGGGAACTCCAAAATGATCATCTCTATGCCTTTAAAATTTAGTTACAAATTAATCTACTATTTTACAACAAAAGTTGTAATGATTTTCCTTGCTCCTAATATAGATGGTTGTTGTGTGTGTGTGTTTTCAGAGTAGAGAATTATTAGTCAATTATAATTAAATGAAATAGAAACCTCCTCAAGGTTTTGGCAAAGTAAATATTTTCACCTCAAGGGCATATATGTTCAGCTCAGAGAATAATTGGTTTTAATAAACACCAATGATAATTTTTAAAGCAGTTTGGTTTTCTTGGCATCACTGAAATGAAATTTTAAAGATAAAACTCTATTTTCTTAGATTGTTCTGTCTGAATTCATATTTCTTTGTTCTTAAGGCTGTTTTTCTCATTTATTTCAACAACTCTATTTTTTTTTAATTTATCTTCATTGTTGAAAATATTACAGATGTCCCTTTTTCACTCCATTGACCCCTTCTACCCTGCACCCACTCCCTGCCCCAGGCTTTCACCACACTATTGTCTGTATCCAGGGGCTATGCATATATGCATATATGTTATTTGGTTAATGTCCTCCCCCCCCCACCTTCCCTATGAGGTTCATCAGTCTGTTCCATGCTTCTGTGTCACTGAATCTATTTTGTTCATCAGTTTATTATGTTCTTTAGATTCCACATATAAGTGAGATCATGTGATACTTGTCTTTCTCTGACTGGCTGACTTCAACAACTCTATTTTAATTAAATAAGTATGAATTCCAGGCAAAACTATTCAAAGTTTCCATTATCATTTCACAAATGTCAAAAAGAATTACAAGTTGTTCTTTTTTTTTAAAGAAGACTGTTTTAAAGAAGAGGAAATTTGGCAAGGTACTAAAGGAAGAATCATTTTCAAAGGCAGCTGCCAAATCATGTTTTTGATGACTTTCATATTTGAGAGTATCAACATCACATCATTAAAAATATGATAATTAAGTATACATTTTTCCCAACCTTCTACAGCCTTGTTTATACATATAAGTGTAAAAATTCCCAATACAAACTGTTCTCAGAAATATAGATTTAGACTTTATTTTTTTAAATAGCATTTTTACAGCCATAATACTGGATGAGAGTTAATGTCTTCTGATACTCAGCGATATTGGTTTTCAGCTATCAATATCTCCCCATCTAGCTCCTGACTTGGGGAAATTAGAACATATCGTAATTGCCATATTCAGGTTTAGCTGTATCACATTAGAGTTAAATATATGAGCATAAAAATTTAGTAGTGTTTTTAAAATTAATACAATTTTAGAGGTATAACAAATCTAATATTCACCTTTAATATCATTTACCAGAATTCATTCTAATTTTAGCTTCAGTTTGCTATTTTTCTACTAATCAGCAAAAAAAAAAAAAAAAAGCCAATTTAAAGGAAACTTTAACACTTCCACATCCATCATCAATAGTAAAGACAGAAGCCCAAAGCTCTGGATGTCCTTGGCAAAACCTTTTACTGTTTTCACATGTACCACATTTTCTTAATCTTTTTACTCTCCACCTCTGATGACTACATCTGTCTTCTCTTCCCTTAAATCTTTACACCTCCTCATTTGTTCTCTCTCTCAACTGATGGTCTTATTTCCATTTATTCAGAAGAGCAGGGCCATCAGAAGAGGTTTTTCATATGCTCCTGTTTCCACATCTACCAACCTGCCTTCTCTCCCACTGCTATAGATGGACACCCCTTAGCTCTGCTCTAAGCCAAACCTTCCACTGGTGCATTAGCTCTTTTCCCTCTCATTTCCTCAAGGACATCGCTTCACAACCCTCCCCTTTCCCCTATCAACAGTGACTCCATTAAATTATTCCAATCAGCATAGAAATACGATGTTTTATCTTTCATCTTAAAATAAATAAATTAATTAAATTAAATTAAATTAAAAGTCCTGTTGAACCCACTCACAGCCTCTCCTAGCAAATACTTTTTTCAATAAGTAAACTCCTAAAAGCATGTAAGTATCTTCCTTGTCTACTTTCTCTCCCCTCTTTATCTTCCACCAGGCTTTTGATTCTATACACTGAAACAGCTCTGGTGACAGCATTATAAAATCAAATAATCAATTTTCAGTTTTTATCTTAAGTTATAAACAGAATTTGTCATGGTTGACACTTTCTCAGACACCTTCTTCACTTTTCTTCTAGGGAATTCTCTTTTCTTGGCTCTCCTCCTGTTACACAAGCTGTCTCGTCTCAGTCTCTTTGCTATTTTCTCCCCGTCTTCCATATTTCTAATGTTGGAGTATTCAGGACCGAAGTCCCTAGATATCATTTCCTTTCTATCTACACATACTTCTTAAAATATCTCATCTATTCACAAGGCTCTAAATGCCATCTATATTTTGAGGACCCCCCAAATTACACCTCCTGTCCAGATCTCTTTAACAAAACTGCAGACTGTTATGTCTTGCTGCTTCCTCCCCACCTATACTTGGATGTCTAATGGGAAATCTCACATTTACCATGTATAAACTAAATCCTGATCTCTTCGTGAAAATTGATTTTCCCTAAATCTTCTCCAATTTAGTCCATGGCTACCTCATTTTTCTACTTGCAGCCAAAAATCTTGGAGTAACTTTGATTCTTCTTTCACACACCCCATCAACCAGCAAATCTGTTGACTCTACCTTCAATACATATTCAGAATCTGCCACTTTTTACCACTTCCATTGCTACTAAGTGTAAAGCTACCATTATCTCTCCCCTGAGTTATTGCAATAGAGTCTTGACTAGTCACTCTGCATCTACTGTTGAACCTCTACAACTTAATCTCAACCAAGCAAGATCATATTTCTTCTCTGAGTAAAACCCTAGAATAATTTTCTATCTGATTTGTATCAGGGTTCTGCATAGAAACTGAACCAATAGAACAAAATCAACTGAACAGAAAATTGAACAAAAATAAAGATTTATTTTAAGGAATTAACTCATTGTGCTTATGGAAGCTGGCAAGTGTAAAATCTAGAGGGCAGTGGACACTCAAGAAAGAGATGATGTTACAGTTGTGAAGCTGAATTTCTTCTCTTCCAGAAAAACCTAAGGTTTTTCTCATGAGGCCTTTCACTTGATTGAATGAAGTCTACCAATTATGAAGGGTATTTTCCTTTGAAGTCAACTGACTGTAACTGCTAACCACATCTACAAAATACTTTCATAACACCTTAGTATTTGATTAAATACCTGGATACTATAGCTTAGTCAAGTTGATGCATAAAACCAGCATTCATGTCACTCAAAGCCAAAATCCTTAAAATTGCCTGTAAAAGTCCCACTTAATCTAGTCCTGTTGGCTCTAACTCTCTTTGTTGCCATTCAACCCTCTTTCACTCTGCTCCATCCACGCTGACCTCCTTGTAACTTCTCAGACTCATCAAGCACATTCTTTCTTTAAGAACATCGGTTGTACCCTCTAAAATATTTTCCCCTAAAGGTTTAAAAGGCTCCTCTTTGCTCATATTTTGCTCCAATACCACCTCCCTTTGTTCCTTCCCTGATCTATCATCCCCCACAGCATTGTGTCACCACAATCTGACATTCCATGTACTTCTGTGCTTATTTGTTTATTGTCTGTCTCTTCCCACTAGGATCTAAGCTCCAGGAAGGTAGGAATCCTTGTTACATTCACTGAGAACAGTGTGTGAAATATAGTAGCTATTCGGTAACCATCTATTTAATTAATTTATGTTTTAAACATATCATAGAGATTACAATAGTGATTATTCGGACGTATTTTCAATGGGTATGGTGAAAGAGCATTAGATTATAGACTGATAAACCTGAGCACTAGCAGTGGCCCTACATTCACATTATGTCCTCTATGGTAAATCACTTTGCTACTCCAGGACACAGAATCCCCCAACTATTTAAAATAAGGATATTGAATGAGGTTCCTTCTAATTGAGAAAGCTCATCTTGTTCCTTTCCTCCATGTTTTATTTAATTTAAAGAAAAATCCCAAGAAATATTACAGGTCAAAGAGTTGGAAAAGCTTATATATTTCCTAACTAGCATAAAAGTATAAGAAAATTGCTCCCTAACTGACAAAGCATAAATAATATAAATTAAAACAGACCTAGTATAGGGACTTATTTATGCCAACAAATTAAGAATGGTTTCTCAGGTACTATCTACCCTCAGTCCAATGTTATACACACAGGACTACATAGTGCTATAATTGCCTGCACGCTTGGAGGGCAGCTTTCAGAAGCTGAAGACAGACAATACAGCCTTTGGCAGGTCCATTTTTTCAAAAAGACACCATTGTTTTCTTCCTCCATCCTTGAGAGCATTCTGCTCTCCTTGGCTTTTATGTGACCTGGTTTCATATTTGAGTTTCCCCTCCTTGTGGTCCCTGAGCACCTATTGTCTTTCTAGAATAGAGCAGCAGTTGCACATAAGTAATCACTTTGTTTGGAGCTACCCTAATGCCTTATGAATTCCATCATGAGGGATCCTGCAGGTCTTACCTGCCCTTCTTTATAGGAAGTAATAACTGGTGTCACTAATTGGCAGTTTCAGCAATCTTCAGTGACCCACTTTCTCTTTCTCTCTCCCTCTCATTCAGACACAGAATTATGAGTATTCATTGTCCATAAGACTTTAAGTCAATATAGTCAATACTTTACAACTCTTAACCACAATCAATATTAGAGGCTTGTACAACACAGCAGTGCATTTTCTCTTGTCCAAGAAGCTTTCATTTCCTATGAAAGTGAAAGAATGAAGAATCTTATACAATCAATATCTCAGTTATTGAATTTCTCTCATCCTTTCAGCTCTAGAAAAGAAACCATGTCAGTTATAACCATCATATAAACTTTTATAGGGTTTTATTTTCACTAGCTTAATAATAGATTAAATTTCTAAACTATCCAGGAAAAAAGACTCAGAGCTTTCAAAAGTTCAGCTTAGTTCTAACTGCCATCACAGGCACAAGTAAATTGGTGCCAACGCAAAAGAAATGTTTAGAGACCAATTAGAGGGATAACCTAAGACTGAAGATAGCCACAAAAGGCTTTAATTGAAGTTAATCTCACATTAGAGAAAATCATTGTGTGAATAAGGAAAATTGAAACAGTCATTTACAATGCAGGTATATTTGACAAGTGAGTCTTAGCCTTTCAAGCAATGCAGACCAGTCTTGCAAACTCTGCTACCTATATCCCCACTCCATGGTGCCATTTAACAGAAGAAAAGAAAATAAGAGAAAAAAAAGAAAAAAAGAAAAGAAAACCGAAAAGAAAATGGAAAATTGTGTTTGAAGATTGAAAAGATACATTATTAATTCTAGTTTATTTCTCACTTTCACCCTACAAATTTATGTAGAATTAGTAAAACTGAAAATCTAGAGAAATATTTTTAAATGCTGAAAATTAGCTCACCTGTCTGTAATGTCTCAAACTCCCCAGCACTTCTGCAAAATATAGGCCATTTTTTGGATGTCTCCTAAATTCAAGGCCCTGCCCAAGATATGTTACATTCATTATTTCAATTCCTTATCACAGAGACACTGCAAAGTAGTCATTATTATTCACTTTTTATGGATTAGGGTACCACAGGTCAGAAAGTTTAAGACAACTGACCCAAGGCTGCACAGCTAATTAGTGAGAAAGCTCAGATGCAAACTTTGGTTTATGAGACTCCACAGTGGATGTGCTTTCTACTGCTCTGCATAAAATTTAGTCACAATTGAGATTCAAGGAGAGGTAGCTTTTTTTTTCACTACCTGGAATTGGATAATCTTGGGAAGATGGCATCTGAAAAAGAGCCTCTTACCTGCTTTCTGAGATCGCAGGGAAGCAGTGAGATGGCAAGAAGGTCAAGGAAAACTTTTCCAGGCCTAGCTACTGAGCAACAGGATTGCGAAGGGGGAAGGAAATAACTAAAAATGACATTTTGATCACTGAAATAAACATGATTTTCTCTATACATGTGTGTTTCAACATTTTGTGTCCAGTTTATTGACAGTGTAATCAAAATACTGATATGTACATAGTACTTCTGAGTTCACATATTGTTTTATCATGGACAGCCTCTCCATACACTCACAACAGTCCTGGGGTCAAGCTGGAAATGTGACATAATTTTTGAACCACTATCAATTTTTGAGAACTTACCATGTACTAACTATTCTACTGGGGAATCATACATTGCCAAATAGTTTCCTCCCAACACTATGTAGAAAAGAGGAAATTCAAATGTGATTTTATTTTCCTCCAAGTCGAAAAACTATTCAACTAAAATCAACACATAAATAAGTGAATAAATAAACAAATACATAAGACAGAATAGTGGCTTTCTTGATTTGCTCTTTGAAGACAGTTCAACACAAGTCTCCCAGCTCCCTATTTTGGTCACACTTCTGGTCTTAAGTACTATTAACCTAAAAATGAAAGGTCAAAGTGAGAGGCAATAAACATTCATTTGAGATCCAAAAGAATAGCTATTCAGGAAGCACTGACTCAGGCAGAAACCCAGTGTTCTGACTTAGAGGCAAAGGCAAAGGACATTTAATTTATGAGAAAAAGAAGGGAAGCAAATAAATAAATAGAAAGAAGAAGTGTAAATATGTAAATAAATAGAAAGAAGAAATTTCCATAGATGCAGATAAGCTGACACAGTGATATTAATTCTAAAGAATGTCTTTATATTTCAGTTTGACAGTCATAATGTTTGCTTTCTTGTTATCTTCGCAAACAGTTGTTTGGGATACAATGCTGCTTTAAGGCCTAGTCCAAAGGTTATATTGCCCAGTTTTAATATTCCAAAGGTTTGAGAAGTAAGACGTGCAAGGCAGTTCCTCTGGATGGCAGCTCTGACTCCAGTTTGAAGTGGCTCTGTTTATGTTATTTTTCACAGTACCTTCTACATTGAATTTTTGGATTGCCACTGAGAAGGAAAGGCTTAAATCTAGGTCTGATTTTACATCTAAAATGATAATTAAGTCAATAACATCTGAGTTTGCTTCCTATAACTACTGTAACAAATTTCTTTAGGCAACACTAATTTATTATCTTACAATTCCAAAGGTCCAAAATGGGCCTTCCTGGGTACATCAAGGTGTCAGCAGGGCTGTGTTTCTTTCAGAGGCCCCAGAGAAGAATCCCTTTTCTTGCCTTTTCCAGCTAAAGGCCACCTGTAGTCTGTGTCTCATGGTCCCTCCTTCCATCTTCAAAACCAGCAGTGTAGCATCATCAATCTCTCTCTCTCTGACTCTGACCACCACCCTTGCCTGCATTTTCATCTTTAAAGGATTTGAGGATTACCCTGAGCCCACTCAGATAATTCATGAATAATCTCCCCTTCTGAAAATCTTTAATTTAAGAACATCTACAAAGTCCCTTTTCCTATGCAACCTAACATATTCACAGGTGCCAGGGATTAGGACATGAATATCTTTGGGAGGACATTTATTATGCCTACCAAAGCATATTTATCTGGAATTTATAGTCACTGACTTGGAAACAAAGCTTAAAGAGAGTTTATAATAAAATATGAAATTGCATTCTTTGTATAAAAGATGATGACAAAGCACTTTTAAATATCAGTTAACAAAGTTCTTAGTATATAATTCCAAGGAGCAAAATTGTTCAACTTGGCATCTAAGAAGTAGTTCACATTTGGGCTATACAATAATATAATAAACCAAAACATCTTTGATAAGGGTAGAAGTAAATGCTACTAAAATAAAATAAATATAAAATTTAAGGCCAAAAGACATGAAGTGGGGGGGAATGCATCTATGTTACCATTTAATGATTCACCAGCTTACATTTTAGGCTCTTCTGCCTACTTTGGGAGTGACTGTAGGTAAGCTACTGAAGAAATCTGTGCCTCAGTTTCTTGTATGTAAAATCAAGATTTCTGAAGTAATTTACCTACAGTTTCTCACATGTAAAATGAAGACTGTTGCAACATCACAGCTACTTTTTAGGGTTGTTGTGAGTATTAAAGATTATGCCCCTTAAAGACCTATCACAGGGCTTTGTCCATAGCAGTTGTCACGTAAATGATAATGACTCTATCTCTACTATTTTTAGCTCTATTATTATTACACAAGGAACTCCACATTCAAGGATTTTTTTTCCTTGAAAAAATGTACACATGATTAAAATGTACAATGTTTATATTCCTGAGTGGAATCCAGCTTTAAGAGAGTTCCTATAGAGCTGTAACTCCTTTCATGATAACAGTTTACAAAACTGCCTGATGAATTGCCCAATAAGAAATTAAAGAAATGGTCAAGTTTTGACAATTAAATTACACTGAGCTCCAAATGCCATAATCACAAAACTGAAAATAGATAACAAAGGAATGCTAATTCAGTCAAACAAACAAACAAACAACAAAACACCGACAGGAAGATTTACTGTCTACTGCCTATCACAGAGGACTTAAATAATACTCTGACTTGAGTTAGAGGTCAGTTTAATAAATAAAAAGCTATGTAAATATTACAATGTAAGTATAATTACTAACTTATTTTTCTAGTTCCTTTAGGTCATTAATTAGTTCCTGACACGAACTCCCCAAGTCAGCATTCAAAAGAAAAAGGTTGCTGATCATATACAAATTGCTTCAAACCTCAGTGAAGCTAGGTATACAGAGCACATTTTTTTTGAAAATTGCATACTACATACTGAACACATAGTACATTCCCTACACAAATCTAAAACAAGGCTAATTATAAAATATATATATATTAGTCTATAAATTAGAAGAAAAATATTTATAGTTGTTTATAGGAAATACTCTTATTTTGGTTGTCAGAATATCTAAGTGCTGCATATGTGGACTAACAATGCAACAAAGTAAGCTTGTTTCTAGTAGAAACTCTATTAAAAGTCAAAGAATTAACAAAATAACAGGAATGACCTTTTGGTGTAGTAAGTGTGGCACATATAAAAATGTGTATCTTTTGTAACAAAATCTGTAAAATATCCCACTACAAAGTTTATGCTTTCATTGACTAGTTATGTAAACTGAACTCCACCTATGGGCTTTCATATTTATAAACAAAATATAAGTATATTGAAGTAACAATAATTTGTCCATTGTTTCTTATGAGGATATTGTTTTATGGTTTCCTGTCTTATTTTTATAAAAGTTGAGTGAACATCAGAAAACTTTTGTTATTTTTATTTATTTATTTTAAATATAGTTGGTATATAATATTAGATTAGTTATGTTTGTTTCAGATGCACAATTTTATTGCCTTTTACATTTAAAATGGCAAGTAGAGATTAGAGACACATGTGACAGTGTCAGCCATCTACCCTTGTTAAAGCTCCAGAGAGCCAGTGTTTCCAAAGGCCATCCTGATTTCATCTGAGGAAGAATCAGAGAAAGTTAATATGCCTACGGCTTGGATCCTAGAACACTGGGGTTTTAACATCTTTGTGGAATTGGATCTTGAGGGATTTACAACGGGAGCCTTTAGCTGTCTACAACTTTTTGGTTTTTGAAGTTGGGAAAACTATTAAAATAAGAAGAATGTAACACAGCAAGTGCCTTCATGTGAGGTCTTTGCAGCAAGATATGGTGTTAAATGAAGCTCACCAGTTTTTATTATGTAGTTCTGATAAATGTCCAAAAATCTTTTGGAAAATAAACAAGATGAAAGGAACAAAAGCTGAGTGATCATTTCATCAGGGGACCCTTGGTTTATTCTGTAGTTCAATTTAGGCAAGTCAATATCAGAAAACTCAAAATACTAAAGAATTCTTCCTCAAAACTCATTTTATCTCTCATCCAAGAGCATACCCTAATGTACATTTCATCATTTTTCTGAAGTTAGACTTCTCTTGTTTTCCCATCCAAGAGAAAACATTACTGAGCCCACTCTAGTCTATATAAGCTTTAATGTATTATTTAATACACAGATGAGTGTTCTGTGTACAACTTTGCTGAAAAATTGAGTTTATAAAAACTATTTTCTGAGCATCTATATTGTATTATGACCTATGCTAAGTTCTAAGAAGAAAACAATGAACCAAACAGATATAGTTCCCAGACACATGGAATTTACAATCTTCCTGTAGTAACAAACAATAAACAACTAATTTCTCATTTCAAATGTGATAAGCATTGTGAAGCAGAACTGGGCACCATGAGAGCTTTTAACAGATTTGACTTAGTGAGGCCTCAGAGACTGGATAGATGAGCTGATTTTGAAGGGTAATCAGAATTAATAGGACAAAGGGCTGGAAACTAGAAGTGAAGGACACAGGGCTATTTAAGCTGAGCCAACAGGCCCCAGTGTAGATTGAAGAGTTTAAAGTTTAAGAAGTGAGAGAAAACTAGAATGGATACAGCCAAGAGTGAGGAGGGAATAGCATGAGGCAGAGGGAGCAATAGGCAGAAGCTAGATCATGATCATCCCAGGTTTAGAAGTCACGGCGAAGAATTTACTTTTACCCTAAAAACAATGAGAAGCCATTGAAAGGTGTTGAACAACACACTGATACAATAGACTTATGTTTTTAATAAATCATTTTGGCTGCAATGTGGAGAATGGATTAATAATTATTAATGAAGCATTTATTTTCTCAAATATTCATAAATTCCCCACACAATATAACAACTGCAATCAAAAGGGAAATGATTGCAAAAGGCTAACAAACAAATAAACACCAATAAACCTGAGTTCAGAAAGTGCAACTACGTGATCTGATTGAATGTCACAAAAAACGCCCAATTCAAATTACTATTTCTATCTTTACCAATAGAATACAAACTCCAAGACAATCTTCATCTTCTCTCTTTTATCCATTAAATTATCCCCAGCACCTAGGACTGTGGCTGGCAACACGTAAATCCTCAATAAATACTTACTAAATGCGTGAGTACACTAACACAAAAATTGTTTCCATTCTCTTTATGCCCGTGGGAATTACATTTGCCATTATCTCTTAATGATTTTCATAACTATTACAGTTCTATAGATTCTTTCTCTTCTTCCATTCCTTCAAATTTAAGGCAAAAGAAGGTAGTAGGGTTCAGTGACAAGATGAACATAATGCTAACTGGCGTGAAATAATAATGAAGTAATAGTCTGAATAAGTGATAAAATAGGGGAGTACAAGATACAGGGAATGAGTTAGCTTGGGGCATTAAATCATGCATCTAAAACAGGCTGGGTAGCTTTTACCCTGCTGTGGTCTGAGGGTTGTATCTCCCCTAAGTTCATATGTTGAAATCCTAACCCCCAAAGTGACAGTATTGGGAGGTGGGGCCTTTGAGAAGTGATTAGGTGAGGAAGGTGAAGTCCTCATGAGTGGGCTTCGTGCCCTTATAAGAGAGGCCCCAGAGAGCTCCCTCACCCTTTCAGTCTAGTGGGGTTACAGTGAAAAGTCAGAAATCTGGGAAGCTGGGTCTCACGAGACACTGATTGGGCCGGTGACAGGATTTTGTTCGTCCCAACCTCCGGAACTATCAGGAATAAGCCACTCTGTTTGTATAAGCCACCAGTGTTTATAAGCTACTCAGTGTGTGATGCTTTTGTTGTAGCAGCCTGAGAGGGACTAAAACATCCCACCTTCAGACATTCATATTGAAAAGTCTGTGTTTAAGGTGATGAGCTGAGAGAGATGAAGCTCGATTACACATCCACTGCAGCAAAATAGCAAAGGCACCTCGTGGCTGCTGGTTCAGCACCACCCTGGGCGGCGCAGAGAACAGATACGCAACATCATTAGGCTGACGGCGGAGCAGCCCTGTGCTTCCCACGTTTCCCTGCAACGACTCCGAGCACCTTTTGTGTATTCAGTGCTTGTTCAATCGGCCAGGAGAGAGAGATTCTCAAGCATTGTGTTCGTGTATTATTATTTATTAATGACTGTATTATTTTTCCATACGAACTGTAAACCTATTTGTGCTGTACCCTGTATACTAAAAGACAAGCTAAGATGTTGTTTGTATCCTTTAATTTCCACTTCTGTGCTCCACCCCACCTCAGGCAATTCTCTCCTTCCCCCATTTACACACATGGTAAATGTTTTAGTGATCATTACTTATTTAAACTTAATAATAACTCTGAGTGATTAACTTACCATTACTTTCTGAATTCTAACAATTCTTCCTGGTTTCATTTTTCCAGTTGCTCCAATAATTCTTTTACAAAATATATCTCAGGCACAAACATTCGGAACCCTTATATAACTAAACTGTCTTTATTTTAGTCCCATTTTGAATAGTAGTTTTTCTTTTTATCGAATTCTAGGGTATGATGTGTCTTGGGAGCTGGTCTCTGAGGACAGACACTGCTCAAAGTTTCAGAGATCGCCAGCCAGGGGGTCCTACCTGACATCTCAGACATACACCCTCACACAGGCCGTATCCACTCAAGGTGTGTGCGCTCTGCCTCATTGTCTCTCTGTCCATAAAGGTGTGTGTGTGTGTGTGTGTTGAGGGTGTGTATAATGTAAATCAGGGTTCTTTTTTAAAATTATTTATGGACATCCAGTTGCTCCAGTACCATTTATTGAAAAGGCTATCTTTCCTCTGTTACACATTTATTTCTTTTGCATTTTTGTCAACATTCAGTTGGGAGTACATTTGTGGGCCTATTTTCCAAATTATCTCTTCTGCTCCATGGACCTATAGACTATCTTTCCACCAATATCACACAGTCAGGACTCTGACACAAATCTTAGATTTTTTTGTCATAGATCCACAGGTCCCTGAGACTCTACTAAAATTTTTTCAGTCTATTTGCTCTTTTTTTTTTTTTTCACATTGGGTAATTTTTATTGTTCTATCTTCAAGTTCACTAATCTCTTTGTCTTTCTCACCATTCTACTATTGAGCCAATTCATTTTCTTATATTTTGGTTACTATATTTTTAAGATCTAAAATTTCCAAATTTCCATGTGGTTCTTCTTTATATCTTCTATTTCTTTTTGAAACTTTTCTATCTCTCTGCTGAGAATTTTTTTTAGAATGTTAGTAACTACTCATTCAAGCATTTTCATGATGGCTGCTTTATATTTTTCAGATAATCGTAATGTCTGTCTACTTGGTGTTGGCATATATTGTCTTTTTTCTTTCAGTCTGACGTCTTTCTCATTCTTGGTATAATGGGTGATTTTTTTAACTGAAACCTGGATATTTGGATATTATGATATGAAACACTTTATCTTGTGTAAATCTTCTGCTTTAGTTGACTTTGGTGGAGGTAGATGTCCAGGTTCCCCATTCAACCTTCATTTATACCCAAGGTGGGTGCTGCTTGTCACTGTTGAGCAGAGTTTGGGTTCCATAACCCCAGCAGGACAACATTGGTGACTCTCCAGCTGGGAGGGATATTGTTATTGTTATTGTTGTTACTATTATTGCTCCCCACCTAGCCCTTACTTGACACTGTTTTCTGTATCTCAGGGCATTTGTGAAGGTTACATTAGAAAATCCTGAGTCACCAGAAAGACCTCAAAGTTCAAGGAGGGGAAAAAATCTCCTTCCACCCATGGTCTTTTGAATAGCTCCATGCTTGACTCTGACATGCACCATAAAATGATCTGAAAATCGAATTATAGTGAACTCACTGCACTGCCAGGCAAGCACTGTCCTGAGGCAGGTCTTAAAATATGCTAATAGGAATGTAAAAACACTAAATTTATTTTATATCCATAAGACTCATACTGGAATATTCATCTTCAGCTGTGGATTCCTATCTTAATGTTTAATTTAATGAAACCAAAGGCATCTGAATAAAATGTTGCGACATTTATAATAAACAACTGCTTGTCAAGACAATTTATTATTGGTACACTATTTGCCTGGGGATGTAATTCTATGCAGTTTAGATGCAAACATCCAGAACTATCTTTCATATCTGTAAGAACTAACTCTCTTTGCTCCTCTCCTGAGATGACTTCCTGGGCCCTTTGTTCCCAGAGCAGCTGTGAAAATTTGTAAGCAGCTGATACCCTCTTACTGATAAGTCTTCAACTGCAGGCTTAACTTTTTAAAGACCCAGCAAGTCTGGTAGATAACTAAGGAAAACAAAAGTACCTCAGGAAGTCTCTTCACTTCTCAGTGGACACAGAGTTCCAGGAGAGGGATCAAGCTATGCTTAACTATCGCTCAGAACTAACTGTTGGGAACATTTATCCCATCAACACTTCTTTCTCGGGTCACCCACTTGCAACCTTAACTTATTTAAGGTGCAGTTAACTAAATTTCCTCTTACAAAAGCTGATGAAGATAGAGCTCAGTCTGGTCACCACTAGAATGTAATTTAGATATAGCCTTTTAGGCAGCAGGTCCCATCTTTATGCCATGGAAAGAGGATACGTCCTTCCCCACTCACTTCTTATACACAAGGTGAGTAGTCTGTGGGCCATGGGCCTAGGCCCAACCAGATCCATGCCCCTACTTTTGGACTATTCTCTGTGTAACTAAAACCTCACTATGTTCTCCCTGAATGGTCCAGACTTCTTTCAAAAGTTGATTCTGGCTATCGGCTGGCACCTTGGCTAAGGTTATCAGTCCAAACGCCTCCATATGGCATCTCCATATGGTCTCTTCATCTCTTCACAGCATGTTGATTATGTTCAAAGAATAAGCTGTATTAGTTTTTATAGCCCAGCTTGGAAGTCCAATAGTGTGACATCTGCCTTAGTCACAGGCATGCCCAAATTCATGAAAGGTTAACATAGATAACCCTCTCCCCTTGCCACAACCTTTCAATGGGAGAAATGCCTATAACATATTATAAAACAGTGCACGTGGAATAGGAGAACTTCTTGTAACTGTTTTGGGGATATGTAATCTGCCACACATAGTATTAAAAGAAAACTAAATGCTTATGCCTTCAAAATTCAAGGTGCAATGTTGTCTTCTATCTTAAGAATCTGTATTTAATATATAAACTTTTTTTCTGGTTTTAATGGTAAAGACAGGATGTAGGGCTCCTCTACCAAATACCCTTAGTTTATAAACAAATAGAGTAGGACAGAAAGAGTTTAAGTAACTTGTCTACATTCCAGTAGACTTTTAATCAATTCATAGCCTTTTAACTTCTAGTAGCGTTCTCTCCCCATTATATATCCTGTTACTTTAAAATGCCATCATCTCTCATCCATCATGGTATCTGTAATAATGCCCAAGTCATCAACAGTACTTCCACTCTTTCTGAGGAGCTTTAAAAATACAAGTGATGACTTCCTTCTTTTTTAAAAAAAACCTGATTTTATACAGCCCCATGTGAAAGTTGCAGGAACTTTTAAATACTGCAATAAGCATGCAGTTCAAGCGGACCCTCAGGTGTGTTAGCTGACATCTCCACTTATAGTAACAGTGGCATGCAATGCAAAAACATAATTACTCCAAATTTGTTTTTAGACATTTATTGACCTTAAGAGTTCAGAGTTTATAATGTTCCTCTCATCCAAAACTAATCACTGACATTTCATAACTTGAATGCTGACAAATTTCCACTCAGTCGCTGTCAGAGGTTGAATAATTATATTTAACACACTTTCTTCTGGAATGTTTCATATATTTTGGAGAGCAGTGTTGAAGTCTAATTTTAAAGGTGTTCATTTGTCAACAGAATATTTTTTAAAGTCTAATTTCTGAAAATAGTGATATATGAATATTGAATGTAATACTGCCTTTGATCTTTAGAAAGCAACATGCTGCTTCTCAGAGCTGTGCATTTAATGTGCCTGAGGTCAGACCATGGTCTACAAGTATTTTTATCCAAAAATTGACAAAAATAAATAAAAATCTAATACCTGACCATAATAACTGCATATATATTGCTGTTTACCCATAAACATTGGACTATTAACCTATTTTTAGAAAATTTTATCAAAAATATTTTATTTATATGATTACATTAAAATAAAACAAAGTGGCAAAAAATATCAGCCAACACCATTATATAACACAGTTAATGTAATTAAACATTAGTCATCCAAAGTACTTAGCAGTCAGTTCCACATCAGAATAATTTTTTGACTCTAAACCAAATTTTTAAAAATCATTTACTTCATGGAGAACCATCTTATCTGTATCTGTGAACTATTCATAAAAACTGATATAAGCCACAAAGATAGGCTTAAAATATTTTAAAATGAAGAAATTATACAGTGAGTTAATTTCTCTGAATGAAAGTAAAAGCCAATTGCCAATGTTAAAATAATATATCTACAATAATATGGAGATTAAAATCACAACATAAAATTTATAAGTAATATGACAAAATATTATTATTATTATAAAAAGGTTAATGAAAGACCCTCAGACCCTCCTATTTGTTATGAAAAAATAAGCTAGCTGAAGAAGTAGGTGAAGAAATAACAAAAATAAATGGATAATAAACAGTTGAACTAATGTTCAACACACTAATAATCATTTACATGTATTACATATAAATTATTACAATATATTACATTGATTACATGTAAATGAAATCAATGTAATCCAATTAACACTTAAAATTAGCAATGATAAAAAACAAGAGCATCCAATTCTTGCAATGGTGTATAAAAGAATGGCACTCAAACCACACCTGATGAGAGTCTAAATTGATACATTTTATGAAAAGCAATCCACTTATTAATTGCTTGAAAAGCATCCAAAACCTTTGATCAGGTAATTCTACTTTTGAAAATATGTTTTATGGAAGTAAATTAAAAACAAAACAAACAAAAAAACTTATGCCACCAGCATTTATTATTGCATTGTTTTTAACTAGTAAAACATTGGACTTCAAGTAAATATTCAACTTTAGGAAATAATTCAATTCAATCCTGGTATACTTATATGAACAGTAAAGGTTTTACAGAGATATTTTTAATAGTGTGAGCAACTGCATATGAAATAATGTTAGTAAGAAGGGGTACACAAATATTCATTGTATTCTCAACTATACGAATATACATCAAAGAAACCTGGAACACAATTTTCCAAAAACTTGAGAGTAATTCTGTATTCACAGAAGAATTATGAGAGATTTAATTTCTTTTTGCTTCCTATGTTTTCAAATCAAATCTGTGTTGCTATTAGAAAAGGGAACAAGGAGAGAAAATATTTGGAACATGTAAGAGGGAAAAAATTAAAAAGAAGCATCAGCTTCTGGCAAGCATTAGTACAACAGTAGGTAAATATAATTTCAAAATTTTGGTTGAAAAATTCTCCTCATTCTCTTTCCTTTAAGGATTCATAACTAATTTTCTCTTAAAAAGCTATACAAGGATTTTTTTATTCCAAAAATCAGAGTCATTCTTTTTAAGACACTGATAATTATACACCTACTCATTTCCGTTTCATCCTTGCCTACCGGGAAAGGCAAGGTTGAGTGTCATTGTAAGGAAAATAATCATGTTACTCTATTTTCTCAATACAGCCATCAATCTGCCTTGCCCATTGCTATTTCCATTTACCCTCATCTTTTTAAACATGTTTTGAGATAGATTTGCTGCAGCAGATGCTGCCATACTTTTAAAAACACTTATAATATAGAATATGTGAAAACAGTTTAAAAGAATTGGCATAATGAGAAAAGTTGAATAGTTAATTCAGGACAAAAGTTTGCAAGTTACTGAAGTTTTAAAAGTAAAACTAAATTTAATCAATGCTTTCTTATCTTATATTTTGGACTCTAAATAGATCCTATATATTTTTAAGCATAGAGGTTATGAGGGCGTCCAGTAAGGGAAGCCAAGAAAATCATCTTCTCTGCAAGAAAAAATGAGCTAATTGCATGTATAGAGGCTTTGTCTTGGATTATCTGTTGAAGTGCTTCTAATTATATCATTTGTCTGTGGGTACAATTCCTCCGTAGTGGCTTTTTCTTGTCAGTAAAGAAATTCTGTTGTTTTGTGCCAATCCTTGAACAAGTCTTTTCTCTCTGGTGTAAAAATCTTTCTACCAAGTAAGTGAGTGAGCCACTGAAATATAGAACAGGGTGCCTATATGTCACCACATTCCCTGGTCATGCAATGTGTCTGATGTTTTCTGTATAAGGTGATGACTTATGGATGTCAACACCTGTTTCCACCAATTGTCTCTAGGAAATGATTCTACGAAATTTTCTTCAGACTACGTTAGCATTGTCTGTAACCAAAATGCACCAACCTTTTTCTAACATAATGTGATCACTTCTACATTACAGCACATTTTGAATAATTTTGCATATTCTGTGCTACAAATATTGTAATATCATTTCCTTGTCTTCATAGAGTAAAACTATAAATTTATTTTTTTAAATGCTTTTAAAAAATTTTCCCAAAATGGAATTAAATATTTGTCTGTATTGCTCTCAACAAATGACAATGTTTTAGGAACTTACAGATTTCCCCCTATAAATACTCCAATGCTTTGATTGAAATACAAATTCCTGAAAATGTCTATGCAGCCTAAAAGATTAACACCATTCTTGTCAAAATTAAATCTTGAAAGGGAAGAAGAGAAAAGGCTAGCTAGTAGATAGGACTTAGAGTGCTGATGACCACCCACATCGAGCATAAAAACGTTAGTGCTTTATTAGTGATTGTTTAGCTAAATGTAATTGTTTTTCAAAAATGAACCTTGGTCAGATTACTCTGTTGTTATATAAATTGACTTAGGTTACTAACATCTAGAGCTTGTAGCTTAAGAAAAAATATTTATGTGAACTTCCCATTTTACCTTTTAATGACTTATAGATAAATTAAGATAATTTCAAACACACTTGACATATATTCATTCTCCTTGTGCAAAATTATTAAGACATTGTGAGATTTTTTTTAAATGTTCATCGTTATCTTAAATTCAAGGCTCCTTCTCAAAGGTACCCACCATTATCAATTGAATTTGTATCCTTCCTTCTCCTTTTTCAGGATTTGTATATATAAATATTTTCCATATACAAACCCACTCTAGAGGTAGGGGGTGGGGGAGTAGAAGGGGTCTAATATATGGTGATGGAAGATGGTTTAACTTTGAATAGTGGGCACACAGTCCAATATACAGATCTTGTATCATAGAAATGAATGCTTGAAACTTATATGATTCTATTAATCAATGTCACCCCAATAAATTTAATTTAAAATTTTTTTAAAGAATTATAAGTTCCAAAGTATATATTTTAAGAAGTATTTTCCCATTATTTTCTTGCATATATTTAATCTTGTAAGTTTTTAGGTGAATCTAATTTCAATTTGACTATTATTTCCTAGTAAACAATCTCTTCTAGTCTCCTTCTCTGGAAGATTTTAGGGTTTTGTCTTTGTCTTTGGTGTTCTACATTTTATTAGAATGGGTGGTGCTCTGACAGCTTTATATATATCCTGCTCAATGCTTGCAGGGGGAAAGGGATATGTGCATTTTTTTCTGAAGACGCAACTTTTTCCAATTCTAAGAAATTTTGACTAATTGTTTAATATTATTTATTACCTCTCCCCCCACACATTCACTTCTGAATCTTCTAATAAATGAAGTTTGAAACGTGGAATTACTTCACCTTTCGTACTTTTCATCTCTTTCTTGTGTTCTGAGTTCTCTAAGATTCTTCATTTCAATTTTATTTTTTTTAGTGCATAAGTTCACTCATCAGCTTTCAGAACCATTCACACCCTACTTAGTTTGTCAATTTTGCTATTATGTGATTAGCCAATTTTTTTATCATCCACATACTGCAACTGATTAATTTTGGGGTAGCAATATCCTCCTGCAACTCTATGCTAAAATATACTGTAATAAGAAATATTTTTCTCCTGTTATAACAACTCTGTTTTTGAGGGGTTTAAGTTCTTCTGTTGTCTCTCCTGATGATGAATCTCCCCAAATCCTTAGTGAATTTTTATTGTGTGTTCTTTTTTAAAGGGGAGGTTCTCTGTTACAATGTTTGCTATAGCACTTTGTTGTTTTTCTTTGCTGTATTAAAATCCTGCTTTTGCCCTAGTAATGAATTTAATGCTAATTGACAGGACAGAAAGAGAGAAAGATAAGCTAATCGAAAGATAAGCTGTATTCTGTGATTCGCATGCTGCCACCTTGCTTTCTGTAGAACTTGGTTGCACTTTTTGGCCTTAAGAAGGAAATGATCAGGTAAAAAAGAATATTCTCTCTGCCTGAAAGACATAAATAATTTCTCAGAAAACTTTGGGTAGAAAATTATAATCACCAAATTCTAGTAAAAATGGCAGTTCAAAGAACTCCTACTGTAAAAGAAAAAATCATCGTGGGGATGTTTCACTTCAGAATGTTTTTATTTCAAGAGGTTGTTTTCTTTAAGTCACTCTATGAAAATAAGATTGGTAGGAAAGATGTAATCCATGACATTTAGAACCTTAGCTCGTAGCAAAGTCGTAAGTAGAAAAGCAATTTCAACAGGAATTATTCTAAAATTACATGAGGTTTAACTTTGCAAGAGATACTGGCTCACGTAACTTAACCTCTGTGAACTCCCAGTGACTAATTTAGAAACTGAGACTAATCATAGTAACCCACACATCATCCGGGTTTTCTGGAGACAAAATGGTAGGTATATCTGATTTTACTTTTTATAAACTATAAAATATTTTTAAAAATCATTTGCCACATATGCAGGGCCTCACTATGTAACAGACTACCATGTTATTATTTATTAAGTTAATTCATAAGCTACCAAATGAATTTTGTGATTAGTTTTTGCCTTTGTGTATAATCATGTCTTCCTATCCATCCCATCCCTATTTTGCAGAGATGTAAGTAGTTAAATAAAGTTCCCCTGATTCCTTAATATTCCAATCCAAAGGCTCAGTGATAAATCATGTGTCATCGTAGTGCTTGAATATAAGAATTTCTTGGATTGCTGGTTACATGAATAATAATTTCTAGATTCTGGAGGGACCCAGACAAATGTGTTTTTAATAAGTACCCAAAGTAAAATCTGTTATCAGGAATATTTGGAAAACACTGAATTAAAATAATGAGCCATAATGGTTTCTAACAAGAATCACAAATTCATCCAGTGCTAATGACAAAAGGTAAAAAATGATAATCCAGTATTAAACTGCCCAAAATTTGTCTAGTCACACATAAGATCTTAAAGTGCTTAGGAGAAATCACTTTTAGGGATCTTGTAGTCTGTGTTGCTTTTACATTATCCCAGGTAGATGAGACTAAATCCTATATCTTAAGACTTCCAAGTATGAAACATTTTCTTCCCTTTGGATAAACAATTCTAATATTTGTTTTCAAGTTTCCAAAAGCTCCTTCTTACATCTGGCTTAAATATTTAATGCATATGGCTTCATTGTTAATACATTAACATTACCACTGGAACGCAAAGAATTTTTTCTTATTTGATTTTTTAATATGTTTTTATTAATTTTTAGAAAGACAAGAAGGCAAAGGGATAGAGTGAAAAGCATTAATGAGAGAGAAACATCATCCATCTGCTGCCTCCTGCAGGGAGACTACCAGGGATCTAGCCTGCAGCCTGGGCATGTTCCCTGACCTGTGACTGAGAATTGAACTGTCACCTCTTGGTTCCTGGGTCCATGCTCAACCACTGAGCCCAGCTGGGCAAAAAAATTTTTCTTAAATCTTAACTAAACTCACACAATGTCCCCCAAATTATAAACTACTCTTCACCATCCAGAAATTCATTTCTTGCTTGGAGGGCCCAAAAGTTCAAAGAAAAGAAAAGGTAAAAACTTGTAACTTGCATCCACCTAAGCATCTCTGTGGAATGTGCTGTCAGTAATACAGGGTGGGGCAAAAGTAGGTTTACAGTTGTTAATATAGAAAATAATAAAAAACAATACAAGAATAAACTCTGTTTCCCATACTCACAATTGTGAACCTACTTTTCCCCTACCCGGTACGTGCATGGAAACAAGAAGGGTATGTTTTCCGAGACAAATAATTAGCATAAATGTATCATGCTCAGTCTTTTCAGAAAACAGAAGAGCCAAGAAATTCTGGCAGCTGTTTCAGGGATGTTTTCATTTACAATTTCATGGACTGTGTACTGTGCCAAAAAATGTCAGTGGAAGGTACTCATTCATCTGCATGATTGTCTTAAAGTCCTGCAGCAGTGATCACTAATAAATATGCAGAACATTTTTAAGGCTCAACAGTTTTCAGACAGTCTAGTGACAAACAGCCTTGACTGCATTTGCTCTCAAGGCCCTATTTAGAGGGATAGAGCCGCTGACATGGTGCCAGTCTCGCTGGCGCAGGAGAAGTGCCTTGGTTGTGTTCTTGTCTGCTAAAAACCGTAAGCAGTCATATTCTGCTCCTTTTTCAATAGCAGCCTCTTCAATGGCTTGGCTTGAACCAGCAATTCTAAGAATGCCTGTCTACATCCTAGGCTGATGAAAAGAAGTAGACTGATTTGACATTAAGACTGTGGAATGGGAGGTAACATCAAAATTTAAAACACTCATGAGTATGCACACATGAAATTTCATTATGTGATTTTTGGTTACTGTACTTTCGGTCTGCAGTTTAGTTAGAGATCATTTATACAGTTAAATTCACCATGCACACACCAAAACTACCATGATGTGATCAGTATTGCTTATTTATTTTTAAAACTGCTTTGTATTATAACATACAATGAAAAGTGCAAAAAGTACAAATATACAGCTCAGTGAATTATCACCAAGCCAATTCCTGTGTAACTATCACTAGGTCAACAAAGGACACTGCGAACTCTGCAGAAGCCCCCTTCAAGCCCACTCCCAACCACTGTCCTTTCCATCTCCTCAAAGGAAACCACTCTTCCACCTTTGTACTGTAGCTTAGCTTTGACTATTTTGTAAAATTTTGCATCCACGAAATTACACAGTGGATACATTTTTGTATCTGACTCTCCCCAGTATTGTAACTGTGGGATTTATCCCTTTCGTTGGATGTCAAGGTAGTTCCTTCATTTCCATTCCTGCAGAGTATTTCATTGTATGACTCTAACACCCTTATTTATCCAGACTGCTGCTTGGTGGACATTTATATTTCTTTCTCCAACTTAGAATTATTGTGAAAAATGAGGCTATGAATATTCATTTACATGTTTCTTTGTGCACACATACACATTTTTCTGCAGGATACTGCCGGATCATAAAGTATGCAAAAGATCAGCTTTAAGAGATACTGCTAAGTGCTCTTCCCAAGTAGTTGTACCAATTTACGCTCCTAGAAGCAGTGCAGGAGGACTCCTATTTGTCCATATTCTCAGGACACCCTTTTTTAATTGTAGCCATTCAGATGAATATACAGTGACACAGAGCTTGCTTTTCCCGCATCACCATTGAGGTTGAGTTCCTTCTAAGATATTTATTAAGTCATTCGAACATTTTCTTTTGTGAACTTGCGGTTCAAATCTTTTGCCTGCTTTTATATTGAGTCGTCATTTTCTTATTGATTTGTAGGTGTTTTTTAAAATTCTACCTATGTATTGTTTGTTAGATATATATATTTAAAATATTTTATTCCACTCTGTGGCTTACCTTTTCATTCTCTTAATGGTATCTTTTAAGATGCTTTTAATATTAATATAGTCCAGTATATTAATTTTTCTTTAGTGGTGACTGAGTCTTTGTCTCATACAAGATATATATTTTCCTACACCAGGGTCATGAATTACTCTCCTATATTAATTTCTAGAAACTTCATTGATTTGCCTTTCAATTTATGTATCATGATGTGAGGTGGGTCATTTCACTTTTTTTTTCACCATAATGAAATTCATTTGAACCATCACCATCTATTGAAAAGATGGTTCTTCCTTCATTGCATTGTGCACTGCCTCTTTCTCTTAAATCGAATGTCTTTCCAAATATAATTCCAATTCAGGACTCTCAATTTTCTTTTACATGTCCGTCTGCTTATACTTGTGCCAAATCCACACTTTTTTTTATTAGTATAGCTTTATAATACATCTTAATTTCTGGTAGAGCAATTTTTGCCACTAGTTTTCATCAAGAGTGCTTGGCTTATATTAGCAATCTGTATTCCATTTAACTTATATAATTGATCAGTTTGTCATTTTCAAAGAAAACCTGTTGAAATTTTCATTGGGATAGTATTAGATCTACAAGCCATCGGTGTAGAATAGACAACTTTAAAATACTGAGACTAAACATATAAAAACATCATCCATTTCCCTGCTTGCTTATTTCTTTAATTTCTCCCAATTGTTTTGATGGTAGAGCTCTGTAGTTTTCTATGTAATGGTGTTGCCCTTTTTTTTTTTATTCCTATGTATGTGATATTTTTAAGATGCTAATGTAAGTGGTAACTATTTTACTGTCTTGTTTTCTACATATATGCTACTTGTATATATGAATACATTCATGTTTTTCTATTATGTTATATAATGTTACTCTAGCAAGTTTGTTATATGCATTTATGAATTCTTGTAATTTATTTTATACATTTTCTTAATAAATAAAAATATAATTTGCAAATAATGAAGGTTTTATTTCTTCTTTTCCAGTATATATTTTATTTATTTTTACATTTTTGCCTTATTCCACTGACAAGGATCTTCACTATAAAAACAAACATCATTGTGGTCTTACCATTCTAAAAGGGAAAGCATTCAAAATTTTAACATTAAGCTGATGTTTGCACTAGGATTTAAATATATATATCTTATATTGTTGTCTGTGTCTATGAGGCTTCACCTTTTCACCCAGCTTTGCAACCTGCCTCCACTCTGACAGCTGTCAGTCTGTTCTCTATCTATGGGTCTGTTTCTATTTCGTTTGTTACTTTATTTCATTCATTGGATTCCACATATGAGTGAAATCATATGGTACTTGCCTTTCAACAGCAGATGATTACCAGAGGGAAAGGAGGGGAGGTAGAAGGGGATGGAGGGGAGATAAATGGTGGTGGAAGGAGACTTGACTTGGGATGGTGAACACACAATACAACATATAGATGATGTATTCTAGAATTGTACACCTGAAACCTATATATTTTTATTAGCCAGTATCACCCTAGTAAATGCAATAAAAACAAATAAATAAAAAATATATATTATAAGTAAATGTTCTTTATCAAATGCGGGGGTTTTTAAAGAATTTAGTGAGATGATTATTAAATTATTTAAAATTTTATGAGTTTAGTAAATTACATTGGTTCCTTTTCCACTAATGTATTTTAACAGCTTTAATGAGATACAATGTGCATAAAACTCATCTATTTAAAGTGTACAGTTCAATGGTCTTTAATATATTTATGGAATTGTGCAATCATTACCATAATATAGTTTTAAAAAAATTTTTTATCACCCTAAAGAGAAATTTCATACCATTAGCATTAATTCTCACCCTCATTTACCCAGCCACAGACAACCACTAATCTACTTTCTATTTCTATAGAGTTTCCTATTCGGATATTTCACATGAAGTGGAATCATGCAATATGTGGTCTTTTATGACTATCTTCTTTCACTTAGCATCTTGTTTTTAATGTTCACCCATGTTATGGTATGAATCAGTACTTTCTTCTTTTACTACTGAATAGCTGAATAGGACTATATTTTATGGAAATGCTACACTTTGTTTATATATTCATCAGTTGATTGGCATTTCATTTATCTTCACTTCTTGTCCAGGGACATCAGAAACTGATTCATGTCGGGAAGCCTAGCTGTTTAGGAATACTACTTAATGTTCATATATTATTATTCCAAGAAACTAAGCAATTTCCTCCTTGGACCTCTTAGTTTAAATATAATTGATTTTATTTCTATCATATTTTCTGAGAGTTCTGAGTTTTCTTTTTTTGTTCTTGTCTTTCCATTTTTTTTTGTTTTCTGTTGGACTGACAGAGTTTTCTTGGTCTTTCCTTTCCTCAACTCTTTTCCTATAACAAATCTGGAAATGCTATATTACATTTCTCTGTTTGTGTGAAGTGGTAGCAGTAAATATTTATGCCAGATACTCAATTTTTTCAATAAATTCTAGAATATTTTTATCTTCCTCCCAACCCTGACAACATTCTAAGTATATTTAACCTACAAAAACACATCTTATTTCAGTTGAATTGAATTTACTCTCTTTTATAAAACATTGAGAAATTAATTATTACTTTCTCTATTTCACTTTAGGCTATGCCTCTTTCCTACAGAAGTCAAGGACTTCATATATGAATATGCATTTTTTGCTTTTCACATATGGATAATATTCCTAAATTTAAAAAAACAAACTACTGTCAGGAAACTGTCACCTCCATTTATAGGCTCCTTAGAGTATATATACCTGTCATGAAACCCAGCCAAAATGAATCTTCAAAGTTGAGCAGAATTTCTATTATCAAAATCTGAGCACAGGGAAACTCTGAGAGAAAAATTTCAGTGAGTATTTGAAAGCATGCAATAATAATAGCTAATGTTTACATAGGACTTTATTTGGCCAGAACTGTTTTACCATTCTAAGGAATGTACATATTTAATACAGTGTTCACACCCTATGGGGTAGGTACGATTATTATATTGTTACTCTTATCTTTCAAATGAGGAAACTAATATAGGAAGTTAAGTAAATTGCCCAAGGTCACCTAGTTTGTAAGTGTCATAGCTGAAATTTGAACCTACTCGACATCTCCAAAATCCATATAATTAAACTCTTATCTGGCATATTACTGAAAAATAATTCATAAAAATCAGTACCCACCTGTGACTTTTATCAATCATTAGCTGCACATGTTTGAAATAGGAATGTATGAATATTAATATTAGTATTTTTCATAATGGCTTGTAATAGCTAATGGAAACAGAAAGCCGACCTCAGTGAGTGGAAGCCAGTCTTTGAGAAGTATTTTAATTTTAAAGCCCAGGTATAGGGCCTTTGCACTACTTTTAGAAATCTCTTTTTTAGACCTTTAAACATTATATTACCTAAAAATACAACCTTTGTAATCAAGAAGCCATAAAAATAAATGCCCTACATTTGGCAAGTTTAACTGTAACAAATAGTAATAATAATGAAAATCTAGGTCTATGTCTACCTAGTGCTTGCTCGCATATCACAGACACAACCCTCCTACCTGACTACTTGAATATTCTCAGTCATAGGTAAAGATTCCCTCTAAAAGGACATAACCCCTATTTCCAGTCAAGCTCTCACATGCACCACATTAATGAAATGGGTCTTGTGTTATAATTTGGCCAAGCAAGTGCAGTGCGAAGTAGGAGATCCAAGTACTCAAGTAACCCGGACTCCAGTTAATTTTGTCAACCTCACTCTTGCCATGCAATAACGTGAAATTCAGCTCAGACCCAGCCACCAATTTCGAAAGCTCAAACTCCATCATCTCCTGATCTCCCCCAACTCTCTGTTACCTGGGGTCCATTCAGCTCTCTGATGGTGATCAGTTTAACAGTTTCCACCGAGGCCCAGGGAGATCAAAAAATGTCAAAGAAGACAGGAATTCTGAGAAAGCACACAATCATCCCTGAGTAAAAGAACAGTAAATGAGCAAGGGGAGAATGCTTAGTTGTATGGAGCTATTTTCATCTGAGAGGTTGTTAACTACATCTGCATATATATCTTTCTATTCTTCAGCCTTCCAAATTAAAACAGCATCATTTCCAGCCAGTGTGCTTAAAGAAAAACTAGTGTAACAATTATAAAATAATTTACAGAAATATATATTGTTCTAAAACATTCAGTGAGACTTATTTCCTCTCTTGCAGAATAATAGGTCTCTACTTATTACACACAATAGGTATTTCAGATGCATTTTGTTGCCTATCTGACACAATTTTGAATATTCATATTGCCCAAAAGCCATTTATTAGAGATTTCATAAAATGCTTTTTAATCTTCTACACAACGGCATAAATCCCAAGTCTTTTCCATGAATTCACTTAAAGTTGTGTTCAAATAGAGTAATTATCCTTAAGTGCACATGCTTAAACTATGTATAAAATATTTATTTATTAAAGCTGGTAGGATCTGATTGCCTTTATTTTAATGGTGAATTATGAATTCTATACATTTAAGAGGAAATGTACTTTCAAGCCCCAAAGCTAGAAATCTTTTAAAACATATTGGAAAGGAAGTCTTATTTCCCTGGTCTATTGCAGTATACAGTATTTTGTAAAATAAATATTCCAAAGTGGTTTGATTTCATAATGGTAATTGCCTAAAAACGGCCCCAAGCTTAGGTCTACATTGCAGATTTTGTCTCGTGGCCAATTATTATGGTTCTGTTAATGCTCTAAAATACTGTCTATTGTGGAAATGCCAACTGCTCCGTAGTCCATATGAATAAAATATTACAAATTAAAGTATGCAGTTGATGTGCATCTTCTCCTAAGAAATTCAGTGATTGCTATTTGCCAATATATTTTCAAAAAACATATGAGCAACAAGAATTAGTGTGAGTGCTTAGCCACTACAATTGAAAATACTGTTGAATTCTTTATAATACAATCTTTTATTATTTTGTATTTGGTGATTAGTTCATTCTGAGTTACATCCAAAGTAAGACAGCCTTCCCTAACGCAGTGTTGAAACATACACTATTATTATTTATTACGGGCTTGAATACGCTTACCTAATCTATGATTCTTTGGTAGACATTCTAGAGTACAATTTAAAAAGGGAGTAGAGCCCGGCTGGGCATGGCTCAGAAGTTGAGCGTCGGCCTAGGATCCAGGCGATCAGGATTCGATTCCCGGGCAGGGCACATGCCAAGGTTGTGGGCTCGATCCCCAGTTGGGGGTGTGCAGGAGGCAGCCAATCAATGACTCTCTCATCATTGATGTTTCTCTCTCTCTCCCTCTCCTTTCCTCTCTCTGAAGTCAATAAAGATATATTTTTTTAAAAAGAAAGAAAAATAAAAAGGGAGTAGAATTTGAAATAGAGATGTTTCATCCAATGAGAAAAAGTGGGAATGTCAAAAGCACCATATTAGCCCTAAACTGTTTGGGTCAGTGGTTAGAACATCGGCCTGCAGACTGAAGGGTCCTGGATTCTATTCCGGCCATGGGCGCGTTCTTTGGTTGCAGATTCATCCTTGGCTCTGGTTGGGGCGAGTGCTGGAGGCAACCAATCAACCTGTCTCTCTCATATCAATGTTTCTCTCTCTCTCTCCTTTCCTCTCTCTCTAAAAAGCAATGGGAAAAAAATCCTCAAGTGAGTATTAAAAAAGAAAAGCACCAAAACAGAAGCCAATTCACCCACTTCAAATTCTGACCAGCGATAAGAGCATGTTCTACCACCTGCCCCCACAGCCCCTTCCACAGAGTCCAGGACAAAAGAAATAGGAAAACTGATTGTTTTCTACATAACTGAAGCTCACCTCTTCTTCTGCTACCTCTATTCTCTCTGTTCCAAGGGTGACAAGATCCAACCATGTATGTGTATAGAAAGCATAAAGTCTTAAAAGCCTGGGGAATAATTTATATAAAGCAGAATTACATGCGCTACAAACGATCGCTCACCTAAAGAAACAGCATGAACCTGCCCCTTGAACCCTCCCCTGGAAACAGTCTTCCTGTATAGAAGCGCTTGCAATCGGGCCGCCGTTTCTTCTTCTCCAAAAGGATGTCAGTCAAGAAGGAGATAGACACCATCAGATATATTCTAGTTACTGTAAAGGTTTTTTAAAATGCATGCTCTTTACCAGTGAAAAATCATATCTGGACAGATAAAGAAGACATACAAGAGTTAGTAGTAAATAATTAGTCTAGTATGTATTAGGACACGCTAGAATGTTTTCAAACTATACTTGCTATGGGAATTTAGGAAGGAATAGGAGAGACTGGTCTCTGCCATTGAAGGAAGTGTAAGAGTTGGACTGACTGGTGGGGAAGCAAGAAGATATTCCATGTGGAAGGGTAAGCATTTGGAAAACAGTACAAAATGGGATTGAGCATGTAGGAGAGAGGTTAATCAATATGACTGAAGTGGACAGCTTCAGCAATAAAATGTTTATGACAATATATACTTAATGGTGGGTGTTAAATGTTACATGACAATATGTAGGGACAAATAAATCAACAAAGGATTGAAGCAGGAAAATTACAAACTGCAGGCTTTGTCTTAGAAGATTAATCAGGAAAAAGGGGTAAAGGAGAATATCAAGAAACTAACAATTGACCCTTTAAATGTGTAAAACATACTGAAAGAGGACAGGCTCTTTTCTGGATTGTCTGAGTTAGACTCCCAGCAACTCCACTTCTTAGCTGTGTGACGCAGGACAAACTTCTGAAACTTCTGTGCTGCAGTTTTCTTATTAAAATTTGACATAAAATACCTTGTTCATTGGGTTACTATGAAAATTAAATGGATTAATACAGGTTAATAGCTTGGAGTGGTACTGACATATCATTGGTACTCAAGAAAATATCAGTTATTATTATTATATTATTATTATATTATTATTTACATGTGCATATTGCATAATCACACACATGTTTTTAAATTAATTCTCTCATGTTGTAAAAATTTTCTTGAGGGTAGAGGATCATGAATTTTTAAAAACTATATCCTTAGCATCTTTCAAGGTGCTAGTCATAGACTAGACATGCAACACATATTCCCTGAAGAAAAAAATCAATATGGAAAGGGAGAGATGGGCTATTATTAGGTATTGATTATTAATGTATTAGGAGAAAAGTTCATGAGGGAAACAAGATTGCCTCAACTCTATCTCTGCTGCCCAAGAACTTAGAGAAATTCAATGAGCCCACAATGTGTCCTGAGGGAATATATGAAAAATTCCTGAAATTATGCACAAGAGCAAACTGACAGCTTAATCAGGTTAGTTCTCCCCACACAGACGTAGAATCACATAGGAGATTTATGAGGAGCCAGAAAAGCTGAAGAGATGACCTGGGAAGGGGGCCCTTCAAAGTGAATAGTCTCAAGTCTTCTCAAACATACAAAAGCACAGACACAGAGATTTGTACGTAAGGAGATGAATAATGGAGCCAGTTACTTAGAGAAGAGAAGTTTCATCTTCTTCACAAAGGTTAGAGGGTGTGTGTGTGACTTAGGTTATTTCATTACTACTGTGAACACACAGCATATAGCCATGGATGCATCTAGATTAACAAGCCACCAGCTGGTCCTATGAATTTGGGAAGCAGATCTCTTGAGTCAAAACAACAAGGACATAAGGATCAGGGGGACTAGTGCCTGCCTTTGAAATACTCCTTACACTTATGATCTCACTGTTCAAACCTCCATTTGCTGGAACAAGGTGAAAGCAATTCAAAACATAAGGAGCTTGGAAGCATGGCTGAGCTAGAGGGTCAGCGTGATGTGCCGTGGCTTAAATTTAGTAGATATTATTTTCGTTGATCCAACTTAGTATAGCTTATGTTCAGAGTTCTTGCAAGATGTGGTGTGTGGGAACAGAAGAATGTCAAATGTCTCAGTATAAGAGAACTTTTTAATAAATCACGAACTAAAATAGGACTTCTGTGGGACTATGTTGGAAAGATATGTCTGAGTGAGCAATCTAATCATTCTACAGATGCTACAAATTATGACTTCACAGGCACTGTATTTTCTATTGGTTCCCTAAAGAGGAAAGAGAGGCTTTGTGGTGGGCAGGCTGAGAAAAGTTGAACATATAATTATATAAATACTCCAATGTCATTTCCTCAATGAGACTTTTTCAAAATTAGTGAACATTTGGTCCTGTCCAAAACGTCCACACTTGCACTGGCTGGGTGGCTCAGTTGGCTGGAGGGTCCTCCCATACACTGAAAGATTATGGGGTCCATTCCCCATCAGGGCACATACCTAGGTTGCAGGGCTCTGGTTAGAGTGCCTGCAGCAGACAGCCAATCAATATTTCTCTCTCACATCAATGTTTCTCTATCCCCCCACCCCTTACCTTTTCCCTAAAAATCAATCAAAATGTTCTCAGGTGAAGATTTAAAAAGAAAAAGTTCACACTTGGAAAATGTCCCTGGTTCAAACAGCTCATAATCTTTATTTACACTTTTGGTTTTTAAGATAATACATTAAAATACTATCATGTTTTATTGGTACTATAATTGTGGACAAGACAAAATATTAAGAACCTTTTGGCATGGACCCAATATTTCTGTAGACATTTTGGACAGGACCAAATGTCCTGTAAGGCTTTCTTAAATTCTCCCATAGAAAATAGGTGCACAACATTCACTCTATCACAGAACTTGTCTGTGGATAAGTTTATAATTTTTTACTTGTTTATTTTCTTTTTCATGAAACAGAAGATAGTAACTGTTTTGAGAGGCAATACACCATAATAATTAAGAATACATATTTGAGGACTAGAATTATAGTCTTTGGCACACTACTTAAGCTCTCTCTCTCTCAGTTTCCTCACTTGTAAAATAGAGTTAACCATAGGCTAAACACATTTTAAAATACATAATAAAAATATATCTGGTAGGATTAAGCACTATATAAATATTAGCCTTTATTACTAATGTCCACCACTTTCTTGAATGCCTAGAACAGCAAGTGAATGGATAAATATTCAAACACACTTATACACATACATATTCTGTACACCTTACTTCCTACTGAAATGTGGAATATTCATAATCAAATGTTCCTTTTAAATAAGTAAAACTGTTCAAAATACACACATGTAACATGAAGTACTTTCAGGAAACCCAGCACTGCATTTGGCACCATGGAGATGCTTGCTTCAGCCCAATTCAATGCTTCCCAGCCTGTGGTCCTCAGAGTTACTGCAAAGTATTTTCAAGTCCATAGTATACGAAGTATAGTTAATTGACTAAATAAATCTGTCTTGTATTTATTTGGCTATTTTTCAAATATATGTAGTTGGAATTAATAAAGCACAAATGCGTTTAAAACTACTGAGTTCAATGAAATTATTATTGTTTTATGGTTTATTGTTTATAGTTCCTACATTGTTTTATAGTTCCTCAACAACTAATTCAAAATATAAAACTCGAATCTTGTGGGATTCTGAAAATGTTGACATTTAAAAAGGAATGTTATACTTGGAAAGGTTGAGAGTCACCAGTCTAGGTCATGCTGAATCACTAAAATGTTATCTTGGACTCTCAGAGCTCTCAGGCAAGCAGCAAGGGGCACTTGAGTCAAGGATATACAAAGACTAGAGTGACCTGCTAAGCCTGTTCTGAGAATCATTGCCTGAGTTTGTTTGCATTTGTGAATTCTGTTTCTGTATAAAGGTCAGGGCTTTGGTCAGATATAGCTTACACAGTTGTGGACAAAGTCTTCATTCTCTTTTAATGTAGATAAATTAAGATTAAGAGAAGGCAGTTGGCCACAAAACTGATAGTTTCAAAATTTCAGCGTCTTTCTAAATATTTACCTTCATTATGAGGCTCTTTGAATAGGTCCTGAAATATTAGTGACTTGATCCACTAATTGTCCACGGTCACTTCAGCCACATTCCAAAATCTATGCAACAAGTATAGATGCCTGTACCTTGCAGTAGACACTGGAGGTGAAATGGGAAACATCACACAGCCATTGTAAGACTCATATCCAGGGGAAAGCTCTGATGTCCTACTATATTCCAGTTCTCTGGAAATTTATAAATAAAGACTACTATTGTCAGGAAGACATCAGTTTTGTGTTAATCCTTTTTTTAAATCTATGAGTATGATAATAAAAGATAATGCATCAGCCCTTCAGTTATCTGCACCATTGTCAGTGGTGGAGATATAGCACAGGTAGAACCAACTTGATGGGTCCATGAAATCTCATTTTGCTTTTCTCCTTCTAAAAATACAAGAAGGCCACAGTTCTAAATTGCCCTTGCTCTTAGGTCAGAACTATATTAGCCTGTCTGGTGGAATGTGAATGCCATTGATAAGTGTAACTTCTAGTCAGAAGAAGTTAAGTGTGGGTATATGTCCTCGACCCACTCTCTTCTAATACCACTTAAGACCTGCTGCTAAATTAACATGAATAAGAAAGAAAACATTTCCATATTAAGCTACTGTTATTTCACGCTCTAATTTGTTATACAGCATATCCCCGCCTAAACTAACATACACAGTGTGTTCTAAACAAGTTGGTCTTCCAAATAAACTGAAGATTAGTCATTAAACAAAAGTGCATTGGCTTTGGAGTTCAACAGACCTGCTTTTAAATACCAAGTTTATATCTTATGATTGAGATCTTTGGAAGTCAAATGACTTCTGTGTCTTAGTATGTTTCCTCTATAAATTGTATAGAATATCACATGCTATGCCAGATTATTATGCAAATTACTTTAGGTAACGAAATACATGAAATAATATGTAATGTGTGTGTGTGTTTATGCTCCTCTGGGTACATAAAACAACTCAACAAATGCTAATTTCTTCTCTCCTGTATTATTTCCAATAAGTATAATTTGACTAGAAATTAGTTAGAAGCTTAAAATAATACTTTCAAGGATAAAAGCAACTTGAAAAGCACCAAATTAAGCCCTGTATTTTATGGATGGACAAACTGAGATAGAAGTAAATAGCATTGCCTACAGTGATGTGCTCTTTTTTCCATCACACTCTGTTGTTGAATTAGATAAAACTTAAATAGTGTTAGGAAATTTAATAAATTATTGTTCTTTATATTAGATATCATAGCATCAAAGTGTGGACTTTAAGGAATTATTCACCTGTAAGTTTCATATTAGAAAAGCTCCTTAGTCTTGCCCAGTCATACTGAAATTAGAGGTACAGAAGCGTCCAGCAGTGTCGAGGATGGTGAAAACAAAGGAGTGTTCTTTCTTCCATGTAAGGCCAACTGGCTCATGTGTAAATGACTATACAACTGTGACTCCATTAGTGAATACTTGCAAGTTAATTTCTGCAAGTAATATAGCACAGAACAAAAGCCTCAGTGCTCACCAAGGCAGACTTAGGTCTCAACTCCAGTTCAACCACCTCCCAATTCTAGGGCTCCAGGCAGTTTCACCACTTGTTGGCTTTAGGACCCTAACTTTCAGTTTTCTCCTCCATGAAATCAGGATGAGAATACTTACTACATAGAATATTTCTGTGTATTAAGAGAATTAATGTTTCTAAAATCATTTAGTACAGTGTCTGACAACTAGTAAGCACCCACTAATGATAATTATCACGATGTGCAGAAAATTCATGCCTCTCAGAGTAATTATACAATGGAGGTATCTGGGTATAAATATTCATAGTCACACATATAAAATATGTTACATCTGCTAACTATTTTATTTTTGTACCTCTATGGAAATGCTGTTGCAATTGAGTTATCACAAAGAATCTCAAAGTTGCAAAATATGAATGAGATATTGTGTAATATAAACTTGAAGATAAAATTTTATAGACTAAATTTTCAAAAATACTTAGAAAGTTAATGTAGCCTCTTAAAGCAACACATTAAATAACATTTTTTTATCTGACTTAAGTACAATATAACCAAATTTCCCATTTTATCAGTTACCTAAAATTATCATGATAACATCAATTATACATGCCATAGATGCTCCTAATATGGGATAGAGAGAGTAAGGAGTATGGAGTCAAAGACATACTCAGACTCTTGCTTTCTATATAAAGTAATTAGTTAGCTTGCTTTTTGCTCGCTTTCATTTTTCCTGTGAAATTGAAGTGACTAATGTTGAGCTGTCCATCCTTCAGGGCAATAGAACACCACTAACTTCTTGGAGAATAAATTAATAAATTAAAGACTGAAGCAATCAGCCCTGAACTGTTTCACTTGCCCTCCAGAAAATGATCTTTGCTTGTGCTTCCAGGATCTTTTGAATCGTCAGCACCATTCAAAACATTTCTTATGATTTCACCATGGATGTCATTCCTTATTTCTATTGTTTCTCACACTGCCCTTTCCAGGCCTGAACGATATGACAAACGTGACTGTATAATTTTGAATTGGGATCTGGAATAACTCTAAGCCCTGTAACAGGTGTGAGTTTTAAGATTTTTTTTGCCTACTGAGCTATTGCCTTCTCAACTCCAACCTTCTGCATTCCTTCCATGGGAATCGGACACTGTCTCAAGCTTCGATTTACACTCCCATTTTTTGACTAGGATTGGAGCAGGCTCCTCAATTTCAACAATCACAACAGGGCTCTAAAACAATCCCAATTCCCCTAGGAGTTGAACCCTGTGTATCTTCTGCCAACAACTGGCTAAAATTCTGCTTCAACTCAGAATGACTGGCACTCTCCTGAAACCACACAATTCTGCCCACCTGTCTCAGAGTAGCACCATGGCAGAGAAACAGACCTGAATCTCGGGATATCAGTTCAGGCCCATATGGAGAACAAATTTGCTACATCAACTTGGATCCTGAATCAGATTCCTGCCACCATCCTTACAGGCAAACCCTCCAGTTGAGAAGATTACCCTACACCTGGCACTGCCAGTTCCTAACTTATTTCTCTCTTCCTGCAGGCTGAATAGTTTAGGACTCATTGTGTCACTCATGTCACATGACCTGCCCTACTAAGTGTATTACAATAAATACCTTCGGCACCCTAACGCTCTCCTCTTTTTCTCTGACATCTTTCATTAATACAATGTCAATGAGAAGCACCCTCAGATGTGCCCAGTGTTATTCTAGGGTACTTTGGGCTCATTTCTAATGCCTCACCAACAAAATAATACAGGATTCTCTACAGTTATAATGCTGAGTTAAAACAATAAAATTTGTATAGTTTACGCTGTATATAGTCTGTTTGTGATACACTGTATTAGCTTTCTCAGGCTGCCATAACAAAATACACAGATTGGGTCACTTAAGCAACGTAAATGTACAGTTGACCCTTGAACAACACAGAGGTTAGGGGGTGCTGACCCTCTCTACAGTTAAAAAGCTGTGAATAAATTTCTACTCCCTTAAAACTTAAGTTGGCCCTCAATATCTGCCAGGAATTGGTTCCAGAACCCCTAGCAGATACCAAAATTGGCCAACACTCAACTCCCTTATATAAAATAGTGTAGATCGATGCATACAGTTGGTCCTCACCTGTGGCCTCCCAACCACAGATCGAAAAATAGTACAGGTATTTATTGAAAAAAGTGCTCATATAATTGGACCTGCTCAGTTCAAACCTGTGTTGTTCAAGGATCAATTGCGTTTTCTCACAGTTCTTTAGGCTAGAAGTCCAAGATCAAGGTGTCAGTAGGTTTGGTTTCTCCTGAGGCCTCTCTCCCTAGCTTGCAGATGGCCACCTTCTTGCTGTATTTTTATTGCCTTTTCTCTGTGCACACCCTTCCCTGATGTCTCTTTGTGTGCAAATTATCTCTTATAAGGAAGGCACTTGCCTATCTTGGATGATAAGTGTTAATGTTTAGAAAGGATGTCAAATTTGAAGGAAAAAAAGGAGGGTGTGCCAAGAAATTGATTCTTTCTTTCTTTTCTTTCTTTCTTTCTTTCTTTCTTTCTCTTTCCTTCCTTCCTTCCTTCTTCTTTCTTTCTTTCTTTCTTTCTTTCTTTCTTTCTTTCTTTCTTTCTTTCTTTCTTTCTTTCTTTCTTTCTTTCTTTCTTTCTTTCTTTCTTTCTTTCTTTCTTTCTTTCTTTCTTTCTTTCTCTATTTCAGGATCAATTTTGTCCTCACAAGTCTTACGCCTAATTGTCAGGATTTTTTTTCTACTCTATATTAAGTAGAAATCTTCATGGTTGATTATAAGCAGTGAGCCAGTGGCACATCCAATGCGAGAATGCCATGAGAATTCTCTCGGTGAGAATATCACATGTATGTACACGGCAGGTCACATCAGCTATCTCCAATCAAAGAGGGTTTGAGAAAATGCTCTTGTTTTAAATACAAAACTTTCCTTTCCATTCTCTTCCCCACCTCCAAAGTCCAAGAAAAGAATACAATTTCAATTCTTGTTTTAAAAACAAAACAAAAACTTCTCCTTATAAGGATACTAATCAGATTGGATTAGGGTCCACCCTAATGGTTTTATTTTAAATTCATTGCTTTGTTAAAGGCCCTATCTCCAAATAGTCACATTCTGAGGTATTGAGTGTTAGGGCTTCAGTGTATGAATGGGGGAGGTCAGCCCATAACACCCGTGAAATAATACCGTCTTCACAAGGTCTCCTTAGCACACTGCCTAGAATAGTGAGTCACACACAGTAAACCTTCGTTAGACTTTATTACATGGTTAAAAAACTCTTTCTTATTTTAAATCTTGACATCACTGGGAATCTGTGAGATAATACTGATGGGCAAAATAAATAAATTTTATATCATATTAAATCTAATTTCCTGAAATAGGTTGAACAGTATTATAAATAGTTACTGTACCTTAATAAGCCTGAAGTTTCTAAATCATCTTTAACTGATGCTTCGGGAAGGAATATCTTGGTTATCTCTGCATCAGCATGCTTTCTTTATACTGCAATCAGTTATATTTCCTTAGATTTTTTAATAAACATTTCTAATTGCCAGCCTGGAACATGGACAACTAAGATGGCTCCTGGAAGTAGTGTGTTCACTAACATCCACTACTGGTATAAAATTTGACAAGATCTGAGAAAACACTCACTTTTTACTGAAAATAAGCAGGAAATGGTCAATATTCAAAAATGAATTCTATGAAGAGACACATTTTTATTCCATGGTTTTGAAGGATTGCTCTTTATCCCCACTGGCCATGCTATTTTAAAATGCCCAAGGTTCTCGTCCCTGGATTCAATCATTTCCATTAGATAGGACATTGGCTAGCCTTGGATGTGGTAGAAGTTTAGAAGCCACATAGTGGGAAGGCTCCTGTGATGCAGCTGGCCCTGCTCAGCTGCCTGTCGCCGCTGCTGGACAGGCTGCCATGTGCCCGCCTGGCACACAGCCCACTGGGAACAATAAATGGGGGGAGGGATACCTCCTTGCTGGTTTTTCTTTCAAACCATGTCCCTAGAGCTCCCAGCTCCTGCCTCTCTGGCCTCCATTGCTCCTCTTGTTTCAGCTCTCTGCTGGGCTCAGCTTCTCTTCTTTTTCCCATCCTTATGCTGCGATGAACGTTTTCATAACAGAATTTTGCACCCTCATGGGAGTATAACCGTAGAACAAATGCCTTGAGCTGAATTTCTGAGGACTGTTCAATACTTATTTAATGAGTAAAGAAGCAAAGGTGAATCACTAAGAAAACCCTTTGCTTTCTCTTCACTGGGGAAAGAGCACAGGTTTCTATCCTACTCTAAGTTATGTTAAGAGCACTGGGGCTGTGGAAGAGGCTAGAAGCAGAGGGGAGTCCAGAGAGAAAGAAAGAAGGAACAGAGAAAAGAGGGAGAGAGAGAGCTGGAATTGTGTCGGGCAAATGAGAGGAACAGCTGGGAGGGAGGAAAAGATTTAAACTCTGCCCAAGCACAATGACATTCACCTCCAAAATGAAAATTGTCTGCTGATTGTAGCTGAAAACCCACAATGCTTTTTTAAAAAATCTTATTTCTATATCATAGTTTTCTCAGGCTGACATAATTACCTTTTGAGGTTTCATCAGCCTTCAGCAAAATTACAGCTTCTCAATTTCAAAAATGTATTTCCAGAAGGGATATATATATATATTTTTTAACACATAACAGTTGGTTAGCTGTTAACAATTAACTTTTTTACCTGAAGAATGATAGAATTATCCCATGTATGTTACATTCCCATTGCTGGGTGTCCTATTACTGATTTTTTTAAATCAGACTTTATTTAATAATAAGCTAGTTATGTGAAATTCTTTATTCATAATTCTAGCACCTTGCCAAATCTACCCAAGGTTTTCTTTCACAGAATAGCCATCTGTTTTTCTTACTAGATTTTGCCCTGCAGCAGGTGACAGTCATATGAGGATAGACACTGAAGAAAAGGAAAAAAGTATCAAAGTAGATATTCTGTGTCTTTCTCAAAGCTGGTTTATCTTTTTATTTCCTGTTCACATAAGGAACTGAAGATCTGTGGCTGACCATCTTGTGGGAAGTGCGGTCTAGCTGAGTGAAGTAGCAGGCTTCTTGGTCTCAATGACAATGGTGACAAGCACTCTGGCTTCAGAGGAACAGGAGGTCCTTAGATTATAGATTCAGAAGTTTAATTGTATCAGCTCAGTGGGGGAGATCAGGCCTTGGCAAAGGGAGAAAATGTCACCAAATTCTAAATAAGCTGCTTTATAAAGCTGATACCAATTGATTAAATTACCATGAGAAACATACTTTTGAATCAAAAAATAGTTTTCTCCAGAATGAAGGTTGTTTTTACAGAATAATTGTATATCAAAATGCCACTACGTGAGCATCACTCACAGCAAATGGGATTAACATGATGAAAACAATAGCACCTGCTCACAGAGCTAGCTTGTCAGGCAGATACTCAACCCTGCCTTTGCAGTGCGAGGCAGCCAAGGAAGAGGCTTGAACAAACAGATGGGCGGGACCATTTCCCAAAACTTCATATACAAAGCAGGCAGCAGGCAGGATTTGGCTCAGGTCTACCCTACAAGTCATGGGCACAATTATATATGAGATTAATCACAACTTCCTGAGGTCAAGGTTACCCATTTTATGAGTGAAGAAACTGAGGCTCAGAGAAATTAATGACTTACTGGAAGTGACTTATATAAATAATGCTAATGAATTCTTCAAAGTAGGACTTGCTCTTTCAAGTTCAATTCTAGGACAACAAAGTTGGGTAATCAAGGCGATTTCATTGAGGCAATAGTAAAGTCTTATTAGCTTTTCTTAACGCAAAATAATCCACTCTCCAAGTAATTTGTATCAGTTGAAATTATTATCATTTTCCCCAAAGAGAGAAACAGCAAACTTTTAAATCTCAAACTCTATTGATTTTCCAAATTCTATGAGTTCATACTAAGAACAGGGTTTGAACATTTACTCACAATATGATTCAGCTGCACAAAGAAAATAGCTTCTTAATTCTATTCTCACAATCTCTAACCGTGCTTGGTAGGAAGATTTTTTTCAACTGGCCAGTTTAAATATTTATTCCTCTTCTGGTTTCAACAATCTTTATTCAGTATTTTCAAAGTTAAACTCCCTATTAGGGCTTTTTAAATTGTGCCTCTTCATGTAACTTAGTATTTTAGATAAATGCTCAGTCTTTCAGACTTTACCCTGTACTCCTCTCAAGTGCAAGAGGGGTTGACCTTGACCTCATAAAAGTGGGTGAGGAATACATGAAAGATGGAGGAAAGATTCATTCCTGAGATCCACAAAGTGTCACCTGGATCTCCATGGTTTCCTGGGCAGAATATATGAAGTGGCCTGCTCCCCACATTGGTGAGTTCTGATCAACAAATGGCTGCAACAGGCTTTGGGAGTAACATGCTGGCCCCATGGATAGAGCCCATAGTACCACCATTCATACCCAGTCTCAAAGTCCTTACCTACGGTGGCCACGTTGTCTTGACCCCAGACCTCTGCTACCCACCAGCAACATCAACATCTCTTCATCACTTCTGAAGTGTGCAGGAAATTCTGGGATTCCAGAACGCGCTACAGACCATCTACCTCCTGCATTCCAGCGAGGGCATGCACAACCACCACATGGCATGTTGGAAGTATCTGAAGGCAGAGGATTGATTCCATTTAGTCTTTCCAGGGATGCATGACCAGCCTGATGGACTCAGGCCCCTCATACACATGTGAATATATCCAAAGTCAACTCCTTATTTTCAAATTTGGGCAGAAAACAAGAACCTTATTCCTGATACACTCACCCTCCTCTCTGTCCTTGCTCTGCCTTTCTTTCCCACCAATTACCAGGACTGCAAGCAACAGTCTCGCTCTCTCTTCTTCTTCTTCTTAAGGACCGCTTGAAAATGGAAATGGAACTCTGAATCAAGTTTTATAGGCCTTTCATGTTATGCTTCATGAGGAGATTAAAGAATTCCTCTGTTTGAACAAAGTCTAGCTTCAAGTCTATTATCTGCTGTCAACTCCTATTTGTAGTATCAGAAGCTGAATATTAATTTCCCTTCCTCTTTGGCTTTCCCTTTTAGCATTTTTAATCTCTCCCTGAGGTAGATATATTCCTCAAACTGCCTAAGAAATTAAATGTGGACACACCACACACACACACAATCACATACATATATACATTTTAAAAATATACATTCTATCACACCTTCGCCATTACAATATCTCTGACATTTTTATAATATTGACATATTTTATAATATTAAATTCCCATATTCCAAAAACATTTTTCATTATTTATGCTTTAAGTTGTGTGCTTCCTGATTACCCCAAGAAATAAATCTGTGAGACATTTGCAAATGGAAAGTACTGCAGAGAGAGAAATCCTTTCACAATTCATGGATTCTTTTAACAGCAATAATAGAGAACTGTGGATTTTCACTTTTTCAATAGATTATATTCAGTTCCTAGTCTTCACTCCATACACTTTTAAAAATAGATAAGGTAGGGGAGGAGGGCATGTCTAGAAACTGTTATGTAAGATTGCCAAGGTAGCATAATAAATTCATTTGGAATCTTTTCATTCCCAAAACCTAGATTAGAGTTCAAGCCACTGTATCGATACGTAGTACTTCTCTAAAACCTAAAAAGTCAATACCTCGGGACTGAGTGAAAAGAGGTCATTTTATCTCAACTTTCTAGAGTCAAGACTGAAATAATTTCCTCCTACTCATGACATCATTCTCACCTTCTCTTTATAATGAACTTTGCCATTCTGCCATTTGACTATTTTATATGCAGAAAGTATATTTTGTAAATTTAGCTTTTCAAAGCTCTTTTCTGAAAGCATTTTAACCTATCCTCCTAACACTTTATTAAATGAATTAATCAAGTATAACCCCACATGTTTTAGGATATATCCAGTATGCCACCAAGAACCGAAATTAGAATTCAGTTTCCTAAGTTTTAGACCAGTTCACTGCCATTATTTCAAAATCATTTATTTTCTTACATCTCTTCTACAATTTTTTGGTTCGCCACATAAAGAATTACTGTAAAGAGATATTTAGTATGCTCTCATCTTTCTTTTTCCAAGCCCAATTTCAAATGCTAATTTAGGGACTAGAACTGCCACCTTATAGGCTAAGCATTTTATAATTCTACTGTGAAGTTTTCTTTGGGGAGTCATGTGACTGTGTCTTATTCAAATCTGTTATGAGTCAGGTGGTAATGAGGGGCTTGCCCTAGTTACATTTCTAATTAAAGTTTGCTCTCTAGCTCCTTTCTTCTGACCCTTTGATCATTTTTGTGATATTTGAGGCTTTCCAACATTCCTATTCATTAGATGAACTCAACAGTCTCATAACTTTTTTAATATTGCTTATAATTTGTCTGAATATGCTGACTAATCCCTGACTTTATTTTTCCTGTATTGCTCTTTTCGTGCTTGCTATAGGCATGCCTCTGTTAGACTGTCTATTAATTTCTATACTAAACCTTATAATGGACTCTCATCTCATCTCATCTCATGCTTATTCCTGAGTTTGTATCTTGCACTGCATCCCTTACTCCATCCCATGTTTCTTTTCAGGGACAAGAACTTACTAGGTGAGGTAGAACCTGCCTTTCTCCCACTTTCTTAGAATTCTCTTGTACGTCCCATAGTAGCACATTTTTTCTTCTCTGTTGATCGCCTCAGACTAGCCAAGCAGACAACACTCTATTTTCTGCGTGAACAAAGAGTTAGCATTAACTAGAGTCACGTGGCTGCCTGTATTCATTTTGTCTGTAAAGTAGAGAAGGAGCCTGTCTCCTCCACCACGAAACTATCACTGCCCAGCCCAGGGCCTGGTGTTGTGATGTCTACATGTGTTTATTACATGCTTCACAGAGTGATGCTATTCATATGCAAAACAGGCACCTAGAATTTTTTACAAGATGTAAGTCTTTTGATTTATATAGACATATATCTGTGTTACATTTCTCTTTTAATAAAACAAGATGTTTTTATGCAAAGCATTCTCAACATTCTCACTTATAAAATCTTTCCTACCTTTCTCTCACCGATATGATTTTATGAGCAGCAAGGAGGGTCTTCCTGCTTTTTCACATCTGCTTTCGGATTCAAACTCCCCTCAGTTTCTGTTTTCTCATCAACAAGTTGGTGAGTATGTAAAAAACACCCTCTTCCTCAGAGGATGGTTAGGAGGATTAGATGCAGCAATACATGCTAAATGCTGCCCCAGAGTAGATTTATTAAAAAATGCCTACCAGGCCTTCCCAATGATCCATAAACATTAGCTGCCACCTTTCTCCTTCTCTTTTTGTTCCAGCTACAAGAGGAAATGCCCTCTATTCAACAACTATCTCATCAAGGTAAAATGAGATTCTCCCTTTAAACAAAGCCCTTCTCTACCCTAAAAAGTAACCAAAGTTACAGCGTTGTGCTAAACACAAACAGTGGTTGTACAGGTGACGGGAGCTGAAGGCAATTCAATAAATCATGAAGGAACACAAAGTTCAATAAAGAAGAGTTTAATTGGAACCTGTAGTACCTCCATCTGCTCCTGTATCTTTTACTGAGTCCCAATTATTATTGCATGAGGCAAATAAGCTTTAGACTAATCTGAAGAAAGTGAGCTGTGACATTAATTGTTACATTTGAACTCTTACCAGGTTAGAATTTGTGCAGCTACACCCATGCCATACAGTAGCTTTCAGGTCCTTGTTTTTCTAATTTCAGGAGATTATGCTATCTGGGGTGTTCTTATATGCTATTAAAAATAAATTTTGGACAGGATAAGACGTTCCCTGGGACTTTGTTACATGTGCGAGAAAAGAATACAGCTCTAGCAGTCTAGTAGATAGCCAGATGCAATTCACGTTTACTCTCCCAAGTGTAGGGCCAAACCAATCTACAGATAAATAATTACAAACCTGAAAATACTGTCTTTGCCGTGAAGAAGGGGAAAAAAGCTGTCTTTGGAAGAACTGATCTCTAGGGACAAAAGTAAATTTAGAGGAAGAACAAATGAGCCAACATTTAGAAAGTAAGAGGCCAGGCACAAAACTCTACCAGTGGGAACTATTATTCACATTTAGCAGATAAATAGGCTCATGGAGCTTAAGTTGAAGTCACACAGCTAGCAAGTGGATAAGCAGAGATTCAAACTCAACCAGGGTGGGGTTGGGGCTCTCAAACATGGTTCATTCTGTGACAGGCACCTCTCACAGACACCAGAGAGGTGTTATCAGACAGCTCCCTGAGTCAGAGGGAGAGGGCTGTCCCCAACCTTGATTCTTGTCTTCTCATATAAATGAATTTAAATGAGAAACTCTGATTGTGTTGTGATAAGCCAATTTATTAAAGCAATGAAAACATCCACATTTATTAAAGAAGCAAGATAAGAAAAATCTATACATCTGGCTTATGAAGCTCAGACAGGCTCTCAGCTAATCTGAAGGGTGAGTTGAGTGGGGGTCCGAGGAGTTATATAACCCCTGTCTATAGGTTTCAGAATTCTTCGGCTGAATATTTTGGTACAGATTAATTCCCAAGGTCCCTTTTTTACTTTGTTGTGGCCTCCCCAGAATTCATGAGAAGCACCCGGCAATTTTATCTTGCCAAGCCTTGAGGCTGCTGGCTTTTCTGCTTAGGGAGGAAAACTGCCGTTTCCCTTTCCCCTTCCCCCCTCCTTCCCTGCATTTTCTTGTTAGGGAGGCTTTTAACCATTTGCTCTCAAGTGTCCTTGGCTGGGGAAGATAATAGCTTTTTATTTACTAACTGGCTGCAAATTGCCCACACTGTTTGGCCTTGCTTTAACTTTCCTGTCTCAGTTTCCATATTCCTCCTGCCCTGGAATTTTCCTAACTTCTTATTATCCTGTAACAATTTTACTGTTCCTTCCTGTTTTATGACCAACAGACTCAGAGGATGGTTGCTAGATCAAATTAATAAGGTAGATGAAATGTTCTTTGAAAGCTGAAAGATGGAGAAGTCTGGTACCCATGTGGACACACCCTGATCCAGTTTCTCAAACAGTAAAATGCAATGTTATGAAAATAAAATTGGATGAAGTTCTAAGCACACATTAGAAAGTGAAAATACTATAATATTCTTAAATTCTGTTTATGCTTATTTATGGTACAGAAACAGAGAACCACATGTCTAAAGACCTTCTTTCCTTCCCTCTTACCTTTTCTTCTCAATGTCCCTCCCCTCTCCTTCTAGCGCATATTCTCACATACATAAACTTGAGGAAAGCAAACTTCTTTTGGGCCAGAATCACTATCTTTCAGTAATTCACCAAAATGACTAACATAAAGGAAAAGAGGAGAGGCGCCCGCTATATGTTCTCTGGGCCTTTTAGAAAACATGGAGTTGTTCCTTTGGCCACATGCATATATGTGAATCTACATGAAAGGTGAAGGGCACTGCTCAAGAAGGAATGCCCCACAGATGTTCCCATGGCAAAACTGGAGGAGTCTGCAGTGTCCCCCAGCGTGCGGTGGGCATCCTTGTAAACAAACAGGTTAAGGGCAAGATTCTTGCCAAGAGAATTAATGTACATATTGAGCATATTACTTGCTCTAAGAGCCGAGATAACTTCCTGACACGTGTGAAGGAAAATGATTAGAAAAGGCAGGAGGCCAAAGAGAAAGGTACCTGGGTTCCGCTGAAGCGCCGGCCTGCACCTCCCAGAGAAGCGCTGTGAGAACCAGCGGAGAGGAGGCTGAACTGCGGGGCCCCGTTCCCTGGGAATTCACAGCATGATAAATATTTTAAAAAGAAAAAAAAAAGAAAAAAAGACATTTGTATTGGAAAAATACAAATAAAAAACTTGAAGAGAGCAAAGTCATTAAATAAATTACAAAAAAATAAATAAAAAGAGAAAGTGAAGAGGAGTGTTTAAAGTCTCTGTGGAGGAACAAAACTGTCGTTCATATCTTGGGGCAGTGTTCTCAGAATTCTTTCAGTTACAGTAATATCATTACTTATTTGATTTCTAAGTTCCTTAAGGGCAGAGGTGAAATCTTAAAGTTCTTTATATTCCCATCATCTAGCACAGTAAATAATAGTAAATGTTTACTCTTGATAGAAAATACGAGTGCTCATACACGCATACACACACGCACATTAATAGTGAATTTATTCTCTATAAGAACTTTGCAGTACTCATCATGAGATAACTGAGGCAACTATAGTGACTTTCAAAAGGCAGATTAGGAGTTCCCGGTTTTGAAAAAAGAAACTAGGAGAATTATAAATTCTAATTAAGAAACAATGGGTAGAAAAAATAAAAACAGAAAATTTTGGTGTCAACAAAGACAAGGGAAAAATGTTATTTCAGGAATAGATAGTGTCAAATTCTACAATGAGGTCAAATAAGATATATAAGAAAAAGTGTCCAATATATTAAGCAACAAGAAGGACATTGGTACCCTTCTCAAAAACAGTAAATTAGTTCAATCTTCTAATATGGCTATAGTTACATTTTTTTAAAAAAATGTCTAAAATATATAAATCATCTAATATCTTATTTAAGTGGAAAACCAAGTCACCATAATGAACGCATTCATCCATTCAACTAAAATAAATCAAGCACTCTCTAGTTCTCTGCTAGGCACTGGAGATAAAAAAGTAGACAAATATCGTGGATTTTCAAGGCACCATTCATCTAATTTACCATTCTTTTCAAACTTTGATGTGCATCATAGTCTTTTTTTTTTTTAAATATATCTTTATTGATTTCAGAGAGAGGAAAGGAGAGGGAGAAAGAGAGATAGAAACATCAATAATGAGAGAGCCATTGATCGAGCTCGCAACCCGGGCGTGTGCCCTGCCCGGGAATTGAACGCCGATTGCCTGGATTCCAGGTCGATGCTCAACCACTGAGCCACTCCCAGCTGGACATCATAGTCATCTTGAGTAGCTTTTAGGAAACATAGATTCCCTTGGGTTTATTCCAAAACTGAGTAAATTTAAATCAACTGTTACAGAACTAAGGTATCTATATTTTTATAGGTTTTATCTATGTTCATAAATCTAAAGTGAGTGTCTTATTTGAACATATGCACCCTTATGTTCATAGCAGCACAATTTACAATAGCTAAGTTCTGGAAACAGCCCAAGCTCCCATCAGTAGATGAGTGGATAAAGAAGCTGTGGGACATTTACACCATGGAATACTACGCAGCTGTAAAGAAGAAGGATCTCATACCCTTTGGGACAGTATGGATGGGCCTGGAGAATATTATGCTAAGTGAAATAAGCCAGGCAGAGAAAGACAAACATCACATGATCTCATTTATATGTGGAATCTAAAGAATTTAATAAACTGATGAACGAAATAGATTCAATGACATGGAAGCATGGATCAGACTGACAAATCTCAGAGGGAAGGTGGGGGTGGGTGGGTGGGGAGAGATTAATCAAACAACTTATATGCATATATGCATAACCCAAGAACACAGACAATAGTGTGGTGAGGGCCTGGGGAGAGTGGTGGGGGCAGGGTGGAATGGGTCAATGGGGAGAAAAAAGGACATCTGTAATATTTTGAACAATAACAAAATAAAGTAATAAAATAAAAATAAAGTTAGTCTCTTGAAGACAGCATATGGTTAAACCTTGTGTGTGTGTTTTTATTTAATCAATTCAGCCACTCTGTCTTTTAATTGAAAAGTTTCATTCATTCATGCTCAAGCTATCTATAGATAGGTAAGAATTTTTTGCCATTTTGTCACATTTTTTTCTGTATTGAAGCTATTTTGATCCCTCTTTACCTCTCTTGCTGTCTTCTTCTGTGTTTCATTTTTTTTTTTTTTTTTTTTGTAGTTACATACTTTTATTTCTTTCTCACTTTCTTTTGTATATCTTTTATAGGTATTTTTTGTGGTTGCTATAGTTCTTACATAAAGTATAACAATCTATTTTAAGGTAAAAACAACTTCCATTGCATACAAAAACTACATTTTTACTTCTCTCTCCAACTCTGTTATTTATGTCATAAATTACATGTTTATTGTATGTGCATAACATACTTTATAGCTAATTATTTTTTATATCTTTATCTTCCAACTTCTATACCAGAATTAAAAGTGATTTACACACCATCATTATAGTATTCTAGCATTCTATATTTGTCTATACATTTACCTTTACCAACAAGCCCCTTATATTTTTATATGTTCTTGTTTTGCTATTTAGTGGGTTTTTTTTGTGACTTGAAGGACATCCTTTAACAATGTTTTTTAAGTCAGGACTAATGCTGATGAACTTTCAGTTTTTGTTTGTCTAGGAAAGTATCCTTCATTTTTGAAAGTTACTTTTGCTGGATATAGTATTCTTGGTTGGTAGTTTTTATTTTCTTTCATCACTTTAAATATGTTATCCAACTGCCTTCTGGCATGAAAGGTTTCTACTGAGAAATCTGCTAATAGCCTTATAGTAGTTACCTATAGTAGTATGTGACAAGTAGCTTATCTTTTGCTACTTTCAAAATTCGTTATCTTTTATTTTTGTCACTTTGAATATAAGATGTCTCACTATCGATTTCTTTGAGTTTATCCTAATTGGGTTCTACTGGGCTTCTTGAATCTGTGTGTCCATTTTCTTCCCCAGAGTTAAGAAATTCTATTACTTCTTCAAATAAGCTTTCTGTCCCTTTCTTTCTCTTCTCTTTCTGAGTCTCCCTTAATGCATACATTGGTCCATTCAGTGGTGTCCCATATGTCCTTTGGGTTTTCATTGTTCAATTTTACTTTTTTATTTCTTTTTGTTCCCCTGACTGGATAATGTCAAATGACCTATCTTTGAGTTTGCTGATGCTTTCTTCTACTTTATAAGTCTGTTGAACCCCTCTAGTGAATTTTTCAGCTCAGTTATTGTATTCTTCAGTTCCAAAATTTGTTTGATTCTTTTTTATAATTTTGATTTCTTTGTTGACATTCTTATTTTGTTCATGTTTTTTTCCTTTATTTGGTTGGTTATTTTGTTTTGTTTTGTTGCTTGTAGAGCATCTTTATGAAGATTGTTTTGAATCCTTGGTCAGGTAATTCATTTACTTCCATTTCATTAGAATTGTTTTCTGGAGGTATATTTTGCTCTTTTGATTGGACCATGTTTCTCTATTTCATCATGTATTTCATAGCTTTGTGCTAATATTCACACATTTGAAAAACAGCCCTCTTCCTGTCTTCATATACTGGCTTTGTACTAGTAGAAAATCCTACCAGTGTGTCCAACTAAGATTCTGAGGACTTCAAAAACCTCTTGGGGGAGCAATTTCTCATGGCCTGTGCATGAAATTTCTGCTACAGAGGCTTGCTGATTTCCTCAGGAGTTTGTAATTTCTTACTCCCTTTGGTATCTCTCTGTGGCACTGCAATTCTCTGGCTCTTTAGCAGCAAGCTAAAGTCAGCAGGCAAGAAAGTATGCTGGCCCCTACCCCAAGTCAGTCCCTTGGGCAGCCCTCTGAAAAGCCAGAATGGCAGAAACATGCTGCACTTGTCCCCTTTCTTCCTGAGACAGAAGACTCATGTTGTGTGTTTTATCCCCATTAAACCAAGCCATCAGTGAACCCCAGGTATTCAAACTATGCTGGTTCTGGAACCTCTCCAAGTAAGGTGAGATTGATACCAGGCTTTGACCTATTCTCCAAAAAGCTGAAACCTTAGTACACATGCTCCACTCTTCTCTTTCCTCCCAAAGTAAAAGTGATGAACCAGAGCAATCTCTCCTGGCACTGAGCTGTTGCTGGCTTGGGGGAGGGGCTGACATGGGTAAAGTGAAATTGCTCTTATCCATTTCACTGCAGTTGTTCTCAGCTTTGTGCTCACCTGCGTCTTAACTGGGCTCTGAAAATTTCATAAAGTATTTTTGTTTATATGTCATTGTTAAATCAGTGCTTCTATGAGAGAATGACAACATGGATCTCCTATTATGCCGGCTGATGTCTGCTAATATTTTGTTCTGCATATTCAAAAGTGAGGGTAAATTTCAGACATTTTAAAATATTAAAAGCCTCAGAAAATTTACCACTCAAATTCTCACAGTAAACCACTACATTTTCATAAAAATATTTTTTAAAAAAAGGAAAGAATGGTTTGAAAGAAACCATGGTGAGTAAATAAGCTGCCAAATTTCAGAGTCAACTTGAACAATCACTGACTCTGAAAAACAAACCAAAAAATCATGTGATACAAAAACTAGATAAAAATAAAATAGTAGAAATAATACTATGTAAAATGGGAGAGAATAGTAGGAATTAAAGCTTCTTTAGCATGTGTATATTGTACTGGTAAAGGATAGGATTTTATTAAATTAGACTGCCAGTTTAGGTATGCATATTCTTATAATGATTTGAACATCTTTCTCAGGCCACAATCCCAATAAAAAAAAACAAAAAACCTCTTGATTATTTTTCTGCCTATCCTTAGTTCAGGAGTATAAGAAAGTAATAAGCTACCAACTACTATTCTCTATCTACTGTAACAGGCAGATTTACTACCAGTAAAGATATTTTGATGATGATGATCTCCCTCTTCCAAGAACTCTGAGCACCTCACTTAACCTTTACACCAGAAGTTAAATGTTTCCTTCTCATCTATCCAAATCTCTTTTTTTTAAGCATAATTCAAGATTTGATCTCTTTATTTCTAACTAAAGTAGCAGAGTATAATCAATGATGTGTATCATAATTACCTGGAGAATGCTTTGCAAAAATATATGTATACTGGATTCTACATTCCCATTCCCAGATGTACTTATGCAATAGCACTGAGATGAATCCCAGCCAATCATATTTTTTTAAAAGCTTCTCTTTACCCAAGTTACTCTAATGCACAGTTCATGATCATCAATGAGATCTATTTGCATTTTCCAAGACACAGTGCAGCAAGATATCATTTATTACAATGCTCTATCATGTACTGAATCTACCCTGAAAAGTAACTTTCTATAGTAAAATCTCAATAAATGCTTTTTAACCTCTAAGGTGTACCTTTCAAAATTCCTTTTGTGTAAAAAAATAAATAAGAAATTAGCAATATATACTCATTATAGGATATGGTGGAAAAAGGAAAAATACAGTTCTTAATTCTTTTTTATTTTTTCACTTTTTATTCTAATTTTGATGTATTGTATATGTGTATACTTTTCCCTAACAAATTAAATCACGCTTTATGTACCAGCTTGTTCTTGTCTTTCTTCATGTAATATTATATTGTGATCATTTTCCAATATCTTTATAAAAATCTTTCGGCACTTAATTTTTGTCTTATATTTCATTATATAGACATGCTATGATTTATCTACCCAGCCCACGTTGTTGAACATTTAATAGTTTTCCATTTTTAACTAAGATAAATAATAACTTGAAGTTTTTCAGCATTAATCTTTGTATTCTTCTCAAGAGATATTCTCAGGAATAGGATTAATGGGGTAAGCATTTAAAAAACTCTTCATTCCATATATGTTGTATTACGTTTCTATTATTGATATAGATCTTCATTTCTTTATGAAGGCTTATACTACCTTAGAAACTCTACACTATTTTATAGATCATTATGAAATAGTGGTCTAAGGACAGAACATTTTAATCTTCATAGAGTAGAATGGGGTCCCAAGGAAGCCAGAGACATGAACTCTTTTCCCTTCATTACAACTTACTTTCTCTGTGGCCTATAGCAATTCAATAAACTATTTTGCTGAAAAACTGCCTCAAGGTTCTACAGAGTAAGAAAGAAGGAGAAAGTTATATTCGCATTCGTTTAGAGATTGGACTGTGTGCTATAAAATTCAAGCAGACAAAATAAGATAAAAAATGAAGAATTGAATTTAACACACAAGAGCAAACAGTGGCTATATTGCTTTAGGAGTACAATTAAAAAGAATTACATTTAAACTATCTGTAGAAGTTCTGAAACTGAACCACCTTGTCTTTCATAAGCAGGCATTTTCTTTTCTGCATAAATACCTACGATTTTTTTCTTAAAGTAAATGCCCTTCAGAAAGTTAGCATTGTCCCATAGTTATTTCTTATCTAATGTTTTGAAATATGTTTTTATTGATTTCAGAGAGAAGAAGGGAGATGGAGAGAGAAACATCAGTGATGAGAGACTATCATCCTTCAGTTGCCTCCTGCACACCCCCTACTGGGGATGGAGCCCACAACCTGAGCATGTGCCCTGACCAGGAAGCTAACCGTGACCTCCAGGTTCATGGGTGGACGCTTAACCACTGAGCAACACTAGCGGGGCTCTTATCTAATTTTTATTTAAGATTATAGGTTATTTCCTTTTTCTTATTCCTGTCACAAATGTTCATATAAAATTAATAAAAGAAATGGTTTAATTGTTTTTAAAGTACCAATAATAGAAAGTCTCCTAAAGGGATGCTGATTCGGTGGAAGCAGAGAAGAGCCTATTTGAAATGAAAGATTTGTTGCAGTTTTAAATTTTGTTGAATCTTTTGGTAATTTATAAAAATCATTCATTGTATAAACATTTCTGAGCATTTTTTATGTGTCCAGCACTGTGTTAGAAAATAAATATTCAGAAAACAATAAGACAGATATCTCTCTTCCAAGAATTTTTAGCATATAGAGAGAAACATGTATACAAACAATTACAGTGCCATAAATAAGCACCACTGAAAAAGAGGAAACATTTAGGCTGGAGTAAATAATGATAAATTGAGCCTATAATCAGGTATAGAAAAGCTTCTCAGAGTAAGTAACTTTTGAACAGATGAGAAAAGAGTAAGTCTTTGGGGCAGTGTAAAGAAGAAATGCATTAAACACAGGAAGGATAGAATGTTACATTATCAGGGAAACACTTTGCAAAGAATATGGTCCTTTAACCACTATGCTGAACACCTAAAGCTAATACAAAATAATACTGAATGTAATCTGTAATTGAAAATAAAATTTAATAAAAGGACACAGAATTATAGAACGTGGACTATACTACAGTATAAGTGGTTAGAGAAGTCTCACGTTATGTAAGAATTCTCCATTAATATTTATTCTCTATGTACCATCAGGTACCACTTCTTCTACTGCAATTCTAAGAGGTTACTAGAGATTGTTTCATTGAGCGCTTTTGTGCAAATGTTTTGCATAACTCTCTTCAAACTAAAACTGATTTTTAATGACATTTAACAGAAACATGAAAAAAAAAATTCAACAGTTGTGCTACAACCAGCTGGGCAGCAAACCTTCAGGATTTGAGATGTTTGTGACCAAAGATAAATAACTGAGCAGAACTTCAAGAAGCTGACTGTACATAAGAGAGACAGCTTCTCCACAGCTCAGCCCCGCTGCTCAGAGCAGCATTTCCAGGGGAGCTGAGTGGAGTACAGAGAAGCCTAGAATCCTTCCCAGGTCTCAGTGAGTTTCTGATCAGGACTTTGATCTCCTCAGAGTGAAGCATGATGCAAATACAAAGTATTTATTACTAACTTTTCGCAGAAAAATTACTTCAGAATAATTTAATAGCTGAATCCTAAAATTTTAACGTGGGCAAGCAATGTTATTTTATGAGTAACAGCCTGCTAAATTTTAAAAAAACTAAAATGTTATGAGCAATTCACATTTTTTATACTTATGTGGTGTTTCTGTACAAATGCCTATGAAATATTAAGGTAGATAGTGGCTGGCAGCACTCCAATGCTCCACAAAATACACAGCACATCTGCAGCCACCTTCACAGGCATCAGCAGAGGCTGCAATTCTGAGGCGTTTGAGCTCCTCTCCCCCCTCATGTCCACCTATTTTTTTTCTTTATCTTCTTCCACATTGAAAATCAAATTCAATGATTTTATATTTATTATTTTTTAAAATGATGTGTGTAAAGACATAATTTGCCCGGCCGGGTGTGGCTCATGGGTTGAGCGTCGGCCTATGATCCAGGAGATCACAGTTCGGTTCCTGGTCAGGGCACATGCCCGGGTTGGGGGCTCGATCCCCAGTCGGGGGCGTGCAGGAGGCAGCCCATCAATGACTCTCTCATCACTGATGTTTCTATCTCTCTCTCTCCCCCTCCATTCCTCTCTCTGAAATCAATAAAGATATTTTTTTTAAAAAAATACGACATAATTTAAGCTGCATTGGGACATCTACAATGAGAGAATGCTGGAACTCCACATTCTTTTCCCTAACATTTTCTAGAATGAAGCATTAGTCAAGAAAAGGAGAATTTTATTATCTACTCAGCAGAAGCTAGAGAGACTGGCCTGCCAGATATGGAATCACAGAAAGCGCCGTGGAAGGTGAGGAGGGAGCACCTTCCAGGAGGAATCCAGCTATATTCTCCTAGCTCAGTTTTACTCCTAGGTGGCAGTCGCAAGTTATTTGGAATTCTCTGAGGAAAAGATCTGACACTTAACAGGAATTAATCATATCCCATATTACATAATTTGGTACATTATTCTTCATAACAACCTAGGAAGTAGGAAATATTGCACCATTTTACATATGAGGACACTGAATAGCAGAGAAATTAAGTAAAACATGTTGCTAGTAACTAACAGATTTAATTTCTATAGAAAACTAAAATAATACTTTCCTTGTACGGGGCTACCTCACATGAGTCTCTCCAATCTTAACCCCCTTATTTTTTCTCACAGACTTTTATATCCAGATGGAATTCACTACATGTGGATTACTGATCACTGTTCCATAAAAATGTAAAAATTCAATTTATAATTATCTTATCCCTTCTCTTTATCTGGGTCATAACAACTTCATAAATTGGATTTTAAATTAAGGTTGTAATCCAAATTCACTTCAAAGGAGAAGACACACCCTCTCTGCAGGACACTCCAACCCAGAAATATGTCCAATGACCTGTGTACTTAAGTTTGGCTCTTGCCGGTTACTTCTGGAATCTTTAGCCAATGGCTTATTGTCATGAAAATGTTTTGTAATAATGCCACCTAATCCTTTCCCACATAGGAGGTATCTCAACGAGCCCCAGCCCTTCAGATGACTCCACTCCTCTCTAACCAGACCTTCACGACCGGTCTAGAAGGTAAAAACATGCAGGCATGTTATACAGCATTTAGTTGTTTTGTTTGTTTTTAATATAAAATAAATAAATAAAATAAAATTCCCATGAAGAACGTTGGGTCGAAATCTTAATACTTGTTTTTAGAATCATTATCATCATCATCACTTATTGATCTCATTTGTCAGAAACTGCTCAATTTAAAGAACAAACTCATTTGTTTTTTTATCACAACCGTGTAAAGGTAGGAGTTATTTCCACCTACATTTGTTCAAATGAAAAAGAAGGAAGAATGTATCGATTAATTTGCTTTAGGGCACAAAGTCAGTAGCTATCAGAGCTGAAATTTGACCCCAGGGAGCCTGGCTCCAATGCTAAGCCGCTAGCCCTATGCCCTGCCACCTGCACTACGTGAACTCCAGGAGGCGAAGCTGGTCCGGCCTTTCCAAACTCAGTCTCACTCTGTTAGTCTCTTCTTGGGCACCTTTAAAGGGTGCTATTAGATCTGCCTGGTGGGGGTACTAGAATCATCTGAATGCAAATGTTTTAAATACACAGTATTAGCTTCAAAGTATTTAAGAGAATCACCCCAGAAGAAAATGCAGTCTATCCAACTTTGCAACAAGTATTTCTAGACAGTGCTGCTGCTCCTGGACAGGGACCAGCCTGGAGCGGGTCCGCCTCAGGCAGCCTGGAGTGTGTGGGTTCTCGACTTCATGTGGGAAAGATTTCACGGCACTAGTCCAGATGGGGACAGAGGAACAAAGGAAGGAATTAGGGTAGATGAAGCAACAGGGGAGAGCCTGGGCAGTGCTCCGCTTTGGCTCTAGGAATGTTATAGGAAAGACGTGAACCAAGGCGGGGTTGCTTTAGCTCGCTAGGAAGCCAGAGAAATAAGGGGCCTTTGGAGACAGGATCAGGGGGTGAGCCTGGGTCAAGCTGCTGCTACTTATTGCTCCCCTGGTTGCAAGTCTCATGGAGACCCTTAGAAATAAAAAGTTCATGCACAGGAAGGGACCTTGGCGTGCTCTACAATCAGCCCACACTGAGTCTTTGTCCTGAGGGCTTTTTATCCATTTTTTTTTTTCACTGCAGGAGAGAATCTTAGAGGAGAGTTTCATTAGAATATTCATCAGCTTTCCAGATGCATTATTAATAGGCTGATCCATCAAAATGAGTGTATAGGAGAGTTTGGGATTATTCTTTGGTCTATTTTACTGTTTTACTTTTATCTTAGGCCTGTCTGGCTTTAATAGGGTTTTTGTTATTTGTTCCCCAGCTTCATCTGTCCTTGGGTTTAGTTGGCACAAATGGCATTAGTTGGGTCTTTGTTCTCTATTTTCCCCCGACCAGGGTGATTAAAGGTATGTGTTTTCTGTTTAGGGAGGAGAGTATAAACCACTTAGCTCTTAAGTGTCCTTGGTTAGGGAAGATAAGGTCTTGTGATTCACAGGCTGGCTGTAAAATGCCCAAGCTGTTTGGCCGTGTTTAATTTTCTTGTCTCAATTTCCCCATTCCACTTGCCCAGGGATTTTCCTCACTTCTTACTATCCTGCCACACGGCTGTCCATGCTCTGTAGATCAAGAAATATTTCCTCCTCAGAACCTTTATGCTTCGACAGTATCTTGCACTTAGCTCTACTGTTATGCTAATGATGCAGTCTTAGATTTATGAATTTATTCCCTTGCCTGTCTCACCATAGTGACAGAGGCCATACTTTGAGATTTACCTGTTTTTCTACCTCCGTACACTGATCTGACAATATCAGGTACTCACAAAAGTATTGGTTGAGTAAATAAACAATACCATTACCCTCCAGGAATTTACATTATACTATTAATGTAATAATAGGCTTTCTATTTCAAAATTAAATCCTTTTAAAATGTAATTTAACACAGTAATGTTTCAAGGGTTACATCTAATAAATTTCTGAAATCCCACTGCAATTTCCACTCTTTGATGGCAAGAAAACAATTCACATTCCACATTTTCAATTCAAATAGTTTTATTGTGACTTTTTTAAACGAAGGGCCAAGTATTTCTATTGGTAGTTTGAGTCTTGTGAATTTGGAAAATTTGTGAATATTTTTTAGGCTGCAAAGTATGTTTTTAAAATTAATACTTAGGTTAAATTACTAAAGTTTCTTTTAATTTACAAATATATTTTATAACCAATACCCATATGTTTATAAGTAAGCCTACTACATTTTTCTAATGGTATTTTAGAAGTGTTTTCTTTAAAATTAGGTCAATTTTCAGTGATATCTGTCAGAAAATCTTACTGAAAAATCAGGCAATGAGTGCTGTAATCAGAATAAACTCTGTGTGCTAGCCAGCCTTTCCCTTTAATTTCTTACAACCCTTCAAACATCCCAGAAATCGAGATTAAATCAGGAAGAATTGACACACATGCTTCCAGCTACCATATGCCAGGAACTAGCACTGTTGTTTAAATGTCTACTTTATTCAGAAGAGCTGCCTCTTGCTTCTGATTTTTGGCATCCAATGTAGAACTTGATTACACATGATACTCAGTGTCTCAAGGCTGTCTTTTGACTTCTCAGCTCCAGTAGCTTTGCAGGTAAAAGGTTGATTTTGTCTTTTACCCTTAAGATTTGTAGTTTTAAGGTGATACAAAAATAATTCAAGAAGCAGTAAAAGCAATTTTAAAAGTAATGAATTGAGATTCATCAGAACAGGGAGCTTCCAATCTGGGCCTGTTGGTTCCTAGCTGTGTGGCCTTTGGCGAATAATCTCTAAACTCTCTATGTCACTGTTTGCTTCCCCATAAACAGAAAGTGTTCTCACTCATTCCAGGTATTTAATGTGCACTGACCATATGCAAGGCATGATGCTAAACTCCATAGCTGCTACAAGTAACCTTCAGTTTGCTAATAGAAATAACTTGTTTTTTTAGGAATTTAGTTAGAAGTTATTCAGTTGAAATAGATATTGCTTCCAGAGACCCAGAAATTCCTAAATCTTGTCCTGTCAATCACCCGTTCTTTCCAAGTTATTACCAAGAGGGTTCACATACAAGGAGTAACAAATAAGAGCCACAGTACTGTTTTGTTATTAAGTCAGTAATGATAATAACAACTAACATTTTTAATCCCCTACTAAGTGTCAGGACTCATACTAAGCAATTTACAAGCATTAACTAATTTGATCCTCAAAGCAAACCTATAAGGAAGGTTCCATTATTATCTCCATTTCTCATAAGGGAAAACTGAATCCAAGAAAATCAAAACAAAACTGAGTCAAACAGCTAATAAGTAGCAAACCTCCAGATATGAATCCAAGGCTTGACTTCTTAACATTCCCTCTTATTATCTCCTTTAACAAGATAAAGGGCCCTATAATTTGATCCAACATTTCATTGTAAAAACTAAACTACTGTATAGCAAATATCCTTGCCCTTGATGTTTACCCTATGAAACTAAACCTTGTGTCTAGGTAGAGATAACACTTTTAGAATTGACCTTTCTACCCCCAAGCAAATACCACTATCTTTGGGGCTGCCTAAGGCCGTAGGATAGCTTTGTTGTACCTGTTACAAAGATCAATGACAACAATGCTATCCCCCTCCTCCAGTTTCCTTGGAAAAGAACTCTCAGGTTGTTAAAACGCCAACATTCTTATTCCCTGCCATCAGTCTGCATGATATACTGCCTAAAAAAGTGACAAGTAAAATCTTCTATTCTTATCTGTGGTTAGTAAATGCTTGCGTTTCTTCCACATTATGTCTAGAGAGAACCACAGGCATACCTGTGTTTTGTGCCTCTTTGTAAGTTTGTGTTCTCTGTGAAAAGTTATATGAGGAAAAATAAACTTCTCTGAATAGCCCACCAACAACTAGACAATTCTTGATTCAACTAATTGGAATCTACATGGATCTACATGTTGCATGGAAAAATGGGACCAAAAGAGTCATCCAGGTTTACAGAACGGGCCCTGCCTCAATTACCCCCTCCTCTACATTCACAGAGGTGGTGAAATAAAAGAGTAAAAGACAAGAAATAGAAAGAACTGACCTGACTCCACCCTTCTGCCCAGCTATATAGAGGAAAATAGAACATAAGTACCTAAATTTTGATCTGCCCTTTTGTAAAATGTGACTCACTGAGTAATCTTCACTCATAGGAATGGATATAGGAAGAAATAAGCCTGGTAGATGGCATAGAAGTATTCTTATCCCCACAAATGCAGAGAGAGTACACTTTCCTTTTCAAAGAGATTTCCTTTCAATATTTTCTTTTATCCTTGTAACAGTAGTGTAAGAAGATATTCCCAAATCCATATAACACAATTAGGGAAAATATCTTCAAGCACCTTAGTTCAAGATATATATGCCTTGTTACATAAGAAAGCACACGCTCTACCCATAATTCTTGAGACTGGTCTGAAATCAATTCATACATGCTATGTAGATAAGTCAGAAGAGATTTGAGAACCTGTTTTAATTCAAATACTTCTCTCATTGATGTATTCGAAACAACTAATGACAACAAACAATGAATAGATCTGAATATTTTTGCCCCCTTATATGAGGATGTTTTTCCAGAATTTCACTGTGGATTTGGAATCTGAATAACAATATACTGTCACTGATCTGTGCCTTTGCTTATACAAACTTCTTGGCCTGGAATTTCATCCCCTAAACTTTAATCTGCCTGATATACTCTTACTTAGACCAAATTTAAATGCCCCACCTCTGCCAGGAGTTCTGCCCTTGTGGTTTCACATCAGACAATCCGTTCTCAACATTGCTCTCTACTTCATACATACTACTCCATCAGAACATAATATGCTAACTATTCACGTGCTTGTCTTCCCTTGAGTTATGCAAAGCCAGAAAATTCTATTCAGCTTTATTCCACAAAGGCTTCAACTGCCTTATTAAATTAAATTGAATATAAAATACTATTACATATTTCATAATAGAGGGTGTTGACCAAAGCTAGATTCATATAAAGCTCATCCAAATTTGCAAAACTGTGACTTATATTCACATTTATTAAAAATAAGTTATTCACATAAGGTTAAGAAAATGTACAAAAATCCACTGCATTCCTATATGCTAACAACGAAATTTCAGAAAACAAAATGAAAAAGAACAATTTCTTTTGCAATTGCAATATAAAGAATAAAATACCGAAGAATAAACTTAACATAGGATGTGAAGGACCTATATACTGAAAACTACAAAGCATTATTAAAAGAGATTGAAAAAGACATTATGAAATGGAAAGATATTCCATGTTCATGGGCTGGAAGAATCAACATAGTTAAAATGTTTATATTACTCAAAGCAATATACAGATTTAACGCAATCCCCGTCAGAATCCCAATGACTTTTTTTTTAAAGAAATAGAACAAAAAGATCATCAGATTTGTATGGAACTATAAAAGACCCTGAAGAGCCAAAGCAATCCTGAAATAAAAAGAATGAAGCCAGAAGTATCACACTCTCTGACTTCAAATTATAAAACAAAGTGATGATAATTAAAACAGCATGATAGTGGCACAAAACAGACACGCCAACCGATGGGACAGAATTGAGAGCCTAGAAGTAAACCCATATGTATGTGGAGAAATAATTTTCAACAAAGGAGCCAAAAACATACAATAAAAAAAGAAAGCCTCTTCAATAAATGGTACAAGGAAAATTGGAAAACCACACGCAAAAGAATGAAACTAGAATAGTGTTTGTCCCCATATACAAATATTAACTCAAAACAGATCAAAGATCTAAATATAAGACCTAAAAAAATAAATTATGAAAAAGTAAACATAGGTACTAAACTTTTGGACCTTAAACTTAGAGAAGATTTTATGAATTTGACCCTAACGGCAAAGAAAGTAAAAGCAAAAACAAATGAATGGTGCTATATCAAACTAAAAAGCTTCTGCACAACAAAAGAAACCACCAACAAAACAAAAAGGCGACCAACCAAAGGGAGATGATAGTTGCAAGCAACAGCTCTGAGAAGGGGTTAATATACAAAATACATAAAGAACTCGTACAACTCAGCACCAAACAAACAGACAAGCCAATCAAAAAATAGGCAGAGGATCTGAACAGACACCTCTCCCAAGAAGACACACAAATGGCCAACAGATATATGAAAAGATGCTCAACTTCACTAGTATTAGGGAAATGCGAATCAAAACTACAGTGAGACCCCACCTCACACCTGTTAGAATGGCTGTTACCAACAAGAGAAGCTGGAGAGGTTGTGGAGGAAAAGGAACCCTCATTCATTCCTGGTGGGAATGTAAACTGGCACAGCCACTATGGAAAATAGTATAGAGAATCCTCAAAAAACTAAGAATAGAGTTACCATATGACTCAGCAACCCCTCTTCTGTGTATCTACCCCCAAAATTTGAAAGCATTTCTTTGCAAAGGTATATGCACCCTGAGTTCAGTGCAGCATTATTTGCAGTGACCAAGACATGGAAAAAAACAAAGGGTCCTTTGATAGATGATTGAATAAAGAAGAGGTGGTATATATATAATAGAATACTACTCAACAATAAGAAAAAATTAAATACTGCCATTTGCGACATGGATGGAGCTTGAGAACATCATGCTAAGCGAAATGTCAGACAGAAGAAGTTAAGAACCATATGATTTCACTCATGTGTGGGATATAAAACTGAAAGCGACAAATGAACAAACAAGAAAAACAAAGAAACATAAACTCACAGACAACAGTATGGTGTTTACCAGAGGGAAGGGGGCTGGAGGTAGTAAAGGGGATAAAATATACGCTGATGGAAGAAGATCTGACTTTGGGTAGTAGACACACCATGCAATATACAGGTTATGCATCAAAGACAGACCCTCTTGAAAACCTATATAATCGTATTAACCAATGTCAGCCCAATAAATTTAGTAAAAAATTACAAATTCTTACTTAAAGAAAGAATTTTGTAAATGAAACAATTTATTTTATTTTACAATGATTAGTTTAGTCATCCCAGCAGTATAACCGGAGTTAAAAACCTCAAACTAGCCTAATAAACATAGTTGGTTTCAGTGAAGAATTAAAGGGTACAATTGCACTCTATTATCAAGGTGCAATAATACCATGCACTTAAATAGCACAGAGAAAGCCAAAGGTTAATTGGAATTTAAACCAAGCCTCATTTTAGTAGACTAAATAGCCTTTAATCAAAAGGTGGAATTCATCATTCAACACTGTAATAAATAAATGTTACCATCTGAAATCCTGGCTTATTAAAATATGATAAAGCAGGTTAACTTTATTAGAATACAAACAATGTTGTAGTATGTAGAAATACAACCAGCTAATGCATAAAAACAATCTGGTAAAACACAGTTTACAGTGATTCAAAATACACCAGCCACAGAGTAAAAGCATAAGAAAGATGAGAGGGCCCGGCAGGGCATGGCTTGGAGGTTGAGCGTCGACCTGGGATCCAGGCGATCGGGGTTCGATTCCCAGTCAGGGCACATGCCTGGGTTGTGGGCTCGATCGATGACTCTCTCATCGTTGATGTTTCTGTCTCTCTTTCTTCCTCTCTCTGAAATCAATAAAGATATAAAAAAATAAAAAATAAATAAAAAGGAAAGAAAGATGAGAGGGATTCATTAGTAACACAATGTGAGCACATTCAGCTCAAGTAAGTGAACATCCCAGGAAGCCACCTCAGATTTTAAAACTTGTTTCAACCTGAATTCAAATACAACACCCTGATACAATCAAATGGCCCCTGATTGATAATAAATATAGACCAAATATGAGATGTTATTTGAAAATGTGTACTCTATTATTTAATTATTGCATGAACATGAAAGTTAGTGCATATTAATGTCCATAACTAGTTCAAAAGTCAATAAAAAGAATTGCAGGCTGTCAGCACATTTAAGAGCTTATGCCAGTCTTCCCGACAGAAGCAATTCACAACCTTCTTAGATAGACACTCACAGAGTGTCCAAAATTGACATGCCAGGAAATTCTATTTTCTCTGAACTTATAGTTTATCCCAGAAAATTGGTTCATATCACTGGGATCACAAAAAGCTGCAAGTCTTCCACATGGCTTTCTCACTCCAAGGCATGTGACACAGACGGTGCCCCCATCGTGAGAAAGGCTTCGGGAAGGAAGGAAGGGATATTAACCTCATTCTTATACTTTGAGAAACAAAAAGTTAACTATATTTCCTCTCTCAGAAGACAACAGCCCCCTAAAGAGGTTCTTCACAGCACTGCATTCCCTATAAATGTAAAATTCTATATGTTCTTTTAGTCCATTTAAAAAGCTGAAACTTCTCACCAAGTTGCAAATCATTAGCATTAAGTGACATTTATGAAGTTCTAGATTTGCATAGCTGTGCATTGAAAATTGATAATAAAGCTGTCTAAAGACAATTCTCTCCAGAATTACATTCCCATAATAATTTTTTAATCATACAAGGAATCGTATAAAAATAACTGCAATTATCTCAACAGTTGTTGCAATCAGCGGCAAGAGCAATAGCCAAGAATACACAGTGTGACCAAAACACCCAGAATTCAGTACCAGTATTTTTATGCAAAAGTGTGATAAGATGCTGCCTGTAGTCCATTTGCTTATAATTTATAAAAGAATGTGGTAACAGAAGAAGACTGAATTGGAAAAGCTCAGAACATGTTAGATTAACACTCAGAAGAATGTGGGTTTCTTTCACCTCAAGCCTACTCTGCATATGCCGCAGATTTCTCCCCTTTCCTCTGGCTTCGACATAATACTAGCATTGCCTCTGACTGGAGATGTCACCCCAACTCACGGTGACCACTGTAATATCAGTGCATATTGTTAACTTCAGGCTATCACATCAGCAATCCCAACAAAATGGCTGTGATTCCAGGATTCTGACTTAAGAAGCCAACAGTGCACACCCAGCAGAGGTCATTTCCCTTCTCCCTGTAGTGTAAACAGACTAGCAACAACCCACGTGTCCAGTCAAGGAACTTATTGTCATAAAATACCAGAGCCCCGATCGATATCTTTGACATTTCAGCAGGGGTAGCTCAGTAGTGATCCCACCCAGGACTGTCAGTTCCGCGAAGCCGAGAATGAAGCTGATGGAGGAGTTCACAGGCCAAGGCGCTCAGCTGATGCTGGACTTGCCGTGCAAAGCGACAGGAGATTGACATTTTCTACAGCTGCTTGGAGTCAGTAAATACACGAGTATGAAAAAATGGGAGAGAGATCCCCCACATCCTGTTATAGCTTATTAACTTTTGGCAGATACTTTGACTTCCCACTTGCATTTCCACCTAAGAATTTCTAAACTCTGAGCAATGTTATTACTCCTTGACTATGATCATCACTTGGACAGCAAAGAATCTTGGATAGTAGATTTGAGCCCTCCTAAATGAAAATGATTTAAATTACTTTAAATATACTATGGTAGAAAGGAATGAGAACATATCTAAATATGCCTCCCATTGTTTTATTTTTGTCACAGGGAGATCCTTTGGAAACTTCATAGCAATGAATAGTTTTTCTGAAGAAAAGCAATTATCTACCTAACAGTATTACACTTAAATTACCCAAAAGATTGTTTTTAGCCAAATTGAGGGTTAATAGACTTGAATTCAGTTATCCTAACAGTAAACATGTTTCTTTAATTGTCTTCTCAAAGTCATATTAGTGTTATATCGCAAGACAGGTTGAACCTCATTTCTATAGATATTTCAGAATGAAAACTATGGCTCATGTAATTTCTTTTTTCTACTTTGCAACAATTGGTTAATTGAGTTCAAGATCTTTAACTATTAAATAATCATTCTGCCACTGTACTTCACGTAGACAATGGCAGAATAAGGTGCAAAGGGCATTTGGAAGCACGGATAATAAATAGATCTCCTTCTGGAAGTGCTTAAATCATTATTAACCTCCTAACTCATCATTTTTTTAAAATGTCCTTCCAAAGTACAATAAGGTGCAAATGAAGCTCAAAAACACATTGGTCACCCAGTACCCAGAACTGAATAAGTCACCTAGTTTCATTCAAAATTTAGACCAAAAACATCTGTAGAGTCCCTCTGAGCAAGGCAATCTGGGGGACACAAAGGACACTGTGTGCCTCAATGAAGTATAGACAATAACTGGAATACAAGGTACCAAGTGATTTAATTAAAGTGGAGAAAAACATTAAAAAGTTAAAGTTTTTTTTTTTTGTTTTTTTTTTGGAATAACAAGAAAAGTACTCTGAAGGATTTGACATTAGAAATAAATTTGGCACAAAGGGTTTTCCTAGAAATTTGGGTAGCTGGTCACTTATTTCTCATAATAAATATGAAGAGAAGGTAATCAATATGAAGAAATTAAACTTTTTTATAGTCCATACAATATTTTGGGCAAAGAGCAAGCAGAATCATTCAATTCTTGTACCTGACCTTCCTCTTCCTCTATCTTCTACTAACAGTACCTTGTGCATAGTTGATTTTTTTAAACCTAGATGAATATAGTTAAATGGTTGAATATATTTTGATACATTTATACTAAAGAATACAATAGTTTAAAAAAAAGATTTATATATAGTTAGATGAATAAATTTCCAGAGTATATGTTGAATGGAAAAGCCAGTTATAGAATGCTGCATATATGATATTATAAATGCCAAAAACACAGGAGGAGTCATTATAATTTATGTAATTCTATTTATCTAAATTCTAAGCCCTTAACACTCAATTGGCTTGAGCATCCAGGAAATAAATAACTATGAAATGTTGGTATAAACCAACCCAAGGGAGACACTGTTTAAGTTTTCAAGATAGGAGTCAACCCCAGGAGTGACTAACTCTGAAAGAGAGTCAACAACTTATGAAGGGTGGCAGAACACACTTCGCGCAACATGCCAATAAGCTAACTTCTCTGGAATAAAGATATACCCTGGCAAATATAGCCATAGAAAGTTTTTCTCAGGTCTAGAATCTTGAAGGTCACATATCTGTGGACATGAACCAAAAGAAAGCAGAATTCTGATTAGGAGGGTTTTAGACAGATTCTTGAAAAATTTCAGATAGATTCTGAAAGGACCTCTTTCTCATGCTTCAACTGGTGACCCTGTGATCAGAATTAAAGTCCTGTTTCTCGAGTAAAAGGCCCCATATGTGTGTGACTCCAATTAATTAATAATATGTTTACTTGGCTCTAACAATAAATTATTTTATCGCCTGATTGCTATGAGTGTACATGTGTGTGCTTATGATAAATTAAGGTCCATGTGCCTGGTTCCCCATATAGAAAACTCTTTCATTGCACTAGGGGAACTTTACAAACAAAAGATTTCCTGGAAATCATGATTTGTGTATCAAATAGTGATTTTTACAAGTTAATCTTAAAGGTCCTGCCATCTCTGAGATATTATGATTCTACTTTTTCATGCTTAAGAATTAATACCTAAAAAAGGTGGGTGGTATCTTGAGATCGTAGAGAAGCATCATCAAGGATGCTTTGGACAACAGAAGTACTGTAAGACCCATTGAAGTAAATGCCAAGAGAACGAAGGAGCTGCCACTCACACTTGTAAATTGAGCTGTCTGCTGCCTAATTCCAGAATACTAATGCAAATTCTGTCTTTCAAAATTACCTAAGCGTTAATTTAAAAGATGGTAGAGAAAAATAAAGTTTATGTAATGAAATGTTAATGTAAAGCTATGAGTCGTTCATACCAACTTATAGTATATTACTGTCCCTATTGAGTCAGGTGGTAGAGAGGTCTGGAACTTAAGATCATAAAACCTCATTAATTTGTTTTTCCAAACTCAGGATCATTTGTATTCAGTTGATTATAAAATTTGCTTTTATATAATCCATCATAAAAGAGCTCGCTAAGCAAATGAATACCATATACAAGATTACAGAGATGTTTATCCTCTTAAGTCAAACTGTTCAAGTACTTAAAGTCATTTGCATATAAGCAATTAATATGCTCAATACAAGAGATGCTTATGTATTCATTAGCGTAATTCCTGTGGGAATCTACTCTGCAAGGCTTTGGGTGTGATTAAACATAAATTATACTATATATAAATGGTTGAATACAAGCATCAAACATTTAGAAAAGTTTTCTTTATTAACCAGTTAATAGCAGAGTGTTTCATTTCGTTATTTCTTGCTAATTTCCACATGTGTAGATGCATATTTACTAGTCAGATCAGATACAATATGTCCCATTTATTCTTGAAACTGAAAAATGAAGTGCAGTTTTCTCCGAATAGCTCTTAGTTCAGAACCTTTAGAAATTCTTACTGGCCTTTCTCTACTTATTTTGAACTAGTCTGTCAATGAAGGCAGTCGCCACTGGGGTCCGAGTCAGAGCCAGCGCAGCAGCCGGCAACAACTGGAGCCCCACCCAGCCACCACCTGTCCAACCAACCAGTCCATGAGGCAAGATGGTGAATCTAATAGTCCTGGGCGGGACCTGCTCAGCAATGGGAAGACCCTCAAAACAAGGTCTCCATGGAAAGTGTCACCTACCTTGTTCAAACATTGTTTTAAAAGACCTTCAATGTTCAGTATAATTTAAACATTAATGACAAATGCTCAGAGTATTCTAATTATAAAAGAGAACAATAGGAATGGTGAACAAAAACATGGCTAAGATTGAAAAAAATCAGAGCCAGTCTAGGAAAAAAGCAGAAAGTGGGCCTAAGTCAAACTAAATACAAGCCAAAGCAGCTTTTGAGCTTTTTAGTTCCTGTGAACATGTACATTTTGACAAATTAAGTGAGATATCAACTCCAAAAAGCCTGACACTGTCTCACATTTAGTTGTTCAAAATTATCTTCCTCTCTGGCATTAACTCAGAGTGAGCTTTCTGGAAAAACAAAACAAAAACACTTGTGTGTTTACCATCCTCCCTCCCTCCCTCCTTCCCTCTCTCCTTGACTTCCTCCCTCAAAGACATATTATGTCTCAGTACTGGCTGGTTAGCTCAGTTGATTAAAGCACTGTCACGATACACCAAGGTTGTGGGTTCAATCCCCAATCAGGGCACATACAAGAATCAACCAATGAATGCATAAATGAGTGGAACAGCAAATTGATAAAAAAAAATTTATCAATTTCTCAAATCGATAAAAAAAATTTTAACTATAAAAGAAAAATCATATATATATATATCATTTTCAAAGCCCCTCAAAGATGGGTTTTTATATCAGAAAATGGAATAGACTCAATGAGAATTGTGTGTCATAAATAGAATTTGCAGACATGAATGACTAGTTATAAACGCAAGCAGTATTATTCTCATCCAGGGGCATTCAATAAATCCCTGCTGATAAAGAATTCCTAAGTGTTCACCAAACTTTTAATGTCTTTCCTGTCACTTATCACTGGCAGATGCCATCGGGCATTTTGTCTAAAATTTAATTTAATAAAGTCAACGCTCATCAAGAAATCAATTAAAATGAAAGCTGCCTGCAGGCCGACTTCTTCCCTAGGTGATGAAGACGGCACGTTCTCCTCAGACCAAGTGTACCTCTGTGTTGATTAAGCAATTCTCAGAAGTTGTAGATAATTTAGGATACTATCCTCGGCTGCCACAGAACACCAATTAGTTCTCCCAAGCAAAGTCCTATACCACCTTTAATACATGCTGCCCATCACTTCCCCTTCCCTGAAACACATTGGATTGGAAATGAAAATACTGATATTTTAAGGGAAAAAGTAATATTTTGAGTTTGTTTTTTTTTTTACTATAGAATTATAATCAATGACTGCATGCATACAAATGACACCCAGGGGAAACAGTGAAATACCTGTGTTCTTGGTAAGAATACTTGTTGCTAATAAACAAACAATGAAAGGGCCTTAGGCAAGCACAAGTGCTCTAATGTGAGTGTAAATCATCTTTTCTAGGTTACAAGCCCCTCAACTACTATTTGCATAGCGCCTAACATTTATGAAACACTTACATATGTATATTCTCATATTTGATATCAAAGCAAACCTATAAAGTTGTATTTTGCTCTTATTGCCAATTTATACATAGGAAAGAGAACTGAAAGAAGATATATGACTTTTTCGAGTTCATGCAACCAAGCAGAGGCAAAGCTGGGCTCCAATGCAGTCTTGAATCCAGATACTCTGCTTCCTCCATCCATCTAAGCTGTCTCTGTACAACAATTCCATAGCACTTCAGAAAATATAAAGTAATTTCAAGCCCTGTGCAAGTTTATCACTCTTCAGAATGAAGAGTTTAGTACTCCCAGAATTCTGGGTGGAGAATTTTAAGTGGGTCCACTAAGCCTGAGAATGTCCATGGCGAGGCCTTCTCTTAGGGTTCAATTCCTCTGCATGGAATCTAAAAGTATCAATTTATCTAGAACTCATAACACTTAGGACCTTTTTTTTTTAAAGTGTTCTGCTCCTCTAGGCTTGGTTCAAGTGCTAAATTTGTAGGAGAATCTCAGACCCCATCCCAGGCATATTAAGTTAGAATCTGCATTTTCACGAGGTCCCCCAGTGATCCACATGCACACTAAAGTCTAAGATGCATAGCTCTGGCCTAAATCTCACCGGAATGTATATTCTGGTGAAGGCAGGGTCCTGCCGCCGTTGGAAGATTGGGAGTGTGAACCAAACATGTCCTACTAGATTGTCTCTGGATTCAGCTTCTCACTTGATACTCACATTCATGTCAGCATGTTTCCCTCTCAAAGGAAAGAGAGCACTGTGGTCAGCCAGAGCAAGTAAAAGCAGCATTAAGCTAGGTGAGTGGACATTTCCTGCAAGAGAATATTGAGAGAGCATTAGAGAATTGGTAGAGTATTTCAGTACATTAGAATTACCTTTGCTCAGCCCTGGCCAATGTGACTCAGTTGGTTGGGTGTCCTCTCGTGCACTGAAAGTCTGCTGGTTTGATTCCGTGTCAAGGCACATGCCTGGATTTCAGGCTAAACCTCCAGTGTAGGACGTGCAGGAGTCAGCCGATTGATGTTTCACTCTCACACCGATGATTCTTTCTTCCTCTCCCTCCCTCTCTAAAAATCCATTAAAAAATCTTTAAAATACAAAAGAAAAATAACTTTACTCAGAAACGATGATTTCCTGGTTAATTACTTCCCTCTTCACCAAAGTATTGAAGTACTGCATATTCATCCCAGTCCTACATAGCCCTGAAGATTAGCATGGGCTACTCTCTAAGCATCTGCAAGATATACCACATGGGTCATCTGGAAGCTTCAATATGTGCTGAAAACTCTGATAGTGGAACTTACTTTAAAGATACTTTAAATCTAATTATGATATACTTTTTAGATGGTGCATATTTTCTGAAATGTTAATTTGCCTACAGAAAACAAAATTAGCAGCTTGTATCAGGTTTCAAAAGTTTCTATCAATAATATATAACTAGAAGTTGACAGTAATTCTAAAGATTTATTCTCCGAGTCATTGAATCGTGGAACTGGGGGTGAAGTAGACTTCTCACGTTCAATGAAGCTGCAGATAAGCAGGCAGCACATCAGGTGCAGGTGTAGCATGTCTTTAGGGACTATCAAATCTGGTGTCAACATGCTAAACACCAACCAACTGGAAGCCCCACAGGAGAGGTGCTACAGTTAACTTCCCATGGCTGTGACAAATAGACTCCTATGAATGCCTGGCATTTTAACTCTTTTTCTTAGCAACCACTTAAACCCATTCTAACTATAAAGGTTCATCATGTAAACAACGTGACCCAAATCAAACAAAATCCTGCTTAAATTGTAAAATAAAAGTTATTTTCAAAAAAGCAGGTATGGGGAAAAAGCCCCAAGAAAAAGCCTTGATTGATAATAAGCATTTAATAATTGTTTGCTAGATTTCGAATGAAGAAACAATGACTAATGGAGACAGCGATCTTTGCTACTCCCACACCAGGTTTCTATCTAGAGTCCTCTTTTCTGATCAAATTTTCAGGGTATTTTTGCTTAGCTATGATTCCCTTTCACAGTAGCAATGAGGCTCACCAAAGTCAATAACATGGAAAAATTGTTATCTTCCAAGCATTCACGCCGGAATGGGTAGCATACACAAAATGTACGATTTTTTTTTAATTGCAGTCGGTTTTAGCTCACTGAAGTGGAATCAGTAATGCAGAAAATTCAGAAGTAAATTTATAATTGTCACAAAACATCCTACAGTGCAGCAAAGAATGTGCCCTGCAAGAAAGAAGCAAAGCTCTGTAATTGAAGGAAAGATTGCAAGAAGGGCACATAAATGGATCTTTACGCAGGAGGAAGAGGAATGCTGATGAAACTGAAGTTTTGGGGCCATGTCAACTTGCAGTTATCAGGTCACCAACCATGATGTTACCTTAGAAATCACGAGTTCCATATCTTGTACATACACACATTTCGAAACACCATGTAAATCTTTCAACAGCCATCACAAAAGTCAGGATTGGGCCCTGGCCTGTGTGGCTCAGGCCCTGAGGGGTTGCGGGCTGGATCCCAGGTCGGGGATGTGCAGGAGGCAGCTGACTAAGTGTCCCTCTCACATCGACGTTTCTCTCTCTCTCTCCCTTTCCCTTCCTCTTTCTCTAAAAATCAATAAAAAAATCTTTAAAAACAAAAGTCAGGATTGGAAAACTGTTAATATCAAGAAACATTACCAAGAACCTGCTACATATAAGGCACTCAGTAATATCATGGTAAAAGTAAGAAATCTGCATTAGCTATAAAAGCAACCATATTCATAAGTACTTCTTTATGTTCCATTTAAATCACTTTTGAAATTATATTTTTTTAGAGAAAACGATCTCTTCACTACCACTTATGATTTTTTACATGAATCCAACTATATCAGTCACAGAATATCCCTTGGTAAGCAGAGAATAATTAGTTCCTTTTCTAAAATGATGCAATAATTCAGAAGAATAGTAGCCATCATCTCTTGGGGGCAAAAATGAATTAGCAAAAGTAAAATGTCTCAGTAAGAATTCCCAGCATGTAATAGTAGGAATATGATGACCTTTGGTAAGGAGTTAGAGTTGAAATGGGAGGCAAAGCTGACCTGAATTTACCAGAAAGAAGAAATCAGAGCACTGGGTATTTCCATATTCCAGAGCAGAAAAATTATGAAGGCAATAAATTATGATAAGATGTGTAGTTCTGGTGCAAACACATAAAAGCATAAAAAATTACCAAATTAGAGTTTATGATTCATCCAGGACACTATTCAGTCTCTAAAAGTGATAGCTTCTGTGTGCATTCTGTTGAGCTGAAAAAGATAGTAAAGAACTGTCCCTAACATTGTGTGTTGTAAATTTATGTCAAGTAAGGGAAATGGTCTTATGTTAGTTACTCTCCAGTGCAGGGTCACAACAAATATTTTTAGTTTAAAAACAAAACAAAAAAAGCCTGTTTGTAAATCTGTTAGTAAATCCAAGGTATAGAAATTATACAAACCAGGAACCATATCATTTTGTGTGTGGATTTCAGGTTATAGGTATATTGTCAAGGCATGGAAAAGATGTTGGGGGGAGGGAGAAGAGTCCCTGAATTTCTAAATTAAATTCAAAACAAAAGTTTCCAAAATAAGGAAATTTAGGCCAGCATGATTATTAACAAAAATGAAGTAGTCTCTATTATAGAGTCAGTTTATTATTTTCTTCTAAGTTTAATTCTACAGCTAAGAAGTGTGACCACAGAGGATATAAATTTGAAAAGAAAATAATGCATCTATTAGATGTATAAAGGCTGAGCACGTTACAGCAAAAGATGACATTGCTGAAAGGAGTAACTCTGAAATGATAAGGAAAAATGAATAGGGAGGAGAAGGAAAGAACTGGAAGAAATGGAGCAGGAAGAACACTATTTTCTGTAAATTAAAATTAAATGTAAAAAGATGACAGGAGCTCTGCTCTTGTTAGGCTGAGGTATTTGGGTGACAGGCAGTAATATGAGAATTATTAGTAATTTGCAAGCCACAGGTCTGCAAGCGTGCACATTTCCCCTCTCTGATGATTGTTAATGAAGTTTTTTGTTGTTGTTTTTATGGAGAAAAACAAATTCCAAAATATCAGTTTCATAAATCCCTGCCAAAATCAGGAGCAGTTTGGGCCCTGCCAATGACAGCCGGCCCCAGGCAAACCACAGGCAAAATCAGGCAGGAGTTGCACGGTCTCATGATGCCTCAATTTGGTGACACCCTTCCTGGAGCCTGTCTTTCAAAGATAATGCCACTGCCCCTTTTTCTAGGTTGTCTCTCTGATTTAACTACTGTCCCCTGTGCCCTCCCCTGACCAGGGCACAGCCCCTGGATCTGCACTTGCCATGCGGCAGCCCTTCTCTAGGTCCCCATTGACCATGGTCTGTGCCTATCTCTCCTCTAATAACAGTTAACATATAGTGCATGCTGTGTGCCAGGCATTTGTGCATACATTAACCCATTTAAAATAGTTCACCCTAAAAACTGCTGTAAGAGGTTGATACTATTAAGACCCTCACCTTACGATGAAGAACCTGAGCACAGAGACAATCATGACTTGGCCAAATCACTGAGGGGGACCAACGTTTTGCCATCCCAAAATGTGCCTTCTGGGATATTGATTTTAAGGGGTTATTAAGAAACAGAGACTCAGAAAGAACCTTTGACTCTCCCCTTCCTGCCTAAAAGAATTCAGATAGAAAAACCTCTTCAGAAAGGGCATCTGGTTATAATCACATCAGCATATTCACCTTACACATATGAATTAGCACATATAATGGGGCAGGAAGAAATCTTGCAAAGCCTGTTTCCCTCTGTGTCCCTTTGTTGCTGGATGGTCCAGCAAGAATTTGTTTACCATATGTTTGCTCTTTCTTTTACCTGTGAATTATCTACTTTCCCTTGGGAATCCCAGATCCTTGCCCCCCTTCTCTCCTGTCCACCATGCTATATAAGCCTCAACTGGCCAATGCATTTAGGGTCACATTTTTATGAACCCCTGAATATACATTGGTTTAATAAATTTTGGACATTTTCTCCTGTTAATTTGTCCTTGTTAATTTGATTATTAGACCAGCTAGGAAAGTTTATAAGGTGAAGGAAAATTAATTTTTTATGCCTCCATATCACACACCTAAGAAGGGATTTGATTTCAGGAAAATCTGGCCCCATAGTCCTCTCTTAACAATGACATTATATAGCACCTGTTTCTTTTCAAATTTCCATTCTTTCAACAAACATTTATTTTAGCATTATAATGTGCCAGTTATTATTCTAGGTGCTGGGAATACATCAATAAATAAAAGAGATACAGCAGTTTTTCTTAGGAGCTATCAGCTAAGTTGGAGGGATAAACAACGAATGGGTGGCTTAGTATATTATCACTACTGTAAAACTGTAAAAGTGTTCCAAAGGGGGAAAGAAATGAAGGTGTGGTTAGAAGGAATAATGGAAATAATAGAAAAGAGCATAATATTTGGCCAAGACCTGAGGGATGAGGGGAAGTCTGCCACACATGGGCAGCAGGAATAAGCAGTCCAGGAAGAAGGGAGAACATGGGCAAAGGCCCTGCGGCAGGAAAAAAGCTCCCCATTTCTAGGAGCCCATAGGGTGCTTGTGTGACTAGAGCAAGGAAGAGAAGAAGAAAAATGAGATTTGATTAGAGAAGAGTAAATCAGAATGTGCAAAGCATTGCAGTCAATGTAGAGAGTTTTCATTTTGTTCAAAATACAATGGAAAGCCATGGGGACCCCACACACAATGGACCGCAGCTGAGACCACAAGCTAAGCTTGCCTGCTGCTGGACTGGGCTGTGCTTTAACATGGAGCGGAGACTCTGGGCAGTGACTTTAATTCTTGCCCTTCTGAACACAAGGTTGGACTTCTTCCATCGTGAGATGGAGGAACACGGGAACTTGGAAGAGAATCACCTTAATTTTGCATCATCAGTAAAGCTTTCCATGATACCCCAAGAACACCACTTCCACCAATAGCAGGTGGGAACACAGAAGGCACCCCACTGATAACAAGTAGACATTGTATAACTTACTAAGTGATCATCCCAATAAATCTAGTACCCATCCGACATCATGCATAGTTATTACAATATTATTGACTATATTCTCTGTGGTTATTCTGTAAATACCAATTTCTACTTCTTAATCCCTTCACCTATTTCACCCGTCCACCTAACCTCCTTCCAACCGGGCAACTGTCATAATGTTCTCTGTATCTATGAACCTGTTTCTTTTCTGCTTGTTTTAAGCTACAGGAAGACATAATCATTTTATTTTATTTTTTAAATTCTGCTTTGTGGAAAATAAATTGGAGGGACAAAAGTAAATATAGGAAAAGAAAGGAGAAGGCTGTTGTAATAGAACCATCTAGAAGTGGTGGTGGTTGCATGGTCACGCTGGAGATGATCAGTGGTTACAGGTTTGGTATTGGAGTGAATGCAGCGAATGAATGAAAAGTAGGACTTAAGGATAACTCCCATGGTGGATGAGGTACCATTTTCTGAATTGAGAAAGACTGGAAGAGAAATGGTTGAAATCAAGAATTCAGTTTGCCAGGCCAGTATGGCTCAGTGTTGAGCAACAACCTATGATCCAGGAGATGGCAGTTCGATTCCTGGTCGGGGCACATGCCTGGGTTGAGGGCTCGATCCCCAGTAGAGGGCATGCAGAGGGCAGCCAATCGATGACTCTCTCATCATTGATGTTTCTCTGTCTCTCTCTCCCTCTCTCTTCTCCTTTCTGAAATCAATTAAGACATATTAAAAAAAGAATACAGTTTAAATGTGTTATACATATTTGGTCTTGAGTCTACACCTTTGTGTATAATCAACAAATAACTTGACTATCCCCAGAGTGGAAGACAATAACAGAACCGTCAGAAATATTTGGGAATCTTGGAGAAAAGGAGACATATTCTCTTCCTAGGAGGGGTCTCTGAAGAGAGACTAAGTGCTGGAACTCCCAACACTATCCAGTGCCCCCAGGTATAACTGCAATAGGACAATGTTTGTTTCTGTAGCAGAGAACCTGAGACAGCCAAGAGGAAGGCAGCCAGCCAGGAGGAACGACACGGGAGAGAAGCCCAATGTCGCTGGACCCTAGAAGGATACAGAACAGCTGAAAGGGGAGCCTTGAAGTACCTATGGTTGTGACAAGGGGGCCCCTCTCCCCACGCCCCATGCAGCAGAGAGCTCTGTAGGTAACACTGACAACTATGAAGATGGCAGCAGGGAGCAGCAGCCAAAGGCCAAAGACCAGACAGGACGAGTGACACGCCAGTTTGTGGATGCCTGGGCGAGAGAAGGGACAGCTTGGACACGATGCGTCCCCCTGATGCCAGAACGTTGACACCACTATGAGGAGAAAACGGGGGAGGAGGAAAAGTCGGAATTACCTCAATGTGTATCTAAAATGAGAAAGGAAGCATGAAGGCGACTGAGTTTATCTGGAAACTGTTACTATTACATGTTTTGCCTTTAGGCAGAACGTGGATTGTTGAGTTTTGAAAAGTAGCTATTTCTTTAAACACCTAAGTAAACTTACTTGAAAATTTGCACTGATAACAGTAAAACTCGTTGGCCTTCATCTTTCAGTTGCCTCCACAACCCCTTGGGAGCTTCTGGGAGGTTTTTCACATTGACTCAGGAATGACGACCACTGCTGCTGAGTTTATCCAAGGACTACCCCCGGTTGCATTAATAGGGTTGGATCCCTTATGAAATGGTCTCAAAGCAGGGCTGCTTGGACTTCAATGTCCTGCTCTGACTTGAGTCCGATAGCTGTTCACTCGTATTCTTCAAGCCTCCTCTCTGCTAAACACATGCATATCCAGCGCAGGACTCAGATATGTGTTTAATAGGAGTTATGCTGAGAGACAAATGTGAAAAACACATCACAGGGACTGGAGATTCTTGGGGAAGGCAACTGACATGGAGGCACAGAGCGCCAGGGCTGAGGACAGTTTCACCCATGTCACCCACTAGGATGAGCAGAGGGTGAAGAAAGGGAAGGCTGAGGAGCTGTCTGGTGGGGAAGTCAGGGTGCAGGCTGCCTGGGCTCGGAGGAAGCCCACACCAAAGGGCCAGTCTTCCCACCTTCTCAGGGGACAAGCTCCTGGCTGGGAAAGAAGAAACAAGGAAAATTTCGGTCCCAGCTAACAGATACACGCCATTGAAAGAGAACTGGTTAGCCCTCGCCAGGGGGCCCCGTTGGTCGGAGCATCACCCCATACCCCTAAAGGTTGCAGGTTCGATCCCCGGCGGGGCACGTGCAGGAGGCAGACTATTGATGCTTCTCTCTGACATGGATGCTTCTCTCTCCTCTCTATAAAAAAGTCAATGAAAAAAAAAATGACAACAAACATATCCTCAGATGAGGATTTTAAAAAAGAAAGAGAGAACTGGTTGAAGGTATTTACTCTTATTATAGAACATTTGGTACTTCAGATATACTTTAACTTGAAATGGAGGCGTGTAGAAATCCGAACTTGTAAAGAAGCCAAGGATGTTAGCGCTCTGACAAAAGCAGCGGATTTTGTGGAAGCCTTCCTCTCGGGTTTCAGGCGGAGGGCACGCTTGCCTTCATTGGGTTGGGTGACATTTTCCTAAAGTTCTTTGAAATTACAGATGTGAAGCCCCTGCAGGGAGATCACCTGCCAAGAGCAATAGCAAGAATCACTGGCAAAGAAAGAAAAACCAAATCCACCATAGAGAATGTGTCACGGCCGAGGATAGTTTTAGCTGATGTGAAAGTTCACATCCCTGGCTCTTTCCAAAATACCAGGATGGCAAGAACTGCCCTTTGCAAACTCCTCCTGGGAAATCCTCCAGCAAACTTTATGGCAATATTTGAGCTGTGGCCAGCAGAGCAGCAGATGCATTTTGATTTCACATCAGGAGCTTTTTTTCTTGTCTTTGGACTCTAGAGAAAAAGACCTTACTCTCTACAAGTGGTCACAAGAAAACATGTGAAGAATTTTTCAGTCACTTTAAGCCTCAGTTCCTTCTTCAGTTCTCAGCCAGAAGCATAAATAGAAATGCTTGACAGTAGTCATTCAACAGCTTTGAGGATAATTTAAGCACCCAAATTTAGTAGCATTATTATACTTAAACATTAATTATAATTTATCTTTTTTTATCATTTTAAATTACATTTAGCAGATTTGCATAGTTTCCAGTTTTTTCATTTGGAGAGAAAATTCTCATTTTTCTGTACAAATTTATAAGATTGTTACTTATAAATTTCTAAATATTTCTTCTCTATGAGTTGTAATTAAAGAATTATCTCAGAAAACCTCTCTGAATCATGATCCTTAATACTGGGTGGTGTCTGACTATTTCAGAATCAGTTTGGCTACACTGTGTGAATCAAAAAGACTAATCTTTGTATCTGTTTTGCCGCTTATAAAATTAAAATTAAAGACCTATATCACAAGGTTGACATTCAGAAAAACAAAACAAAACAAAACAAAAAACAGGTCGTATGCTCCTGCACTCAAATAATAAGTCTTCATTACTAAATCAAAGTCAAGTTCCCTTGAAAATAAATATCCTCCCAAAGAAGATGCTTGGTCTTCCTGGAAAGAAACTTCTGGCAAGCCCACCAATTTATCATTTATACTCATCTTTCTAAATCTCTCTTTGACACAGCCAGGACACCACGTGCAAAAGTAAGTGACATATATCGTTGACATTTCAGGCCAGGTGGGAAGCAGACCAGTACCTGGTCTGGCCGTTTGGAAAAGAATTTCAATGTAGCTAGGTTTTCATGGTGACTCACATCAAAGAGTTCTTATGGAAGTCCCTAAAGCCATTACAAAGACCACCTTGGCCAGCAGCAAGGTCACTTGTGTAACCGGCCTACAGACTCTTGACTCTCCAGACGAGAGCTACACCTGTTTCCTCCTTTCCTCCTCTGTCTTCGCCCGCCAGGTGGCTCCGTTGATTGGAGCATCATTCTGTACACCAGAAAGGTTGAGGGTTCAGTTCCCAGTCAGGGCACATACCTAGATTTCCGGTTTGATCCCCAGTGGGGACACATAAGGGAGGCAATCGATCGTTTCTCTGTCACATCAATATCTCTCTTTCTCTCTCTCCCCCCCAGCCCCTTCCTCTCTCTGTAAAGTCAATAAACATATCCTCACATAAAGACCAAAAAATAATAGTCAATAAATAAATAAACAAACAAACTACCCGAGATAGCTTATAAGCAACAGACATTTATTTATCTCAGTTCTAGAGACTGGAAGTCCAAGGTTCAGATGGCAGCACGATTGAGTTCCGGCGAGGCCCGGCTCTGGGTTGCAGACAGCTGGCTCCTCACTATGTGTGTTCATGGGGAAACAGGGAAAGCTGTGCTCTCAGGCCTTTTATAAGGGCACTAGTCCCATTCACGAGGGCTCTGCCCTCATGGCCTCATCTAATCCTAGTTACCTCCCAAAGGCCCCACCTCCTAATACCATCAAATGACAAGGGGATGGAGTTCAACATTTGAATTTGGGGGGGACACAAACATTTGGTCCATAACACCCCCTTTTTCCCCTCCTCCTTGGCCTCTAATTATTTAAGGTAGAATGTATGTGGTAGCTTAAAAATCACTTTCTGATCCATTTATTCATCCAAAAAAATTTTAGGGAAGGCCTATTATGTGCCAAGCCCTGGTTCTAGGTTGCTGGTAAAATATCAGAAAAGAAAGTGAATGAGTTCATTGAGTTGATGTTTTAAAGGCAAGAAGGGGAGGACTGGGGGCTGAGGCAAAGGGAGGGACAGCAGGTGTATCATAGACAATACAAAAATAATCATGCGTTATGGTCAGAAGAATCCAGGTTTATCTGACAGAGAGCAAATGAGGAAGGACCATATCATAGTTCTGTCTGTAGTCGTAGCAGAATCTAACTTCAAAACTGAAAATGTCAGCATGCCAGAGTTAGTCAATTATTTGCATCATTTTACCCTTGGCAACCTTAGGTGGTTTGATTCGTATGACGCTGCAATATCAGGAACAGTTATTTATTTTTAACTCTACTTAACTGGCCACTGCCATGACATCACGTTGAAAGTAGGGTATATGGAGCAGTGCAGTGGGTTAGAAGGGGTACAAGCTTCAAAGTCGGGGAGATGAGGGCTCCAACCCTGATCGGTATCATGCTGGCCCTGTGCCCTTAGCAAGTCACTTGACCTCGTGAAACCTCATCTCACCATCTGCAGTGTGAGAATAGTAACATTTACCTCAAAGTTTTGCTATGCATATCAAAATGTTAATAGAATTAAGTAATATATCTTTACTTGGCCTGATTAAGGTGTCATTAACTATAAATTTGGAACCATTTTACAGTTTTCCCAAATAATAGCTATCAAATATCCCCTTTTGACCTCCATTTCACCTAAGTAGAGCTCCTTAAGGATCTCTCAGCCCACCTTTATAATATTTCTTCAGTTTTGGTTAAGGTTATCTCATATCTTACTCACATTTTTCTATTTTCCCCAAACGCAGGACATACTACTAACTGGAAGTGTTGGGGGTGGGGAGGAAGGGTGTGGTCTCCAGAGACAGCACCCTACATCTAGGCTTCAGTGGCAGTGAGAGGAAGCAGGGAGACAGCGGCTCACTTGAGTGACCACAATGCCTCGTGGCAAATCCTCTGTTCTCTTTCTCTTAGTTGTTGCTATTTTTCTGTTGGACCCTGACTGCTTGTCAGTTCCACCTTTGAAAGAGATATCAAGTGCTTTGTAGGGTCTTAGGAGGGCACTTTGGGTCTCTCTCCACATGGTCCCTTGGCTGGGAGACCAGGCTAAAGTCAAGTCTAATCCTTCCCACCTCAACATCAATCACACTTGAGGTTTCCTCACCTAGAAGGGTACTTCCAGCACTGCCTAGGTTATAGCCACAATTAGTGGTGTTTTCCCAACACATAGGAAACTGGAACATCCTTCCTAAACGTAGGGAATAGAACTGAACCTCTGTCACTCCACTCACAGATGTTATCTTTCTCCTGCTTCTTTATCCAGGCCCAGAACTACCAGGTAGTATGCTGGCTCAATGGTTCAGCAGGTTTCAGGAAGGAGAAAGACATCAATTGTAGATCTCATAGAGAGGGAAGAACTCAGGCATTCACTAATAACACCCACTCAAATACCAATTTCAAAGTCTCCCAAGGCATCCCATTAAGATTAATGCCAAAATCCTTGTCAGAAGGCTCTTCCAATCACTGCGCAATTTGACCCTGATCACCACTTCAGCTGCAGCTCATGCCACCTCCACCCCCTAGCTACCTGTATCCCTGCCCCACCACCCTCTTTAAGCTCATCCAACAAGCCACGCTACTCCTCACTTCCATGTAAAGACAGACAAAGAGCACTCATGACAGAACTCTGAGAAATGGCAATATTTGGTAATGAGTTAAAGATGGAGAGAATGGCAAAAGAAACAAGGAAAAATATCCAGCAAAGTAAGAAGAAAACCAGAAAATTTGATATGGCAGAAGCCAAATAAAGAGAGTATTTATAGTGGTCAACTGTAGTAAATGTTACTTAAATGAAGCCCAATAGTGGGTCTTTGAATCTTGCCGGCTGGAGGAGACTGGTGATCTTGAAGTAAATGTTTTAGTAGAGTAGTGAGGACAGAAACTAGATTGGGTACCATAAAGGGGAGAGGGAGATGAAGAACTGGATGAGCTTTAAGATAATTACAGTTTATAGTAGGAACAATATTTATTAGCCCTTAAATTATTTTAACTTAAAATAGACTTACTCTTTGCCAGGCATTCTACTAAGCATTCTGCAAGCATTTTCTCATTAAATCTGCACAGTAACACTATCAGGCAAGCAATGTACTAAGTAAATTGCCAAAGACACAGCTAGTAAACTGTGGTTGACTGAATAACGGCCCCCAAGTAATATATCAAAGTCCTAATCCCTGGAACCTGTAATATTATCCTACATGGCAAAAGGGACTTTGCAGATGGAAGAGTCTTTAGATGGGGATATTAATGTGGGTTATCTGATGAGCCCTAAATGTGATCAGAAGAGAGGAGACAGTGTCATAACCTCAGCAAAAAGAGAGATTTGAAGATGCTACACTGCTGGCTTTGAAGGAGAGGCCCTTGAGCCAAAGAATGCAAAGAATGCAGCTCTAAAACCAGAAAAAAAGGGGCATGGAAACATTCTCTGAGGGCTTTGGAGGGAGCACAGCCCTGAAATTAAGAATCTCAGTTTCAGCCCAGGAGCTGACCTCCAGGCCTGTAAGAGCATGTTGTTTGAAGCCACCAGGTTTGCAGTAATTTGTTACAGAGGCCATAGGGAACTAATATGGGTATGATCATGATTCTCTCTCTAGTATAATTCTACAACAAACAGAAGTATCACACATATGGAAAACAAACAGAAGGCAGAAAGGGAAAGAAAGGAGGAGAAGGGAAAATAGATACTCCCTCTGAAGTCTCTAGATTTAGAAGACATTAGCAGAGAAACATTTGGAGTCCATATATAGATTCTGAATAGCCATAGTAGGGTGATTTTCCTAATTTGCTAATAAATAGTCCTTATATTATAGAGCTGAAAAGTGCATTATAAAGGAGAATTGACTTAGTAAGGATAAAGGGGAAGGCGCATCAGTGGGAGAAATGTTTTTAATTCAGTCTCTCCGTTTAAAAAACATAAAAGGAAATAGCAACCAAATAACACAACATATGGAATGCCTGTTTTTCAATGAAAATGCCAGGTAAAGAGGTCTTTATATTTAAATCTGCGCAGACAACATCATCCTCCCCTTCTGAAGATTGTTCCCCCTCCGTGGGCAGGGCAGGCTGACTGCACCCAGTTTGTCACACGAAAGCAGGAGTAACAGCAACATCTAGTGGCGTGTGGTGATATAGGACAGTGAAACAAGAAATGCTCCGCGAACGCTGAGAGGAAAACCCTGGAAGGATGCTGCGACATTTAAAGTTTCCTGATTTATATGGCAACGAAGTTGTGTCCTAACAGAGTCAGTGAGTCCTCTCTCCCAGCAGGTGATATTGTTCTGGGTCTACATTTGGGACATTGAAAAGTCACCTAGTATTCACTGCTGGGGAATGGGGAAGCCTGTAGTCAAATCACACCACCTTGGTCTTAAAACTGGAAATGTTGGAACTTTTTTTAAAAAAAGCAGTATTAATATAGCTCCAAGAGGTTATGCTTCTCAGATAAGAGAAAGGCAGCTCAGTATACTGAATGCCAAGCTGAAAATTTGTCCAAAGATATTAAATGTCACTTTCTTGCTTTCATTTCAGACTTTTTTCCCCTGTGGACAGAAGCCGGCTACCTCAGGGCACTCTCTAGCAGCTGAAGCTCTGGCACTCGGCCCTTGGTGTTAGACCCACAAGCCACACCACTCTGTCCCTCTCTCCCTCAGGTGCCAGCCACAGCGTCCTTTTGTCTGGTCGCCAAGTCAGTCCTCTCTCTCGGCATCTGCCTTCTTCACCTCCTCCCTCCTCCTCCCTCTCCATGAAGAAACCTAATTCCAAGTTGGCAGGTAGAAGGTCAGAAATGTTTAAGAGGCAGAGCCCCCACCGCCCACGCTCATGTCTTGCCTCCGCACATGCCGCCAGATGCCAACTTGCTCTCCTCCCTCCTCTGTCACATCCTGTATCTCTGTGATGCCCAGGTTGTCACCTGAACCTTGCCCTCACACCTGTCCCCCCCGCCACACATACGGGCTGTCTTTTGTTGGTAACATCCTGCCACGTCTGTCCCAGAGGCTCAGCGCATCTTGTCATCTGTCCTGGGATCAGCAGCCTCTTCAGAGCTCCCGACTCTGGGGCTCGGCCTTGTCAGAGGTGTCTGGGGGCCTAGCGCTGGCCCAGAGCATCTGCGGAGAGGAGAGGTGACAATCTCCTGAATCCCCAACAATCACACATTTGAAAGTGGGCCAAGTTAAAGCAAACAACTGCAGGCTAGTGTGACAGATAGACAAAGGACAAAGTCACGCCCAAGCTAAACAGAGGACAGTTTTATTTCTTTATTCATTTCGAAATGACATATTCAGGGCTACTTTAAAATGACATTTTGGGGGGAAATTAAACACCTTGCTTGATTTTTTTCTCACTATGAAGGAATTTTAAACATTTACTAAAGAAGATTGGATATAGGGTGTTGGACACACAGATCTTGTAACATAGAAACCCACACCTGAAACCTATACGATCATATTAACCAATGTCACCCCCAACGAATTTAATAAAACAAAAACACATATAGTAGGGTTTGCAACTTCTTTTGGTTTTAAAGGGGGGGGATCATTTCAATGTTTAATTTTAAAACTACAAATTGCACAGAAATTATATTCTAAAAACAACAGAATTTTCATCGCACTTGTTTCTAATCGCTTATAACCACTGTGCGATCTCTATCAATTGTCCTCCAAAAGAACAAAGTCAGAGCTCCTTGAAAAGGGAGAAAATTAAAGCATTAAAAACTAAAAAAGAGATAAAAAGGGAATTATTGTCTGTGATAAAAATATCCACTCAGTAGAAGCTTTAAAAATGACTCCAAATCTGTGAAACTAGGGAAATGTTTACTTGTAGCAACCCAGAAAAGATGGCTCAATCACTAATTAGTAAGAAAAAGTGCAGTTGCGAAAAAGTGTGCTTTAGAGATATTACTACCTCAGTGTTGCTCTGATACAAATGTGACACACTGTTAAGGCTCTTGACAAAACCACTTAAACTGGGGTGTTATATGGATGTCATTCAGTTCCATCCCATTCTTTAATATATGATGAAACAGAAGTCCAAAGATTAAGTTGTGTTTTTGTCTAGTAGCAAAGTAGGAACCACAACCTAACTTTTTTATTTCCGATCCAGTGTTAGGTATATATCTATGTAGCACTTTTAAATACTAAAAGAATGTGACTGTATTAAATAGATGATGTTATGGACTGAATTGTCTCCCCAGATCCACATGTTGAAGCCCTAAGCCCCAACATAATGGTGTTTGGATATAGAGCCTTGGAAGTAATGAGTTTCTGATGAGATCATGAGGGTGGGGCCCCCACCATAGGATTATACTAAGAGGAAGAGAGACCAGAGCACTCTCTCTCCACCACGTGAGCACAGCAAGAAAGCAGCCAGGAAACTGACCCTCGCCAAGAACCCAATCTGCCAGCACCTCGATCTTGGTCTTCCCAGCTGCCAGGCTGTGCCTGTTGTTCAAAGGCCTAAGTCAGGTGTTTTGCTGTGGCAGCCTGAGCTGTGACAGATGAGTTCTGCCTTACACACTTTTCCATTTCTGAAATAAATGCAGCTGTAATCATGAAATCCTGACTATGCCTACTAAATCAACTACATCACCTGATCTACAAAGACTAGGCATGTGATTGGGAGATAAAGAAAAATCAGCCCTTTAAAAGCAAGTGCTCCAAAAGGGGTGATGGCATCAGACAACATTCTTTTCCCTGAGTGTGTAGAAGGAAAAACAAAATGATATAGAAGCAGACTAAGATAAAGAGTGGAGGTCTGGAAAGAGGCAATTACTAAGAGGTTCAGACTTGCATATGCGGAGGGCCCCGTGATTGTGTTTGGAACTTGCTTTGTCCTATGTTTTATTTGTGTTGATAAGAAGGAATTCTGACTGAGAGGACAGGAAGCCAGGATGTCATTCAGAGACTAGTGCAAAAAAGGAAGGCGCACAGAATGAAGGTTCGCAAATGAAGAGAACAACAGGAGATTTCTCCTTCTGTTTTCTACAGAGCGAGTGTTAGATTGGTGGCCAGTACCCCCCTGTGGCGGCAGCTCTCAAAGACAATTTTCGTTATTCTTTTAAAAGTGGTGCATGAAAATAATTCCCTGACCTCCAACAAAGAATTCATTGAAAGTGGTTACAGAAGAAACCACCATAGTCCGACATTCCTGAGCTGAAATCCATCATTTCTTGGTTATGTGACCTGAAGCAGGGCCCTTAATCTCATTGAAACTCAGTTTCAGCCTTTAATTTGGAAATAATACATGTCCACGGTCTCTTGCATGATATCCTTGGAAATAGATTTCAGAATTATTTTATCATGTAGAGTAATGTAGTGCATAAGCTGAATTTTACATAACACCCGTAATGTTGGGGACAGCACTTAGTAAGCAAACCTATTGATATTCCTTTAGAAAAATGTTTCAATAAGCCACTGAAAAAGTATAAAATTATTAATAATTTTATGGCAGTTCAAGTCAGGTGTTGTCACCAAAATTATAAAAAGATTTTAAAAGAACTTTCCCATTCAGAACTTTCTGGATTTTGGAATTTTAGATGTGGATGGGTGACCCATAAATATATTCATCCTAGAGTATTCAGGAGGAATAAAAGACATATGGAGGCTAGAAACTCGTATAAGACTGTATGGGCGGATTATAAATAAAAATCCCAGGGAATCCAAGTACCGGCAAAGAAACTCTTTACTGAGCATTAACTCCCTCACCTCAGATAACCAGCATCCTGTTGCCAAGTGCCCTGGGAGGCACATTGAAGGTATATGGATACTCTGTTTTTTTCTTCCACTCAGTATTCCCTTAGTCAGATTCAAGATCTCTAAGCCCTATGTGAGCCAGTTTTTCCACAGCTTGGGGAAGGAAGGTGTACGTAACAGTGTTTTCTTTTTTAAATATTTTTTAAATGTTTTTATTGATTTGAGAGAGAGAGGAAGGGAGAGGGAGAGAGAGAAACATTGATGAGAGAGAAACATCACCAATCGGTTGCTCCCTGCTGGGGATCGAGCCTGCAACCCGGACATGTGCCCTGACCAGAAATCGAACTGGGGACCTCCCCGTGCATGGGTCGACACTCAACCACTGAGCAACACCTGCCGAGCAACAGTATTTTCCTTTCTTAACCCTCCACCTGCCCTCTTTTATCTCACTCCTCCCTCTGCAGGCTCCCAGAGAACAGAGGAGAATTCGTACGTTGCTTTGTAGTTTTCAAAGCATGTTGCCTACGCTGACTCCTTTCATCATCACACCAACCAGTGAGGGACAAGTCTTAGCCTACTGTTTGCAGTTAGTACCAGGATCCAGAGTCCACACTTTCTGTGTCCCTTCCAGGTGGATGACATTGTCCCGGGAAGCTCTCTGCCTCCTGCCAGGCCCCTGGTCCAGGAAAACCTGTCTCTTCTTAGTTCAAAGCTCATGTCCTCCTTTCCAAGCACCTCAGGAGTTTTCTGTTTCTAATCTGAAGAATGCTCTGATCCTACTCGTGACTCATTCACAAACATCCCCCTCACATCCCCTCTTCTATCCCCCTAGAGATCTACCTTTCCCGAATTCTACTACTGCTGGTTTTACAATAGAAAATTGCTTTACAATTTCAGCAGCAATGGCAGCCCTTCAGCTACCACAGTGAGCAAAGATTTGTTCTTTCACTGCTCCTCTGCAGCTCTACAGCTCCTCTGTATCCTGTCATGGATACAGACAGGTATTATGTCTGTCATTTACATACCCCAAATCAGTGCATGGAGATGTAGCTTGATTTAAATCTAAATTCCAATTTTTAAAGCCTTAGTGACACCCACTGAGACAAGGGTTTGGGAGAAAGAACAATTCCCATGAAAAGGCAACCACCTACACAAATATCGTATGACTCAGACATCGTATTTCTTAAACATCTTCTTTAAAAGACTATAGTAGGTCAGGACCATAGTAATCATTTCAAATATTTCAGTTACTAATAGCAGGGCTATTCCAGCTGCTATCACTTTTATTTAAATTCAGAGTTGAGTGTACATGTGTATGTGTATTGCTGTGTATTTGCACATATGCACATAGACCTGTTCCTAAGGTGTCCTTAAAAAGCATTAAAATATAGTTTATCCCTATGTTGTTGGAAAGAGTATTTTTCCAATGTAACAGAGTTATCCAAGTAGCTCTTACAAGAAAAAATATTATTTTATTATTGCTGTTGATGTTATTGGCGATTTAACCACGTATTTATTACTTCACAGGCCATCATTCTGACCTGATACCAAACTGCACCTGTGGTACATGTGGTGCACATAGATTCTTTCCCCCCCATTATGTAACGGGGACTGTATGGCTACTGGGCCTCAAAACACCAGGTGGCGAACACTTGGAGAATTTAAGATGCTGTTACCATGGGGACAAGATGCTGTTCCTTCTCAATGCAATCAACACTCTTCCTCTTTCAGAAAAACTATTTCCACTGGAAAATAAATGAACTTAAAAACTGAAGCTTTCAATTTAAAAAAAAATGACTATTTTCTCAAAGCTCTATATTTAATAGTGACAGCAGAGATGGGCAGGCAAAGAAGAAATACTTAGGAAGACCTGTTTTCAAAACACACCTCTGGCTTTTCATTTCTTCACTGGCTGGTACTAAGTGACGAAACAAACTTCAGATATCTCAGGGTGCTGCCCAGATGTTTGTCCTCTGTGGTAGATCACTAGCTGCCATAAACCTTTTCTTCTCCTTTCCTATATCAGCTTGCACTTGGCTTTACAGCTCTTGCCATGGAAAGTTAGAGTAGATTTCCTCACTCCTTGAATATGGGCTTATGTTGTGCTTGTCTTGCCAAAAGAATGTGACAGAACTGAGGACGTACCAGTTTGTTCCAGGCCTTGAGATCAAGTGCCCTGCACTCTTGCACTCCCCTGGGGTATCGCCCACCATCCGTGTGAACAAGCCTGGGCTGACCTCCTGGAAGATGAGAGACACTTGGCTCAATTGTCTCCACTGTCACCCTATCTATAGCCTAGGTGACAGCAGGCTGACTGCAGACATGTGACTAAGCCAAGTGAGACTGGAAGACCACTAATTCACAGAATCATGGACTAATTAAACTGCAGTGTCTTAAGCCACTAAATTTTGGAGAGGTTTAATGTAACAAAAGCAATTATATCCTATATTCTTTTGATCATTCAATTAGTTTTAAAGGACAGATTTGTAAATAGCCAGCTGAATTCTTTTTTTAAAATCTTCTCCCAAGGATATGTTTTATTGATTTCAGAGAAAGAGAGAGAGAGAGAAACATCAGTCAGTTGCCTCCCATACACGGCCTGACCAGGGATTAAACTCAGCAACCCAGGTATGTGCCCAGACTGGAAATCAAACTGCAACCTTTTGGTGTACAGGACAACACTCCAACCAACACTCCAGCAAATGCTGTAGCTGAATTCTTAAAACCAAAGATTAGGTTGGGGTGACATGAATGCCTATTGAAAACCCCAAGCAGGTACGCACACATAAATAAATTCATTGCTCTTACCCAAAGCAAACGGTTTCTTTTCCTATATGAATTCAGATTATTTTTAATCTAACTCTCAGATTCTGTAGCATGAGAAAGAGAAAACTTAACCCAGATGAACAATCTTTATCTCTCAATTGCATATTTATTGAGTGATCACCCTTGCTCTCCCAAAATAAGTGTACTGCTATGAATTCTGTGGAGAACACACACAAAATAAAAGAGCAAATTCCATTAATGCGTCTGTGGCATGCAAAGGAGATTACCCTATTTTATTTATCTGGTTAGGTGAAATTCCGCATAGTAGATAGCAAAGAGTTAATTTTAAAATATCTTAGATTTTAAAATGTTTATCTCTAATGCAGTTTTTCCTGGGGGAAAAAAAAAATTTAATGTTGTCTCCTAAAGCATCTTTTCCCAACTATGTGTATTCTACTTTTCCCTCTCTTTTGCCCAGCCACAGGAGACACTGGGAGCCATGTCTTGAGATGGTGACCTCACAAGCTGGAGGAACCCAAATCACAATGTTACTATCATGGGGGAGAGCTGCCCTGAAGAGTCACCCAGCATCCGTTTGATGCTGTATAAGCAACAAATAAATCATTATTGTGAACACTCAGATTTCAGGGTTTGTAACCCAGCACAGAAAAGCCTATTGTAATGAAGTGTTAGGGTGCCTGGGTATGCTGACAGGAATAATCCTGCAGAGAGGGGGAAGGGCGCTGATGCCAGAGAGAGAGGGCAACTGCAGGTGCCATTTCCTCCTGTAAGTGATCCAGAGCGTAAGTAAGGAGTTGCTATGTTAAATGTAGGAATGAGTCTCATCCATGTTCACAGACAAGACACCAGAGTATGTGAGCACAGAAGCAGGGTGTCTGGTAGACTTGGTGAGGGAGGATCGGGAGCACTTTGAGGTTGCTTCTTTTTAAGCCCTGAAACAAGAGGCAGATCATTGAGAATGCCGAGGGAAGTGGAAGTATGAAGACCAAGAATATGGTATAAAACAGTTTTGCAGAGAAAGGGAGAGTGAATGACTAGAGAAATGTTAAGAGTAAGACTCTCCCGAGTGTACTGTGTGGGCCTTGTTTTCCTTCAGCCATACTCTGGCTTTATCTAAGTAGAGAGAGGTGAGTCTAACCAGGGTGGAAGTTTTGCCAGGCAGGCTTCCAACATATAATAGATAACAGATTGATGAGGGCCCGGAAAAACAAAGGTGTGTAGAAGGGCATAATTAAAGTATTGAGCCATGAAATGTGACCTGAATAAACATGTGAGAAAGTGAGGATATTAGAGGGCTGTATTAGTCGACTTGGGCTGCCATAACAAAACACCACAGACCGGGTGGCTAAAACAACAGAAATTCATTTTTTGCACAATTCTGGAAGCTGGAAGTCCAAGATCAAGGTGCTCGCAGAGTTGGTTTCTTCTAAGGTTTCTTTCCTTGATTTATACATGGCCGCCTTCTCCCTGTGTCTTCCTCTGGTCTTCCCTCTCTGGGTGCCCATGTCCTCTAATTATTTCCTCTTCTCATAAGAACACCAGTGATATTGACTTAGGTTCCACCTTAATGGCCTCATTTTATCTTAATCCTCTCTTTAAAGAATGATCTCCAAACACAGTCACTTTCTGAGGTACTAGAGATTAAGACTTCGACATAAGAATTTGGGGGGTTACAATTCAGCCTATAGCAGAGGTTGAAGTGAAAAAATAGAAAGTGATGGACAGTAATTGAGATGCTAGAAATTGAAACCTTGGAGACGACTGGCTAAAGTATGATCAAGGTGTCAAAGGTGAGAAAAAAATAAAGCATTTGGGGATTAAGAAGTCAAGAACAAGGCACAGGATGAATTACCCTTGCAGATATTGAAGTCACCAAGATTGATGAAAGAAGCCATAAAGGAGGAAAAATACAGTAAATCAAAGTAGAGAAAGTGCTAAAAGCTTCCACTAATTGGCAGGAGAGGGAGAGAGCGGGGAGGAAGTGACAAGAAGGATGACAGATGGCTGCAACAAGGAAGGGTACCAGATAGTGCAGTCAGATGGTACGTGCTTTAAGAAACTGAGATTTGTGGGGGAAGTGAGGAAAGCAAAGGAGAACCATATTCTAGAAGAAGAACCATGAGCAAAGGGTACACTATCTTGCTTACAAGTCCAGGAGTACACAGGGTGTAGGAGAAAGAAGAGCCACTGTGTAAGCACTGCAGAGGAAATAGTGTCCTTCATAAAAGCCAGAATTTTTTTTCAGAACAGGGAGTTAAAGAGAAATTTAAGAGAAAAGATTGAAGATAGGGTACTTTTTAATAGATTGAGACTGCCTTTACTGGTGTTCACCAATGTCATTCCCCACTCCTTTCAGCCACATGGAAGACATTATAATTAGGCAAGGGCATATGAATGTTTCTGGCAAAAGACATGTGAGAAATGCCACATGCTACTTTGAGACTGAAGCAGTGGAAAGCCCATGTGCAGAGTTCTCCCATTTCACTCCCGCTCTGCTGAGGCCACCAAGGAGGCTCTGTTTCCAGGTGTTTTTGATAAAATATTGTAGAGCCTTTGTCAGCTTCTTTTCTGGGTGACTACGAAGGGAAGACTTCTTGCCAACCAATGCTGAGCATAAATTGTGACACATGAGCCTTTGTTTTGTAAGGACTGGTGATGCTTTGGGGCGGGGTGTGATTGATCTGTCACCACAATAAAACCTAGCACCTCCTAATTTCACACATACCATGAGTTCCTGGATGTACAGTGGCAGAGCTTGGAGGCAGGGAAACTAGGGCTCATCAGAGAATGCATAACACACTGGGTATGCTAGAATAAGGGCCTTGGTGGTTGAAGATGAGTTTGGAGGCTTGGGCTTCTTGCAGTTACTAAAAAAAAAAAAAAAAAAAAAAAAATAGGAAAAAAAACACAAGGATTCAGGGTTTTATGACATCTTAGGGAAAGAGATTATTAGGTGCAATTGTATCCTCTGTCAATGGGCCTCTCAGGCACTCTGTAGTAGGGAGACGATGAATGTGGTCAGGAGTGAGCTGAGTGAGTGTCCCCCCCCCCCCCACAATAAACTGCACTAGCAAAAGGGAGGTATTACGGGGATTATAATTTTTAAGGAGACTTTTATGGAACTAATGCTCCTTGAAACATGCAGTGATAAATGCAGGTCTAGAATTATGTTGGATTAAGCTTCTGAGTGATTTCATATCCATCAGCCACAGGAGTTCCTGAAAATGAGAAAACATGGGAACGCCATAAAAGAGTTGTTTCATGTGTTGAGAAGATAATTTTCCTGGTAGGTGCTGTCACATGGTAGGTCTTTTCCCATCTTAAGAGTAGTTTCTTAAGCAAAAGGCAAGCTTCCATTTTACTTATAACTAGTAAAATGAGTGGGAGCAGCAGAGTACCTGAAACCAATTATCCAATGCCCAGGCTCCAGGGTGGGCAACATTCTATAGTAGAGGACAAGCAAGTTCAGAGAATGTGAACAGAGTAGAATATCAGGCAACACAAAGAAAGGAAAAGCAGAGCACCCCAGAAAAGGAAACGGGTGATGATAACGCAGACAAGGCTAAGCTCCCAAAATGAAGCAGAAGCCACAGCATGAAACACACAGCGGCAGGAATGGAGCCATCACCTCCCTCAGTGCGTGGCTTAGGAGAGGAAGCACAGTACAACGCAAGAACAGGGTAAGAAGGGAGCCTGGAAAATCGGGAAATGGTAAAGCCATTGAGAAGCTGCAAGCCCTCCCAACTTCCACCCACTACACACACCACATTCAAAAGAAAAATCGGGATAGCGGATTAAAAGAGGAATGTTGATGGGAACAGAAAAGTAATATGGCACAGCAAAAAGACTCAGGCTTTGGGGACAGGCCAGACTTTCTCTAAGCCTTGGTTTTGCCACTGACTAGTCAGATGACCTTAACCTCTGTGTTCCTCAATCTTCTTATCTATAGCTATGACAACTATATACATTGTCTAGAGTTATAGTGAGAATTTAATAAAACAGCAGCAAAAAGAGTTAGCAGAAATGTGTTCTACACAGAGAATGTTGCACTGAAAAATAATCTTCAATCCAAGAAAGCAAGACTGAAATGTTGAAGTATCCTCGGATGGCTACGGAATTTTTGCCAGCTCTCAATATGAGAAAAGATTATTGGTCTAACTTAAACTCAACCTTGTGTATTTTATGCTTCATTCAACTCTACAGTAAGTTCAGTTAAAAATTCATTTACAGGATAAATATTCTCTTTTGCTGCAAGTCTAAGAACACTGAAATGATATTGACAAATGTATACAGGATACCTAAATTCCAGTGGACCAGTGTAAAAAAACAATACCTGATTATGCCAGTCTACTTCCCTACATACTAGCAATCTTGAACATGTGTCTTTAGGAAGCTCTTTACATAATTGATGGCCCCCCTTCAAAAAAAAAGTGCCATTACTGGTCTAGACGAGACCAGGAGTAAAGAGGGAGGACCACCTGTTCAGATAGGGCTATCATGAGACTTTTCATTAAGCCTTTGCTTTTCCAGGATGAACAAACCCAGGCAATGAGCTCTTGGAGGGTAGGGCCGATGTCCACTCCTCTGAGTAGCCGACCCCTAGGACCCACTATAAGACCTAACACCTAAAGATGTGGTATCTGCTGGTTGATTGAATTTTTTAAAAGCGGATAATAGTTTGTGGATTATGCATATTCCTCCAAGTTATGCTAACCCTTTTACAAAGACCAAGAAGGTCCCTTTCCACTTTTTGGTTCAAAAACACTTATGGAGAACTTGCTGTATCCCAGGCCACACAGTAAGGCCTGAGGATACAAAGGTGAGATGACATTGTATTAGTCTGCAAGGGCTGCCACATGGAGTCCCACAGGCTGGGTGGCTTCAACAACAAAAACTTATTTTCTCACAGTTCCGGAGGCCAGATATCCAAGACCAAGGTGTCTTCAGGATCTAAGGGCATGAGGGGAGGATCTGTTCCACGCCTCTCTCTTTCGCTTCTCTCGGTGTCTTCACATGATCTTTCCTGTGTGTGTGTGTGTGTGTGTGTGTGTGTGTGTCCAGATTTCCTCTTCTAATGGATTAAAGCCCACCCTAATGACCTGATTTTAACCTAATTCCCTCTGTAAAGACCCTACATTATCTCCAAATATGGTCACATTCTGCACATTAGGACTTTAAGAGGAGAATTTTGGTAGGGACACAATTCAGCCCACAACGAACATATTTCCTACTTCAGAATACTCATATTTGATTGTTCGCTCAGATGCCCCCCATGAAGGCCTAGGAAGGTGAAAACAGTGTTGCTATCCAGTACCTGCCTGAGTCCTACTTCTCAGCTCACCTCTTTTATATTTAAACTACATTCACAGTAAATTTTTTGTTAAGAGAATTCTCAGCTCTGCTAACTAGCCCCTCTAGAGAGAATTAGAGAGAAACTATATTTTCAAAATCCTTGTGGGACTAAAAATCATTGTGGCTACAGTTTGTCAAAAGATATGCATTCAGGTGGGAGATAAAATAGTAGTGAAGTAACTACATAGGTTCATTCCAGAAAAAGCAGAATGCTTAGCTGTATGCCATCTACACTTGTTTCGCCTGTATAATTCTCACAGTGTGAATTTATTCATCACAGGACTGGCCTCTGTTCTTTGCTTCCAATCTAGACTGGGTCCCCATAGCCCAGAAAGTTCACATATACAAGCAAATTTTCTGCTTAAATAATAAGGCTATAAGCCAAAGGAATAACCATTTTAAAGCAAACTACTGTTAGTCTGCTAATTCAATGAATATTTACACAGTGTTATTAAGTACAATTTAGCTACCAAAAACTATTCCATTCATATATAGTATTCCATTTTAGCCAAACTCATAAAGTTTACTCACTTGCTGCAGATCAGTTGCTTGTAAACTTTGAAGTCAATTTCTGTTTCTGCATGAGCAACGTCAAAAAAGTAGAAAACCTAGAATCTGAGGAAGTCAGCTCACTCTTTCCTTTCACTTGCATAAATACAAACATTAAAGAGAAACTTAAGTTCTATTTATTTTACAATTACAAAGGATAACAGAGCCTTTTTAATTTTTTGTCCATGAAACCTAAAGTTTGAACTGCTCTCCTAGACATATGGTGTATTTAGCCAGTTGTAGATTATATTCTATGGTCATCTTGTTATATTCAACATGTCATATGGGAAAATCCAAATTTACCAACTTTCCTTCTCACCACCACATTCATATCCTTCTCTTAAATCTTCTATCTGGGTTAAGGGCATCAAGATCTTCCAAAGTTGACCAAAAGAGATATCTTGGAACCATTTTCTTCTCTCTACTTTCCATATCTACTCAGTCTCCAAGTTCATGTGATATTACCACACTCTTTCAACTTCTTGGGCTTGCTATCATATGCCAGGCACTGAGCTAAGCATTGGGGAAATAAAGACACATAACAAATTGTGCTTTCTATCAAAAAGCTAATAATGTAGTTGGGAAAGAAAGTTAATTATCAAGTACAGTAATAGGGGCCATAATAGAACTACATTCTGGGTGTTTGGGGAGCTCAGAAGCAATTTTCTTGAAGGGAGTTTTAGAGAACAAAAGAATTAAATAAGGTGCAGGTTGGGGCAGAGGAAGGAAGCAGGCAGCATTGTGGAGTGTGTACTTTGACAAACGTGAAAATGCACACACAGGAAGCTGGGTGATGTTACTGGGGAACTACCAACTTCCTGGAGGGGTAGAGCAGAGTCTGTGGTGGATTGGTGGGAGATAAAATTGCACAATAAAGCACAGAACAGATCTTAGAGTATTTTGTGTTTTAAGTTATGGGTGATCCATTGAAGTTTTTTAAGTAGTGACATGATTAGATTTCTTTCCCAGGTAGCCTATTCTTTCTGCAAAATGTTAAATTGATTGTGTAAATGCAGATATGCTGAGGAAAGAAATCAGATAAAAACTATTAAGTAAATATGGAAGAGAAAGAGAGAAAATGTTCTTAAACTGCTGTTTCCATTCTCCCCAACATCAGCTGGAACAGTGAAATAGTGTAAAAAGTTTTTAAAAAATCAGAATATCAATGCATATAATTGGATGTGCAATGGTTATTCCAATCAGGAAATTATGTTGGTTACCATAATAGCCACAGAGAAACCATACTGAACAACACTGGTAGCATAGCATAATTTCTAAGATACAGGCTTTGGTATAAATCACATCTTAGTCTAAGTTTTTAGGTGTAGCCCGGCCGAGAGTGGCTCAGCGGTTGAGCGTCAATCTGGGATCCAGGCGATCAGGGTTTGATTCCCGGTTAGGGCACATGCCCTGGTTGTGGGCTCGATCAATGACTCTCTCATCATTGATATTTCTATCTCTCTCTCTCCCTCTCTTTTCCTCTCTCTGAAATCAATAAAGATATATATTTTTTAAAAATAATAAATTAAATAAATAAATAAATAAATAAATAAATAAATAAATAAATAAATTTATTTTTAGGTGTAAACTTAAATAGGTTCCAGAACCTCACTAAACCAGCTTATTCATCAAGCAAAAGAGAGTAATAATCATGTCAACCTCTTAGAATGATTGTGAGGAATAAATGGATTAATACATATTAGCACACCACCAGACAGGCAGTGAGTAACCAGTAAAGAGCAGCTATCTTTATACCAGTAGAGAATTGTTTGCTTCTACAATAAACCTGCAGTGAACTGACGAGGAGAGTCCTGGACTGGGGCATCTGGGCCTATTTTTTATTAGTTATTTAACTTCACATAAGCTACTTAATATCTCTGACTTTTTAGTCCCTCTGATTAATGGAGACAACATTCTTGTTCTATTTATGTAATAAGGTAATTTTTTATATGAAATAATGCATGTGAAAGTAGCTTGAAGAGTCTAAAGTCATGAATACATATAAGAAATTAAGGTCTGACCTTGGGACGGTTCACTTTGGGCAGCTGCGGCCACATGGAGATAATGATGAGCTGCAGCCCAGATGCTGATCCAAAGGGCGGTGGACCCAGATGACAGGCCTGGACTCCAGCCCCAGGACTGCCACCGGCCTGGGACTCAGAGCCAGTCACTCAGCTGCTTGGAGCCTCCATTTCCTCATCAGCAATACACCCCCTAAGCCACCTTAGTGCAACTCCAACAGTCTGCTTGCCTTCTTCATTAAGACAACTTAAAATGTTCAGTAGCCAACATTCTCCTCCAGGCCAACCCACTGCACTGAAATGAAGCAAAGATGGGATTTACCACGGGTCAAGAATCTTTTAACCCAGAGTCAAGGCAATCTCACACGATTTAATTTTTCACACGCTTTAATCTGTGATGACATTCAGAAACGAGCAGATTACATACAATTAGCTCACCAGAACACAGCTATCAGGCTTCCACCTGAAATGGATTTACACAGCATCTTTTGGCTGAAAGAGGGGACCTGTGGAAAGAGTCTGATCTGAACCAGAGAAAAAGTAGCTGGTAATAAAACTCAGCAAAGGAAAATAAACATAGGACTTACTCTCTATTTCTATTTCTTAGTATTTTTCAAACAAATATAAAATAGTTATTTGCTATTATTCCCTGCCATTCAAGTTTCATCTCCCTGCAATATAACAAGTTTTTCCATAAGCAATATAATCATAAAGGTTAAAAAGAGAAAGGCTAAGGGTAGATGATGTTATGAGAAAATTATTTTTCTGGATGAATCAGTAGACACTGAACTTTCCCATTATGTTCTGAAGTTCAAGAGCCTGAACTGTAAACCCAGTGGAAAACTACATAGGATTTTATCGCTATTGATATTGAGGTTTATTTTTGAGTTGTTTCTCCCAGTGAAAATCATTGTCCCCAAAAGAACAAATGGAAAAACAGTTCATTTAAAATAGAATTCCTCAATCTTAGCTCTATTGCATTTGAACCAAATAAATCTTTGTTGTGAAGGGCTGTCCTGTGTCTTGTAGGATATTTGGCAGCGTTCCTGGCCTCTACCCAGGAGATGCCAGGAGTACTCACCCACCCCAGTCATGACAATCAATGTTTACAGACATTGCCAACTGTCCCCTGGGGAGTCAAAAATCACTTCCATTTGTGAACCACTAGTTTAAAGGAAGCCCAAAAATAATAGCCCAGTTCCAAATCTGTAACAGCCCACCTATGATTATCACATTGAGAACATCCTTTGTCAGTGATAATATGAAACAGGACAGTTATCAGTGAGGAAAGGAATTTTGTTTAACATGACTCCTCAGGAGGAAAGATCGAATGACAACTCACCAGGGCAATAGCCAAGAAACCACCCATTCCACAAATTCTCATTTCACACAACATTGGCTGGGATTCTCAGCACTCCATGGAAGATATGGAAAGAAGGCTTGGGTATAAAGGAGTGTGTGTGTGTGTGTGTGTGTGTGTGTGTGTGTGTGTGTGTGTGTGTGTGTATGTGTGTATTAATCTCTATTTCCCATTTCAGTATATGGAATTTAGAGGACTTTTTTTTAATGGTCTCTTGTTATGTTTTCTTCTTATGTCTCTAACTTTCCCCCTCAAAAATACAATCTTCAAAGCTAAAATTTGTGATCAAAAAAATCCTGGAAGTAAACGTAGGAAACGGTTTGAACATTTGCCTCTAGAAAGGGTAGGCTAGGTAGTAGGTGGGATGGGTAGGAGGGGGTTTGCTAGATTGATTTTATTGTATTCTCTCCCATGCTTTCTGAACATTTATAACTTGCATGAATTTGTTTTCAAATTTAAAGAACTAGCTATCAAAATAAAGTTAAATTATGATCTCCCACCGATAGTATACAGGATAATGTGGTTTTAAATTAGAAGGCAGCTGCCAACATTGATTCCCCCTATAGAGAAAATAGCAATTATTTGGGTCTGTGATTTGAAAGTCTTTAATATTCTTCCCGAATTACAGTATAGCTACCACTGCCTGTAGAATAAATCATGCAGAGAAATATCAGGTGAATTTGAGACTGTTGCATAAAATAGAACCCCTGGTCCCTAAATGGGTGAGGGAATTCTGAAGAGCCCATTGAGTAGCCCATTACTATTACGCATATCAGGATCAATAAAGCTCTGCAAAGTCTGGCTGTAAAGAAGCCTGTTTAGTTTCATTTAAATTGTTAATAGCCCATAGAGTTAAGGATCAACACACTTAGGAAGCACTAATGTGGGAAGATAAAGCCAGCTAAGATTTTTCAATAAATAAAAAGAACTGGATTGAAGAAAATGAAGTAACGTTAAGTAGATAGACATATATATATAGAGAGAGAGAGAGAGATAATAGATGATAGATAGATGATAGATAGATGATAGATGATGATGATAGATAGATAGATAGATAGATAGATAGATAGATGATAGATAGATAGATAGATAGATGATAGATAGATAGATAGATAGATGATAGATAGATGACAATAGATGATGATAGATAGATGATAGATAGATGTTAGATGATAGATGATAGATAGATAGATGATAGATAGATAGATAGATAGATAGATAGATAGATAGATAGATGATAGATAGATAGATAGATAGATAGATAGATAGATAGATAGATAGATAGATGATAGGTAGATGATAGATGATGATAGATAGATGATAGATAGATAGATAGATAGATAGATAGATAGATAGATAGATGATAGATAGATAGATAGATAGATAGATAGATAGATGATGATGATAGATAGATAGATGATAGATAGATAGATAGATAGATAGATAGATAGATAGATAGATAGATAGATAGATAGATAGATGATAGATGATAGATAGATAGATAGATGATAGATAGATAGATAGATAGATAGATAGATAGATAGATAGATAGATAGATAGATAGATAGATAGATGATAGATGATAGATAGGTGATGATGATAGATAGATAGATGATAGCTATAGATAGATGATGATAGATAGATAGATAATAGCTATAGATAGATGATAGATAGATAGATGATAGATATAGATAGATAGATAGATAGATAGATAGATAGATAGATAGATAGATAGATAGATGATAGATGATAGATAGATAGATAGATGATAGATAGATAGATAGATAGATAGATAGATAGATAGATAGATAGATAGATAATAGATAGATAGATATAGATAGATCTATCAGCAATACTTCAAATTGTTTAAACATTCACCAGCCTAACTTAACTAACACCTTAAATTCTCACCCAGCAAGAGATTTTATAACTCTGATAACTGAAAGGCATTTCTATTATCATGAAGATTTTTTGTTACTATAATCATTTTAAGATTAGTTTACAATAACACAATAATATTTACCTTGGTTTATGAATGACCATGGCATGTTTTAATGAAATACATGTTTTTATAGATTGTTAGATTTTACTTGCTAATATTTTACCGAAGACTTCTATGTCTGTGTTCATATGGGATATTCATCTGTTTTTTCTTATCCTGAAATGTCCTTTTCAGCTCTTGGTATTAGGGATATGCTCAAAATATAAGTTAGGAAGTGCTCTCCTCTCCCCTATACCTTGAAAAAGTTTGTGTATGATTAGTAGGCATTCTCTCCCTTAGATGTTTGATAGCTTTCATCAGTGAGGATAGGTGGTAGTGGAGTTTTCTTGTGATTGATTGCAAATTCCCTTTTTTTCATTGATATAGGGTCATTTGGAGATTCCATTTATTCTTATATCGGTTTTGGTAAAGTGTCTATCAAAGAATTTATTCATTTTGGCATAAAGTTGCTTCTAATATCCTCTATTACCCTTCTAGTGATGTTCTATTTTTCATTCCTGGTATTGATTACTTATGGGGCAGGGGGTATTTTCCCTCTTTTTCTTTTGAATATTCTTGCTATGGTTTTATAATTTTCTTCATCTCTTCAAATACCTAGTTTTTAGGTTTTGTTTCTTTGTTGATATTCTTTATTGTTGGTTCACTTTATAATTCATGTATTTTTGCTCTTATTTTTATTAATTACTTTATTCTTCTGACTTTGGATTTAACTTGCTTTTGTGTTTCTACTTTCTAAAGTTGGAAACTTAGGTCCTTAATTTTATATTTTTTTGTCTTCTCTAGTATTAGCATTTAATATCACAAATTTTCCTCTAAGTACTGCATTAGCTGCATTCCACAAATTTTGATATATTGTATTTTTATTGCCATTCAATTTGAAATATTTTTAATTTCTTCCGGTTTATTCTAAAACTTATGGTTTAGTCTTAAGACCATGGCTTATTTATAAATGTACTGTTTAGCATCATAACTAGTCTACAAATATGGGTCCCCACACCCCCTCTTCTCCTGGTATATGCATGTTATTCCTTACACAAAGATGGAGATTATTTATTTTACCCTAGATTCTGCACTGGCCTTGTGAACTGGCTTTGACCAACAGAATGCAACAGAAAGTGATGCTGTGCCAGTTCAAGGCTGGGTCAATCTCATCTGTAGTTGAGCTGGGCCTGGATTCATTGCAGCTTGATCAAATTCTAGTCAACAATTGCTTTAAATATTTTAAAAATAAGATCAGGAATTTTTGTCTGAACAGCAGCAATGCTTCAAAGGTCTCTTTTTGCTTCACAGCCTATTCATCTTGTAAGTCCTCTGTGGAGGCCCTTTTCTCTTCTGTCCACAACCATGATCTTTCTTCAGCCTGTCTTTCTGCTAGCCTTCAGTGATCAGTTCCCTTGCAATCAATAAATTCCTGGTGTGCCAGAGGGATTTCTCTCAGCCCTCCTGCCCTGCCTCAAGCCTTTTGTGCACTACAGGTGATATATATTTGCCCTAAACTCTATGAAGACACTCGGGAATTTTCTAGAACTCCTACCATGCTCCCCAGCCTTCAGCATGCTGTCTTTGTACTCTCAGGAGCAGATGTGGCATTGCTGTCTGACTAGGGCTTCCTTGGGGCCTAATTCAACAAACCAACCCACATACAATGTTAAATGTTTATTAAAAGTTCTTTGGGTTTTTTCTTACCCAGTTTGAGGTGGGTTGGTGCCTTCTTCTGCCATTCCGTCAAGGAAGAGAGTAGTCATGGGTCCTTCTGTGCTAGAAAGGGCTGATCTCCTTCTAGAATTGAACTCACTTGTGATTCTTTAGTTCTTTGCTATTTGAGCTTATTAGATTTTTTTCATCCTTACAAATATTTTTCAACTTTCTACCTAAAAGCAGAAAGCAAAAGTCCTTGTGTTTCAATATACTTAAGGTCCTATCCCTTTCACCCAACAGATTAGCCAGTCATAAGTGATCTCTTAGTACCCCTCAAACTTCTTTCCCACTTACTAGTCTGTACAATTATAGTGACTGATGCCCCTATCCTGGTCTAGTTAATAGGCCAGTCCTCATCAGAGAAATATATATAAGTCAGTAACCTCACAGCCTTGCCCACCAACCTCTGGTTGTATGTAAAGGACTGAGGTGGAATCTTTAGGGTTACAGTCTGTTTATGGGATTAGCCAGAGTAACAATACATTAATATACCACAATTCTCCACATCACAAGCACCTTCCCTGATACCTACATCTTGTTCCCATTTATATGAGTAATCCGATTTCTTTCCTATATGGCATTTAGTACCATGCCCTGAGCTCCACCTTATATGGCCAGGATAGTGATGCTATGTAAATTTTGCCAACCACCTAGTCTTCCACCTGCTTGTTTCCATATCTACCAATAACTAGTCAGCACCTTGTTATTGTAAAGAATAATCTCCTACAAATACAATGTTGTGTTCATCTGCTTTTAAGTATTACCAAACCACATTTTGCTCCAATATTTAATACAAAACTTGTGAGGTTTTTATTATTAGTAGTATTAGTATTAGTATTAGTATGTATTAGTATTTATTAGTATTAGTATTAGTATTAGTATTAGTATTAGTATTAGTATTATTAGTATTAGTATATGCCCAGCATAATAAGTGGCACAAAGTATGAATTCAATAAATGTTCATTATTATTTAATTAGAGATATTATTGTTTAAAATTCCTATTTATGTTGAAGGTAGGATAGGCATAGTAGACAGATGAAGAAAGGTAGTTCTTTGGTGACTCTTACTCGCCATAATTAGGATTGGCCTCACCTCTAATATAAGTTGTTCTAGCACTGGCTGGGTGGCTCAGTTGATTGAAGCATTGCCTCATACAGCAAAAGGTTGCAGGCTCAATTCCTGGTCAGGGCACATGCCTAGGATGTGGGTTCGATCTCCCATCGGGACAGGTACAGGGGCAACTGATTGATGTTTCTCATATCGATGTGTTTATTTCCTCTATCTCTTTTCTTCTCTCCCTAAAATCAATAAAAACATATCCTTGCATGAGGATAAACAACAGCAACAATAAAACATTTTAAAAAGAAAGTGTGTGTATCCCCCTCTCTGTGTACTACTCCAAGGTATGGTTCAATGGTTAGACTTCTGGTTTGCATTTTGTTGTTTAGAATTCAGATGTGAAATGAGGTGAGGTGAGATGATGATACCCCAAAATATCAACTGTCAAGAGCTGAGCTGAGCTGCCAGGTGTTGGAGTGGTCAATTATGATAACAAGCCAAAATGAAACAGTCAAGTCTTTAATCACTTACTGCAATGGTATAAGCAAAAGATCAAATAGAAAGTGTCAGCTCCCTCACTGTCCCATTTTCCCCATGGATCCACACTGGGTCAGGTGGGTCAGCCCAGCCGTGGGGAATCATCGCACTGTGAAGAGCCTCAAACAAAAGGCTCTTGCAGTTTCATGGATGGGGTTGGGGTAGGGGCAGAATAAGATGGAAAGAGAAGGGCTGGGGATAGAAAGTGCTAAGTTCTGGGTCAGAATAGAGAAAAAATGTCTTTAAGATTTCCCCTCCCCTAGATAAGGAGGTCTCAGCAGAGGCACCTGAGAAAGTCCCCCAATAAAGAGGACTCTGAACGGAGGCGCCTGGACAAGGAACAGAGATGCGTGAGAGCAAGGCCTGTAGGGGTCTGGAGTCCTTGGCTGCAACTCCTCCAGAGGCTGCAATGCATTGGCTGTGTACCAAGTCTGGGGTGGGGAGGGCAGCTTTCCCTGTGAGTCTGTCATTTCCTATGGTCAGGCTTTAAAAAAGTCAGACATAGGCTTTGGGCCAGGAGCTGGGCTCATCATATACCAATAATCAGCAGGAACTAAGGCGGGTAAAAACTTAGAGACTCAACAGTTGCACAGGCCTGAGAGCCTGGTCCCCGGTGGGGGCTAGAAGCAACGCAGCACTTTGAAAAGCTCTTTTCTAGGTAAGTCCCTGCCACATTCTGTCCTTCCTAGAAAAACTGAGACTAGTGGCCCATATACAGGCAAACATATGCAGGAACTAATCTAGAGCCAAGGGAGAAGTTCTGAAACAGTTTAAGAATTTATCCATGAGGCAGTGGGATCTTCAAGATTAAAAGCACTGGCATTCTTACAGTTCTCACAATAAATCAGAATTAAAGAAAACCTAGAGTCATCTTAATAATATTCATTATCACTTTATACTTAATATCCATAGATAACAAATAGCATAAATTCAAACAATGCAGCTCCAGTCCCAAGACAACTTACATTCTGTAGACATGCTTGGACCTGGGGAAAGGCCTGAGATAATGTAGTTGTGCTGGTTCATGCCAACAACAATAAAATAAATAAGTGGTATGAACCCCTATTATAGGCAGTTTCACGTAAAAGTTTAGTTTCTTTTCAAGACTCAATAGGCATTTTCTTACAGTGACATATACACGAATTTTGGACAGTAAAGCCTTGATTTTTGTTTGATAGATCAAAAAAGAAAGGTATGGAGTGGTTTATAATATCAGCCCGAACAGTGATTCTGGATAATGCATGGGGCACTTGAGACAATAAATCACATTTTAATGGGATTTGTAATGAAAAAAATGCCATGGAAGGATAATAGTCTAAGGGTCTCTGTCATACTATGTAACTAACAGTAGTAATTGTCGGTGATTGTTTCCAGAGTCAATGCCCTAGAAAAGCATGACGTGCAGAAAGAAGTGTGCAATCCCCATATCATCCTTGGTAATAAGCAGATATATCTAGCACTGCATGCTTGACAGAGGAAGAGCAAGTCTGTGGATATTTAGATAGGAAAAGAAAGAGAAAATCACTCCAGTTTCTAAGCCGTCCTTTCCTGTATTTCTTTTCAGAAATTAATATTTATGTTCTACTGCCTGTCCAAATAGGAGGGGTAAGGAACAGTGCCTCGAAAATGACCATCACATAAGCCATATAAGGTGGACTTGGCTAGAAAGGTTGTTATTTTCTTAGGTTTTTCTGTTTTTTAACCAAAGGAAATTTTATTTTTCTGACAGTTTTCTGCAAATATCATCTCTAGCTAGCCCTGGCTTACATTTCACATTCACTACAAACCATTTCCACGTCATTTCACAGTCCTCAGTAAATGAGTGTCTTTTGGATCCACGGTGTAACAATGCTGTTATATCTAAGGATCCCCACTGAATTGATGGGCTCTCAGTGAGTCTCTAGCAGTAGCTCATTAGGTCAGTGAAGCTATTAAACAGATGAGATTTAGATCGAACCCAAGAGGATCAGCATTACAAATCCCACTTGGAATAAGCTTTCCATGAAAGCATCAGTTAACCTCTTCCTGAGTGTCTTCCCTGCACAGAAAGCCTGTAGATGACGACTTTGTCATAACTGATATTGAGGTAAACACTAAAGTGTTCAAAACTAAGCAGGAGATTTCAAGAAAAAAAATGAAAACTCAATATTAGATATGAAATTATTGGTTAAATAAGCCAGTGAATTCTTACTTTTCATACCATTTAATAAGACTAGGTATTATGGGATGGGATGGTCCTAGCAGTCATATTGCCAGTACATATATAAGCTATAAACAATAGATTTCTCATAAAACTTAAATATTCAGCTTGGTGATTTTAGTAATTGCATCATTCACTCAAAGGAAAATGTCTATTAATGTGTCTTTCTGCGTAGGTTTGCCCTCCTTCTGTGCTGAAGTTCTGCAATGACAACTCTTAGAAACAGTACAATGCCTGAGAATTGGAATTAAGAACTTAATTTTGCTCACTACTTTTCTTTTTGTTATTTTCCAATGTGTTCCAAATATTTACTTTAATGCTTTTTCACCAAAATCCTTTGAGGGCAAAAGACATTCTCTAATTTCCTAGCATTCAGCAATATAGCTTGATAAATGTTAAATTATATTACTTATTTTAAATAAGCATTTGGGTACCTTAAATATAATTAAATAGAAAAATCCCATTTTATCGTATTATGAAACTGAAATTTTCAGCATTTATTTAAAAACTGTAAAAGAGTATCCCAACTGCAGCTATAGACTTTAAAATCAGATTCTCATAGAGCAAATGGGACATGATATAGTTTCTTTGAATGCAAAGCCAGCAAGTGTTTTCAGGAAAGTCCAAAGCGCTTCCTTCTTCTGAGGTAGGAAAGCTCCTAATTGGTTGAGGGGCTCAGGATAAGCTTACTGAGAACATGGGATTTGAGATTCCATGTCAGTGCAATATTCTCTATTTACTTCATTTTTCTTACTTTATATGGTAAAGCAGGAAAGCAGTATTCACAGGTTTGTTTGGCCCTCTATACCTGGATAGCACTCATTCAAACTGGGTACAGTTGATTCTATTTTCACATAATAGCATAATGTGAAGAGATAGTGTTCATAATCACTGGGAAACAGGTACGACAGAAGGACAGGTATTATCTTTACCTAAATATGCACTCTGTTGGTTGACTTGTTGGTTTTCAAAGAACATCCTGCTAATCTTTATTGATTCCATTATTCATGAAAGGAGAAGTTTCTGACTAAGAGTGCACCTTACTGAAACGAGCCTGAAATAGAAAGATTTGCATGGATGGTCTCAGAGAGGCACAGGCTGGCCACGGGCCAGTAGAAATCTATCATAGTAGCTGTGCCTCCCCTCCTTTCTACTTTCTGATCTCACAAAACTCTAAGGTTACTGACAACAGCATTTATTTCAGCACATTTAAAGTGCCCTTTAAACTCCCACGAGTTAGATGTACAGTATAAGATACAAACAAAATATACAGTAAAAGTTCATTTGCTTCTTCCCAGAATGTCATATTTATTTTAAATACAATACCTCAGGGTTCCTAAGAAGACAAAAATCAGAAATCAGAGGTTAGTACATCAAGCCTTACTTTTCCCACATTTTAGCTGAGTAATCTCAATCCAGTCATCCATTCAGCACAAAAACGTATTGAGCACCAGGTATTGTTCTAGGCACCAAGAATAGAGCATGATCCAAAGAAACAGCAAACTCCCTCTGGGGGTTACATTCCAGTGGGGGAAGCAGACAGAAACATGTGCCTAAGAGAATGTGCACATTGTGCATAAACGAGCAGCCCAGCAGGAGGCAGGAAGTGCCATGGAAAGAGATCAACTTAGGCCAGGTGACCAGAGACTCGCGTTGTTCACAGGCGGTGCTTCAGAGAAGGTCACCCTGGCAGGCTCCCTGTGTTCCAAGGCTGAAGAAAATGAGCGAGTGGGCCGGGGTTATTGTGGGGGAGGCCAGTTCCAGCCACAGGAACACACTCTGGTGTGTTCACAGGGCAGAAAGAGGCGGGGGACTGGAACTGAGTGAGACGGTGGGCTGGGGGGTGGAAGGAAATGGGGTCAGAGAGGAAGACAACAGAGGCCACATCCCACTTACATTTTCACTTTGTTCTTTTTCGTGTACAGTCTCACTAGTGTCATATTCCTTCAGACTCTTTTCTACTTCTTTCATTGTTCTCCTTCCTGAGTACACAGTTTAATTAATCTGCAGTGAATATGAAAGGGTTTGAGCTCATTCAGTGTGAGGGCAGAATTGGTAATGAGATGTAAGGAAACCAGTGATTTATTCCATGCCTGCTGAGCTCTGGGCTCCCAGCTGCTCTCCTTTCAGCAGCCCCTTTCAGATCCCTGCCTCCTAGGTCCTCCCAGACCTCACCTGCTCCTCCTCTTGGTTTTGCAATCCAAAAATTATGTGTTCTGCAATATGTGATGGTCCCAAATCTATGGAAGCCAAACAGACTAACCAACCCAGAAAGATCATGTCCTGGACGGATTATATTTCAAAGGGGGGCTGGCCCACAGCAAAGTGGATAAGGAATTCAAAGAACTCATGAGGATTGTGATCCTGCTCTCTGAAAAGCGCCACCACTATCAGTGAATTGTCAGAATCTTGGTGTCCTGCCTAGCCGGGTGTGGCTCAGCAGTTGAGCGTTGACCTAGGATCCAGGCAATTGGGGTTCGATTCCCGGTCAGGGCACATGCCTGGGTTGAGGGCTCAATCCCCAATGACTCTCTCATCATTGATGTTTCTGCCTGTCTCTCTCCCCCTCGCCTTTCCTCTCTCTGAAATCAATAAAGATATATTTAAAAAAAAAAAAAAAAGAATCTTGGTGTCCTGCTCCCTGCTCAGGAAGTGCTCTGTTCCATCAACCTGTAGGCTGGCAGTAAGCAGGAATGGTGAAAGAAATCAGAACGATAGTCATAAATTCACCTGCCCTAATTGTCATGAATTATCTATGTAGCAGAGAGACAGGAAATCTGTATATATTTAATAAGGATAGAAATGCAAGTTTTTTATGTTCTATCATCAATTTGTATTAGACAGAGAAACCCATATGCAGATTTGGTCAAATCACTTCAAACTTCTTTATACAAACTTGTTTATATTTGACTCAAATATGCTTGGGTCAAGAATAGAGAAAATACCCCTGTATAAAAATATTTACCAAAAAAAAAAAAGGATTACAGATAATTAAAGGTCTAAATGGCGAAAAGTGGAGCATGATAAAATTACCTAAAGGAATAAAAATATAAAGGTACTATGCTTTTATATTTAATATGTTGGCAGGAAAATGGCACTAGGTGTTAGACCGGTGGAGTTAAACCAGACCTTGGTTCAGCAACCTCAGTACTTGAGTTCTGGCTAAGAAAAAATTCAAAGCCAAGACTCAAACTATAAGAGAAAGTTTATTGAGAAAGTCACAGGGGTAGAAGAAGTGAGCCATAGAAGAAATGGGCTCAAGGAACAAGTTACAGAGGCACAAGAAGGGTCCTTGGAGCTTAGGAGAAAGAGAGAGGCAAGGAGAGTGCACCTGGGGGCTTGGGAGACTTTCCTAAATAAGATTTAAATGCTTAACCGTATAAAAGTATAAATTTATGATCACCAAAGGCTGTATTAACAAAGTTAGAAAACAAGTAACAGGTTAGAAGAAAATATTTGCAATGTATGTAGCAGTAGAAGAATTAAGAATCATAATGCATTTGAAGAACTCCTACATATCAACCAGCCATAGAAACGGTAGGGGCCAAGAAATGTGAATAGACCACAGAAACAAGAATAAAATGAAGAGATGCTTGACTAATAGTAATTAGGAAAATATAACAAGATACAAATTTTTAGTCATACTAACTAGCAAAAGTTAGAAGGTTTGATATTATTCAGTGTTGGCGAGACTCTGGAGAAATGCACAATCACCTTTTGAAATGTAAATTGTGTGAGCTTTTGAGGGATAACTTGATAACATCTATCAAAATACAAAATGTGCATCTTCCTTGAACCAGCAATTAAATTTCCAGATCCATTCATCTAAAGCCATGTTAGTACAAGTAACAAAGAGTCTTAGTAAGGGTGGTCAATGCAGTTTTGCTCCTAATGGTAACAAAATAAAAATACCCTCAATGTCCGTCAATAGGAGAACAGGTGAATAAACCATGATGTAACCAATACTCTAGAAACTGTGTAGCAGTTTTTAAAAATTATAGAAATATCTTTATACTAGTGCCTTTCAACAGGGAGCCATATTGTTCACCAGGGGACATTTGGCAATGAATATCTAGGGATGTTTTTGGTTGAAACAACTGGTGGGGGGTGAGAGTGGGGATGGGGGTGGGGGGTAGGTGGAGAGACACTACTGACATCTAGTGAGTAGAGGCCAGGATGATGCTAAATGCACAGGACACCTTTTCCTAAAAAAGAATTATCAGGCCCCAAACGTCTATAGTGCCAATGTTGAAGAACCTCATACTAACATAGATAGAACTCCAAGTCAACATGTTAAATGAAAAAAGCAAACCAGACAACAATACATGTAGTATCACTCCACTTCAGAAAAACAAAGTCAAAATTTTAAGATTTGCATATTATATTTGTGTATAAATATTGTTTATTTATCTGGAAGAATAGATATTAAAATATTAACAGTGTTTAGCTTCTGGGGGGGGGAAGGAGAGTAAAGAAGACAACTCTTTGCTTTTCTATACAGTTTGAAATTTCCCCACCAATCATGTATTAAGGTATTTGCATAATTAAAAGAATAAAATTATAAAATCCAGGAGCACATAACCCATTCATTCTAAGAGAATTGAATTAAGTCCTCACTTTCTTTCCTAAGCTTTGGAACCTTTGATAAACCATTCCCTATTTTTGTGTTTTATGATGTGAAAAGTAATAATGGTGCTAGCATTTATTCAATATTGGTTATGATTTAAAAGTACTTTGAATTCCCTAGAATGCAATTCCTCTTATGGGCTGAATTGTGTCCCACCCAAAATTCTTATGTTGAAGTCCCAATGCCCAGTGCCACCAAATGTAACCGTAGAAGAGATAAGGTCTTTAAAAAGGTGATTAATTTAAAATGAGACACTAAGGTAGGGCCCTAATCCAGTATGGCTAGTGTCCTTATAAGAAAAGGAAGAGACACAGCAAAGACCATGTGAGGACAGAGAGAAGGGGGGTCATCTGCAAGCCAAAGAGAGAGGTTTAGTTTAGAAGAAATTAAACCTGTGGATACCTTGATCTTGAACTTCCAGCCTCCAAAACTGTGAGAAAATGAATATCTGTTGTTTAAGCCACCGAGTCTGTGGAATTTTGTATGGCAGCCTTAGCAAACTGGCAAAGTTGCTGCATAAGAGTAGAGTAAAAATAAAATTCCCTGTTGGTTCTTACTCTATTCTCACTAAGAGGGTTTGAAGGCAAGAAGCAAACCAAAGTCACTCAGCTAGTTTCATTTCTCAGCCAAGGAGATGAATAGCGTGAAAGCAGAGCCATCCTTCTAGATGACAGTTGGGCTGCATTCCCGATTGCTGCCACTATGAAGTTATTGACAACGATTTTTGTGACCAATCCTCCTTCCACTCCCTGTGTTGCTTCTCTTCTCCCTACCAGTTACCCGCTAACGCAGCCGCTGGCCACACATCTGCACTGGCAGGTGTCAAAGGATTTGATGTGATAGCACAGAGCAAGCACTGGAGAGCTAGTACTGAGATATGGCTTGGCTCAAGATTATAGGAAATTGATCAGCTATTTTTTTCCTTTATATTTACCACATATGAATGGCTCCTTTTTTGCAGAAAAAAAGTAAGAGGAAAAGAGCAGTGGGAAGAAGTGGCATTAGGTCAAGAGGGGCAACACTCCAGATTAAAAGTGAAGTCAAGTGACATGGGGAAATCTGGACGGAAACCCTTCAAATCAGCCTTCCGACTTGGGGTGACTGGTACAATAAAGTGGCTGACAGCAGGCTCAGACAGACAGAGGACCAGAGACATTACCCAACATCCTGCAGTGTCTAGGTGTGACATATAAGCAAGCAGTCCAGAGACTTCCTTTGTCCCAGAGGGAATAGCTGATGTTACTGGCTGGCAAGTTTACCTGTAGGAGTAGCACCTTGCAAGAAGTAACCCCAAAGAAGGGAGCAGAAGGGCCAACTGTCAAGTTGGAGTGAACTGGGAGTCACAGCCAACCCTCAGGTATCCAGGGCATGAGAAAAGCACAAGTGGGGAAGGAAGAAATGGTCAGGGGCAGCCCAAAAACTTAGAGCCCACCACACTCTGGGTGTTGTGGGAGCAGTAGCAGACATGTCAGGGATAGAGGCAACGAGGCAGAGAGCTCTGCCCACATACAAGCAGGACAAGACACCTTGGCCCAGAGGACTAGCTGGACCAGAGCCCCCACCTGCCTCATTCTCTCATTCCCACCCCCCATTGTTAGAGCACAGTCTCCTCCTGCACCCACCTGCCCTCCTGCTTTCCTACCACTGGCAAATAGTTTATTTTCTGGGCTTCATTAACAAAAGAAACAGCTCTGATAGTTACTTTGAATTTTGAACAGAAGGAATATTTATCTAAAAGAGGCTGTTTTAGCCAGAAGATGCTTAATTATCTTTAATTGTCACGGGATTTTTTTTTCCCCATTAGCACAAAAGAGGTCACAACACAAGATAAAATCAGCTACAGAAATTTTTCAAAGTTCCTTTTATTCCTCACATGAGTTGCACCATATCCTTCGAGTCCTCCTTCTTATATTTTAGACTTTTAAAAAATAAAATATCAATGTTAAAGACCCTCCAGCAGCCTACTGAAAAGACCACTGTATGAAATGATGGATGTGTGTAGCTCCCTGGCAGCAGAACATAGGTGAGGGGTGTGTGTGTGTGTGTGTGTGTGTGTGTGTGTGTGTGTGTGTGTGTGTGAGAGAGAGAGAGAGAGAGAGAGAGAGAGAGAGAGAGAGAGAGAGAGAGAGAGAGAGAGTCCAGAGTCAGCTCCCTGCAGTCTGGGAGGGGAGGGCTTCTGGCAGGGCACAGACAGACAAAGGAAGACTTGGGGATCCACACTCCAAGAGGAGTTCCTGAACCTTAACTTCTATATCATCACTGACAAATAGTTTGTTTTCTGGGCTTCGTTATCAAGAGAAGTGCCCAAAATGTAAAATGAGGACAGAAGAAAGATGTTCACCCTTCCTTATTAAAATAACCATATGTTTTTAATGCATTCTTCAATATTCCTCGGGCAACTGGGCATCTTACTTGATCTGCATGCTCCTAGTCTCCTTTTGAATACATCATTATTGCTGTAAGTAGACACAGATGCTTAAATTAAGTTTATTGTTAATGCCTCAAGGCATTTTTAAGAAAAGTGCACAAAGCTTTTAAAAATCCAATAAATTATATAGAACCTCAATTTACTTTGTGTTATACCTTCAACTGAGGAAAGAATAAATGTGCTCTTGAATTTAGATCTTGCTTTTATCACCAATTGAATAAGCGTTTCACTTACTAAATGGGCAAGACACACTCTCAGAATGTTATTTATGTGCTAACAATCCCTCATTAGTTGGATAAAGAATTACATCTTGACAACATAGATAAGAAGCTTATAAACGACCCTATTAATCTGCAAATAATGATAATTTGTAGGCAGATTATAGCGATAGAAATGAAAGTTTCTCTGGAATCATTCCACAAAAATATCTATTCAACTACTCTACCTTTTAGGCATAGTATCCTGACTTCAATTGTCAGCAAAACTCCCTCAACTCAGTTATGTGCAGCAACATCTGGGGGGAGGTTAAATAGCTATTTTATAAAGATAAACAGAGGTGGAAAATGATTAAATGCACTCTATAGATTATAGATTAATTGCACACAGTTTACAGTTCGGTATATTCGCTTGTAACCCATATGAGACTGAACCTCACAAGGCTTCCCTTCTGCCTTCCCAAATGTGCCCTTAAGTCAGATTTGACATGTCATGTCTCACACAAATGTTACTCCAAACTTGTAAAACTCTGCTTTCACTGAAGTGTCCATGTGGGAATGAAAAGGGGGTTCCACTGTGTGCTGCCCAGCAAAACAGCAGAAATGCTCTTCTTTCGCATGCTTTCATTTTACTCCAAACCTCTCTAACTTCAGGTCCGCGGAACTCGACATCTGTAGCCTCCTCTCTGCTCCCACAGCTGCTCCCCAGGGTCTCAGGCCACTTTCTTTAAATCAGGCGATTGGGCCCATCTGTGACTTCCCCAGTTTGTGTCCTGACTCATCAACCACGTTGGCAAAACAAAGGCTCCTCCAAAAGGGTCTGCCCTCATTAGAATTCAAAAATAATATTAAAAGATAAACTAAGATATACTACAAGTTTTATGAGTTCATTCAAGCATTTATCACTTGGAATAGGGCAGCACCAAATTGAAAATGGTTCAGGACACTCCTCCTGCAGGAGCTGGGGAAAGACCTATAAAGTTTTTTGCAGAAGCAAAGAAAAGAAATTTATTATTATTATTATTATTATTATTATTATTATTATTATTATTACACAGGAATTCTCTTGTATATTTCTTCCAAGATTGAAACATATTCCAAATAATACATGTATTATTCTAAGACATAACATAAAATCAATACATTTGTAAATGGTAATAGCAAATCAATATTGAATAGTGTAGTTTTAGGGTTTCAATGAGCAGCTCATTGAAAAATTAATTCGTGCAAAGCAGGATTTTGGCAGTTTTAAGCAAACACTAAAATTAATAAATGAGAAAATAACCATATAATGAATGTTTGAACATGCTACCCCAGTAAATGCCATTATATTAAAATACTTCACCAAAGATACGAACATTCTACACAGTAATTCACCTGTGTATTACTTCAAAGATTGAAACATATTCCAAAGAGTTGTAATGCGTATATCAGTCTATGAAATACAATCAATACATATGTACATGCTACTTGCAAAGTCTACTGAGAAAAGTCTAGTTTTAGTGTGTGAATGAGTCTTGCATTGTTTCAGCCTCTAGTGAAGTTTATGTACACTGTTCGAATATGTATACATAGAGTATCTGGAAACAGAAATTATTTAATTGGCTATAGCTTAAAGCCTAGTTGGCCATTTTTGACTGGCTGTCCTCGGTGTTGTGATTTTGTAACCTTGAGACATTTACAGATTTAAATTTTCATTTTCTTTTTTAGGTTAGCAGCTCCACATTAAAGCCACCTCAATTTAATGGCATCTTTGTTTAATTAATTTAACAAGTGGTTTTTTAAAATTATTTTAAGAAATGTTCTGTCTCTGATGGAGAAGATAAGCTTTACTCACCCAGCAGCACCCGCCCTCTCACTCCCTGGCCTCTGCAGCAGGCTCCTCCTTCCTGGGGAGTCCTGGAAGCCCAGGCCAAGGGAGAACGTGACTCAGCAATATGCTAATTTGGTTTCTGGTCCCTATTAGCCATCCAATTCTTTTCATCTACAGACCCAGTCTACAGTTGACACTAATTACACCCCCACAAATATCTATTGGAATAATTACATCTTCTTATCAATGTTTTCAATACAATTCAAAAGTTACCTTTGGTCTGTTTATTACAAATGGCAAAATTCACCGTTTCAACGTGGTCTTCCCTAACTGCATTCTTTGGTGTTGTTTTCTTCTCTAACACCTTGCAAAATCCTGCCTGCAAGTGTTTATTATTAGAAAAAAACTCTCTCAGGTCTGCATAGCCTCCACTGTGAGCCTCTGTTTTTCTTTTCTGCTGCGTTACGCCCCTTATCCACCATAAGCTGTGTCAGTGGACAGATTTTTATCTCATTCTTGCTTTGGTAGAATTTTCATGTTGCATTTATACAGAAAAAAGATTACTCCCCTTGATCAGTTAAGATCTCTATCAAATATCCTATTTACCAGCATTAAATAATCCCCAGATGTAACCACTAGGAGTTATCTCTTCAGCTATTTCCTTCATTTCTTTCTGGGATACTTAGGCCATGGGAGTAACCAGTACTCTTGGGGTGAGTCAGAGGGGAGCCTCCCCCTAGCAGTCCAAGTCAATCATCCCAAAGAGCCAGGGGTGTCTCAATTTTTTACAAAACAAATACTCATAGATGAACTGAAACTATAAAGATAAATGTTAATATTGACCACCCCAAATATAAAATCACTAATAGAGCTGCTAGGCTAATTACCTTCTAATTATTGCTCTAAAATTAATGGGCGTTGGTGAGAGATAGTCAACACTGAGTGTTTTGATATCCCTCCAGAAAAACTAACAGTTTCAGAAGAATTCTTACTGTTTTTGAAAGTTTGTTACCGACTTATGCTAGAAGTCACAGCGGCTGCGGACCCTCGAGCTCCTTGGAACCACACTCTTAAACACTCTTTAAAGTTAAACACCCTCGCCCAGCCGGTGTTGCTCACTGGTTGAGCATCAACCCATAACCTGGAGATCATGGTTCAATTCCCGGTCAGGGCATGTGCCCGGTTTCGGGCTCTATCCCTAGTAGGGGGTGTGCAGGAGGGAGCTGATGATTCTCTCTCATCATTGATGTTTCTGTCTCTCCTTCTCCCATCTCTCACTGAAATCAATAAAAGCATTAAAAAGAAAAAAAGTTGAACACTCTCTATTGTAGGACCTAAACAAAAACAGCTACCTTTCAAAAGTCCATTCAAATTTTTAGTTATTTAAGCTCTGCCCTGGGGACAATGTAAATTAATTATGTCTCTGAATCCCACTTCATTTGTCCAACTCCCAATTCTTTTTCACTGACCAGTCTTCTGTTAACAATCTTCAATCATTCAATATTTAGGTTTTTAATAAAGTATTTGAAGTTTTAAATAACTCTCAGGATCAAATGATTTTATGAATATGCATGCTTTTGAAATACGTTTGAACTATTTCATTTACAAACATGGCTCAAGTAAAAGTTCCTACAAATACGAAGGAATTTCAGTAGCTCCTGGTCCTGTGGCTTTTAGCTCTTAAATGATAAAGCCACAGTTTTCTCTCTTAAAAACTTGCCTGCTAAAACAGTGTGACCATAATTCTCCTCTCCCCTGTCCAGGATAAAATCCGTAAGTATTAAAGAAGCATTCATTTTACATAGATACAAATGTGTGGTTAAATAGAATATAGTAGCATAAAATACAGGACTTGTGGTGATGCTTGAGGCTGATTTGCAGGTGACTACAGATCTTTATCCCACGTCCTTTCTGTTAGTCTCAATGTCCGTTGTGACTGTAGAAGGAGCATTAGAGTGCATTGTATCAGCTAATCTCCATGGGAAGACACAACAGGACAGGAGTAACATATTGAACTCATCTGCCCAGCAGTTCATTTCTTCAAAAGTCTAAAGAGAGCACCTTCATGAATAAAAATGTATTCCAGAACTTCTGTTTCTTCTCTGGAGGCAAGGAAACCTAACCTAAAGAGCACTAAGGATTATACTCATGCAAATTTGTATATACTCAAGTTCCTACAGCTAACCAGAATCCTGTTGGGACTTGACAAAATCAAGCAGTGAATATTTTAAAAATATCTTATCATTTGTTTTCATTGTTCTGTGTTTTTATTAAGAGTTTGCACGTGAATGAGTTTAGTTAATAATACACACTAACTCCTGCATAGTTTGGTCACATAGGCATTCATGAAACTGTAAGCCTAGGTAGGTATTTTCGGGCTTCTAGAACACATTGTTTCCACCTGTCTTCGTGTCATTTCAGCATAAGATAGCAGATGCAATCTCAGCAGTCAGTCCAGGATGGAAGAGAACCAGGGCCACGTTTCTCATTAAGAGAAAAAAACTCTTCTTACTTCAGATTAGATTAAAAATGTGTTATCTCTACTTTCATAACATTTATTACTTAATTGCCAAGTTAATATCATCTGAACCTCCTCAAGATGGCAGTGTAGGAGGACCCTGAATTCACCTCCTCCCACAAACACAAAGAATAAGCACCTGTAGATGAGACCGACGAATGTCAGAGGGATGAAGGAGGGCGGGTGGGTGGAGGGGGAGAGAGTGACCAAAGAATTCATGTGCATATATGCACAACCCAAGGACATGGACAATGGTGGGGAGAGGGACTGGGGAGGGGGAAGGGACGGGTAGAACAGGTCATTGGGGAGAAAAAGGGACATCTGTAATATTTTAAACAAATAAAAATTAAAAAATTTTAAAAAGAATAAGCACCTGCATATAGAGCAAGTCCTCCTGAAGAACTGAGGGATGATTAACCAGCTTCTGCACAACAAGCGACAGAGGGTCCTATAGAGAAGGGTAGGAAGGACTGAGACGCAGTAATGACAGAAACCCAACTCCCATGCAGCAACCTGCAGTAAGAAGGCATGTCACTGAGAGGCCTGCACACAGGGTAGCCTGCCATGGGACAAAGCAAAACACAGCAGTGTAAAGGGCACCTAGACTATCCCTTCACTAACCCTACAGCATCTGCCAAATGGGCAGGGAACTGCTAAGACTCTCTCTGGGATTGGAGGTGCCAGCAAGTGCCATTTTTTAAAAATATGTTTTTATTATATTTTTTTAGAGAAAGAGGATGGGAGAGGGAGAGAGAGATAGAAACATTGATGAGGCTGCCTCCTGCATGCCCACTACAGGGGATCAAGCCCACGATCTTGGCAAGTGCCCTGACCAAGAATCGAACCAGTGACCTCTTGGTCCATGGGATGACATTCAAGCCTCTGAGCCACACCAGCTGGGTGCATGTGCCATTTTTATGTTCTGTTTTTACCTTGATAGCATGGGCAAGAGCACAGTTCAGGCAATCTAACTGGCCTTCCAAGGCTGTCCCAGCCCTGGGCGGCTGGCCCAGAGTAGCTCCAGCCATCCCCCAAAGGTGGCCCTGGCACAGAATGCCTCAGAACCCCCAGGCTGAGCCCAGTTCAGCCATGCCACCATGGGAGCCCCAGCACAGCACCCCCCGGGACCTCACAGCCAATGTATGCTCCAGCTCCAGCCATCCCACCAAAGCAGCCTCTGAGTTGTGCGCCCCAGGAGCCACAGCCTGAACACACCCTAGCTCCAACCATTCCACCAAAACAGCCTTGGCACAGCACACCCCAGTACCCCACAGCCTGTATCCATGACAGCTCTAGCCACTCTGCCAAGGATGGCTGGCACAGTGCATCCCAGACCCCCCTGGCCTGCAGCTGATCCAGCCATCTTGCCAAGGTGTCCCTGGCATGGCATGCTCCAAGATGCCCAGCCCATGCTCACCCCAGCCCCAGTGGTTCCACAAGGGCAGCTCTGGCGTGCACTCCAGGACCCTCCTGGCCAGCACCCGAGCCAGCCAACCTGCCAAGGCAGTCCCAGGACCCCCCAGCCCCCACCTACCCCAGCTCCAGTGTCCCTCCAAACCAGTTGATTGATTCTCTGAGGGGTGTTGTTGTGACTTTTTACACTAGGAACAATGACCTGTGCTTTTAAAACTTCTTTAAAATTATTTTAGAAGTCTACCTAATAGTCCATTAGTGAAAAGGCCACAGTTTTTCTAATAATATGTTTATTGTTGAAGACTTTAGCAGTTCCAGATTATTCCAGTAAATAGTACTTCAGTGAACATTTATTTAAATTTATCTTTGCAAATCTATTACTCTATCCCGTTATTTTCTTTCAATTTCTACTTTAATATATTTAACTTGCAAGACTTTCAAAAAACTGCACAATGCCAAAGAAAACCAAGTGCAAAAGCATGTAATATATCTTTGGAAGGCTGTGTAACATCTTTTCTATGAACTCAGTAAATTTCCAACTGGAAAAAAATAACTGTCTAAAAATTTAATTTCATTTTGTGGAATAAAAATATGTTCAATTTAATAAGATTTTTGTTCAAGCAAGATGATAACTTTATATGACACTAATTTAGACTAGAATATACTTCATGCAGCAAAACATTGTTACTGGTATTTTTCTCTCAAATCATAGAGGATGGGATCTTTTGTTAAGTTATTCAGAGAAAGGATTAGATGAAAGTGGCATTCCTCATAAGACTAAATGTTTATTTTCTTGTGCCATATGTGATATTGTGCTAGTTGGCAGTAGATTAAAAACTAAACTTAAGAAGTCCACAATCACAAGCCTGTATCAGCAAGCAGGCTCAAGAAGCTCCCATAACTATGCTCCTGTTGATCTAAATCCAGATATAACAGAAATTTATGATCCTACTCCCATCTGACATTTCAGTCACAGCCCAGGCTCAGAAGGGAAGGAAAGGACTAATTTGTAGGCATGACTTAGAAGGAAACGTTTTAAAGACTTGTCAGAATTTAATTTCTGTATTCTTTGAATAATACCAAAGTCCATAATGCATCTATCACAATAATCATCAAGCACTTAATCCAGAAAGAATATTAATTCATATCATATGTAACCTAAAGAATACTAATTTAATGTAAATGCTTGTGAACAGTTTTGAGAGAGAAGTCTGTTAAAAAGAAAGAAAAAATTGAAACAGGAAAGAGAAAGATAGTAATGCTGATGTCTCCTTCATCAGGCTGTGCTAAAATACAATCATAATAAGGGACTATTGTGAATCTCAGAGAAGAGCTAAATATAATTTCTGTGCATAGATGGTGTATTGTCTTCCAAGCCACTGAAGACAAAGGCACCTCTACTAACTTCAAAGAGGTTTTAAATTTGGTCACAAATGAGCATTTGACAAAATTTTCTACTCAATTACATTATATTTAGCAATGTGACAAAATGGAATAACCTATATTACATAGGTTATTATATATGAAAATATCTTAATTTTCCATCAAATATTTGTTGAGAACCTAACAATATGCTTGACATTAAGGTCCCAGAGAGCTTAAAATATACTGTGAAAATAAGTTATTTCACTACTATTCTAATCATAAATTTGAGCATTGTAGCATGGAAAGATATATATGTCTAACCAGATCAGGTTTAGATTCGTTTTTCAGAAGACTTCAAAATAAACATTTATTCAATAACTTAGCAGAAAATCTTTTCAGGTAATGGTCTTGTGACAGGCACATCTAATCTCATAACACCATTGTCCACCGGGGAGAACACCTTCAACTATTTTAAGTTTTCTGGCATGGTTAGAATTGAGGAAAGTTTGAAGGAGATAAATATAAAACAAAAGAAAAGAAGGTTCTTTTTTGTTCCACTAAAAAAAAACCCACACTAATTTATCTGAAGTAATCCTTAATTTGGGAGGGCAGAGGTTGAGTTTGTTCAGAGAATGGAAAGCTGATTAAGGAAGCGAGGATTTTGCGCGCCTGGTCTGCGGGTGCACATCACCAGAGCCAATGCATTGCCCAGGCTCCCCAAAACGTGGCCCTCACTCTGAAGTTTTCTATCTAGTAAGATTACATTGCAGAAGTCTAGGAAAAGGGCAAAAAATTGGGCAAAGTACCTAAGAAAAGGTTTACTCAACCCTAAAGGGTGGCAAATATTTGAGAAGGTGCCAAAGGAGAGGGTGACCAGGTGAGAGAAATGGCATAAGCAGCACTTCAGGGCCACGAAGAACTAAGGCAAGTGCGCTCCCCGGGGGGGGGGGGGGGGGGTGGCTCTCAGCTGATGAAGGTTTAAGGGGTGGAGGCCAACAGGACAAATTCCAATTTCGTGAATGGAGGAGCAAGACATCCTCGAAAGAGGAAGACAGGGCAGAAGAGGGGGTCGGGGATTCATAAGATGCCTGACTGCATATGTGCGGGAGGGGATACACCTGTAAACTGAAAGGCAAGGGTCCTACTTCACAGGTTGGCATGTAAATAATAAGACTCCCAATGGTGTTTTATAGTACAAGTCTCAAGATTTTACTTCCATTCAATATTTTTTCCACAAATATTTGTTTAGCCACCCAAATCTTTATTAAATACCTATAGGGACATGCTTATAAACAAATAAACAAACCCACTATTTTCCTCCAGGCGACCATGCCAATACCAGTATCCTGACATGTCCACACATCTTCTAAGACATTTACTGGTGTCTAAGATCAGTAGTTTGTACGTCTTATCGTGATACAGGGTTCAGATATATCCCTTAGGGCTGGACTGTGCCACACCCCTATTAGAAACTTGTAGTTCCTGTCTGAGGACCTTCCCCCTGTCCCTACTGCCAAAATGTGAGGCTTCAGTTCACAGATAAAATCTAGACTTTACAATAATATACTTTTTTCCCATCACTCTGCCTCTCACCTTTGTCAATAAAACGTTAACCTGCAGCCTCATCCTAGGGCTACACACAAACAAGGGTGTTCAGATTGGATTGGAATTTTTAGAGTCACTGGAACAGCCACTTGGCTTCAAGTTTGGCTGCACTGAGACAGATTTTACTAACCGTGAATTCACAAACTTCAACCCACCTTCCACCTCTGACCACGGGACAAGGAGACAGAGGCAATCCATTCCCTAACTCTTATTTTTACCAAAAATGTGACTTTAGAAGACTTGTTGAGTTCCTGTAACCCCTTGTTGACTTCCTATAAGCCACGACTTGCCCACAATCACCCATGTTTACCCCCAGGAGTATCGATAATATTTAAGCTCAGAGATATGTGACATCTCCTCTTCACTTCTTCACAGCCACCAAGGGAACTTGTGCTCTTCATGTAAATTTGCCCACACTTTTCCAAATTTTCTTCAGTTGTCATATCTCAATAGTTCCATGAAAAAATTTAATTTCCACTTACCAGATGGTTGTCAGAGTTGGGAAGAGATAAATATTTTGACTGATAACTAGAGACCAAGAGAGCAAGAGAAAAGAGACACAGAAACAGAGCCTATTAAAGGCATAAGAAGTTACTACAGTGATTCTCTTCCCTCATGTTAACTGTGCTTCCACATGTATAATTTAAGGCTAAATGCAACTACTTTAGTGAGTATAAAAAGAGTCTACAATTGATTGGAGCAATACCATGTTGAATAAAAACATTTATTTCAGCTTCATATATAACTGTCATCTCAAGTGTTTCCAAAAAGTTGTTGGAATAGATCTGAATTATTTTAAGGTAATTTATTCCTCAGGCTTAAGATGTGGGTATTTTCAATTATGATAAAGCATTGCAAAATGTTAAGTTCTTGTTTTGCTAATCTTCCAATCTAATTTGGACACCCCTGTTTTTGTGTAGCCCTGGGATCTGGCTGCATGTCTGTTTTACTGACACAGTGACAAATCAAGAAATGCGATCTAAATGTTTTTCCAGATTAAAATAAAAATAAAGGATGTGATTCAAAGAAAAAAATGGTAAGTCTTACTGTTTTAAAAACAACTATTATGCTTTCTTCTCAAAATCCAAAATATTGATAAAAATGGAAATTTAGAATAGTACATTCAACTGTCAATATAGTTGAGTGTAACAGTCTACAAGTCACCAAAGACCTTACTTACCTATTCTATGACATCTAAACAGCTAAACTTAATATATTTGATATTGAAAAGGGAACAGGACCATTTAGGCTACTTAGTTCTTCTAGTACAAAGTAAATAGAGCTATGAAAGAGTTTCAACTGTTTCCAGTTTCTGAGGGCCTATTAGACCACTTAATATAACATCCCGGTGTCTTGTTTGCTTTTTGATACCAAACAAGATACACTGATTGAGTCCCTCACAGGTAATCATTCCTTCAACAAATATTTGTTGAAGGATCATCATGTCAGACACAGGGAAAGCGGATGTTCCGACATCACTTAATTGAAATTCAACCAAGTATTCTCAGGCTATAATGAGGATTAAATGAGTTAATATTTGTATAGTGTTTAAACAGTGCAGGACACACAGTAAGTGCTATAGAAATGTTTGTTAAATAAATTATGTTGAGCAGTCAGTTGTAATATGATCTTTGTACAAGACTTTGGCTATTCCATTTCTTCTCTCTTAAAGGGTTCTATAGGCATGAGAGATAATGGTAGAGTCCTGAAATACCAGCCAGGAAGCTGAGCACAGAAAACAACCAAGTCAATATGTGACCCTATAAAAATCACCTGATGGTGAATTTCTCTGAAAAAATAAAATTTTGTAGGACTGGCATGACAGGTTTTAGACTGCATTTAAACATTTATTTAGCAAGTACTTCTAAACCACTGAATATCAGGTTTTGTTCTAAGTGCTTTATATACAATAACTCATTTAATTCTCACAGTAACCCTATACTGTGGGGCAGAAACTTTCCTCTGTTCTTCAAGATTTTTTTACCTGGTCTCATAATTAAGTCTGCATGAGACAAACTAACAAGAGAAGATAGCCAAATTTAATTACATACATATGTCAGAGACCCCACATTCATGAGAGGTTTGGGAACAGAAAGTGAAAATGAGGTATACATGACAGTCCCAGCTAAGGATGAGGTAAGGCATCTTGAAGCTACAGGAGGGAGGAAGGTCATTCACAGGATGATAAGAGCCGATGTTCAGTAATTAGAAGTTTGCCCTGTCCTATATATGTCATTTAAAGTTATTTTTGGTTGTTTGTTTTTTAGATTCCACTTATAAGTGAAATCACATGGTATTTGTCTTTCTCTGTCTGACTTATTTCACTTAGGACTTCCAGGTCCATCCACATTGTCACAAATGACAAGATTTCATTCTTTTTATGGCAGAGTAATATTCCACTGTATATATGCACCGCATCTTTTTTATCCATTTGTCTGTTGATGGACAGTTAGGTTGCTTCCATATTTTGGCCAAGACTTTGGACATAATGCTGCAATGAACATACGTGTGCATATATCTTTTGAAATTAGTGTTTTGTATTTCTTCAGATCAATGCCCAGAGTGCATGTGTTGGGTCATATGGTGGTCTCATTTTAAGTTTTTGAGGAACCTCCATACTGTTTTCCACAGTGGCTACACCAGCTTATATTCCCACCAACAGTGCATGAGAGTTCCCTTTTCTCCACAAACAAAACAGAAACAAACTCACAGATACAGAAAACAAATTGATGGTTGCCAGATGGGATGGGGGATGGGTGAAAAAGGTGAAGAGATTAAGGAGTACCGATTGCCAGTTCTAAAATCAGTCATGGGGATGGAAATTACAGCATAGGGAACATAGTGAGTAATACTGTAATGACTACGTATGGTGCTTGATGGGTACTAGGCTTAGGGTAACCACTTTGTAAGTTATATAAATGTCTAACCACTATGTTGTACATCTGAAACTAATGTAATATTGTATGCTAACTGTAATTGAAAAATAAAAAAATTTAAGCTATTTCTGGTGATAACTGTTATTTTGGGCAAGGCACCTAATTTAAATTCTTTAAGAAAGAGGTAAAAGTTTCTGCATTGCCTGCAGGGTCTTGATTGCCTTCAGTTCAAAATAATTCACATGCCAAAGTGGTACATCTTAGGCAGACCTGTTCTGAACCCCTTCAATATTGTCATTACCCTATTTTACAGATGAGGAAACTGCAGCACAGCTTGCTAAGGTCGTATAAGCAGTAAGAGGCAGAGCCTAGGTTCATACCAAGGCAGTCTGGCTCCGGAACCCAAGTTCTCAAACACTAAGTTAAAATGTGGGCATATATAGGGCCAGCGTTTATAAGGACCCTCACTGGCTCTGTCTTCCTGAGTCAGAATTGTTCTTGCCTCTGTCAGTTTACTTGTTACATGCCCCCATAATGGGAAAGAAAATAAGCACAGATTTAACCTTACAAAAAGAGACCATAAAAGGAGACTTTGAAATGGGCCCTAAACTACTAAAAGTTGAAAAGGAGAACTGAAGTGACAAATGGGAGCCTGGGGCTAAAATGGGTTTTAATTTTCCCTTGATCATAACTAATCACTGTTGGAATTCAAATGTATTTTGCAAGAAGAGTTGGAAACCATGAAGTATTGGCAGAGAAATCTTATCCACATCCACCTCGACTGAACAGAGGAAATCCTAACCTCTTTGCTCTCATCCTAGCCCCTGCCCTCAATTAATCCACTACAAATAAGTTGTGTAAGCAAATGACAGATCACAAAGGGTAGTAAGTACCAACAACATGGAACATGCCTTTCCCATGCTAGATAAACAGCAGCAGTCGTCGTGAAATACGTTTGAAAACTGCCTTCAAATTAGAAATCCTGCCTAAGAAAATACAGCAAAGGATGCAGACTTTTCTCAAATAGCCAGAGATAAAGATGACTGTTAAAATGTGATAAATGTATCCCCTTTTCCTGGAGACCAAAGAGACATCTCCGCAACTTATCAAGGAGAATTCAAGCTGGAAAGCTGCCAATAATTTCTCGGCCTCAGACAGAAAGATCAGGAAAGACCCGTCCCAGTACCTTCCAAGGACATGGGAAAGTTTCTCAGTTCTTCCCACAGTGTAGCAAGAATTGGTGAACTATGAAGATTTTAAAAGAGTGCAGAGGCTTTCTAAATGTTAGCCACCACAGATCCTGCCAACTGCTGCTTTCCCAGTCGTTGAGCACATTTTGGGTCGCTGAAGCTGGGGTGTCAGCTCCTTATTGGACAATGATTGAGTAAACACGGAGACTTCAATATGTTTTCTGCCCAAAATGTTCAAAACAGACACAGAGGCTTCCCAGGCAGGTGCCTGAGCCTCCCACAACCGCTCAGCCAAACTACTCTATCAATCATGATTATTTGGTGCCCCCCTCTGGCCTCACTGCAGCAGTTTAATTTAGTTCTAAGAAACTGAAAAGAGTTCCTAAGCAAAAGTGCAGAGTGAAATCACAAACGCTGCCTGGGAGAGAAACCTCGTCTTGTCTGCACTTATAATTATTCCAATTCTCCAAGGCAAAGGAAAATGTGCTGGGGCTGACTGCATACTTTTAAAGTCATAATGTACTTAAAGTGATATAATTTTGCTTTATGTGTTTTTAAATATCCCCCAAGGAGATAGAAAACTCTATCAGTTCTTTCTAGTTAAGAGAACTAGGCTACCTGGGCTCTGCTCAGAAGAGTAAGGCGATTTACCTAGGAGAAATTATTCTGTAAAACTCGGCTTTGGAATATTGCGCAATAGAAATATGTATCCAAAACTCAGGTTAAATAAGATGACTTACTGAGGTCATACAACTCCTGTCATTTCAAGTTGCTCACTAGCCTTCCCCCAAGTCCCCAGGGGGCCATAACTAAAGAGACACATTGCGTGAAGTCACAGAAAGCTTGCGGTGTCCCAAAGTGAGTTTCTTCTCTATATCCAAGCCTCCTGCTCTGTAGCCACACCCTTTGGGGTAACGGGATTCCTTCTGTTAGGTCCACAAGGTCTGACCTCTCTCGGGGTCAGCACACGCACATACCAGTTTATGTCATGAAGGAGCCGGGCAAGGAGGCGGCTGCTCATACCCTCAGTTACCCAGGGAGTGCTCAGCCAGTGCAAATGCCAGAGAGAAAGCTAAGAGATAAGGCCCCTGGGGGCTTCCAGAGCAGTGCTGCGGGGCAGATCCTGGCAGGGAAGGATGCCAAGGGGAAGGTGATCTGTAAAAGCAGGAGGGTGAAGCGCCAAGGAGGCTCCCTGTGGGGACAGGAAGGCGACTATGAAGCAGGTCTTTCTGTCCAGGGCTTGGGCGTGAGCGCCAGGTCCTGCCCCAGCGGGCATGAGGAAGACAGACGCATGGCACAGGGAGGAACATGGGGCACCCCTAATTCTTCCTTTCTTGCCCTTCGTTCAGACTTCTGAAATTCAGGGACTTTCTGGATCGGAACACACAGCCGGTCTTTTTTATTAAGTGGTAAAAAATAAAACTGAAAGAGTCTCTGAGGAAAAAAGATCAATTAAAATTCAGCCTTGATGTAAGGAACAAATCAAGGCCATGGCCATAAGACACTTTCTGAAAACCTCTGAAGCAATTCAGTTTGTACTCAGTAAATATTCTCATTTGAAAAAAATGACTAAGGAAGAGATTAATAAAATCAATCACAGTGAGGTATTGCACTAGTACTAGGTCCCCCGGAAACCAATTATTTAGTCCGACAAAAGACTAGATGGGCAGGAGGCTACATATGCATACACCATGCGCTAAATATTATGAACATCAGTTTTTTATAACCAAAGATGGTTCTACTAAAAACAGTTTTATTTTCCCTCAATATCATCTGTAAGACAATACAGGCATACCTCATTTTATTGAGCTTTGAAGATATATTTTTTACAGATTGAAGGCAAGACCCTCTACCAGCAAAATGATTATAACTTGCTGAAGGCTCAGATGATAGTTAACTTTTTTTAGCAATACATATTTTTTAATTAAAATATGTACATTTTTAGACATAATGTTATTGCACACTTAATAAACTACAATATAGTGTAACTATAACTTTTTTAAGCACTGAGAAAGCAAAAATTTCATGTGACTCACTTTATCACAATATTCACTTTACTGTAATGGTCTGGAACCGAACCCGCAGTATCTTCAGGGTATGCCTTTATTTCGTGCAACTATCTAAGTAAATCATGGCTTGATAAATAGTAACTTCCAGTGGTGAACAGAGGTGACATTTCCTCATTACAAAAATATTTTGTTCGCAAATGAGGTTAACTGAATCAGAAATTTACTGACACATCTCACAACCAAATTCCCTATCATAGCATTTACAATATTGTGTTAGAGTTGTTTGTTAATATCTTTATTTTTCTAGATGGCATAACATTTTCCTTTTATTCTCAAATGCCTTTCACAGGTTTTGACATATAATAGATCCTCAAATAATGTTTTCTTGGATTCAATGGAATGTCAGCTTTAAAGCTGACTTAGTAAGGGAATAGTAAATTGTAAGTACAAGTTCTGGCTTTTCATACTAGGTCACTCTTTTAATGAATGAGGGTCTGATCTGGAAAATATTGTGATATTTTAGATCAAATATTTTAGTGCCATCTCAGAAAAAGGCAGGAATTGTGGGGCAAGTGGACAATTACAAGTGTCTTATCAATGATCCTATTTTAAAGCCCCAAAGAGAATATTCATATTTTTAAATCAAAAGTAAAATGGAAAGCTATTTAAACTGAGCATACCCACATAAAGAGGAAAAATATCAGGAGCCTCAATCTTAGGTTTTAATAAGGATTTCAAAACAGTTTTCCCATACTTCTAAGTCTCCTCTGGGAAAAAGTATATGTGTGGAAATTGATACAGAAACATCATTTATTTGGGCCATGATTCAAACACTTGCCCCGTTTAATCAGGCAATCTGTTAGTGTTGATCTGGTTCCCATCTGCATAGACCAGCACAGCAGGGCGGACAAGCCCCCGACTGGCAGGTTGCAAAGAAGGCTTTAGTCCTATCTGATTCAGAGATCCTCTTCGGACGTTACGTCAACACTGCAGCAGATGACAGTGAGCCAGAAGGCTTCAGGTAACTCATCTCCTGCCCTCCTTTTTACCCAGCAAGTAACATAACTCACCTGCCCTGTGTGCAAAGAGGACACTCACAGCTTTGAATCACGAGTAGGCCTGGGAGCAGACCCAACAAAGCCTCTTGGAACAGGCCTATCGCATCCAACAGGCATATCCTTTCCAAGTGACCAACTGCCCCCGGGCACAGACCAGGAATTCCAATAGCATTCTCCTAAGGCACAGGCTATGAAAGTGCAGATATTCTTAGGGATGATAACAACTATAAAACCATGTTTGATTTGATTCTATTTTTTAGCTTCCTGCTTTATGATGCTTGCACCAAATCACCGTTGCCTTTCGTAGGGGAAAAAGACGTCTGCAAGATTGATGACTTCCTTACCTCACTGCCCTCCCTATGCTGAAATTAATAAGAAAATAAACTTTAAGTCATTAAAATTCTTCACACAAGCACAGCCTCTCACAGCACTCCACTTCACACTCTTTATCGCCTTCAAACGATCGTGGACTTATAAGTTTCCAATCTCACTTCCTCCGGAGAACCAATGAGGCTGTCTGTGGCCTGGAAACTTCCCTCTCTCTTTAGGCATTTTACACAGTTCCCAGGATGCAACAAATCTCATTTGGGAGCAGCACACCACCACCCACATATTAACTTGTCACCCTGAGTAATAAAGTTCACAAACTCCATTTCATTTCTTTCTTCACCATGTTGCCTGATAATATAAAAACGTGTCACATCCCTTTGATTTGTAGCTTGTGTGTTTGTGAAATAGCTTCTCCGCAAACAACCTGATGAAGTCAAGGAATCAGCGAGACTTTTTTCAAAGCCCAGATCTATTTCCCAGGAAATATTCATGAGCATAAACATTAAAATGTCCAATGTGGTGCAATATTGGTAATTACACAAATAGGAAAACGTCAAAGTATCATTGTATTGAATGGAGTAGGAATTTCTAGACTTGCTGCTTGCGTTAAAAGCAGTGACCCTAAATTACACAGGTGGGATGGCATTTCCAGATTTTTGAAATACTAAGATATCAAAAAATGCCACATTAGTCCTATGTAATTGAAAAATGGCTATCTGCTCTTCCACAGCTTTCCCTAATTTAGGTGTCTTTGCGATATGCAAAATATATTCATACCTGATCCATTTCAGCAGCCTGTTTTCTAATGAACATGTTTGTGGTTTGGTTTGACAGACACTTCCCTAAAAGTCATTCTTTTGCAGCCATTATATGGGGAGAAAACAATAGCAGTCAATCACAGATGCCGTTTAAATTGCTGGTAACCACGTTTCCAGGTAAATAACGGCCACTTTTTATAGGTGTGTGGTGTTGAGGTCACCAGCTATAGTGTGTGGTGTTGATATCACCAGCTATTTTCATCATTATTCATCATTTTGAGTCTCTGTGGAGTGATTTTCAACATATGGTGGTATCACAGCATCTTTAGAGGATATGACAAAATACCAATGTTTCTCCTATGAAATAAAATAATCACAAACAAGCTCTGGCCGGTGTGGCCCTATTGGCTGGGCATCAGCCCATGCACAGGGAGGTGACGGCTCAGTTCCTAGTTGGGGCACGTGCCCGGGCTGCAGGCTCGATCCCAGGTGGGGGGCATGCAGGAGGCAGCGCATGGATTTTTCTCTCTTTCCTCTCTCTCTAAAATCAATAAAAACATTTTGAAAAGAAAATGACAAACAAAATATTTTGTCTAAAATTCAAGGGACTCAGACTTCAGGTTATGAATCCTGCTCTAGACTTTGTTTTAAGCCTTCCTTATAATGGCAATTGGGTTAAGATACGCCAAAAAAAGATGCTGTGAAGGACGGCAAGGCATTTGCCATTTTCTTCAGAACCAGTGAGTAGTGAAGGTGGTTTGATCAGGGTGCAGGCATAAGAAAGTGAGAAAACTAGGAAACAAAGTCAATTAACCCTGGAGATTGAAGCATGTTTTGTATATCTATGTGGAAAGGAAAAAAAAAGATATTACTCCTTAGTAACGTCTGACATTTGGGGGGGGGAGGGCTGCATGATTGCAGCCCCGCAGGCTGCTGGGCTGCGGACCACGGGAACAGCCGAGTGCCACCAGGGTGTGCGAGAATCCGCTAACAGGAAAAATGACCGCAATAAAATAGAAACAGAGGAAATAAAGACAATGCAATGCAAGGTGCGATAAAGCATTTAAAAGCTATTATTAACATTCTCTGAGAAATGAGATTACATCAGTAACAAAGAACAGAGTGTTTTTGAAAAGAAGCAATGGGAGACAAGAAGCTCTTTAAAAATAGCGTAGCAAAAATTAAAAAATGAAATAAAATAAAGGGAAAAAAGGAAAGATTCTGTTTTGTGTTTCAAATATGCCTTTTTTTAATTGTGTCTGGCACCTAACAAGTTAAATGCCTGTGAGATATTAGAAAATATACAGATGGATGTTTCTCAACCATCATAAATTGAAGATACCACAAGTCAAAAATGCATTTAGTACATTTAACACGCCGAACACTGTAGCTTAGCCACCTTCAAACATGCTCAGACCACGTAAATTAGCCTGCGGCTGGGCAAAATCATCTAACACAAAGCCTGTTTTATAATAAAGTGTTAACTATCTCGTAAATTATTACACATATTGCTTTCATACCATTGTAAAGTCAAAAAAAACCTTAAATTGTACCATTGGAAGTCAGGAGCTATCTGTACTGGTCTCTGACCCCAGTTCCTGGCACAGAGCACCTAAAAACCCCTGTAATTTCCTAAATGATGAGAGAGCATTGGAGCATCTTTTGTTCTTTGACTCTGCTTCCTGACACAGGGCTCCTGAAACCCTTGTCATTTCCTGGGTGATAGAAGTACTTTTGTTCTAATGAGGAGACTCTGGGCAGGCTTTTGGATGAGGGCTGCTCACCAGAAAGGCCAAGCTATGATTAGAAGCTTGGAATTTTTCAGCCCTGCCCTTCAGTCCCTAGCTGGGGAGAGGGGCTGGAAATGGAGTTAGTAACTGATCATGCTTATGTGAGGATGTCTTAAAAATCCTGGAAGTATGAGGTTTGGAGCACTTCTAAGTCAGTGAATACATTCATGTACTGAGACGGTGATGCATACCAACTCCAAGGGGGCAGAAGCTCCTGAGCTCAGGAATCCCCCAGACCTTGTACTATAAATCTCTTCATATCTTTTAATAAACTGGTAAACATAAGTAACTGGTTTCCTAAGTTCTGTGAGCTGCTCTAGCAAATTAATCAAACCCAAAAAGGGTATTGTGGGAATCTCTGATTTATACATTATGGGTCAGGAGCACAGGGACAACAGGGACTTGCAAGGTGTCTGAAATGGAGTGGGAACTGAGCCCTTAAATCTATGGGATCTGATGCTGTCTCCAGGTAGACAGCGACAAAATTGAGTTAAATTGTAGAACACCCAGCTGGTATCCCAAACAGCTGCTTGGTGAGGGAAAACCCTACACATTTTGTGATCAGAAATGTCTTGAGTACAGCAGGTAGTAAAGGAGAAGCACAGGAGGTAGACTGGGTTTGTTTTTTCCTAAACAATACCCCACTCTACCTATCACTACCAACTGCACATTTTGTATGCATACATTATTAAAAGAGATTCTCAGGTCATTCGATTGTATAGCCATAATTTAGATTTCTAGTTCTCAGGCCCATGTGCCAAAAAGAATCCTTAAGAAAATATTCTATAGTTAATTCTACATGCTTGCCTCACCACCTGGACTGTAAACTTCTGGAGAGCAGAAGTCAAATTTCCTTGACTTATACCTAATAATTCACACACGCAGTACATTTTTGGGCATAACTGGGTGCTGTAAGGAATCTTTTTTAAAAATATTCTTAAGTATTTCAAAGCTCTCTAAATTTAGGACAGAAGAGACAGGGGGATATACTCAAATGAGTGTTAAACATATGATGGAAGATATACTAAAAGAATAAGGAATATAGTCACTACTTTTGAGTTAAATAATGGCAGTAAATTCAATGAGGGGGGAAAGTATGTTATTTCAAGGTGAAAACAATGGAAACATTTGGAAATACTAGGCTCATTTAATCAGCAAAGGATTTATGATACTTGCTAAATAGAGCATTAAGATAGATGGATGCCCTGGGGTTTTCTGCCACCACACAACTAATATTTATCACTGGCCCACCATGTGCTAAACACTGTTCTAGATGTACATGAGATGAAGAGATCTAGAGGCAAACAAAACAGAGCATCTATCTTCAAAGAGCGCAAAGTGTAGCAAGACCAGATTAAAGTAAAACATGGTAAACCCTTTCCTTGGGGGATATACAGACACATTTCAGCCTGGAGGAAAAATATGGATCAGAATAAGATTTTAGAAGAAGTCAACCTAAGCACACTCTTGAAGACAAATCAGAAAGACAAAAGGGAAAGAGTTATTCTGAGTGAGAGCGATAAACCATCCCCTTTTGCCTGGGAATGACGGCTTGCCTGGGATGGGGGAGACTTTTGGGGCTAAAACCAGGTAAGTTCAGGAACACATTAGATATCCCAGTCTAAGCAGAAGGAACAACCTGTTTGAAAGATAAAAGAAAAATATGTGTGTGTGTGTGTGTGTGTGTGTGTGTGTGTGTGTGTGTGTGTGTGTATGAGACCTAAAGAATTACAGAGTTCTGGAGTGTACATAAAGAAGACAAACAATAAATTAAAATGTAGGGAGCTAATCATTCTAAGAAGCATTATATACCATATAAGAGTTTGGAGTATAATTTTAAATCAATGGAGGATCACTGGTGGGTTTTGCTGAAAGGAGTGAAATGTTCTGACTTGTCTTTGGAAAGATCATTCTGACTGCACTGGGGAAGATAAATTAGAAAGTTAAGATAAGAGGAAAGCGAACTGGTTAGGGAGCTGCTATATTAGTTCTTGAAAACAGAAAAAGACAAAGAGAAACATGGTAGCTTTAACAAGAATATACAGGGGAAGATAAGTTCCAGAGATATTTAGGCATTCAAAATGATAAGATTTAAATACTTATATACAGGGTGGGGCACGATAGGTTTACAGTTGTGAGTACACAAAGCCCAGTTTATTCTTGTATCATTCATTAATTATCATATTATTTTCCGTACAAACAACTGTAAGCCTTCTTTTGCCCCACTCTGTGTGAAGGGTCAATGACTCAAATGTCTCTGGTTTAATAGCTCAACAAATGGAAGTTTCATTCACCAAGAATGGAAATATAAAAGAAAGAACAGGCTTTGAGGTACAGACACTTGGGGAGGGGAAGATCATGAATTTTGTTTGATATGTTGAGTGTAGTACCCCCATAGATGATCCCAATAAAAGCAGCAGCAGGTGAATATTAAAAATATTCACTTGCCCATGACTGAGCTTTAAGATAGAGACAAACAGAACCTCTAAACTAGAGTGGTATCAAGGAACAAAGGCAGAGAAGAATGTCAAGAAGGAAGTGATTGGTCAGTTTTGAAAGCTGCAGAGATCAAAATGATAAGTCTAAAATGTGCCCAAAGGTCTTGGTGATTTGGGGTAAATTAGAGACCTTTTCCAGACCAGGCATGGTGTGGAGATGGTGACTAAAACTTTATAACAATGAATAAAAATGTCATAAAGCAGGAAAAGACATTATAAGCTAATCTTTCAAGAAGCTTGGCTTAAACAATACCTTTTGGCTCCAGCCTCAAGAAAGTAACATTCTGTTGGAAATTAAGTCATGGAGAGTCTGCCAACAAACAGCATTTTTAGGCATCTGTCCTCCAACACTCTCTATAATACCTTTGGTTGTGCAACTTAGCAATCAATAAAATGTGTTTAATGAGAGGATGCCCCCCCCCAAAAAAAAAACTATCAATATTTGCATTGTATAAATATATTTTTAAGTCAAGGTTATGGTTAGTTGAAGGTTGAACATTGCTAAGAAAAACTAGCATTGCTTATGTTATATCCAAGGCAGGGAAAACTATTTCCTACTATTGAAAAGAGCCTATGAACAGCTCTAGAGGCAAAAATGGATTTTCCAAGTGATTTATTCTGCTTAAGTTTATCAAAAGTTGTACAGTACAACAAACTCTTTGATTTCTAGTAAACACACACACACACACACAAACAAAAAAAAACACCCCTGGAATCTGTACAAATTGAAACAATTGCCCTTTATTTCTAGAGATGGCAGCTCCAGGTGGCAAATGGGATTTGTTTTCTCCAACCTAAGTCACTAGAATTATACTTTTGGTAAACTGTCTCCAAATTTTCCCTTATTGTCAGATTGTAGATGCCTGAATAGCCTAGGGCATGCTGCAATAACAAACAGCCCCAATTTTTCAATGAGTTAAACAGGAAAGATTTATTTCTTACTCATGTTATATGTCCATAATAAGTCAACAGGGGGTTCTGCTCATCAAATCATTCAGAAACCCAAACTCATAGAACACCTACCATTTCAAACATTGCAAAGCAAAAGGGGGATCTAGTGAGACTTGCAATCAGCCATAGTATGAAATGTCACCTCTGCTCAGAAATATTTACCTAGAACTAGTCACATGGTCCAAACCCAGATATAAAAAGACCATGAGATATGGAATTCAATCTTATCATGAGCCCAAAAGGTGAACAGATATATTGGGAGAATTTTGTTAATGATTACCACACAAATTATACTGATTAGACCTGCATCTTTTCACAAGATATATATACACATATATATACATTCTTATGTATGTATGTATGTACGTACATGTATGTATAGCAATGAGAATTATATGATACATTTTCAAGTTTTAAAGGACCACCTTGAGTAATTGTTTCCATATCACCACATTAACACCTTTATTTATCTACTCAGATGTCCTAATCAAACCAGAAACCCTCAAGAAATCCAAGGCATATTTTTAAATATTCCTGTAAATGGGTTTATTTGCGCTCATGTGCGGCACACACGCTCACTAATCATACCCAAAGAGACATCATGTCTTTTTAAATTATGTAACAGAAAGATAAAATTATTTTCTATAAAAATAATTGGATACTTGATGCTCAGGATATGCAATTTCCACATTTCACCAGCAAATGAGTACCCTTCTTTGATAAAGGGATAATCAAGGTTTAATTTTCACTTGGGCAGAGAGAAAGGAAAAGGGAATGTTTCATGAACTCTTACTGCCAGAAGCCTTCTCCCTGAGCAGTTCGCTCTAGCTATTGTTTTAATTGATTGGATCCTTTCCAGACATCTTAAGTTTATTTAGTGAAGCAGTAGAAGAAATGCAATGTTTTGACCTTGACCTTATAGTAAGAATTCCTTTACATTTTTTTCCTCCAAAAGCCTGTATTCTCCCAAAGCTTTATTTTACTGCAATCATATATTTCTTCAACAAATTCCGAATCCTTCGCAACTTACAAATAAATTACAAAATGAAGTTATTAATGGCACATTTGGAAATTCTGTTCGTATGCTCAGACCAATATTTGTTGGCAGTTTTTCTATGTAGCTCCTTCCAGTCTCTCTTGTCCACCCATATTTCTCTCTCAGCTCATTCAGTTATTTTTCAAACTAAGTCCCACCGATAGTTTCAAGATAACAATGGTTTTCTATTTACTAATTTATTCAGAGCCAATGAGTAGAAGCAACCCTTTTTCCAAAGCAAAACTTGCCTTTTAGAACAAAGCTTCCTTTCTGCGTTTTCCTTTCTAAATCAGGACACTGCTCTGAGCATCTCAAGGGAACGAGTTTCTAGAGTTAGTTTTCCCTCTTGTTTTGAACTTGTAAACTGAATCAGCTCTCCCCAGAGCTGCCCATTGGGTTCTAGGTGCTGTGGTACTTAGATTCTTATGGATTCAGGCATAGCCTAAATTTGTCTAAATCCCTCAAGCTAACATTAAATAAATAATTTAACCAGACAGTTCTTCTTAAGGGTGGACTTATTTTCTTTTCTTCTTTTTTAATATGTCTTTATTGATTTCAGAGAGAGAGAAAAGGAGAGGGAGGGAGAGATAGAAACATCAATGATGAGAGAGAGTCATTAATGGGCTCCCTCCTGCACGCCCCCTGACAAGGATTGAGCGGGGCATGTGCCCTGACCAGGAATCGAGCCATGATATCCTGGATCACAGGTCTATGCTCAGCTGCTGAGCCATGCCAGCCTGGCAGGGTGAACTTATTTTCAAATTAAAGCGAAATGGGCAAAGTTAACCCTTAAACCAACATTAAAATGTTAAATAGGTTTGTCCCCCATGTGCATAATTAGCATGGGTGATGCTAGTGAAGCCTAAGCTTCAGAGAAAGTCCCTAGCACTGCTGTTCTAAGAGCATTTATTCTTCCTCTTAAAGAGGGTCTCAAGACTGCATAAGCTTCATGCCCCACAAAATCTGGATCTACCCCTACATATACTATTAAAAGAGATGCAAATCTCTTGGTAAATGGTAACACACATAAAAAGAAATAGTCAAAGAGAGAGGGAGAGAAGCTCTTCTTGATTTTGAAAGAATATTATGGAAAATGACCAAAATTTTGGACACCAATACCTGCAAATAAGATGACCAAATGAACAAACCTAAATGGGTGCAGGAGGCAGCTGATCAATGTTTCTCTTTTATCGATGTTTCTGTCTCTCTCTCCCTCTCCCTTCTTCTCCCTCTAAAAAATCAATGACAACATATTTTTAAAAGGAGCATAGAATGTTTTAAAGAACTAATCCAGTATTTTAAATTACCAGGCATGGAAACTGGTACAACAAAAATTATTATATATACAGATAAACTGAATTCCTTTTTACAGCTTTTAATGTGAATAGATGGCAAATTCCCTCTTCTTTTTCTTTTCCTTATTTGGTGTTGACTTTAAGGATTGCAAAAGCTTCTGAAACAATCCATTGAAGGTCAAGGCTGAGTCAGAGTCAGCACTAGCAAAGCAGCAGGAGCAGTGTAACGAAACCATTAAGACAGAATTTCCACAAGGAACTCAATGTTTGTACAGGGGGTAATTTCTAAAACAGCAGTTCATAATCATGAGGGTATCAGTCTCTCTTTGAGACTCTAATGCACACTATGAATGTTCCATCCAGAAAAATGGGTAATCATATTTTTGCATATGAACCAAGGGGTTCTTGGGCCTTAGCTCATGGGAACTTAGCTAACACAAACCTTTGATTTGTCATCTAGAGATTATTATATATTATTCTTTGGTTCCAATGGAAGTGGTATCTAGCAGCCATATCAAATTTTTGGTTATTTATTTATTTATTTTAAATTTTATGTATTTATTTTTTTAATCCTCACTCTCGGACATGCTTAGAGAAAGGAAGGAGAGGAGAGAGAGAAACATCCATGTGAGAAAGAAACATTGATCAGCTGCCTTCCATACATGTTCCAATTGGGGATCAATCCTGCAAACCAGTTATGTGCTCTGACCGGGAACTGAACCGGCAACATTTCAGTGCATAGGACATGCTCCACCAACTGAGCCACTCTGACCAGGCTTGGTTATTTATTATATATGAAAGACACACCTTCCCTCTGAATAACCCTTATATAACTTACTGCAAAAAAACCTGACATGTAGCTATCACCCAGATGTTCAACTTAATTTGTTTACTTATGTAAGAGAAATAATCTTTCTTTTATTTTTAGTTTTAAGAAATTATTTCTGTAACATAAATGAGCCTAAAAGAGAACAGGGGAAGCATAGAACATGGTAGAAATGGAAGGAAAGACGAGAGTGCCAAGACCAGCCTGCCTCATCAAATCTCTTTGATGTTTGTGTTGAGATCTCTGTGTTGAATGAAATTTTTGAAGTTTTTATGAATACTGGTGGTGAGAAAAAACAGAATAAAGAGTTCAATTAACTAAACAACTTAGTTCTTTTGTCAGGACTTTATCTCCCCTCTTACTGGGCCTTAAATCATCTTCCCAGTCTCATCAATGAGCACTGAGGGACCCATGCCCTGGAATTAATCCATGCTCTATCAAGAGCATCTACAAAAGTTTCTCTCTAAAGCTGGCACACATGTCTACTCCCCAGGTTGTTGCTTCATTTCTATCTTGTTGGAGCCCAAGTGCTTATGCTGCTGGCTATAGGCTGACCTTATTCTCTCACCCTGCCCTCCTGTCCTCATGATTTTTTTAAAATTATTTCTTTCCTTGACTTATTGTACAATAATTATGTTCTCTTGCCTCCTGCCAAGTTAGCTACTTCCTTGCTTTAGATCCTAACTCTGTGCTGTTCCCTAATCCCGAAATGACTACTTGATTTTGGCCCACCTCCTCGTCTGACTCCCAGTGGTACCAGCATGTGGACAGACTCATTCCCATTCACACACACCCAGGGGCACACCTTCACTCAATCTCACAATCAACCACACCCAGGCCCCCGCCTTCGCACAGTCACTCACATCTGGTCCCGACCATTTACAATCACTAGCCCCACTCACGATTACACAATCATTCACAACAGTCCCATTCACTGGCAGCCCTACTTACTCCCACAGAATCCCACTCACACTTCTTCACATTCACAACCGATCACCCCACTGACCTCCAATCAGTCCTGTTGAGTCTTATTCAGCCCCACACACACACACTCACTCAAGTCAACTCACTCACAGTCACGGTCACACACACATTCAGTCCTTGTCCCTCATAAACTCACAATCCCTCATACTCCAACACAGAGCCACATTCACACTCTTCATATTCACACACCCAGTCACCAACTAGTCACACAAAATCCCAGGCTCATTTCTAGTCACACTCAGTCGCATTCACACCTAGTCATACTCGGCCCAACTCCCACCTGGTCACACTCTGTCCTGCTAACTCTCAAAGAACCCCACTCTCTCCTACCCCCTCTCAGGCATTTGCTGTCACGCTCACTCACCTCATCAATGGAGACACGCTCCTCTGTATTCACTTACAGTGGCTCAATCATAGCACTCACACAGACTTTCCCCATCTCACACACAAGTCATCCTAGTCTATCTGGCTCTTAGAACAAAAGACCATAAACTGGGTGACCTAACAGCAATGAACATTTACTTCTCATAGTTCTGGGGGCTGGACATCCAAGATCAAGATACTGGCAAATTTGGTGTCTGGTGAGAGCCCTCTTCCTGATTCTTAAAAGGTGTCCTTTGCTGTGTCCACACATGATAGGAGAGGCCAGGGAGCTCTCTGAAGTATCTTTCATAAGGACACTAATTAAATTCATGAGGTTGATTAAGCACCTCCTAAAAACTCTACCTCCTGATACCGTCACATTGAACACTGAAAATTAGATTTCAACACATGAATTTTTTTTCTATGTGATGCAAAAATCTTATATTGGATCTTGGGAAGTGATCATCTGCCCCCTTTATTCATAATGCTCAACATTCAATGTGTTTTAATTCATAAATTTCAAAAATACAGAAGAACCTACTATACACCAGGCATTCCACTGTGTGCCAATGGACAATGGTGAATGTGAAGTATGAAATCCTCTCCTCATGAAGATTTCACTCTGTAAGGGCAGGGGAAATAGAAGAGAAGGAAGCAAAGAAAAGAAAGCAGTTTCAGATCATCATAAATGCTCAGAATGGGGGCTGCAAGATGCTCTTGGAGAAAGTGACAGAGAATGAAACATAAGAAGTAATATGAAACATCCTAGAAAGAAGACCCAAGGCAAATGTGATAGCCCTGAGAAGGGAAAGAGCTTGGCATGTTAAAGTGAAGGGGTACCAGAAAGCCACAAAGTGGATCTCCACCGTAGTGTTAAAAATGGGGAGCACGCACTTTTGACCGTCACATGATAGCCTTGGGGTGTTGCTACTATTTCATGAATAGAAACCAAGGATGCTGAGCATCTAGCACTGTATGAAACAGCCCTTCTCCAGAACAAATTTTTTCTACCCAAAATTTCAATTTTCCTACCCAAAATTGATAAAGGGAAGGTCAGAGAGCTAAACGAAGGGTGCATTAGATAAGGCTTCGTGGCCACAGTTAAAAGTGTAAAAAAGTGCAACAGAAGTCATTAGGTATCCTGTAAGCAGGAAAATGTTTCCCAAAATCCTGATTTAGAGGATTCTTCTCATACTTGACTCTAACTCTTTGTAATTTCCACGTCAATTCCTACTACCACAAAAGGAAGCCCTAGAAATGTTCTGAATCCCCACCTTCACACTCCATTACACCCTGGTCTGGGACCACTTCTGTACCATTAGAGGGAATTCCACAATTCATAGATCCATATTGCAAGTGAAAATGAAATACGTTCCTCCCATTTCCTTGTTGTTCCCACTTTATCTTTGTTCCTAGTTCTTAGTAACTGGCTGCTAGGACTCAGTCCCCATCTTCTATTCCAGATGATTGCTTCTACTTGGATAGAGTGCCTACAGTGGATAACTGCCAGGAACCCTCTTTCTCCTAAGACTGGATGCTACTTCTACTTGGTTCTTGCCCATACTTTCAAGCACTTGAATCCTGCCCATGAACCCTGGGCTCACAGCAGATGTTCTATTACTTCTAACCAGACTTTCCTAATGCCCACCATATGGCTACCTGGCTGCATACCCATGCATCGTCTTGTTACCAGACATGTCTATGTTCATACTGTGCCCATCTGCTGAGACACCCACAAGGCAAGCAGGCCACTGTAGCAAGAGCAGTAACTTGGGAGTCAAATCACTGCTGGGTGTGAGTCCTGTACCATAGCTTAGTAACTGTAGAGTTCTTTTTAACCTCTTAGAGCCTTAGTTTTCTAAAACAACATTGATTGTGATGCTAATAATGGTAATTAATAAGTAATAAATATAATAAGTAAATGAACATGACAATGGCATCCAAATGCAACTACTGTTATCATCTCTATTCATAACCATTGCTGGACTTGCCTAATAAAAACTGAAAGTTTACACCTGTCACCAGGCACGTTGGATCCTGTGCCCTCCCTGCCCTGTTTCCTCCTGAAACCTCTGCTCCAGGTGCTGAGTGTGCCGGCGTACAGGTTCTGGTCCCCCGTTATTGAAGAACTGAGCTAGAGACATGACCCTGAATCAGTCTAGCTACTGAGTTAATTGAGTCACAGAAGACTATTGGGCAGGAAGGTGTGGGTGTACACAAGAAGAGGTACATGCGCAGAGGTATTCTTGGAATGCTAAAAAGGTAGGACAATCGCTGAGGCTAAAGCTAAAGGGAGACAGGAGAAAATAGCAGGGAGTCAGGAGGGAGAGCGAAGGAACTCTTATCCTCAGTTATTCTGACGTTCTGGGCTTGGCCTACATTAGCAGGACCTGTGTGCAGATCCTCATTTTGCTTTGGCTGTAGAGGCCTCTCCTGGTGGGATTGCCGGAATTTTATAACCCACCATTCCACTCCTCTCCCTCCTGTGGTCCTAACTGATGGGGAGGAAGGGAACGACTCAGTAAAATTAGCTCCCTTCATACAACACAGCTGCTTCTCTTCACAGAGATTTACTTTTCACAAGTAATATACGTTGCTTTCAATTACTGCAGGCTATTGCTGGGGGACGGGGGAGGAAAGAATTGGAGACAAGATTGCTTGGGAGTGTTCTAATGTGTTTGTTGAAACAGGTGGCCCGAGAAACTGCTGACTCGAAGCGAGCCCACAGCTGCTTTCAGCTGGCTTGTCTGGTGCAGAAGCCTCACTGGACCTGGACCTGGACCTGGACCAGGCGTAACCCAGGTGCACCAAGTGAGCAGCTGTCTCTACGTTAATTAGGGGAAGGAAGTGTTCACCAATTTGAAAAATAATATTATAAGAACCAGAATGCAAAGGGATGGTTTCATTCCACTTCATTTTACTATGTACTATAAACAGTTAATAAAAACACACTGATTGAGTCATCTTGATTCCTTAGAGGGTTTTCACCTGTTGCTGACCAGTGCTTCTGAACTTTAATATGCACACAAATCCCTTGGGGACCTTATCAAATTTCAGATGCAGATTCAGTAGGTTTGGGATGTGCCTGAGATTCTGTATTTCTAACAAGCTCCAGGTGAAGCCAGGTCTGTTGGTCCACAGATGACACTCAGAATAGCAAGACTGCCAACCACACAGCACTGCAGAATATAAGATTGGTCAAAACAGGCTGTCAAATGTTATAAATGGTCAATCAGAAAATGAAAGTAAGCTACATACTGATGAGGTTTTAAAGAACATTGAATAACTAAAGAAGTCATTCATATTAATGCTTTAAAATTTCCCTTTTGACTTCTTAGACTTCGGATCATACACCATGGGCTTAAAAGTACCCATTACAATTATATCGGAAATGGCTTAGTGTATGAATATTTAAATTTCTGAGAAATTTACAGCTTTTTATTATTACTTTGACCACACAATCCAGCAACCAAGGGATTCTTTAAATTATTGAATTCAGCAATTTAACAATATGCGAGTTTTTAGAAAAGCTTTTTCTTCCACTTTGGCAAAATGTTTAATTCTGAGGCATTATATAAGTCAGTAGAAATTAAGGCAAATATCAATGGGAATTGATACAGAAATTGGGTGCTGAGAAAGGACACAAAGACAGTTCACTGAATGTGCCATAAATGATAGAAAAAGATATTTGGAAATATTAAATCGATGTGCTTTCAATCTTCTCCCTGTCCCCCAACAGCAATTTCATCATCATCACTCTGAAAAAGAGTCAAAGATGAAAGCAGGAAGTTCGGGGGGGGGGGGGGGGACACTTGGTAACGCAGCACTGGCGGGGGAAGGGGGGGCATGAGAGGAAGAAGGAGCAGAGCAGATGTGTGCCCCGCCCTCCCTTTCAGCCAGCGCGGGAGGCATGGTAAAAAGACAGAGGGTCAAGGCGTTTTGACCCATTTCTCCCTGAGACAGCGAGGTGACGATTTAACCCACCATGCTCAGGTCAGCATGGGGGTGGCTGCTCCAGGGGAAGGGGCATTCATCAGTGTTGGTCAGAGATCTAAGGCTTGCTCTTATCTGGAGGCTACCTCAGCTCCTGAGAGGCTGAGATTTCCACATGCACTGTGGATCATGATGACCGGAAAGAGACAGGGCTGCAGCAGAGGTCAAATGGCCCGGAGGCTGGGAGCAGCAGGCAAGGCCAGAGCTGTGAGTGAAATCAGTTGCAAGCAAGATTTCATGGAGGCTCATAGGACCATCAAGGCAAGGGGATTCTGGGTCTTCAGGAAATCCTCAGGAGCATAAATGAACCAGAGCAGAGACCTCAACTTGACCTGAGCCAACCTTAGAGACAGGTGAGGAAAACTGCAGTACCAGGACCTGCCCGTGGCTCCTGAGGCCCCCACAATTCTTTCTTGACACCATCCAGCCATGTCATCTCCAGCTCCATACACCCCAATACCAATCTGGAAAGTAAACATGAGAGAGAGGTAAAAATCTGAAAGATAAGGGCTTGATCTAAAAGACTAAGTTACCTGAAGAGCCTGAATAAATTAATGGGTTAAAATGACTAAATATGGGTGTTTTATTTCCACCCTCTCACTAGAGAGAAGGGAGGTCTTAAAGAAAAAAATCAAATCTACAGAACATTTACCTATTACTCTTTTTCACAGCTCCGTGTGGTGCGAGTTTAATTTGCAAGCCTGCTTCACCCATAATGAATTACTGCATTCAGTCAGCACACAACCTCACTCTGGGGTGGAAATATCAAGTTTTGTGTCTCTGTTCTATCATCTCTCCTCCCCTGGCTCTACTCATCTCTGGGCTAAGCTCCACAGGCCTCTACTGCTAATTGTTAGGAGCCCTTACTGCCATAGCCTGAAACTTGAAGGTGGGCCCCACAGCCTGTGTCCATCCAGTCTTGAGGCCACTCCAGGATCTGCCCTGGCTTTGAAAACGTGTGTGACTTCAATAAATCAACAAACAACAAGTGCTAGTGAGGATGTGGAGAAGGGAGAACCCTTGTGCACTGTTGGTGAGAATGCAGATTGGTGCAGCCACTGTGGAAAGCAGCATGGAGATACCTCAAAAAACTAAAAATGGAGCTGCCTTTTGACCCAGCAAATCCACTTAAAGGAATTTATCCAAAGAAACCAGAAATAGTAGTTCAAAAGAACATATGCACTCCTATCTTCACTGCAGCCTTATTTACAGTAGCCAAGATTTGGAAGCAGCCCAAGTGCCCATCAGTAGGTGAATGGGTAAAACTACTACTCAACCATAAAAAGAAGGAAAATTTTACCCTTTACAACATCATGGATGGACCTAGAGAACATTATGCTAAGTGAAATAAGCCAGTCAGAGAAAGGTAAGTACCATATGATTTCACTCATATGTGGAATTTAATGGACAAGCTGAACTAACAAGCAAATTAGAGCCAGATTCATAAATAAAGAGCAGGCAGACAGCTCTGGTAGGGAGGAGGGGTGTTGCTGGGGGTGGGTGGAAGGAATGAGGCAAAAAGAAAATAAAAAGAGAAAGAACTCGTGGACACAGACAACAGAGTGGGTGATTGCAGCGGGGAAGGGAGTAGGTGGAAGGAGAAGAGGGGATAGGGGGGATAAATGGTGATGGGGGAAAAATAAAATAAAATAATAAAAAGAAAATTTTTGTGACTTAATTTCCTGAGTTTGTTCAGGGAACAGAATCAAAAGGACAGAAGCTTCAGAAAGACTCTGTGTTGAATTCTGCTTGGGCCCTTGATCACCCATCTGGCTGTGGGCATGCCACTCTCTAAGTGCCCTTCTGTAAAGTGGAGCTAATAATGCCGACTTTTAGGGCCATTACAAGGATGAACAATAAATCACTAAATGAGGGCCCCATTATTCCAGTTCCTTCCACTGTGCCCAGAGCCCTGTAACATGGGAACATGGAGCTCTATTCCATGTATCACCGGCTGCCCACCTGTTCTCCTTCCTCCTGAAGGGGTGCAGGGGGTGCTCTGCTTTGCCACCTAGACTCCCTTCGGGACTGAAAAATTCCCCCCACTGATGGCAGACAGCTTCGGCCTTTTACGGGATTTTCCTCAGCAAAGTCATAGCCTCTTCCCAGAGGAGCAGCCTGTATCCAAAGACTGGTGGGTGCAGGGGGACGAAGGGCAGTCCCACCAGCCCAGGCCAGGGAAACTGCAAGATCACCCCAGCCTCAGAGCAGGGCCAGCCCAGGGAGGTTTTGCGTGACTGCACCACAGCCCAACTTTCCCCTCAGCCCAGACCTGCTTCCTTACCTTTACCCCATAAATACAGATCCCAAGAGCCCCGCCCCCCGCCACACACCCAAACATCCCGCACACCAAACTCTGGCCCAGAGTTGGCCTCCTGGGGAACCATCTGGTGACAGTGAGTTACCACATTCCCTGCTCAAACCCATTCACCTAGCTATTATCGTTGACACTGTTCAGTCGTCCTGATACAAAATAAACATTCCTAACCCTGTTGGCCACTATTTTTGGACACTGCTACATGTCTTAGTCAGTGCAATCATTCAGTGCCAGTCCTTCCTTCCTAAGGGCCTTTCTTCCTCAGCCTGCCCACCAGCCAGGCGCATCCCGGAGAGGCCACTACGTACACAGTGGCTTTAGTGCACTTGCCACCTGAACTGGTGGCCAACACAGACATAGCCTTTAGTTTTCCTTTGACCCAGGACAAAATTTACAACTGCACAAAAAGGTTTTAACGTCATTGTCCCTACAGTTATGTGAATAAACCATGTTTGGCTGTATGAAGTTGTCAGTTCCCCTACACAGACCAAGTACCTGCTTATTTATTGCCTTGCTGTACACAAATGGACCATTTTAGGAAATGAACAGGACATCTATGCTCTAGAAACTGCAGTACAAGCTGTGCCCAATTTGCAGATAGGTTGTTCTTCCTGAGTTGATCTGCAAATTGGTTATTTGGAACTAAGAATGCATTATCCCAGAAGCAGGGCTATACATTATGGCCAGCTTCACGGCGTCACCCACAAAGCCCTAGTAAACTCGCAGCATAATTAAAATGACACTGCCTTTAATAATGGACTGTTCTTTATGAGGAATATACCCTTCACAGGGCATAGGAGGGAAACCATGTGGCACCAGGAACACGGATCTCTCTTGCTCAGAGTTATATTCCTCTCTGTCATACATTTGCTGTAATTATCCATTTTCAAGGTGGCAACCAGTTCAGGCAATAAGGCTGGCCCTTCTCCTTCCTCTCCTCTAGAGCTTGAACTTAAATATAATGTCGGCCTGATGACCTCTGGCTTCTAGCAGATTATAAGCAAAATACAGAGGCTCCAAGAATGTTTCTTGATTCCTGGGCCACAAAGGGACCCTTCTCTGACACAGCATTGCAGATACGTAGACCGAGAGTTACCAATATATTGGCAAAAGAGTAAATCCCAAAGAAACATCATTATTTCTTGTGCATAAGCCTAACAAAAAAATGGTTGAGGTCAGGGAGCCTAACCTCTGGTTTTCATATATCCCCTAACAATTTTACTTTGTCATATAGATGAAAAAAAAAAAAAAAATCCTTCTATAATGATATTTTTACAAGACTTCCTAAAGAAAAATAAGTATATCTGTGGCCTAATGCAGCATTTTCTTCAACAACATCCACATCACATGCAAACTTGTTAGAAATACTGATTTTGGATACCACCCCACACCTATTAAATAAAAAACTCTGAGATTGGGACCTAGCTCTCCAGGTTATTCTATGTACACTGAATTTTGAAAACCACTTGATCTAGATTTTGAAAAAATGATGTAAGAAAACCAAGATTAATTTCTTTTAACAAGGAAATGATTAGAAACACTGTAATTATTTTTCATGTAATATAAAATATTACCTATGAGAGAGCCAATTTCAACTCAAAAAGATGTTTATTCCATGTCTTCTATGTGCAGGCCATCTTGTCTGCTAAGGAAGGTTAAAGTGTAAGGGGTTACACAGTGAGTGAAGTGCAAGTCAAGGAACCTGCAACCTTATGAGGTTGAAGGTAATAAGGAGTAACTAATACCAGAGAGGTTATTTGTAGTTTTATAGAAAATGTATAAACAAAATGCCTTGGGGGGGGATAATTTTAGAGGAAAAAATTAGAAAAAGCTTTGAGGCAACATCAGAGTAGGGTCTTAAAAGACAGGTATATATTCTTACAATAGATGCAACGCTGTGGGGAGGGAATGGAATACCCCATGGAATTGGTGGAGGGCAACGTTTCCCAGGAAACAATATGACCAAAAGCCAAAGTGCACAAAAGCATTGTGCAAAGCTTCCTCCAAGTTATGTCATTGATAGGGTACCACTGTGATTATATAAATTCTCTTCAACTCTTAGGGCAGTGGGGTGAAGACTGGAGCAGCCAGAGTCCCAAGCCAATTACCCATCATTGGTAGTTGTGTGCCTTTAGTCCCTTCTGAGTTACTAACCCATGCCTGCATGTACCAAGATACCACAGATCTTGTTCAAGCGATCAAGATGAATGCATAGAGTTTAGGGCAGGCACTGTGCACATAAGGTAAGGAGACAGGGCGTTTGGGGTGCCATACTGAGTAGACTGGATCTTATTGAGGACACAATATTGTGTTTGAAGTAGAAAAAAGACATGATTTTCCTTGGGTTGTAAAATTATCATCACACAATATATAGATTGGTTTAGATTGAAAACAGATGGCATCAGGCAAATAGATTAGGATGCTATCAAATTAGGACAGACAGAAAGTATTAAGAGCCCAAACTACGACGGAAGAGAAAAGGAAGGGAGAGTGTTACACTATAATCAGCTCAATTCACTAATATCTGATTGTCTGTGATATATGAGATACATATCGACACTTCAGAGAAAACAAAAAACACAGGCTGCCCTTTATAATAAAATCTGTTCTGCTGAGGTAAAAGATCATTATAAATTATAATAAACAGCAAAATAATTATTTTTAAAAGAAGCATAAAGTGTTATGGATATTTAAATGATAGCAAGGTCAAGAGTTATTTCATGGCTAAAGTATTGGTTTAACCATGAACCTTCAAGGACTAAGTGTTGACGAAAGAGGTTTAGATAAAGGGATTCTAGGCATAGGAAACAAAATAGGTCTTTAAAAAAGACAGCAACAGTCAAGCTTGTACAGAGTTAATACTGCAATATATTGGAAAAGGTGGACAGTGAGTTTATAGTCATTATGTAAATGCAGATCAAAACCACAATGAGATTCGACTTCATTCACAAAGAGGACTATGTTTTTTTAAATTACAAGTTTGGTAAGAATGTAGAAAGAAGTCAGAACCCTTATACCCTGCTGGCAGTGTAAAATAGCACAGCCTCTTTGGAAAACAGTTTGGCAGTTCTTCAAAAAGTTAAACACAGAGTTGCCATATGACCAGCAATTCCACCAGGTACATAATTGAGAGGCTTAAAACATGTTCACACAAAAACTTGTGCAATGTTCATAGCAGCGAAAAGCCAAAAGGTAGAAACCACCCAAATATCCATCAACGATGAATAACTAAACTACAGTATACCTATTCCATACAATAGATTATTACAAAACTACAAAAAGTAAGGGAATATGATATATACTATATACTATATACTATATACTATATACCATATACCATATACTATATACTATATACTATATAACATGGATCAACCTTGAAAACATTATGCTAAGTGAAAGAAGCCAGACACAAAAAGCCACATATTTTATGAAATGTCCAGAATACACAAGTTCATAGAGACAGAAAGTAGATTAGTGGTTGCAGGGGGCTGAGGGGAGGGGAAAACAGAGAGTTAATGCTAATGGGCACAGGATTTCTTTCTGGAGTAATAAAAAGGTTCTGGAATTTGATAATGGTTGCACAGCCTTGTGAATATACTAAAAACCATAAACTGTATACTTCAAAAGGGTGAATTTTATGGTATGTGAATTTTATATCAATTTTAAAAATAAGGATGGAGGGAAGGGGGGGGAACACCACTGGATGAGGCCTATGGGGTGGGTCCCAGGCCAGACAGAACTCATCTATAATTAGATCACTTTTAACTGTTGGCAACCTAAAAAATAAGCCATCCTCTTTCCAATGTGTCCTGAGGTTAAGGACCATAATTAACTTGCACAAGGTCACAAAGCTAAGGTTACTCAGCTGTGAACTTAGGGTGCATTCTGATTACAAAACCATATATTTAACTATGCCACCTGCTGCCTTCTCTGGTCTGAGGGTGAGATAATTCCTCACATTAGACAAGATAATTATTGTCCACATAAATGGAAGGAGACAGAGAAGAATATTAAAAATAGGGGAGGTATGTTTTTTCATATTAAAAAAATAAGGATGAGAAATGCCCTTGGGCTCTACGGTGCATCTAAAAATAAGAGCAATCAACCAAATACGTTTCATCTAAAGTGGTCATAAGTAATAAATATCTCTTTTGTGACCATGTATTCCTAAAAGTGACTAGGTAACAAAATATTGAGTATAGTACTCAGAAACTGAAACAATCTTTTATTCATGGCAAAAAAAAAAAAAGGAACTTCCTAACCCTACTGGAAAGCCCACCAGTTGAAAACTTCTGCATATTGTGATTCAGTAGCCAGCTATGTCAGTGCAGGCATTGCCCGGGGGCTGTCGGGCTCAAATCTCCTATGACTAGTAGACCGACTCAAATTTTACCCCCATGCATGACGGCGGAATCGAAAACACATTCTCCGTTACAAAGGAGTAAAAGGAGAAAGTCATACAAATGGATAAAAACAAAACTTATCAACACACACAAATCTATCCAAAGGGACTCCATTCTGATGGAACAGGTCGTTTTTATCGGTATATATGATAGAAAACATAACACAATGATCATCTATACGCAATAGTGTTACTTTGACATTTGAAAAAAAATTATATTTTTTACATAAAGACAATGATTAATTTTCTCTATTTAGGAAAACTGCTAAGACTTTTGAGACTCAAAAAGGAAGAAAAAGCTTTGGAGTAAAAATGAAAGAAAAGGGATAGAGAATATAATAAAGAACAAAACTTATGTTCAGAACAAATGAAGGTATAAGGATGAATAGGCCCCTTTTTGGAGAAAACGGTGCAATGTTAACAAAAGACAAAGACCTATTCAACTCCCATTTTTCTTCTATTTTCACCAATGAAATGAATGATACTATTGAAGTCCCTGTAAAACACTATCAAAAGGGAAAATAGCCTGGAATTATTAAATAAAGAGGGATATGTAAATAATGAAATAAGAGCATATCTAAATAAAGCAAGTCCCCCTATCACTATATGTCAAAGCATAGGATACAGAATTCATACAGGGGTTTTTTCTGATTCTTTTTTCACCAAGATTAGTTTTGCCTACAACAGAACTTCATATAAATGGAAGCGTATGGTATGTCCTCTTTATGTAAGGCTTTCTCTCAGCTTAATGTTTTTGAGATTTAGCAATATTTTTCTCTGTATCAATAGTTCACTCTTCTTTATTGCTGAACCATGTGCCATTATATCAATATATCACCCGTTGATGACCCAACCCTTGAACTATTTACAGATTTTGGCTGCCATATAGTTTTTAAATATCTCAAGTGATGGAATATAAGCAAATTTCTTAGATGAATATAATGGTTCCAGAAACTGTGAGATTTAACTTTAACTTAGAAAAAAACCTCAAAAGTGACTTAAACTATTGAGGAAAACAAGAAGAAGAAAAAGACAGTCAATAAAAACAACCTGAAATACGGTCCTCCTAAAATAAATGTATGATTTTAATTTTTACTGGACTATCAATTAATATAATAGTATCCTCTTATAGAATTTACAAAACATTTTGACAGCCATAACACCAATTGCCGAGGGAAAACATCTTATAGGGCAAGCAGCAGCATGGAGGCAATTATTTCTATATAATAGGGTAGTTTCTAGAACTAAAATATATAGTGCATATTAGACAAGATGCTGTAGACTCATTTCTCTTTGTTCCTCCCCACTAAGTACAAGCATATACTCTGTAAATAATGCAAGAGGCAACTAAAAGACAGCCCTGAGATGTGGAAATAAGGCAGACTGACTATGGAATGCAGGACCGGAGGAAAATAGCAGTAGGTTTCTCACGATGTCTAACTCAACAGGAGAAGGCAACCCAGGCCTGGCATTTTCTGACATCCAACCCATCAATAGAAGGCAACCCGCATAGGCTTATTTTTCCCCAGATCAAATAAATCATTTTTCCCAACAACACCACCAGGTACGCCCAGCAATACTGGTAGAGGAAGTTGCTCACGAAAGATCTTAAAATAAAACTCCCACCAGAAGTTTGTCACAACCCAAAATAGTAGACCAGGACCTATAGGCTAAACCAAAACGGGATGACTGCTTGCTAAAATAAAGATTTAAGTAGGGCCCAGAGTCTCCTAACATAATAACCAACATGCCCAGAATATTATAAAATTAAATTAAAAATTCCTCATTCATGCCCTGTCTGGGTGGCTCCGTTGGTTGGAGCATTATCTTGTACACCAAAAGGCTGTGGGTTTGATTCCCAGTCGGGACACATACTTAGTTTGTGGGCACAATCCCTGGTCAGGGCATGTACAGGAGGCAACAGACTGATCGACGTTTCTTTCTCACATCGATGTTTCTATCTTTCTATTATCTATCTATCTATCTATCTATCTATCTATCTATCTATCTATCTATCATCTATCATCTATCTATCTATCTATCTATCTATCTATCAATATCTATCATCTATCTATCTATCATCTATCATCTATCTATCTATCTATCATCTGTCTATCATCTATCTATCTATATCTTCCTATCTATCTATCTTTCTATCTATCTCTACCTCTGTCTCCCTCTCTCTCTAAAAAATCAATAAACATATCCTCTGGTGAGAATTTAAAAAAAAAAATTCTCATTCACAACTTGAAAGAGAAAAAAAAAAAATCAACTAACAGGACAAGGTGAATTAGATGTTGGAATAATCTAACAATGATTTTAAAACTGCCCTTGCAAGAATACTTCAGAAAACTATACTTCTTTATAAAGGGAGGATAATAATGAGAAACTGAATATAAAGAACATAAAATCGCCCAAAAATAGTCACTTGAAAAAAATGCTTCAACAAGCAATTACAAATTCTCTTGAAGAAAATAAAAAAATAGAAATTAAATGACACACTTCTAAATAATCCATAAGCCAAAAAGGACAACTCAAAGGAAATTTAAAATATGAAGAAGTGAATGAAAATGAGAATAAGATATATTGAAATATGTAGGATACAGCTACAGTATTGCTGAGAGGGAAATTTATAGCACTAAATGCTTACATTAGAAAAGAAAAAGGTGTCAAATTAAGAAACTAAGTTGTTACTTTAAGAAGCTAGGAAAAGACCAAAATAGCCCCCAAAAGCAAGAGGAAGATAAAGAGAAGAAATCAATAAAATGGGAACCGAAAAACAACAGAGAAAATCAATGAGGAAAAAAGTTGCTACTTCAAAAAAATTTTAATAAAAGTTATAAACCTCTAGCAAGACTGACAAAGATAAAAACGAGAAAATACACAAATCCAAAAATTTAATATAAAGGATGAAATGGAGGATATCACAACAGATCCTGAAGTCCTTTAAAAAATGATGAAGGAATACTGCAAACAACTTTATGCTCATATATTAAAAATTTTGAAAAAAACATACCAATTCCTTAAACACCACAAACTACCCAGTGTCTATGAAGATGAAGTAGAGAATCTGATGGCCCTATAACCAATCAAGAAATTGAGCTTTTTTTCCATCCAGCGACCAGACACAAGCATCTCTCAGGACAACTGGCACAAGCGCTGTAAGGCCAGGGGCAAGAGGTAGCCCCACCACAAGCAAAAATATGAGCTGGGACAACCTGGTGCCAACACTAAGATCAGCCCCCACTGCATGCAGAGAGTCCCCGTGCGGGGAGGCAAGAACTACCGTGCCTTGAGGCTGGGCCTAGGCAACTTCTCCTAGGGTTCCAAGTGATGTATGCACAAAACAAAGATTACTGATATTATCTAAAAGGCATCCAACCACAAACTGGTCTGTACCAAGACCCTAGTAAAGAACTGCATCGTGCTCTTTGCCAGCACACTGTACCGACTAACAGTGGTACGAGTCCCACTAGGCACTATCCCTGAGCTGCAAGAAAGGGACCAAGTTGATTCCTGAGAAGGAAGAGATTTTAAACAAAACTGATCAAAGAATATTCAGAAGAAATATGATGAAAGGGAAAAGAATGCCAGTATCAACCAACTTCTAGATGAGCAGTTCCAACAAGGCCAGCTTCGTGCACACATCGCTCCATGACCAGGCCAGTGTGACAGAGTAGATGTCTATGTGGTAGATGGCAAAAAGCTGGAGTTCCATCTGAGGAAAATCAAGGTCCGGAAAGGGAAATAAATCCTCCTCCCTTTGATCTTAGCTCAGGTAATAAAGGTGTTTATTGCTCTAAAAAAAAGAAAAAAGAAAAAGAAAGAAAGGAAAGAAATTGAAATCATAACTTTAAAGTTTCCAAAAAAGAAATCTCCAAGCCATTGAAGAATTCTACCAAATGTTTAAAGAAGAATTACAGAATATCTTCCAGAAAATAAAAGAAGTAACACTTTTAAGCTCATTTTATAAGCCCAATATTACCTGAATATCAAAATCAGCCAATGATAGGACAAAACCAAAAACTGAAGACCAATATATCTCAAAAACATACATATAAAAATCCTCAAAAATATTAGGAAATCATATTGAGCAATGTATAAAATAAATTAAACACTGCAATGAACTGGGATTTATTCCAGGTATAAAAGGCTCTTGCAACATTTAAAAATCAATCAGTGTAATCCACCATACTAACAGCTAAAGAAGAATTAAAAAACCTCAGCAAGTTAGGAATGGGGGAAACTACCTTAACTTAATAAAGAGCATCTAAAGAACCCTGCAATTAGAAATACTTAATGGTAAAACAATAAATGCTTTCTTCCTAATATTAAGAACAAGGCAAGGGTATCCATTCTCACTACTCTTATTCATCATAGTTCTAGCCACTGCAGTGAGGCAAAAAAAAAAAAAAAAAAGAATAAAAAGCACACAGTTTGGAAAGGAGGAAACAAACTTTCCTTATTTGCAGGTGACATGATTGTTTCTGTTAGAAATCCCAAGGAATCTTCAAAAAAACTTATAGAACTAAGAAGTGAGTTCAGCAAGATTGGAAGCTATAAGATCAATATGCAAAACTTAACAGCATTTCTGTATACAAACAGTGAATATGGAGATACTGGAATTAAAAACACAGTAGCCTTTATAATCATTCCAAAGAAAATTAAGTACTCAGGTATAATCTTATGAAAACATGCACACAATCTGTATGCTGAAAATTACAAAATGCTGATAAAAAAAATTAAAGATCTAAATAAATGGAGAGACATACCATGTTCATGGGTTGGAAAGTTCAACATCATAGAGATCTCAGTTCTCCTTAAAACAATTCCTATCAAAATCATAGTCATGTGTTTTATTACATAGACAAACTTATTTTGAAATTTTATGGAAAGGTGCATATCCTAGAATAGCTAAAACAATTTTGACACAGAAACAGTAGCTAAAACAATTTCGACAAGAAAAATGTGGGCAGAATCACTTTACCAACATTATATGTCTATATAATCAAGAGAATGTAGTATTGGTGAAGCAATAAACAACAGATCACTGGAACAGAACAGAGAACCCAGAAACTGACCCACACAAATACACTCAACTGATTTTTGCAAATAAAGCAAAATCAACTCAGTGAAAGAAAACTAGTCTTCGACAAATGGTTCTAAAGCAATTGAACATTCACAGGGGGAATAAAACAAAGCTCAAAATAAACCAGACACCTTATCCAAAGTTAACTAAAATATATCATGAACTTAAATATAAAATAAGAAACTACAAAACTTTTTTTCCAAAAAAAGCACAGTAGAAAATCATCTGGACCTAGCACTAAGCAAAGTGTTCTTAGACTTGCCACCAAAAGTACAACTCATATAAGGAATAATTGATAAATTGAACCTCATCAAAAGAAAATTTTTTAAAAACCTTGCTCTGAAAAAGACCCTATTAAAAGAATGGAAAGGCAACCTATAGACCAAGATAAAATTTTCCAAACCAACAAACTACTAGTATACAACAAGAGACTGGAATATATAAAAATTCTCAAAACAAAACAACAAACAATCCAATTAGAAAATAGGCAAAGATGCGTGCAGACATTTCACTAAAAAGGATATAGAGATGGCAGTTAACATATGAAAAGATGTTCAAGTCATTAGCCCCTAAAGAAATGTAAATTAAAACCATAGTAAGATATCATTACAGACCTATCAAAATGGCTAAAATTTTTAAGAATAATCACAACACCAAAGGATATGAAGACACTAGATCACCCACACATTGCTGGTGTGAAATTCTGAAAAACAGTTTGATAGTTTCTTCAAAAACTAAACATGCAGTTACCACATGACCCAGCAATTGCATTCTTGAGAATTTATCTCAGAGAAATAAAAACATGTTCACGCAAAAAACTACACAATTGTTCATGTTCATGTTAGCTCAGAACAACCAAGATGTCCTTCAGTGGATTAATAGTTAAACAAATTGTGATACATCCATACTATATAATACTTCTCCACAATAAAAAGAATGAACTACTTATAGATACAATTTGGGGGTTTACCCAGATAAGTTTATTTAGTGAAAAAAGCCAGTCCCCCAAAGTTTACATACTGCATGATTCCATTTTTATTAACATTCATAAAATGGCAAAATGATAGAAATGTAGAACAGATTAGTGGTTGCCAGGAGTTAAGGATGGGGTCAGGTAGGGGATTTATCTACATAAGAGCAACACAAGGGATCTTTCTGGTGATGAAAATGTTCTGTATCTTGATTGTGGTGGTGGACAAATGTACATATGTGATAATATTGCAGAGAACTCAATATGCAAACACAAGGAGTACAAATAAAACTGAGGAAATATGAATAAGACAAATAACTTGCATCAATGTCAACATCCTGGTTATGATAATATACTATAGTTTTGCAAGATAATACCATTGGGGAAAACTAAAGCGTGCATTGGATCTGTCTGCATCATATCTTACAACTGCATGTGATAAAATCTATTATCTTAGAATCAAATGTTTAATTTTTTAAAATTTAAATACACAATGCATGTAAACCACCTAGCACAAGACCTACTTGTGGGGGGAGGGGGGATGTTGGCTGTTACTATTTTTGACCAGCAACCAACATATTCAATTCTGGAAATGACAATTAAGACAACTGTGGATATCAGAAGACACTGATGAAGGTGATCTATGAGACCTCTGGGCACCATGCCAATATTTTGGGATCGAAAAAAATGAAAATATTTGCCACAGAATATGGAAGCCTAAAGGAAACATATCAGTCATTAGCAGTGCCAAAATAGTAGAAACTGCACACTTTATTAATTCCAAAGGCCATGTTAAGGCCACTGCAAGAGAAGTTTTACCTTGGCATAAAAATAAAACTATAACCATTCAAGCTGTCTCTTCACTGAAAAGTTGATCTCAAAAAAATCTGCAATAACCCCACCAGGTTCATTAGGTAGAGACTCAAATCAGGGCTTTCTCATTGCAAACTCCAAGGAACACATTTATGATCCTGGCCCAATGCCCATCTTTCAGAGATGCCAAGAAGAGAATTCATGCTTGGAATCAGAACCTGAAACTTTAAAAAGGTCACTTCCAATCACAATTCTGTGATTCTGCATGACAGATACCAGAAAGCCTTGGCAAAGCTACAGCATTAAACCTAATATTAAAAAGTAAGGAAAGAGTGCACAGTGTTAGGAATAAAACTTTTGATTAAAGAAGCTGTATCAATGAGTTTCTAAATATTATAGTTCAACTCAGTACCATATATTCAAGCCATGTAGTTACTGGAGCCAAAAGAATTGATTAATATGTTAGTCTTTTGAAAAGTGACTAGATACTGGAGAAACAATAAATAAATACCAGCCATGTAGCTCATAAAGGGATTGTGGTGATCAATTAGTGAGTGACCACATAGCCTTTCACGCTCTTGTAATAAAAGTAGCTATCCAGACATAAATCACTATTATGATCAGGCCTTGAAGCCCACAATATCTCATCAGACTATCTAATGGGCATATATATTAGCTGCCTAAAGGAGCTGATAGGATTCTTGAATATTTTAGTCATGTTTCAGCACCCAGGCCTACATAATCATATCTCAACAATTCACCATAATTAAACAAATGGAAATTCTCCCACCTTAAAAGCTGCTCTACTAGTAGCTCTTAATATTTATTTCACAAGTATAAGTAGTCTTAGATCCTAGAACTAATAAAGATGGTTTTAATGCTTCCAACTAATATTTTCAATATTCAATAAGGTAATCAATTTGTCCAACTTTAAGCAGCATGACTTCATAAATGAGATATTTGGCATGGAAACTGATTTAAAATGCATTCTTTTCTCAAGTGATTGCATAGTTGTAATGAAAATTTATTATTTGTAGTATATTATAGATGGAAGTGAATTGAATGTCTCTATCAAAATTATTCACGGTAAAAATCTTTTGCGCTCTAACACAAAAACTGGCAGACAAATGCAATTACATTAGATATACTGTCATCCAGAACATATGAAAAATGCTATTTATTCAATCTTATCTATTTAAACTTACTCCACTACATAGCTGAGTACAAATACCAGGCCATAACCATCACATTAATACCAGGAGGTTATCCCAAATGCCATTTCTGGAACTCAATGGAGAGATTTTTATTGGATCCAGGCTATTTCATTTGCAGGCAATTGTCAAAATCAATCTGTGTCTAACTTAGATTTCTAACTTAATTTGTAACTTGATTTATACCTAAAATGCTTGCAGATTAGACAACTGATTAAGGAGCATTGATTTATTCTCCAAAAAAAAAATGAACCTTTCAAGTAAATCACATTATTACTTTTCATAAAAATTAACACAGAGAAAAAAATTAATGCAAAATATTTCCAAAACATATATTCAGTAGAAGTAATAAAGGAGAGTGTTCTTTTTGTAAAAAGCAATTTCAGTGATGATATTGCTTATGACAATTTTGTGACATTTTGAAAATCTTCAAATTATCAGAATATACAGGTTGTAAATTTATCCTAAAAGATTTTACTACTGTAGGGTTCAGTTTACGTAAAGATAGACATTATTTATGAAATATGCTAGTTGAGCTTTGAAATTGTCTCTAATGTAAATGCAGTTAACTATTTTTTTAAAGGCAAATACATTGCTCACTTCACCTTCCGAGACTGTGCAGTGTCATTGCAACCTTGAATAGCATAAGCTGAATTTCCTTGAATGAAATAAAGTTCTTCATGTGTTCTGCCCCAGAATAAACCGGGATGGCCAAAGGTAGGCTTACAGTTGTGAGTACATGAAACACAGAGTTTATTCTTGTATTATTATTTATTTATTTATTTATCTATTTATTTATTTATTTATTACTGTATTATGTATTATAATTATTTTTTTATTTTTTTAAATTTTTTTTTAAATATATCTTTATTGATTTCAGAGATAGGAAAGGAGAGGGAGAGAGAGATAGAAACATCAATGATGAGAGAGTCATTGATAGAGCCTGCAACCCGGGCATGCGCCCTGACCGGGAATCGAACCCCGATCGCCTGGATACTAGGTCGACGCTCAACTGCTGAGCCACGCCCGGCTGGGCTATGATTATTTTTTTAATTAACCTACTTTCACCCACCCATGTAGAAATAAAGTTCTGGTCTCAAATTAAAAACTGAGAGCCCTGGCCCTGGAACTTGAAGAATAAAAAAATCTGAAAAACCTCAGACTTATCAACTTCAATTTACCACTGAACTTTTGAAAAGGAACATAAATTTTATAATTAGTTACAAGTTTATTTTATTTGCTTTTTTGTCACCCAAACGATGTTACTAGAATGGACTAAATGTGTAAAATTACAGTAAAAGTGGCATTCTACATTAGGTTGAAATAATCAAAAGTAACTACACGTTTTTTTAAAAACTATTTTGAAGCCTGCCAACTTGGTCAGGTGACCCCTGCCCCCTACCAACCATAAATATTCACAGCTGCAGATTAGAGTATGGGGACAGGTATCCTTCCAGCCCCGTGCCTGTTAAGTGTGTCCTTTATACTCACATCATATATCACCTGTGACATTTATCCCGTCCCCTTGTTTAACACGCCTCCCTCTAATCCCTTCCATTTCTTTCCCAGAACCAGAAGCCAGAGCGCTTCGTCTCACCTGCCTCCTGCCATCGTCACTGCCATGGCTCCTTTTGCCAGACCTGCTCTACATAGTTATCAGCCCAACCATCCAGCACTCCTAGAGTAAATCAAACACTTTGTGTCCAAATTAAGGTGGGCCCTCAGAACTGCTGCTATGCGACTCTGATTCATTTCCCACAGCAGCTACTCCAAACGTCTCTGCAAGACCCCGTCTCACTGCGGCCCACCCAGCTTCCAACAGAAAATCTTGTCTCCTGTTGCGGAGAGAGCAAGGCTAGCAAACAGGAACTCCCTCGGCTTTCTGGCTCGTCTCATATCCTTCCTACCAATCCTGGTGGGAAAGATGGCCCTTCTCCGTTCAAGGTCAATGACCCTGCACATGCCCCTGAGGGGACACCTTCCCACCTGCTCAGTTCTGCACTGCACAGGTCATTCTATCCTGTATGTTCCCTCCCTGTTCTTGCGCTGCCTCCACAACAGTCAAGTAGAAGAGCCTCGTTTCAACCCTCTTCTACCCACCATGCCTCACCTCCCTCTCTTGGCAATTATATTCCTTGAAAGAACAGTTACTTTCAGTCACCAGTTGCTACACCCATATCCTCACCTCCAATTATTTTCAACTCACTTAAACCATTCTTGCCCCTCCCTCCACTGAATGTACTTTGGCAAGGGTGAGAAATGACTAACGCCACCATCAAATACCATGAATTATTTTCCTTGTGCATCTTACTTGCCCTCTCTTTGAGTGTGAACATTGTACAAGACTCCTTTCCACTTGGAACTCTTCCTTGGCCTTCTCTGGCTCCTAGGATTATTATCTCATTTACTCACCAAATATTTCTTGAGCACCTTCTATGCACCGGGCTTTCTACTGGGTGCTGGTGTTAGGTCATATGCTAACACCTGGTGCCTTCAATGGCTTCTAAAATGCAACATCTCAAAAATAATATTTTGTCCTAAAATGTGTTTACTTTTAGAATTCTTTTCTTGGGTATTGATACCACCCAGTCACCCTGGCTCAAAACAGAATTATCCTTGTTCCTTTCTTCTCATGTGTGATAATCAGCAACTGGTCCATTTAATCCCCTTTACATTTGTCACCTGTCATTGCTTCTTCACTCCTGCAATGCCTTGTTATTTCATATATTGTTCCCTAAATCTGTTCTCTCTACTTTCAACATCTTCCCATCCATCCTCCACAGTATCATTCTGCAAAAACATCAAGCTCATATGTTATGTACTGATCGTATTATGTATGAAGACTTCAGAAAAACATCTAAACCTCTTGGCATAGACCTTTCATTGCTAGTCCTAGGAAATAACAGCCACACTTTATCATGCTTGTTACATGCCAGGCATTATGCTGAGGACTAAAAACACATCATGTTATTTATTGGTAATAATCTGTGGGGAAGGAGGTGGGAATGGTCATGATGGTTAATTTTACGTAACTCGACTGGACCACAGGATTGCCAGATATCTGGTTAAACTTTATTTTGGGGCACATCTGGGAGGGTGTTTGCAGAAGAGAATGGCATATGAGTTGGTAGACTGAGTAAAACAGATTGCCTTCCCCAGTGAGGGTCAGCTGTTGAGGGCCTGAATAGAATGAAAAGGCAAGAAGGGAAATTCTCCCCCCTGCTGAGTGAATGAGCTGGGACACTGGTCTTCTCTTGCCCTCCGACTAGGACTTGCTCCATCGCACTCTGAAGCCTCTGGGCTGAGACTGGAACTTCACCACTGGCTTTCTGGGGCCTCCAGCTTGCAGATGACAGATGGTGAGACTTCTCAGCCTCCCCAATCACATGAGCCAATTCCACATAATCATTAAATCAATCAATCTATTTCCTATTGGTTCTGTAGATGTGCAGAATCCTGACTAAAACAATTATTATTCCCATTTTAACTGTTTAAAGTCACACAGCTAAGTGTGACTTTACCCAATCTATTGTCTCCCAGGACCATGCTTTTAACAACCATGCTACACCACGTCCCTCCTTGCTCAGGTCCACTCCTTTCCAGTACTCTCCACTCTAGCCAGGCCAGTTTCTTTAGAAGACCACAACATGCTTGTCCAGACCTTCATCTGGAATGTCATTTCTTATTTGTATCCTTTGAGAAAACACTGAATGCCCAGCACAAATATCATACCCTTTGTGGTCTAGAAATCTGCTCTGAAAGCAACTCCCAAAGAGAGATTGCTAAAATGTCACTAACAGGGACATGCTCTGGTATAATTTCATAGCTTCCTGATGTGCAGGATATTAGGGGACAGCTCTTATTTGGAACAAATAAGAAAAGAACATTTTTTTAAAATAAGCCTCATTAATTTATATTTAAATCTTATAAAGTAGGTAATAATTTTGGCCAACAGCATTGGCAGATAACAGGGCAGGTAAACAGCCTTTCAAAATCAACATATATACATTATACACCTACCAAGGTAAGTGTGAATTAACCTTGGAGGCAGTATATTTAAGTGAAAGAACATTGTCAGACCCATCAGGATTTGAAATTACTTCTACCTTTTATCATAAAGGTAGCCTAGAATATGGTACTTGAAACTCTGAGCCTCCTTTTTACCATTTTTAAAATAGGAATAAAATAATTAGATCATTGGGCTTTTGCTAGGATTAAATGAGAAAAGGCCCAAATGTGGCTGCTGGGAGAGACCAATGTCAGTTGTCTTCCAACCCCCATCTCTGCTCTTTCCTTCAAGGCTATCGCTCAAAAAATCAGAATCAACTGTGTTGCAGACTCTTTAATGAGACCTCATTGGGTCAACCGAATTATCTGTCCTATCAATTATTTTACTTTATCCTGACAAGTCTAAACTCTCACATTAGGGACTGGGCATGGCAGGAAATTGAAGGAATCATTTAAATAAACATGGTAGATCCCTTATGAAAAGCTGCCAGAGTTAAATATCACAACTTGCCTATACATGATCAATTTATTGATCATGCATTGCTACAGAGGAAAGACCTCCTGCTTAATAGAAGCTTTTAAGTTAACCCAGACACTCTTTTAACAAGAAGCAACAAAGGGGACTAGGAAAACATTGGTGAGTGACATTTAAGCCACACAAAGCGCTCCTCGGCACAGAGCCCTGTGGGGGCGCCATACAATTAAAGTTAGCAGAGCTGTCCTCCCTGAGCTGAGTATGTAATTAAGACAGCGTGAACTCAGGCGCTAGACAGATCATAGATCAGGAGATAAGTAGGTAGGTAGGTAGATATAGTAGATACAGAAAGGGACAGAGACAGAGACAGAGACAGAGACAGAGACAGAGACAGAGACAGAGACAGAGACAGAGACAGAGACAGAGACAGAGACAGAGAGAGGCAGTCTCCCCAGCTTTGCCTCTGAACTTTAAAGCAATCCGGATGGTAACAGCTGGGAGGACTATTGGAGGAAGTGGTGGAATCTTCAGGATTTCGGAAATGCCAAATTGAAACGAGCATGACGGTGGCAGCTGCAGGCCCCACACAATTAGAGTGCTGGCAAGTGGAGTGGAAAGCAGAGCCAGGAATAATACGGAGCAGCAGCAGAGCCTCCAAGCCTGACCGCTCCTCCACATGTGCTAAACATATGCTTAGCCCAGCGGGGGTCATGGTGACAGCTGAAAGGCCCCTTCAGAAGCTGTCAGAGATGGCATCTGTGCACGCCTCTTGGTGACTTCATGTGCCAATAAGGGTGTTTTCCTCTCATGCTAGCATGAAATGTGCCTCAGGGAATGCAGCATATTGGCCCAGGGGGTGAGAGCCAAGACCAAGAAGCCAGAATATTTCCCTTAAGCCTGGCCATCAGTCTGACTCCCATGTCCTCTGGAAATCGTCACCTTATCACTGCGCTGTCCCACTTACCCACAAGCCACTTAGGAAACACCCACTGTCACTGAAACATCTGTTTTCCTCTAGCTGAACAAAATACCACACCATTTGTCTCACATAGTATATCTTAGTAGAAAGTATTTATGGGTAATTTGGTATTTCTAAACAGTATGATCTAAAAAATTAATTCCTATTATTGCCAAATAGATCAGGAAAGCCATGGGAGTAACTGAGTTGAGTTTACTATTAATCCATGTCTCCACAAGCTTCCTTAATGACCACATTCCTTATTTGGTCCCTTCTTTGGCTAAAATATTTTACAAAACAATAATATACCATAACTCCAACTTTGCAAGTGTAATATATTTTTAAATCTTAAGCTTCTTTAGAATACTACTTAGTCAAAGAAAAGAAATTGAAATAACTTTTTTAAAAATCAAACTTAAAACAATAGAAGTAGTCATTCCATTTAACCATTTGAAACAAAGTGAATGTGCTAAGAAAAATTCACAGCTACAAATAACACCAAGTCACTACCCACATTTCCGAATGGAAAGATCAAGAGCCACATTTCAACAAATTAAAACAGAATAATTTTGCAAAGACAGATTTAAGGATCTAAAAATCTATCTTATTAATTTCATAATGAAAAGTTTCTCTTTAGAGTGCTCCATAAGTTACAGTAAATTCGATTACAAGCTACTGAAAACCTGAGCTTTCTGGCTCTTGACAGCCACCCTCCCACTGTTCCATTCATTGTTATATGGTTGCCACCCAAAATTCAGTCTCTAAAGCCAAAGGCAGGGCAATTTACTTTAAAAACCTAATGAAGTGGCAGGTGATTCTGAAAAACTTGAAGAAAGCTCCCTGTGGAGACAGAACCACAGAACAAAGTTCTCACAGAGCACAGGACAGCCAAGTACTGTGCTTCTATGAACAGCACCACATTGATAAAAGGCAGTTTAATTATTTGCCCTTAAATAAGCCTAAGAATTTGAAGATGTATGCCCTAAGAGCAAGGACAGTCAATTGCACGTTTCTTTCCCCAGAGGTTGTTGTGTGCGTGGGTTTTTTGATTTTGAGAGAGAGAGAGACACCGATTCGTTGTTCCACGTATTTATGCGTTCACTGGTTGACCCTTGCGGTGCCCTGGCTAGGTGTGCCTGCATCCTTGGTGCAGCAGGACAATGCTCTCACCAGCTGAGCTACTCAGCCACGGTTCTCCAGACTTTTTAAAGGCTGAAGGTTTTCAGTATAAATTGTGTCTTGGGTTACTAAATTGCATAAATTTCTCAAACACACTTCCAGTTGTTGTCCTAAATTTACTTCTTTCACATTTCACAAAGACCTCCTATTCCTCACATTCTAAAATTTAATAACCAAATATAATCCTTTCCAGGTCTTTGATGATTGATTGATCAATTATTTTCCCCCTATTTTAACATTTTTCACTTAATTTTTCAAAACTAAAATGACTATATTCTAGTGCGTAAAGCTACAGTATCTGGTTTCCAGTCCCAGCTCTGCCACTGATTAAGTGGAGTCCTCTCCTCCTTCAATCCCCTCAGCGTTCAAATAGGGGAGTAAAAACAAAAGTTCGTTGGGTTGTTGAGAGGATTTTAAACAGGTTAAAAAATGCATTCACAACTGATTAACCATTATTATTATAAATGCTGATCTGGTCTTAAATGGGAGCTCTTTTCTGGAGAATCAATCCCTTCTATTTATTCGGTTTGACCTACCATAGTTTTAACTGGCTAGATCTCAAAAAGATCTAGATACAGCCAATCACTGGAGGCCAAACGAGACAGAGATGTAAGTCCAATAAGCAGAACCTGCGCCAACCAGGCAACAGACAGGCAGAGGGGAGGAAGAACCTGTGTGAGTGATATTTATATTACAAAGAGCAATATAAGTCTGAGCAGAAATATTAGTGGGTAAAAAATCCTCATTTTGTGATATTTTTCTAAATAAACAATGGAAGATTTTTTTCCTTTTTAAGGATTCAAAAATGGCTTAGAAAAATGTCCCATTTCATCATATTCTAGTATTGGTTACTAAGCAAAATAGTTTCTAATAACTAATGGGATAAGACTAGAAGTTATCAGGCAGCTCCCTCCTCAGAGCTACATAGTTTTCTGTCTTTTCACTAACTTGTGATTCATAAATGTTTCCTTTATATTAAAGTGATTTTTTTTTACGCTTGTGTTTAATCTCCTGTTGAGAACATTTTCCCCACGTCTCTTCAGGATGGTGGGAACAGCAGCTACTGGAAATTCTGCCCACAAATATTTATAAACATAACACTTTTCATATACACACCCTTCACGGTTGTCAAAGTGCTTTCACTTATATTTTCTCATGTAAGCTTCACAACATCCAAACAGAAGAGAAGGAAGTTTATTTTTGCAATAAGTGAAGTAACTGAAGCCCAGATTGATGGTTTCTCTGGTTTCTGATGCAACCGTTTCTCCCTCCACTCCCCCTGGGCCTTACTTCCAGGCTGCGCCCACAACCACCAGACACCGCAGCACTGCCAAAGCGGGCTGCGTGTCCTAGCTCCTCACCACATCACCCTGACAAACCTTGCTGGTCTAGGGCTCATGAGATTCAAACCCAGTGCCACGCATCCCAAATAAGTTATTTAACCTTAGCCCGGCTGGGCATGGCTCAGCGGTTGAGCGTCAACCTAAGATCCAGGCGATCGGGGTTCGATTCCCGGTCAGGGCACATGCCCGGGTTGCGGGCTCCATCCCCAGTTGGGGGTGTGCAGGAGGCAGCTGATCAATGACTCTCTCATCATTGATGTTTCTATCTCTCTCTCTCTCCCTTTCCCTTCCTCTCTCTGAAATCAATAAAGATATATTAAAAAAAAAAAAAAATTATTTAACCTTAGTCTTTCTTACAGCTTGTGGTTACTTATATGCATATCATCTGCCCCAACTAATTAGACTGGGGACCAAAATAATAATAACAACATCTCTAAGCAGCACTCTGACAGATGTTTTACTTACAATATATTTTATTCTCGCAACAACCCTGCAAGGTGAGTTAGTAGAATTTTTATTTTATAGATGAGGACACTGAGTCTCAGGGAGGCCAAGAACTCTCATAGGACCACTGAGAGCTAGTGGTGATGATGTCAGATTTGAAATCCAACTTCAGCTGGCTTCAAAATCCATCCACTTTTCATGATGACACACTGTTTTAAATTTCTGAATTCCCAACATCTGACACGATGCCTACCCACATGGTTGTTATTCATTGAGACTATGTTAATAGCTAAAGAAAGAGCCAAAAAGAGATGTACTTTCTCCTAATCTTATTGGAAATCTCAGTTTTCCTGTAGGATGCTCACTCCCAGCTTTCTGTCCAATAGTTGCTGCTGTCTTCCACTCCTCTGAATTCAGGGGGCTGGATTACATACTCTCCACGGCTGCTTCCAAAAATTGCCCATCACCAGCTCTCAGCACGCTTTTCGAGGCACACTTGAGCGTTTATGTACTGTCCTGCATTTCTGTCACCATCATCTGCTGCCCTCTAGGACACGTTCCCAAGTTTCATAACTTTAACACCCAAGACAAAATCTTCTACAGCCCAACACCTGCCATCACATCTTTCCTGTCAAACAACTACAGCTGTGATCCACTGCCATCACTTTGCATCCTGGCATCTCTTAGAACTGCCCCCCTTCAAGGTTATGATCTTTGCATTTCCCTCTCTGTCTCTCTTACTCTTACTTCCATTGCCAGCATCTCCATTATTGACCCTGACCTTTTTCCTTCCATCCTTTTGTCAACAGTATGCAGCCTCATACACAACCTCCTGCCTCTCATACCTTCACTCTTTCCTTCTCCCTCCTCTCTCTTCCTTCTATTACAGATACACTCAACCTTTCATAGCCTGCAAAATCTTTCCCAAAAGTCCATTTAAATTCCAATTATTCCTCTATGTCTGCATTTACTACTTCTCCATTTACTTGAAACTTGCAGCTTGAATAAATCCACAACTAGGAACGAGCCTCCAGGAGTAACAGAGCTGTACAAGACGACTTATGTATAAGAATCTAATTACAGGTATGAGTTCTGCATATTTCTGTGAAAATGTTTCAAGTATCATAAATAAAATGATAACATAGCAGAACACATCTTTGCTTTAGCAATTGGTTATCCAAGTACAAAACAATCACCTTTAAATTCAGGTTTGTTACTCTCTCTAGATACAATCTTTTCTGTTTTCTTAAGTATCATGAAGAAAATCTGCTTTTGATGTTTCCCAAGGACTAATCCCATGTTTTTATCATTTCTGACAAAAGGAGGTATGTTCTGTCTCTCAGATATAACTCACCTTAAAAATAAAAATATGTACACTTATGCCAATAATAATATCTGATGACTACTTTTTTTAAACTCATATTCAGGTAAGAAATCTTTTCCAATAAAGACAACCTAAATGTAACTTTGGCATATCTTCTAAAGATGAGAAGAAAGCCTGGCCGGTGTGTCTCAGCAATTGATTGTCAACCCATGAACTAAAAGGTCATCGGTTAGATTCCCAGTCAGCATGCCCTGGTTTCAGGCTTGAACCCTGGGGTGGGGAGGGGGGACCTACAGGAGGCAGCTGGTCGAATAATGGGAAACATCTCATTAATATTTCTCTCTTCCTCTCTCTCTTTAAAAAAAGAAAGAAAAAAATCAATTAAAAAAAATTTTTAATAAAGATGAAAGGAAAAAATTCAAATTTCGTAAGTTTTAGGGTAAAATATGAAGTGCATTATGTGATTTATGTTAACTAAATATGAAAAACAAAGATTTTGATGAAATACAAAATTTTTAAAATCTCACTTGAATATTCTACATTTATGTGGATTTATTTATATTTTATTTGCTTATATTATTAGGTAAACACATAGCCAAGAATGCTATAAGTAAGGAATGCTTTATTACTCAAGTTACTATGAAAAGTACCAGTTCCTTCAGGGAAATGGCAAATTCAAAAGAAAATCTAATTTATATCAGTAAAAATCAAACTCTTTCTTGGCTTGTCTATTATCGAATAAATACCTTCCACTCTAGGAGAACATTAAGAATAGAGAATAGTAAACTAATGACCTCTCTTCTCTGAGACAGGACCTATTTTCTGCTTCTCTCTGATTTGACCTCCAGGGGGCAGTACGGTTCTGATGATAGGATCTGGAGTCAGCAGGCCCTAGCTGAAATCCCTGCTCTGTCGTTTCAGTTACGTAAACCAGGAAAAGTTAGTTAACCTGAGCCTTAGCTTCTTATGCATAAATGAAGAAAAGAATATAACCTACCTCATAGGATTGTTATATGGATGAAATGAGAAAATAGCCAGTATACATGTGCTCCATCAATATTTTGCTAATTTATTATATTACACGTTATCATTATATTAGCCTTCTCTGGGATATCATCATTAAACACAACTTATTCAACTAATATATTTTAAGCACCTACTACTTGTTAGCCACTTTAAGTGATGTGGCTAAAAACAAAACTCAATCTCTCTTCTCCATAAGTTCAGTTTAGTGAGGGAAAACATAAATTATAAATAGAACAATATACAAAGTATGGCAAGAGCACAAAAAAGGTGGATTTCTTTACTTTCAACCACGTAAGTAAGAGGGAGAGGACTTCTTGTTACTGCTGGGAGATGAATAATAAAATTAAGTTGAAAATGAAAATGCCCACTTCCCAATCTCCTGCCCTCCTTCCCCGGCCCCAAATTGGATACCATCCCTAGCTCTTTGGACAAACACGCATGACATGGGCTCAGCCAATTAGGTGTTTGCTTTAAAAAAAAATTTTTTATTGATTTATTTTTTTAGAGAAAGAAAGAGAGAGAGAGATTTGACGTTCCACTTATTTCTGTATTCTTTGGTTGATTCTTGTTATGTGACCTGCCCGGGGATAGAACCCACAACCCTTGTGCATCCGGAGAATGCTCCAAACTCAGCCACCTGGCCAAGGCAAATTAGGTGCTCTTGACTGGCCCTTTGATTCTTGAGAAATAGAGGTCAAGTTGTTCAAATAGCCAGAGAATATTCCTGGCCCCTGCAGCAGAGGGCAGTGGCCAGTGGTGTGGTGGAGAGTGCCCAGGGACATCGATGTCAATGGCAACAGTAAGAGTAACCAATTCTAAGCAAGCCATGCCAGCGGAATGAACTCGGCTGTGTCCTCAGCTGCTTATCCTCTCCTGATTCCCAGTCTCTTTTTGAATCAGATCTCTAGCTGTCTGCCCAAATTGTAAGAAACCCAATATCCTTCCAACAAATTAGTTTTCTGCCTATGTTGAACAGAAGTTCTCTGTTATTTGAATCCAAAAACCCTACTTGGTGACTTGGGTCATCAAGTAAAACTTTCCAACCTCATTGGAATTGAAGCTCTGGCTTTCTAACAGGCCTCATATTGCTTTCTTCTACGTTAACTAAGATACTATTTTGTTGCCTTTTTCAGTATAAACTAACTTTATTGTGAAACCTTATTTTAGCAAAATAAGTATCAAGGAAACTATTGTCTGAATTTTCATTTAGCAAAAGAAACAATTGTTCCTGCTTGTCACACACACACAACTTCCATGATTCATCCTTCCACAAGACTGTCCCTTTCTTTTCACCTTGTGATAAGTAACAAAGAAGAGGCGCTGTGGGGAAGAAAACTGTCAAGAAATGGAGAAATAAATCATTTATTGGTTTCTCATAGGAATCAACAACCCACTCCTCTCTGTTTTCTTCTTAACATTAAGTTGATCAAATTGGAATTTTTCTAAACGTCAAATATCAGTAATTAGGTACTTGAAGTAGAAGCTTCAGCCCCAGGCCCATCTTAGCCATGGACCTTTGTCATTGTTGGATGATAAACATGTGAAAAGATTAAGTTGAACATGCCCACCCTCTAGGCGTCCCTCAAAGACCACCAGGTTGGGAAACCACACTTTGAGAATCACTTACATAAACATTGTGAAGAAAAAGATCCTGATACCTTGAACTACTGAAAAAGGGAAGATTCGCTTTGCTTCACTATTTGGGGTGTAGAACACACAGGCAACAAAATCCAGTGAGAACATTTAATAAGACTTTTCACTTTCATATTCCCAAATTTCTTTCTCCCCCACATTATCACTTCCCAGCTGTCTCCAGATTTTATTCTGTATCCACTTCAGCTATGAGGTCAGAGTTAAGCCTTCAGGAATGCGTCTCTCTATAGGCAGAAACCTGATTCCCTCTGAAAAAACTCTTGGTAGACCTTGGGAAAACTGCAGTTGCTATCACATGTACAGAGGGAGCTTTTGCAGTCATTGGATTTTAAATGTGCTGTTTGTTGGACTGCCAAGAGGTTACTGCTCCCTGGAGAACTGAGCCAGTTCCTCTAAACCCCTCCCACTGACTCATATGTTTGTCTGGCTGCAGCTGCTAAAAAAGATGAGAATTGAAAAGCTGCTCTACAAGTGCAAAGGCAATAACCAAAACAGTGGCAGTGTCCTCGGGTCTTGCTGAGAAAGGCCAGGGTGGGGGAAGGGACATCAGACAAAAAGTAGCAGGATATAGGATGGTGAAAGGCCGAAAAGAAACAGGAAGGAAACCATGGGTTCTCAGGGCTGGAATCTACTTGCTCTGTGACCTTGCTGAAAACACAGTTTCATGGATGTATTTTCTTCCCCTTGTGGTTAAATTTTCTTTGACCTAGATTTGCATGAAAGTCGGTATTGAAAACTGGTCCACTATCACGCATTGCTGAGCTGCATTCTTCAGCAATGCTCGGAGAACTTTAAAAGTTGTTTTATTATTATTACTACGATTATTATTATTATTTCCTTATGATTTCCATCCTAATATCCCAGTGGAATAGAACAGAAGATATTTCCTACACAAAATAGAGAGTTCTTAACTCTCAAGTCCTTGTATATAAATCCCATCTTTCATTCAGCAGAGCCCAGGAAAAAAACTGGTAAGCCAGCTCCACCATCCTCCAGGGTTTAGGCTGCGTTTCTGCAGCCTCTGCTCTCCCCACCCCCTCCCACACTCACTCCCTAGCAATCTCAAGTTTTCCCATCTCTCCCATCAAACAGGAAAGTGATCTAATTAGCATTGATCTAAGGTGCAAAGGAGAAACGGAGCTGCCATTCTTGGCAATTCTTCCACCTTCAAAAGAGACAAAGGGAAAGGATGGTGTTCACACACAGAAATTGCTAATAATAGGGACTTTTGATTCAGAAGTGTGAGAGCTAACAGGCGATGGGAAGCCTTCCCTGAAACTCTTCCAATCGCACTGTTGAAATATAGTGAAGGAGCAGCTCTCTAAAATTCCCAAACCTTTTCCAGTAATGCCTATTATGTCACAAATCCTGAACAACCCATTTGATTCAAAAACAGCTGGAGCACTGAAATAAAGCCCATGCCCGTAGATTAGAAACACCATCTCCACTGTTTGTTAGAGAATGAACTGCCTTACCAGCATCTGTCTCCTCCACAGCCTCTCTTCATCTGTTATCAAAAGCAGGGGTGTTCTTTCTGAAGGTGATGCAGCCTAAGAGAGCACTTCAGAATCTCACTACCTCATGTTCTTGTGCTTGCATCCTGTCGCCTAACCCTTTGTGCATGAATGTCTCTGACAATAGGCACATAATGCAAAGACAACCCCTCTGATTTTGTGTTTAGATCTTGCTTAGGTGGGTCTTGTCAAAAGCTCCATGGATTCATTTTCTTTCAGTTTCTCAGTATGTTTCCACAAAGATCTGAAACTATTTATAAACTGCTTCACTTCCTGGAAAGTTTTTGCTACTCCAAAAAAACTTCTAAAGTTTTAGAACATCATTTTGGAACTGACCGCTTTGGCACTAATCCTACTTTTTTTCATTCTGGCGGAAAATGTTCCAAAAACTCATGTTTAAATAATCCTAACTAAATTGCTTATTTTCATTTGTAAAGTTGTGCCTCCATAGCAAAACTGTAAACTCTTACAGAACAAGAAATATACTTGTCATTTGTTTGTTTGTAAGCTAATTAGCATTGTAATCATTCCTCAAAGTGCGTAGAACAGCTCCCATGCACACAGTGGGTGCAAAACAGCATTTTGGTAATGAACATTGAATTAAATAATTCAATATTTAAGGCTGTTTCCAGCAGCCAACATTTTTCCTATACAGACAAATGAAAATGGAGATGTTAAAATAGCCAAGGCTATGAAATGCAAAATGACACTTGTCTCCTAGCTAAGAAATGTATAAATGTAGAGCTGGGGGAGGAATCATATTATCTGCTGTCTAGAACACAGGCTAATAACACTCTGACTTGTCACTGAATAGTTATACATCTCAAGGAGCTGGGCCCCCTTGCTCTTTCAATCACCAGTGAGCATGTAACAAACCTCTGAAGTTTCCCATTCTTTTTTCAGATGCATTATGGCATCAGACTTCTATTTTTTATGTGTACCTTATTTTTACTTTAGGCCATTGCTCCCCATAGTAGTGTTTGTAACAGATGCACACTAGAAAACGTTAAAAGCTATTGCTTCTTGGCCATTGCTTTTGGTGTGCATTTCAGAATTTTGTCTTTAAATATTTCTTTTAAATTTAAAATTATCCTTGTTAGAATAACTAGGCATAGGCATTCAATAAGGTATTATTGCCTGCACAATTATAGCTCTCTTTTGTGCTGTTAAAGCACAAACAAATAATTATACTCAATGGATATTGAATAAGTTAAATTGGTTTTTACTGCATTATAATAGTTATTTTTAACAGTTAAGTGCAGTTTGTAAGACTATGACCTAGGTTGGACCTGAATTTTCAGTAGTAACATTTACACACACATATATATATATTTATATTTAAGATTTTGGGGAGTAAGCTCCTGTAAAAAGTACCCTTCTCACTTGTGTTCCAATCAGATCCAGTTCCCTTTGATTTAAAAATAAAAGAACACTGTTTAGGGAAAAAAACAAGTATCTGTTGAGCACTTACTACATACCAATATACTCTGTAATTCTCCTAACAGCCTTGCTGGGTAGCTATTATAATTTATATTTTATAAGTGAAATGGAGAAGCTATTCTCTCCAGCTTTCATGGCTGGTAAACAAGAGAGTGAAAATTGTCTGGTTGCAAAGCCAGTCCTCTTCCTCTGCACCAGACTCCTGGAGGACCCAACTGACAACCACAACAGGGCAGGTGCTTTCAGAAAACTCTCTGACTCTACAAAATGACATTTATTTGTGAGATATTTTCTTAAAAGAATAAAACTCCTTTTCCCATAAACATAATAATGTTTTTTGTCACAAGCTAGTACACAAAGCCTCTTTTACCTAAAATGTGTTTAGGTGGTTTTTTAAAGAAAAGAATAGTCTTATTGATGTACATACATTATTTCAATCTGTCTTACCATGTGGCCCTATCATAAACCTTGCCAAATATTCTTTCTCAATAGATAATCTGCTAAAAAACATGACAACAGGACCAAAATGGAATCACTTATGCTAAATCCTACATCACCAAACTGAAACAACTTAATTACAGTTTTGGCTCTTGCTCTCCCAAAAATGGAATCTTAAACCAGTCCATAAAGAATCACCTGATCATCACTACTTAGTAATCTGCCTGCTACACCCCTGCTATCCCCTAAAGAAAAGTAACCTTGCAATAACTAACCTGCTCTCTTGCCTAGCATAACCTCCGTGTCCTGCTCCCTTCTGCCTATAAAGTCTCCCACTTTGTACAGCTCCTCAGAGCTCCTTTCTATCTGCTAGATTGGATGCTACATGATTCATGAATCATTGAATAAGGTCAATAAGATCTTTAAAATTTCCATAGTTGAATTCTGTTATTTAACAAATCATAGAATATGAGAATTAGAAGGACCCCTATAAGTAAGCTCACCAGTTCTCTCAGTTTGCCCTGGATTTGGGGGGCTCCCACCACAAGGGACTTTCAGTTTTAAAATTCGGAGTAAGGGGATCCTGGGACATGCGACATTTAGTGACATGGGACTTTCAGTGCTGAAACTGTGAAAGTCCCAGGCAAACCTGAACAAATTGGTCATTCTACATATCATCGAGTCCAACCCCTTCATTTCACAAGTAAAGAAGCCAAGACTCATAGAAGAACTCATGAGTGTTATGGGTCAAACAGTTAGTGACCCATAACACTTGTCCTTTTTTCCCTCTTATTTAGACAGACTCATCAGGCTCCAGACACACTGTAATTTCTCAGACTCAATCACCAGTTTAACTGTTCACCACTTATCCCTTACGATTTGTGTGTCAGGAACCAAATCTCTCTTCTCTTTGTATTTTCAGCCCTGGTATGTTTCCGAACTCAGTGCATGAGACGTATGTTTGTTGACTGGTACTGAAGAACTAGATTGTGCTGCTTGGGGGAACTGAGGTCTTTATTCAAGTTGTATTACACCAAAAGGAACATGATATATTAAAGGCAGAATGCTGGGAGCTGCACAGGCAACATCTAGTCCCATTTTTCCTTTATTCCCTATATTTTATAAAACAAACACGTATAACTCTATAATGAAAAAAAAAAGGCATATTTAAAAGAATAATTTCTTGCCCCAGCCGGTGGCTCAGTTGGTTGGAGCGTCGTCCGGTACACCAAAAGCTTGCGGGTTCGATTCTGGATCAGGGCATATATCTAGGTTGCAGGTTCAATCCCCGGTCAGGAGCCTGTACAGGAGCCAATCGACCAATGTTTCTCACATTGATGTTGCTCTCTCTCTCCCTTCCTCTCTCTTTAAAATCAATAAACATATCCTCCAGTGGGGATTAAAATAATAATAAATAAATAAATAAATAAACAAGAATAATTCCCTGCTCCCTGTGTCTGTGCGCCCTGATTAACCAGAGGACTGCTGATTCAGGAGGCGAAGGTCATGCCATAGGAGAAGTGACTATCTTAGTTGCCCTGGTTGCCTGGGTCCCTGCCAATCCCCAGCAGGACCCCTTATTCCCCTCCTTCTTTGTCCCTCACCCGTTGTCCTCACAGATTATGTGTGAGACAAAAGAGGGCAACCAGTGAACAGATTCCAAACAGTTTTCTCACTATAGCAATAAACATCCCCCAAATCCTGTTCATATTAAAATCTGGACTGGCAGTGGAACATGTTTAAAAGTGGATGTCGTGTTTGAGAGATGTGATTTCAAGAGGAAGAGTTTCTCCCCAGCTGTGTTGCATCTCCACATCTGCCAACATGCTCACGGCTGGACGGCGCATTCCGAGCGACATCCCCCTCTTAGGGAGATGAGAGCCATGTGACAGGACTCATTACGAACTTACCCAGTAAACACGCTGGCTCCCAAGTTGCTTTCTGACACCAAATAGCTTTCTTTGATCAGCAGAAATGGTATATTATATTCACTATAAACCTTTACATGGGAGTCACTGCCAAGAAATTCCAACAGAGATGAAAATACCACTATTCTGAAGTTGACCCACAACTGCTTCTTTACTCCACAGTATGCTGTGATTCAAAGAGGTTAATTCCTTACTACTTGATTTTGCTGAAGTGTTCCTACACCCACTTAGAAACATCCGCTTTCATGGTTCCCATCCTTGGAACTCGCAGAGTATCGTTGTCCTATGACTTGAAACTATACCCCGGGCTTATTTTATTAAAGTGCAAGAGGGGACTCGCAGGCATCAGGAGGCGGCCAGCTGTTTAACGGTGCAGAGCACACAGGCGCGCTGCGTGTGCGGCTTCCCACCCCGCTTGCACAGGGGAACGTGAGCAGTGGGCACAGGCTGGAAGAGGAAATCTCCCTCCCCAAAGGGCAGTCTGCACTGAACACCTGGTAGGGAGCAGGGCTCACTCTGCTCTCTTTCTTTAAGAGCTATAAGGGGCGTATGTGTATTTTATCTAAAGAGACCAGAGATCGTTCTAGTATCATTTTGTAGGGTCACTCTCTTCTGCTCTACTGGCTCCTCTCCTTAGTTACTGAGCAGAACAAGCCCCCAAACCATCGTGCCTGTTACGACAACCTTGATGAGCTCAGGACCAAGCACACCCCTCGCAGCAGCATTCAAATGCTGGGGTAGAAAGCACAGAAACGAACTCTAGCCCTGTGGTGTCCACAGCAGAATCACTGGGAGAGGCTGGTCAAATTACACACTTAAGCTCACCCCCACTCCCTGCCCCCTGAAATGCACTCGTTCTCACCCACCACACTCCATTAAGACCTCTGCTTTTGCCCTGGCCGTGTTTCCCAGTGGTTAGAGTGTCAGCCCACGCACAGAAGGCTCATGGGTTGGATTCCTGGTCAAGGGCACATACCTGGGTTATAGGTTCAATCCCTGGTCCCAGTCAGGGCTCCTTCAGGAGGCAAACAATCAATGTGTTTCTCTCACATTGTTGTTTCTCTCTCTCTCTCTCTCTCTCTGTTCCCTCTCTCTGTTCCCCTGTCCGCACCCAACCCCAACCCCCACCCACCCCTGCTCTCCGATGGAAATATATCCCCAGGTGAGGGTTATCAACAGCAACAAAAAGACCTTTGCTCTCATAACTGCAGCCTACCACTGACACCATAACAAGTTGTGGTCAGGATGCCATTAGTTAACCTGCCACTTCAAGTAACAGATATCAGCATTTGGAATGGGCACAGCCTGTGACCCAGCAAGTCCACTTGTAGGAACCTATCTTACTGATACACAGGAAGGTAGGAATATGCAAATGGCCATGTGAAAGTCACCACTTTTGTAATAAATAATTAAAAAGAAAACAAATGAAGGACTGAATTGATTAAATAAATTAGGACATCAAAGCATTAAAATTCTATTCAGCTGTTAAAAAGGAATAAGAAAATGTATATCTGCTGATATAATAGAGAAAAATAACTAATTTCATCACTGATTTTTACTATCAATGAGCAGGCTTTTGGCTGTCATTATTACAGAGAAGCAGAGATGAGCAAAAGTTCTTAAGGCTGGGTCTATATAGTTAAGAACATTTGAAAGGTTCTGTGACCAGGTAAAGAATTGTAGGAGGACACCCAGCCTGCACAGCACAGCACACTGAAGGGTGCATTGGCTACAGCTGTGCCAAAATATCATTCCCCTCAAAATAGCCAGGCAAGGTGCAGAGCTGCCTGGACCTGTGGCCGCCGGCAGTGAGCAGCCTCTTCTGTTTGCTCCGGAGAGCAAAATAAATATCCACAGTTGCATCTGTGCACAAAGTATGGGAACTTGTTGGTTTCAGGGACTGTAACTTTTGCAGTTACCTGGTACTTGTACTATTGTTTGTCTCAAAGACTGATTTCCAAATGAAAGAAAACAGAATATTGACTGTAACTAGAGCATCCTATGCAAAATAATAGATACCTGGGGCTATCTGAACCCTTCCCTCATCTTTCACATTAAAGTCACTTTGAAATGCTAAGTGAAAGAAGCCAGACACAAAAGATCATAATATATGATTCCATTTATGTGGAATGTCCAGAAAAGAAATATCTATAGAAACAGAAAGTAGATAAGTGGTTGCCTGGGGCCCAGGGTAGGAGCAGATTGGCTGCAAATGGGTATAAGGAATCTTTTTGAGATGATGGAAACATTCTGAAATTGGACTATGCTGATGGCTGCATAACTCTGTAAACTTACTAAAAATCACTAAATCCTGCACTTAAAGTGGATGCATTTCACAATATGTAAATAATATCTCAATACATCTCTTAAGAAACACTTTAAAGTATTATTAAGCAATTTATCATTTTAGACATATTACTTGGATTTCTAAACAACAAAAATATAAGTTATAAAAAGCAAGTTGTATATATTGATATTCTATTTTTTTCATTTAAAAAGAGAAGTTACATTTTAAAGAACAAAAAAAGTATTGAATCTCAAATATGCCCAGAAATGACTAAAAGGAAATACAAAGAATGCCATTTTTAGTGGGTGAGAATGGAATTTCCTTGCAGTAAGATTTTCACTTCTTACTTTGTGCATTTTCCTACTATTAAATATTTTTATAGGTAAATGTTTCTTTTATTTAAAAATATAAATTATCCTTAATATCTCTGAGGGTTTTTTTTTGTTTTTGTTTTTGTTTTTGTTTTTGTTTTTTTGGTTTCAAACAGATTTGTCACCAAGGTTCTCAGAACATAAATTATTTATAATTAAATATTTTAATTCCAGAGTAAAATATAAAGTATTTGCTGGTTCTGGGAAAAAAATGTGATTAAGGATTTCATGCACCCTGCCCCTTGATAACTGTACTATAGTAATGTTTTACAGAGTGTGCTCTCTGTCCTATTGATGGCATGGAGGTAATTTTAGGTCAGATGTTGGCAAACTTTTGTAAAGAGCCAAATAATAAATATGTTAGTCTCTGCAGGCCATTCTGTCTCTGTCTCAACTACTAAGCTATTGGAAGTCAAAAGCAGGCACAGACAATACATAAATGAATGGACTTGACTATAATTGCTTATCTCCAATATTAGGTGATAGAATAGATAATTTTTTACTTTAACACTTGTCTGAATATATATTAGAAAAATAGAACTAGCATAACCAGTCCATAAATCCATAAGTATTATTGCTTAGGGTGAGGTTAAATTTTCACAAGTTTTTTAAAGGTTGGAGAGTTAAAGAAAAATATTAAGTAAATAAGAGAACGGAGGTAGCTGGGTGTGATAGAAATCATAAAAAGTATTTGCAATTGGCAAACACTTGGGAAAACCACATTTGAGTGTAAATAACAATTTCTTAACAGCAACAACAAAAGGCAATGCGATGATGAACATCTCTCCAGGCTGACAATTATCACAACCCAACCAGTACTTGAGCAAAGCTCCTTGAAAGAAATATCAAAATGCAGACCAAACATCCCTAAAAGTAGGGGCCCATAATATTTACTAGATGCTAGGCTGTATGGATGGGCTACCTAGAGTAAAGTGCATACTTAGAAACTGAGCTCCCTGAAGCACATCCAAATTCAGAGACCTCAAGGTGGAGAAAGAATACACACAGCATCAGTCCAAGGTTTTTCCGGGCTCTGCAGTGCCCATGGCCTGTGCCCAGTGCTGCACTCAGCAAATCAAACAAAAGAAAAATGCAGTGCCCTTTGGGAACCAGTGCCCTTCTCAAATACCAACTGTGATGACAAAGGAAAATGCAGTGTCAAAAAATGCCAGTACTGCCCCCATTCAACTCAACATGCCACAGTCCAGGTCAGGAAAAAACCAGGGTTTTAAAGCTTTTTATCCTTCCTCCGCGTTCCCTAAACACAGCCATAATGTGCAACTGAAAAGTCAGTGACCATCAATAGGGCAGATGATGGGAAGAAAAGGAGCTAACATTTTTGAGCACCAATGTGCCCAGTAGTCTGCATATGCTGTTTTATTGAGTGGTTACAACCAACCCATGACACAGATATAATTATCTTCATTTTAGAGAAAAGAAAATGGAAACATTTGTCTAACTTTATCTCCTTTGTCTCAAGATAAAAGTTTCTTATCAGTAATAATGAAGAGTCGATATTGATCTGTAAACCTATCCCCTATCTTATCTTTTCACATTTCTCTGCTAGCTCCCCACAGGTTGCTAGAATGTTCTTTCTATATCTATATTCAACTGAATTATACTTGGCTTTAAGACTCAGCTTAAGCATGACTTGATCTGAGAGCCTTCCCTAACACTTTCTCCCATTCCCAATGCTCACCTGGCTTGGTTTTGGTTCCGTAGGATATACCATTTTATGTATTTCCATAGTACAGTACCATAATTATTGATTTACTGGACAGTCTCTCCCTTTGGACTAAAATCTTTTAAAAACAAAGATTATGTCTATTTGACTTCTCTCCTCAGAGCTTTTAATACTATGATACAAAGTAAGAACTCTATAATCTGTTGAATGAACAAATGAATGAATGAATGAATGAGCTGCCCAATGTCTAACAGCATGTAAATTATGGAACCAGGATTTGAACCCAGTCTCTCTTTCCACTATACCAAAAAGAGCACCAAAAATCAATTAGTTAATTACTACTTTAGCTTTAGGACATTACAAGCTAGTCAAGTCAGTTCATCAGGCTCAATTGCTCCTCGAGGATCTTTCAGGAAGTACCATAAACTAATTTATAAAAGACAAAAAAAAAAAAAAATTAATGTCTCAACTGCAATGAAAATTAAAATTCTATTATGGAGAAAAACTGAGGGTTGTGTGTTTTTTTCCCTCAGAATTAAATTGCCAAAGAACTGGGAAGTGATAGTGTGGTACTCAAAAATAAAATCATCAAAGTCAAATAAGTTTATCTTTGTTGTGCGGTCCCTCTCACCCCATAGCAGGCCACAGCATTTCTGTCATTCCACTTTTAACAAACCCTTCGGAAGGTCCCGAGGTGGAAGCCGACCATATCAAATTGCCCCCTTGGGAGTTCCCTGGAGTAGTTCACAGTCCCTGCGCGCCCAGGAATCTATCTATACCCCGTCTGACCAGGAAACGAGCAGAGCTCACATTGAAGATCAAGTTGTTATTCCTGCTTCTCTTAAGTTCTTTGCAGATAATTCTGCGGTGTGAACTGTGGTGGATGTGGGGCCCTTGCTAGAATAAATTTCCATCCTGCAGGTACACAAGTGCCCAGCTGCTGACACGACCACCATGCCAAGCTCTATCACAAGGTTATTAACAAAGTAGTGATCAGATTGATGTTTTAAATATTCTAGTTGTATCATTATTATTTTATCATTACTATTTTTGTTATTAAACCTTCATGCTCATTTCCATATGCTTCCAGAATGGGAAAGAGAAAGTGCTATTGCAGCTGGTATTTCTACATGAAACAACCTTGTGCAGCATGTAGAAATGGGCTAGGAGATTAAAGTGACATCTATCATGTATGTCATGAAAGGACAATAACTGACTACTGTTGTTTCAGTCGACTGTATTCTACTGAACTGGAAAAGTTAAAAAGTGTCCGTTGCATGTCACTATGTGCAAATCAATGTGCCAGGTGCTGCTGTGTCCTTGGCTTCTCAGGCAAGAACTCTGGGAATTTCAGGGATGTCATCACTGTCTAAGTCAGGTCCTAAGATTTCCTGCTTCAATTTTTTTAAGACACATTTAGCTAAAACTTGAAGCAAACATAAAAAAATGGGGGTTATACATGGTGGAGTGAAAGCAATAAAATTTTAAAAAGTCAAAATAATGTTGATTAGTCCAGGGGTAATGAGGAGAAAATTCTGACTCAGAGCAGTGAGACCTGAAAGGTAAGCTGGTGACAGGTTTCAAAACGTCCTTAATGCCAGACCAACATGATGTTTTTGTTCAGTAAAGTAAAATGACCAAAGTAGTGCTTTATAAGAAGAATTGGAAAGGGGGAGAGAAGTTAGACAAACCAGTTAGGATGTCATTGCAGCCGTCTTGCTGAGCGGACGTACCTTGGAGCAGCAACAGAGAAGACAGATGGAGACAGGACGTATTTTTAAGGCTAAAGAAGAAGACATATTTGCTGATAACGTACTGGTGACAGTCCTAATCTAAAACATGCTGTCAGGCCACATTTTCCTGAATAGATAAGTCTGAATTCAAGTTATGAAATTCCAGAGATAGGTTGGTTCTTCCTGATATTTTAATGGCTGAGAAGGGTACTTTGCTCGCCATGAGCATTAAATCAGTGCGGGTGCTCAGAATAATGTAATCTGTGTTTGCATGTTCCTAGCAGCACTATTCACACTGGCCAAAAGGTGGAAACAACCCAAATGTCCACCAACAAATGAATGGATATACAAAGTGTGATATATGCATACCATGGAATATTATTCAGCTTTAAAAAGGAATGAAATTCTTGATTCATGCTACAATATGGATGAACTTTGAAGACATTGGGTTAAAATGAAATCAACCAGACACAAAACACAAATGTACTATGACTGCACTTATATGAGGTACATCGTGTAGTCAAATTCATAGCACAGAAAGTAGAATGGTAGTTACCAGGGGCTGGGGGAAAGGTAAATGGGAAGCGATTGTTTAATAGGCATAGAGTTTCGGTTTAGAATGATAAAAAAAAGTTCTAGAGATAGATAGTGGGGATGGGTGTACAACAATGTGAACGTACTTAATGCCACTTAACTGTATACTTAACAATGGCTGAAATGGTAAATATTATGTTCTGTGTGCTTTACAGCAATAAAAAAATAATAGTGTGGCCCTGATGACCTGAGAAACAGCATGCTCACTAACAACAAGAGGAAGGTATGGCTTGCCAACCCATTTAGCCTAGCTGCCAAGAGGGACCCCCTTCTCCAGGCCAGACACCCTTAGTTGATTTGTCCAACTGAAGAAATGAAAAGACAAAAACTGCCAGCCACCACCTGCATCAAACTGGTAGCACAAAGGCACGTGCCTCTTGGCTTGTCATCTGCCTGGTCTGACAGTAAAGGAGAAACAGTGGAAGTCAGTTTACTCGTCAAATCAACACCTAACCTTGGTCCTTCCACTAGATAACAAACTCCTCAAGGAAAGGAAAAGTAACGTGCTTATCTCTGCTCCCGTACATTCAGAGCCATGACAAATGCTTCATAGACACATTCACTGAGCTTTGAGAAACTAGAATTACTTAATACACTTCTATCAATTAAAATGTTCCCAAGTGCATACTGTGTTCAGCGCTGTGCCAGATGGAATGTAAATATGGAAAGAGTATAAGACATGGTCCCTGCCTTTTAAGATCATATAATCTACTTGAGGGGACAAAAATCATATAATGATATAATAATGAACATTATAAGACAGAATATAATTAGGTGCTAAATTGTGTAGTACAGATTATAAGTACTCTCGGAGGTCATAAAAATGTCTGACATCCTGTGGAAATGAATAATAGGTGGGGAAATCTTTACCCACTGCCTGCTTGTAAGAACAAGCAGAGAAAGCCATAAAATGGAATGAAGGCTTTTAAAAATATCCATTATATTTTAATTTTATGCATAACACACCTCCTCTACCAAACAGTCCCTTTCTTAACTTTTTTCAGATTTGCTTTTTTCTACAGGCTTTTTTACAAGTAATTAGAAAATGCCTCAAAGGAAAATAAATTAATGTGCCAACAACCATTTGAAAAAATGTGTAAATTACCGTGAAACAGAGGTACTCAATGAAAAATTAGTAACTTCAGCCTTCATAAAAATAAACCTTTCATTCAAAGCTTAATTTGTTCACACAAAGCCAAGAAGAAATAGCAATACGGACTCCCTGCCTTCCCACATGAGTGCTAATGAGATCCAATGACAATTTTATTCATTTAGCATCAGAATTCAGACCATCTGCTTTAAAATGGGAATTTCACATCCCTCTGCATGGCATAGATGAGAACAGACAGAGATTTTTGTTCCTATAAAGACTTAAACTGTGAGTGTATATTATCGTAAGCTACATGGCCATACACTTTTTAATGTTTGAGGTTGGCCAGAATAGAAGGATAATATACTGAAGAGGTGCGGGGTAATACGTTGCTACATAGCAAACTAACCTAATATTTTGTGGCTTAAAACAACCATTTTGTTTCACTCATGATTTTGTGGATCAGGAATTTAGGAGAGAGGGCGCAGCTTGGTTCTTCATCCCATGCACCTGGTGCCACTGGTAGCTGAGCAGAGAATAAATATTCAAGATGGTCTTCTCACTAAGTGCCCTGCACCTCTGTAGTTCTTCAGGGTCATTCTGACTCCACCTTCCTCCTAGTTCCTAGGAAACTAACATACCACACATCCAATTCCCCGGCTCTCCTGCACACGTGTGTGTGTGTGTGTGTGTGTGTGTGTGTGATCCTCCAGAAAGAGCAAGGACTACAGTAAGGCAAGAAGATGTGGTTTGGGCATAAAATCTTTGAATGAACTCATTCCTAAGTGCTGCCCTTGTGCTTGCTCAACCCGGAGACTGAGTGCCTCCTTAAGAGTGAAGCTCCCAGAGCACAAAATTTAAGGAGGCACTAGGCTCAGTGTCCTGCAAGAGCACGCGAGAGTGAATGCCTCCTTGAATTTTACACCCTAGCCCCTCACTTGCCTCACCGTAGTCCTGGCCCTGCTTCAGGCCTCTCCACATGGCTCAGAGGTGTTAGGTCTTCTCACAGCATGAGGGTCTCAGTAAAGTCACCCTTCCTACATGATGGTTATCTCCCAAGAGGTAGGGAGGTAAGGCTGCTAGGCCAGGAAAGGTCTACGCATAGAGCTGGTATAGTGTCATTTTGGCCTATTCTGTTGGTCAAAGTAGTCACTAGCTCTGCCCAGATTCATGGGTAGAGAAACAGGCACCACCACGGAGGAGGGTGTAAGGTGGCCTCATTGCATTAAAGCAAGTGGAAAATACACCTTCTATATCTTCCTTGTAAATGTTCCTTCTCATTATTCTTGGAATCCTGGGATATCCTCTCAACTTCCTAATATCCTAGCCTCTAAACTTCATCTTCAGTTTAGTGTACCGAAGCATGCTGCTTGCTACAAGACCTTCTTGTAATAACTGTTATTAGTTATCCTGCTTAAAGTTTCCAGTGGTCCCCCGCTTATAAATAAAACCCATACTCTTCTACCTATCATTAAAATATTCCATATTTTGGTGCAATCTCACCTATTATCAGTTAAATTGTATCCCCCAAAAAGAAATATGCAAATCCTAATCTCCCAGTACCAATAAATGTAACCTATTTAGAAACAGGGTCTTTAGAGAGTAATCAAGTTAAAATAAGATCGTGCTGTATTAGGTTGGACCTTAATCCAATGACCAATGTCTTTATAAGAAAAAGGAGATAGATCGGGACAAAGACACACAGATAAGACACAGGAAAGAAGGTCATGTGAAGACAGAGACAGAGATTGGTGTGATACATCTACAAGGAATGCTAATGACTGCCAGGAGCCACCAAAGGGAGGCAGAGACAAGGAAGGATTTTTCCCTGGAGCCTTCAGATAGAGCATGGCCCTCCAATACCTTGATTTCAGATTTCTGGCTTCCTGTGAGAGAACAAATTTCGGTTGTTTTAAGCCACAAAGTTTGTGGCAATTTGCTATGGCAGCCCTAGGAAACTAACATACTGCACATCCAGTTCTATCCCCACTGCTTCCAAACTTTCCTCCTTTCTTTAGGCAAAGGTCCTTCCCTGTCCCAATCTTCCAATTAATTACTACATCTGTCTTTGCCTTTTCCTTCCACTAAAGGAAGCAAAGCAGAGCAGTATACACAACTATAAATTGTGGCTGAGTTACAGCTGACACCTTCTGGCATTCTGCTAGACGGAGCTACCGGTCCCAAATGCTGAGTCAGAGTACACCTGGCCTAAAGAGAGTGTTGAGAAGCTATTAAGTTTTTAGTAAGTGCTTAGACTTAGAAATAGAACAATTCCTTCTGTGTCATGTTCTTCGTTCATCAAAAAGAAAAGTGTTCAAGTGAGAGAGTAAATTATAGAAACAGATCATGCAAAGCTACAGAAATCCTTCCTTGGCTATTCATCTCTTAGCTGTCAGAAAATGTGTGAACTGCAGTGTCTTTAATCAACTGGACCAACAATGACTTCACCTCGAGCTCTAGCAAGGCTGTCCTCATTGTGGTTCCCGTTTCCGTTGCTGCAAACAGTATATGAAAGCTCCTCAAGGAATTAGGGAGGTCACTTATTCTTTCCCCAAACTACCTTATATGGTAACATGCAAAATAGATACAATTATTTTTAATAATGGCCGGGATGGGACATCTTATAGTACATAGTGATCGCTTGGTTATGAATAGAAATCATGCCAGACATTTGAGAGACAGTATGTGGAATGCAGGGAGTGATGGATCATCCTGCTGTATCCTGTGATGTTCTGTCTACGCCCAGAGCCCTGAACACCCTGTGGGTGCCACACCTTTACAGAGAAGTAGTCAACCTGGATGGCATTTAGGGGAGTGAGCAAGGTGGAGAGGAGGCTTGAGGAGCGGCAGAATAATACAGTTGTTGTTTAACTCGAAGAGTAAAAGTTTCAGAAAAAAACTTATTTACCTTAATATATGAGAAAGACTTTTCTAGAAAAAAATGAGACTTATTTTTTGTGCCCCAAAGAGTAAAGCTATCACCAATAAATGGAAGTTATAGGAAGACAAATTCTGAATTGTCATAAGAGAGGTTCCTAAAAATCAAGTTAGTAATTATGAATTGTCTCTGAAGATGTTCATGCAAAGACTTGTAACTTCTCAACAATATCATATTTATTTTTATAGCTCTATTACTTAGCACAGTTACTCCCATATAATAACTAATTAATATGTATTTGATAAATAAAAGGAAATTCAAATGGTCTCTTTTAAACCTAGGATTCCAACGACTGAGCCACACCGGGCAGGGCATAAACCTAGGATTCTAGTACCTTAGGATTCCAAAAGAAACTCAACTATGAGTCACTAATTTTTCCTTTCAATGTGTCACATAGTCATAATTTTCTTTCAGCCGGATGTGCAATCCTCAGGAAAATAAAGAAAGATCCCAAACATATCAGTAGGGGCATTTTAGGTAGTACTCTACAGTAATTAAGCATAAAATGTGAAACACTTAACAAGTTCAAGATTCAAATACACATATTTACACATACACTTAATCCCTCTAACGTCCCTCTTGTTCAAGGTAAAAGTGAGCTGCAGTTTATAAACCTTAGCGCAGGCATAGCACTTAGTGCTTTCTCGTTCATTCAAATGCAGTCACTGAACGGTGTGCCAGGTGCGCCTAGTGCTTCCATCCAGTCTAGTGAGGTAGGTATTAATATCTCCACTTGAAGGCCAAAGGAGTTACATAACCTGCCCAAGTCCAGGTTGCCACTAGCCCATACAGAGTGTTTGTGAAAATTAAAAGAAGAAAAAGAAGTACCTTTTCTTCAAGACATTTTACTTCCATTTCTCAGAAAATATATCACGATGTACTAATTTTACTAGAACAAGAAACTTGACAGTCCTCTGCCATCAGATTGTCTCAATAAACATTCAGATTGATGCCTTTGTGTCTTTGACACAAACAGTGTGCACTTTAGAGGGGATTTTTTTGTGCAGTGCACAATGTACTCAATGGGAAATACAATCCTATATGAGACCTAATCAGCGCAGCGCCGGGGATTTTACTCCACGGGACCACCACCGACGCCCACCCTAAATGGGAAGGGTCAGGAATTTCACGCGACTTACGTAACCTGCTGGCTGCGGGTTGCTGCTGCCTCCTTTCAGCACTGCTTCAGACTCAAATAACTCATTATATGCATTTACGTCGGCGCGAACCCACTCAATACACGGGAAGAATGAGGAAGGTTTCTCAGGAAGCCCGTCGTCAGCATCTCCGAGACACAAATGCCTGATTTTTACCTACCAGGCAAAGTAAAAAGTATTCTTAAGATTAGCATAAAACTATTATTCTCACAAATGTCAACCAAACACTCAGAGTCTAAAGGTCCTAATTATTACAAAAATGACAAACTAAGATGGAATCTTAGTTCAAAGTCAAATCAAAGTGCTTCCGATCAATACTCAGTCACATTCTGGAAGAAAGTTATTTAGCTAACCGGGGTCTTTATGAAAAGATTTTGACTTTTCCTAGAGAAGATATCCTAGAGTGAGAAACGGCCTAAACGCCTAATGGAAATTTAAATATCCTCAGAAAGAGCAGCATATGTTTACGTGGTGCTTTAGTCATCCAAACCACACTTTGGGGGGCTCCACTATGTCGCAGATTGTGTATTAGATGCTGAGAACACAGTGATGGTCAAATACAGGCCATTTTCTGCTCTTATTCCAGCAGCAAAATTAATGCACAAAAGGAAAGTGTGAAAAGTGCTACAATAGAGATATAGACGACTATGATCGGCCCGCTGGATGATGCCTTGGTCTCTTCTCCATGCATGATTTCACACAATTTAGGTAAGTAGAGCTCACAAAAATTTAAGTAAGCTTTAAAGTTAACTTACAAACAATCACCATCATCATACCTAGTGCTTAGTAAATTCGTAATAGATGGGGAATGAATAAATAAATGAATTTTCCCCCTTACAAGTTAGAGTTGGGCTGATAACAAACATCCACATCAATTATAAAAGAAGCGTTCATGAACACGAAAATGTTTAAAATAGCCAAAAGCCTAAGGCGATTTGAATTCAGAGAAGAAGTTATTTAAATATAAACCTCATACTGACCAGCTTAAGACTTACATAAATTATTTGTGATGTCTCTTAAGTCTATTTAGTGATATATTTTCAGCATCTCAGTAGCACATTTATTTTATTTTCAGTCATGTGGGCAATTTTTTTTCCCTAAATTCCAGGCTTAACCATCAATTTGGCTTTGGCAAGAGTGATCATTTATGAGGAACTCAAATAATTTCCATTGCTTTCAGCCATCCAGCCAGAGAAAGTCTGGGTTTAAACGCAAAAAGAGAGAGAGAGATTGACAGAGAGACAGGCAGGCAGAGACAGAGATCCCTGGCTGTACAGGGAGGATGGTGATAATGCATGAATTCTAGTTTTTCAGGCGGATAATTTGAGATGAAAGTTTGTGCCTTCACCCGTTTTAACCACCCTATCCTGTACTAACCAAGCCGTCCACCGAACATTTTACTGAAATATAAACAAAATGCTACATACCTTATTCACTTTTTCATCTAATTTTGTGTTTCGGACTTTTTAAATAAAATTCATTGGGGTGACATTAGTTAATATCACTAAACTATGTAGGTTCCAGGGGTACACTTCTCCATCACCTGCGCTTTCTCGTCGGCGCCTAGCCCAGCACCCGATGCAACGAAGCGCTTACAAAATGCTTTCCGAGCCACCTCACGTATGAAACGCAGAAGCTGAAACTTTTTTACAAACACATTCTTCTAGGTAATGTCCGATGCGAAGGAGAGTCACAAAATACTAGCCTGCAAAGAGGTCCGTGCGCTCTTCAGAATCGTATTATCGGCAATTGCAAACTTCCCCCGTCCTAATTCCCATCACCACCACCACTCAGCAGAAAATAGCTACAAACTTTCCCTTTGGGGCCTGCGGAGCCTTGGCCGGGAAAGAAAGGAGCCTGCAAATGTAACGTTTCGGCTGCAGAGCTGCAGCGGGGGTGCAGGTGCCGGGCGCCGGGAGGGGCGCGGCGGGCCTCGGCCCCCAGTGCGCCCTGCGCCGCCCGCAGCTGCGCGGGACCCGCACCCAGGCCGCGAGCTGCCCGCAGGGGCCCGGGTGGTCCTCCCGGGACCCAAGACTGGCTGAAGCAACAGGGGGGGATGCTGGAAAATCCCCCATTGCCCTTGCCAGAAAGAGCGATTTATGGTTTTGTTCTTTAAGCAGCCCATTTGGCTTCATACGCTTCTCTCTTGTGGGCTTTTATTCCTGAATCTTAGCTAAATTCCTCAGGCTGAATTTACTGGCTTCAAAAATATTGGGCAGTTGCATTGCCTATCCGCCCCTTATTGCTATAGGAATCGGTCTCCCACTCTAATTTGCAATGAATTTAGGTACCGCGCCAGTAGCTGCATTTACACAATCCCAGGTCGCTGTGCTATAAAAGTGGCAGCAGCGGATGTCCCCAGGAGAGGCCGTCCGAGCATCGGGGTGCCCCTGTTCCTGGGGTAAACCAACTGCCCTTTCCTGTGGTGCACCGAACTGTGCGTAGCCTAACACCAAGCCTTCTTCAAACGTTTTTGACAAAAACCTGTTTTTGAAAAACAGGCATGGTGTTTGTCCGCGCTCTTGGACTAACGACAAATACCGGTTTCTACCCTACATTCAGTAGGTGCGCGTGTGCAGATCTGGTGAGGAATTGCACAGGCAGAAATGTTTAAAATCCCGCATTCATTAGCAACATAAGAAAGTCGTTAGAAAGGGACACTTCCTCGGGTACGTACAGGGTAAAATTGTTAGTTCTTTAGCTTTTTTTATTAAAAAGGTTTCTTATTACCCCTAAGAGTTTGAACACAAATATCCCTAATACTCCCTTCCAGGTCCTGATAAATTTCCCCCAACTTCACTCTTCTCCTCCACAGACCTCAAATGGACATCTGCTTGACAGAGGAGCTATTGCTAGGCAGCTAGTAAGCGATCCTACTCATTCAACAGAAATTTATTACCAATACATGCAAGATTTGTACCAAGCGCCGGAGTACTAGGGATTGTGCAAAAATACATCAAAAGGTCTAGCCAGCATTCCTGATTAGTAATTTAAACAAATACAATGAATATAAATATACATAAAATGAAACAGTAAAGAGGAGAAGGAATGGGTTGGGGTGGAGTGGGGTGGGGTGGGTGGGGTGGGATAAAAAGATGAAAAGAAATGGGAAATTATTTTTCTACTCTTGACTGTTTGTATGAGTATCATCCTGTTGTTCTACGTTTTCCTAAATCACTATAAAAAGCTTAAGGGCATAGTCTACCTTGTTTTTTGCCACATCTTTAACACCTGCCATAGTAGAGAACATAAGTTTGAGTAAATAAATAAATAGTAAGATGTCACACAAGAGAAACAGAAAATGCTCTGAGCACTGAGACTCACAGTGTGAATATAAGTACCTCAAGCACTAAGGACTCAGCTTGTTGTTATCTGAAATAAATCATGTACATGTTTCCTCAAATTTTCATTAAAATCCATCATTTGTGCCTTTGAAGTAGGGACTTCAGAAGTTGTAGAAGTGACGCTCAGTGACAAAAACTTAATCTTTCGATTGTGGAAAAGATGTTACTTAAAAAAACAGAAAAAAATCTTTCAAGAAGGCTTGAAAATAAAGTAAAAAACTAAGTCTTTCAGGAGTAGTTCAGTCTAGATTTCTGGGTTTATCCTAACAGGGCATAATTTTGTATGTAATTATGCATATAATTTTCTAAATAGTAAAAGGTTCTTCTCTGATCATGTTCCTCGTGGACAGAGTCTGAGAAAAACCAAATGCTGAAGCAAGGCCCCAAGCTTCTAAATTGCTTTTACTGTGTGAGAAGGGATCCAGGCACCTTATCACCTAATCCCCCTGGAAGCTCTGGCATGTAGCAACTAGCAGCCCATGGGCACTAGAGATCTAAAACTGGGGCAGTTATCACGAAACTCCCATGCTCAGACCACACATTTGCACACAGGCTGACTCCCTCTAGGAGATAGCACTGGCCTCTTTAGAAATTGCGGAGCAAACCAGGAAATCAACCCTAAGCATTATGTACTTCTGTTCTGCCTCGAGGGCGCCAACCCACATCTAATGGTTCTGAAAAGTTTCCATGGCCAAACCCAAGGACAGGCAGACCTGAAGGCTCACAAGTGACCCATCCAGGCTCCTCCATGGAGACCAGTCAGTTTTCTAACCAACACCCACTGAGAGGAATGCAAAGATTTGTTCAGGATTGAACTGCTTTACCCCCATTGTATGTAAATTATTCACTACCCGCCTCCTTTTCCACATTTTGCTCTTGGTTTTCTCTGTCTACTCCTTGCTCTCACTTTGCCAATTTTTCTCAAAGTTACTTCAGTTGCCTTGTACTCTTGCTGCCCTCAGAAACTTACAAAGGCAACCGGATTCCTTAGCCTAATAACTGAGTCATAGACTTATTTTCAACATTTCAGGGAGTAGGAAAAGCTGCAGCTGCCTTGTGATTTCTTTGATATTTAGCTTCTTAGAAAGAAATTCTTGAAATTACACTATTTTTATTGAATTTATTGGTGTTACATTGGTCATACGTAGGTTTCAAGCGCACCGTTCTCCAACACATCATCTGCAAATTGCATTGTGAGCTCACACTCAAATCTCCTCTCTTTCTCTGTCCGTCACCGTTTATCCCATTCACCCACTTCCACCAGCCCCCAGCCCTCCCTTCCCTCTGGTAATCACCATATGCTGCCTGTGCCCATGAACTTTTTTGTTTGGTTGGTTGGATTTGCTTAATCCCTTCACTCTGTTTTAAGTCTTTGAACTACTTCACTAACTTCTCTGGTAGCAGGGTTAACATTGCACTAAAAGGGGGAGGTTGTGAAAACCCATTTCTGCAGTCAGTGCTTCCTTATGACCAGCAGGGGGCAATAGCGCACCAGGAATCGCGGCGACTCCCCCGGGCTCTCCCGAATGCGGCTGATCGCGGCCCTGGATCTGCGCGCTCCGCCGCGGTGACCTCAGCTCTCAGATGAAGTCTTTTGTTTTGTGTCCTTTCTGACAATGCGCTGTTCAGTTTTCTGCATGAGCTGTGACTTACTCAGACAGCATTTCCCTGTGCCAGTTTAGGTTAAGAAAAAAAGGTGAAAGAGAAAATTAAAATGCTGCCAAACGAAACACATAAAATCAAGGAAAAAGGAATGGTGCGGCTATATAAAGTTTGTCCCTTCTCTGTGCCCATCCACTTGAATCCTGAACAGTTTTTCTGAATTACAGTCTTAATTCACCCCTATGTCTCCCCCAATACGGACACCCGTTTCATTCTACCTTCTCTGCCATGTAGTTTTCTGTTAAAACAACAGATTTCCTCATAAAAAAAAGGAAAGACAGAAAAAAAAACTTTTTAATCCAAATATTTGACTTTTTAAAAGAATTCAAAAAACTTCTATGTCGTGTTTTGGCCTTTAGTCAAGCTTCCCAGTATAGAATTTTAATGTTTTTATGCTTTTTGAACATTTCATCTCAATGATATGTTTCCAACAAAAATTCTTCCCCTGTATATGCACATCTTCATATAAATAGAATTGTCAATCTATAGCTAAATGTTTGGGGCAGAGCATTAAAGTAGACGCTAAAACAGCAGAGACTGGAGGGATATACTGAAGTACCATTTGCATTGCATTGGGAAGGCATTTAGTAATCCAGCCCTCAAAATCAGCAGAGATTAAACTGCTTTCATGCATAATTTGAGTTGCATCCCAAAATATAATACCCATAAGCCTGGCTTCCTCTCTTTCCTAGGCAGAAATTCCGAGTCATTAATGTATTCCCTTAGAGTTATTAATTTCTGACTGTGAAATGGGGGAAGTAATGTTATTTCAACACCTGGCACCAAAACGCCTCTGGAAGGGGTTGTCTTGTGCCCACCCTAAGACCGACAGGGCTCTGTCTGATCGTCTAGATTCCTTCCCTCTGGCTAATTTCCTGCTGTTTTCCAGTACACTCCACTCTAGTCACAACAGCCTCCTTGCTGTTCCGTGAAAACCCACCAGGTAGCCTCTTGTGTCAGGGCCTTTGCTTCAGCTGCTCTCTCCCTCAGGATAAGTCTTACCTCACTTACCCAAATAGCTCGTTCCTGCACCTACTTCAATAGTTAGTGCAAAAGTCACCTTTCACTGAGGCCTTCCCTGACCACCTATTTATTTATTTAATTTTAATTTATCTTTATTATTGAAAGTATTACAAATATCCTCCTTTTTCCCTCATTGATGCCCTCCAATCTGCACTCTACCCCTCCAGGCCTTCCCCATACTATTGTCTGAGTCCATGGGTTATGCACTTATGCCTATAAATTATTAGGTTAATCTCTCCCCACCCACCCACACATTCTGAGATTCATCAGTCTGTTCCGTGCTTCTATGTCTCTGGATCTATTTTGTTCATTAGATTCTACGTATGAGTGAGATCATGCGAAACTTGTCTTTCTCTGACTGGCTTATTTCAATTAGCATAATAGTCTCCAGGCCAACACTGTGCTGTCTCAATGGGACCCTTCTTTTTTATAGCTGCATAGTATTCCATGGTGTAAATGTCTGAAAAGAGGCTTGATATGATGTCAATCTTCTTGAACTTGTAGAGACTTGTTTTGTATCCTCAGATGTGGTCTATCTTTGAGAATATCACATGTGCACTTGAGAAGAATGTATATTCTGCAGCTTTGGGGTGAAATGTTCTGTAAATGTCAACTAAGTCATCTGCCTGACCACCTTTTTAAAATGGAATATTCCATCCCAAATTTTCTATCCCCGCTTACTTTTTAATTTCCTCAGTAACGCTTTCTATAATAAGATGTTGGGTATTACATATATAAACATAATATGAAGGGAGACATCTGAAAACATATTAACCAATAGAGGGTTTAACTTCCCTATTTAAAGGACAAAACAAAGCCCACCTTTAAGCTTCATAGAAAGACAAAGACACACCTAAAACAAAATAATTCAGAAATGCTAACATTGAAAAATGTGGAAAAAAGTATGCCAACAAAATGAAAATAAAGAACTGAGATTTTGAAATCCAATTAAGTAGAATTCAGACCAAAATCCATTACCAAGACAAAGGGCATCATATAATGCTAAAGGCTACAATTCACAGTGAAAATAAAATATTTATGAAAGATTTGCAGCAAATAATGCAGTAGCTGCAAATGTAGCTTCTTTCATGTAGGGGAAACTACAAGAAAAGATTCAAAGAGAATAGAAATACATACATAATAGAAGACTTTAGTACACTTCTCTTAGTCCAAGACAAAAAAAAATTGTACAAAAAATATTTATGATAATTGACTCTATCGTTTACATATAGAGATCGATATACCTCAATAAATTACATAAAGAAAAATACAAATAATATTCTCCATCAATAATATGATAAAGGTAGGAATCCATAACAATCAAAATGTAAGAAAGCCTTCCCACCTTGAAATTTTAAATTTTTCTATTAAACATAAGTAGGCTCAAGGGGCAATTCCAACTGATACTGAGAATTTCTAGAAAAAATATAATGAAACTACATCAGAGTCTATAAGATACTGCTAAAGATTGTTCAGAATAAAATTCACAGATTTAAATATTTACATCCATAAAAATGAGAGAAATAAAAGTAAGCTAGACATTGCACTCAAAAAGTTAGAAATATTTAAGTTTTGCTTTATTTTTCCACTTTAGATTTAATTATTTTTAAATTAAGCAACCTAAATTTGAAAACAACCTGAAACAAAGCTAGCTGTATGAAACTGCATTTAGCAACTTTATAGTTAGGTATAATATTGGTGCTATTATTTTGAAACTATTATATACTAGGGAAAAAGTAAATAAGCAATTATGTTAACATTATTAGGAGCGATGCTTTCATCAAAGAGAAAAAGATGAGCAATACAAAATCAAATAAGTAAAGAATTATATAATCTTTCATTAGAATTGCAATATATGCACACATTTATGATTTATTTTTATCATTCTTTGAAAAACTACATATTTCCTAGATCTTGAAAAGTCTGAGAAGTAACAACAACCCATTTTGCCATGAACATCCTTAAGGGCACAAACTGTGGTCACCAAGTACTATTTTCACTAAAGCAATGAAGACTCCTTTGAGAAATGCCAATATTGTGTCTGGAGCAGTAAATGAGGCTGTCCCAATATGACACTGGGACTCTTACATTGTCCAAAAGCCATCAAGACATTAGCTGTTGTCAAATGAACATGGAGGCCAAAGATGCACAATTTGAGCTTTAAAATGAATAGTTACTATAAATATATAAAAGTGTAAAGAGAGATGCCAATAGAATTAATGGGTAACTAGAAGCAATAGGGAATTCAATATGGTAGCAAGGTATAAAGTTACATGTCAAAATCAATACCTTCATATATTTAAGCAATAGCAGTTAAAGGGAAAAGTAGAAGAGATGACCCCATTTAAATTACCAGCAAAAATGAAATATATCCTAGTAATAACTTTAACAAGAACTGTGCAAAACTTATATGAGAAAAACTTTATAAAGATTTCCCGAAAGACACAGGACTGAGACTTGAATAAAAGGAAAAATAACATTGTTCTTTCAGTAGAATAATGCAAGATCATAAATTGATGGCAATATTTTACTTTATTTTAAATATATCTTTATTGATTTCAGAGAGAGGAAAGGAGAGGGAGAGAGAGAGAGAGAAACATTGATGATGAGAGAGTCATTGATGGAGCCCACAACCAGGGCACGTGCCCTGACCGGGAATCGAACCCCCATCGCCTGGATCCTAGGTCCATGCTCAACCGCTGAGCCACGCCCGGCCACGCAGATGGCAATATTTTAAAGTATTTTTACAGAGCTAGATTATATGGTTCATATAACAAAATGAATAAGCGAGAATATCTAAGAGACAGGAAAAACTAAACAAACAAAAAACAGCAATGAGGCAGGTCTAGCCCTAAAAGATACTAGAATATATTATACCGTTTCAGTAATTAAAACGGTATAATATTAGCACACAAGTAGACAATCAGATCAATGGCAAAAAATAGAAAATATAGACATTACCCCAAGTACAATATGGAAACTTATGTATGTGATAAAAGTGGTATCTCAAGTCACTGGGAGAAAATTTGACGTTTTAAAATTAAATGTTAGAACGGCTAACTAGTCCTTTGAAAACAGATAAAATTGAACATAACACCACCTAGGTGAAATTCCAGCCCCTCGAACCCCAAACTATTCAACATTAATCTTGTAATGAGAAACAATCTGAGTATCCAAATTGAAGGATATTCTGGAAAAACCATTGGCCTGAACTTCTCAAAAATGCCAATACCAGAAAAAAGAAGGAAAAAAAGGCTAGGGAAGTATTCTAAGTTGAAGGAAAGTGAAGAGACTTGATAGCTGGTAGATGCAATATGTGATTCCTGTTAAACCCTGGATTTATGTTTATAAACAAGAGGGTAGGCGAGGGTTTGGGGGGGGGGGGGGCGGTAGAGGGATGCGAACCGAGGAAGCTGGAATACAGGCTGCACACACTGATGTCACAGCGTTCCGGGGATCCCAGCTTCCTAGGTCTGAGGGGCCTCACAGCGCCTTTCTTGAGGACACTGCATTGGGACTGTGCAGGGCAGTGGCCCTCCAAGGGGGCGGCTTTGCCCCACCCGCCCAGCAAAGCTTCCGCGGCGTTTGGAGACCTTTTTGGTTGTCCCAGCTGGAGGCGGGGAGGGCTGCTCCTGGCATCACTGCATAGAGCCGGGAGCGCCACTAAACCTTCGCCCCCTGCCCGGGGCAGTCCCCCCCCCCGCCCCCCGACAGTCCTCCAAACCAAGAGGTCAGTAGCGCCCCGACGGAGAAACCCCGCGCTAGGAGAATCCCTGTGCTTAGGGGTCAGGTCCTGGGAGACGGGAATGAGCTCGAGTCCACTGTCTTCCGCGCAGACCGAATGTTAGTGATAGTTAAAGGCGCAGGGTGACGATGTTCACAACTAACTCGGGAGTCGTTCAGCAAGAACACGGCCCGCGCCCTTCGCGGGGCTTCCCGCAGCCCCGGGAGCCAGGGAGGGTCCCCGCCCGGCGGCCCGCAGCCCGCGGAGCCCGCGCCCGGCGCGCCCCGGAGACCCCCGCGCATGCGCCGCGCGCCGGCCGCGCCCACGCGCCGCCTCCGCAGTTACGGCCGGGCGGGCGGGAGGACGGAGAGGAGGCAGAGGAAGGGGCCCCGGGGCGGGGGCTTCTCCGGGGTGCCCGCCGAGCCTTCCCCAGGGAAGCCCGGAAACCTCCTTGGGGTCGGCGTCGCCGTCTGTTCGGAGCCCCTGCCCGGAGCCGGCCGCGCGCGGGCCGCCAGGCGGCCTCCCTCCCGCAGCCTGGACCCCGGGGGCGGGGGGCGTGCTCCCCTCGCGGACGCCGGCGCCCCGCGAGCCGGGCGGCGCTGCAGCTCGAGCCGGGGCCCAGGGCGAGCGGGCGAGGCGGGCTCGCCCCCCCCCCCCCCCCCCCCGGCCCGGCGCCCGCCCGGGGCTCCCCGGTGACGCTGCGAACGAACCGCCTGAGGCGCCGCGGCCGGGCCGCCTCGTCCAGCCGTCGGCCCCCTTTTTTCTGTAAAGAGCCAGGTGGCAGATATTTCCGGATTTGCAGGCCGGGACCCGTCTCTGTCGTGCATTTGACTTTTTTTTTTTTTTTAACAACCTCATAAAAATGTAACCGCGGCCCTTAGCTCGCAGCCTCACGGAGACGTGAGGACGGCGGTGATGGGACGGCTCGGTCACGCCGCCGGCCGCGGCTGGAGCTCGGATCCCAGCCGCAGGTTTGCGGTGAGAACTGGGGTTCCGTGAGGCCTGCGCCCCACCTGCCCAGGTTCAGCTCAGGCCTGGGGCCCCTGCCCCGCAGCTCTGCTCGTCCTTGCTGCCCGCGGCCTGCTGGCGAGTTCCTGGCAGTCGGCCAGGCCCCCAGGGAGCCCCCGGACCGGCACCCACACCCTCTTTTAACTTAAAATAACTTTCTTCCAATCTGGGAGCAAAAGCCAAAGTACTTACATTGTGAATAAGTTCGTATAAAAGTAATACAGGGGTATTGCAAACAGTTGTATTTTTATAGCATTTTTTTTCCCTAGTGATAAATGTAGTATATGTTCTGCTATGGTAATTTGGAAAATACTGAAAGACATATAGAAGGAAATAAAAAATGTCCACGATCCCAACCCACACACACAAAAAACTATTAAAATGTTTATGTGTTCTTCTAGTCCATTTTTGTCAATGCATATTAACAGGGCACCTTACTGAGTAACTGGATTTTTAAGGATATTTCTTAATAAGCTTTTGTTGAAGTACAAATACAGAAAAGTAGGCCAACTATAAATATACACATAAATAAACTTTCAAAGACTAGCACAAGCATACCCTTGCAACTACGAGGGAGATCAAGAAACAGACCATTCCTAGCTTCCTTTATCCCTGCCCGGTCGGGGCCAGCTCTCCGAATATAACCACCGTCTCATCTTCCAATACATAGATTAGTGTTGTCTGGTTTTGAGTTTCACGTTAAATGAGTTATTCAGCAAATATCCTATAGTATTTGGTTTCTTTCACTTCATATTATATTTGAGATTCATCCATGCTGTTCCCTGTAACATCTTTTTAAATTTTTTACTTTATGCCATATGGCATTCAATTATATGAATATGCCAAAATTTATTTTTCCCTTATACTGTTACTAGGTTCAGCTTTATTGGTGCCTAATTCACATACCGTACAATTCCTGCATGTAAATTGTACAATTCAATGGATGGTTTTAGTATATTCACAGGTGCAACCGTTACCACAGTCAATCTTAGAATATTTTCATCACCTTGAAACAACTCCATACTTCTTTAGCTATCACACCCACGCCCCCATCCTCTCCAGCCCCAAGCAAGCACTAATCTACTTTATGTCTCTATATATTTGCCTATTCTAGACATTTCATAAAAATGGAATCATATAGTATTGGGTCTCTTGTGACTTGTCCCTTACACTGATATTGGATATTCATGTTATTTCCAGGTGTGAGATAATTATAGATAGCACTGCTGTGTATGATATGTATCAATGGAAACAAATGTCTCATATAGAGATTCATATTTCTATTGGGATATAGATCTAAAAGTGAAATAGATAGGACAAAGGTTATGCTTATCGTTAGCTATAGTTGATAGTTCCAAACAGTTTTCCAAATTTATACACCCACAGCAGTATATAATGAGTTCTCATTGCTCCATCCCCTCCCCAACATTTGGTGGTTGTGTGTTTTCAATTTACATTTCTCTGGCTAATGAAGAAGAGCAGCATTTTTTCATGTGATTGTTAGTCTTTTCAAAATCCTCTTTAGTAAAGTGCCTGTTGGGTCTTTACCCCATTTTTCTATTGGGTTGTTTGTGGTCTACTTCATTTATATATTCTACATGTGAGTCCATTCTCATTTAAGGGTGCTACAAAACACACACACACACAAGCAAAAACACCCACCTTTTCCTAATCTGTGGCTTGTATTTTATCTCATTGTTAAATTTTAATGAATGTAAATTTATAATGTTTAGTGAAGTCTTATTTATCAATCTTCCTTTATGGTTAGTGCTGTTGCTATCCTGCTTAAGAAATCATTGCCTACAAGGACATTCTCCCATGTTACTCCCTTAAAACATACTGTTTTCTTTGAACATTTCAATCTGCTAAACATGTGAATTGATTTTGGAGCACAATGTGAAGTAAGGGTTAAATTTTTTTTTCACATAGCTATCCAGTTGACCCAGGTCCTTTCCTTGAAAAGACCATGGTTTTCCCACTGTTCTGCAATGTCACCTTGTGTTCTAAATCAATAGAAACATAAGTCAGTACAGATATTGGAATTAGTCAACAAAGACTTTTTAAAATAAACGTGACAGATACATTAAAGAATCTTACTAAAGATAAGATATAATAGATGAAGAGATAGGGAATTTCAAGACATACAGATAATTTTTTTTTTCCAAGAACAAAATCGACGTCTTAGAACTGGAAAGTACAATATCTGAAATTATATCGGTATGCTGGACACAACAGTAGAAAGGATCATCAACTTGAAGACAGGTCGCTGGAAATGACCCAAATATAAATACACTGAGAAAAAATATTTCTTTTAATAAACAAAGCACCCATGCCTCATAGAATGATATCAAGTGATCTAACATACATGAAATTGGACACCCAGAAGGCAAAAAGACAGTATGGCGCAGAAAAATATTCAAAAATATATTCACAAAAGCTTTCCAAATTTGATTAAATATATTTTGTTCAGGACATCTGCTTGTTTTCAGTGGAGAGTTGATCCCAATAACCTAGCTTGCCATGAATGAAATTTAGAAGTTTGCATAAATAATTATCAAGTGTTACATCTACATGAATGAGCAGCAGGACATTTTATAATTGCACAAAATGTAGAAAAATACTTTGTTGGGTGGAACTGTCCTGAGCATTACTGTACTTTTAATATAAATATTGCCTACCTAATAAAGGCCAGTCGTACCACCCAATCATAATAATACCAAATGTTTTTCAAAATATTCCCTCAGTGTGCGGTATTACCCTCCATCCATTGTGAACCCTTCTCTCACATGATCTGTCTCTTCCTCCTTTCTCTAAGCCCTTTCTAACCTCAGCTTCTAATGCTTACATCTCAAACAACACTGGCCTCTTTCCATCTCAGAGATTTTAGGATTCTTTTTTCATCTTTGCAAATGCTCCTCCCCAAATACCCTTTTTTCCTCCTCAGGTCTTTGTTCAAATGTTGTTTTCTCAGTGAGCTCTGTAGGTTAAACAAAACAAACAAACAAAAAACTTGTATCTTCTTTCCCTCATCCCTAGTTTATTTTTTTTATTCAGATATCATTGACATGTAACATTGTATTAGTCCCAGTTGTAAAACATGATTCTATATTTGTATGTATTATGAAATGATCACCACACAGTTATAAAATGTTTTTACTTGTGATGAGAACTTTTAAGGTCTACTCTCTGCAACTTTCAAATATACAACAATACAGTACCGTTAACTTTAGTCACCATGCTGTACGTTCCATCCCCAGGGCTTATTTATTGTATAACTGAAGTTTGTACTTTTTGACCACCTTTATCCATTTATTTTTATCCATGTATTTTATTTGAAATGCTGTGTATTTTAATTATTTAATTTGCTTATTGTTTCAATTTCCACACCAATATAACTTCTGATAAGAGGGGAGGTGAATTTACCAATTTTGTTCTCTGTACTTTCTTCAGTACCTTGGATTTGTAAAAATTTATAATTGTTAACATTTTTCTCAGGGCTGGCATTTGGACAACCTTAATTTATTCCTAATAACCCCTATCTCTTTCAGGGTATTTCTTCAGTTTTCCATGAATAAGAAAGCCCTGATAGTACTCTAGTAATTTTTACATTTTTAAGGTGTGTTTGAGTTTCTCAGCACAAATGATTATTATAATAGTAAAAGCTCCAGGCTTTTACCATGGGGAATAAGAAACATGATATGGTTGTTTCCAAAGCAACAAAAAGCTCCGCCTGACTACGTTCACCCAGGGCTTCTCCTTATTAGATTGGAGTATCCAACCAAATTGCTGAGGGCCCCTCACAGAGAGAAACCACTTAGAGTATCATCACAGAGAAATCTGGCTATTCAATTAGAAGGTAATTTGTACCAACTGTTTTTCTTTAGGTGGTCAGGCTTCAAGATGGATGATGACCTTCCCAAAAAAGGAAAAAGATGGAAAATCATCGAAATTACCATAAGCTGTGCTGCCAACTGAATAAGTGTCTCCCTGTAGCATGTGCAGAGTCGAGGAAAATTATATTCCTGCATTATATAATCTACCAACAGCCTATTTACCTACTGTCTTAATCTAGGTTATTCTTGAAAGCCGAGCCTGAGACAAAGGCAGACATATTCTATTTGGGAATGTGATCCTAGGGAGCAGGAATGAGAGAGAGAGGAGTGAACAGGAGGAAAAGGGAAAGCAAATTAGCAAAACAAGATAGTGTTATCAAGTGTCCGCCGCTGTTCATGGTTTCTCAGTGAAGAACCTTCTCAGGATTCTTACTGAACTTTGTCTCGGAAGTGTCTGCCTGAGGGTTGACAGGGAGAAGCATTTATCTCTCAGCACCCATCTCCTGTGTGTAGAGGACTGCTCCCATTCGTGTCAGTTCCCCCAGCCCTGTGGGTTGCAAAGCCAGGAGAGCCTCCCTGGCACCAGAGCACACATTGGCACATTAGAGAAGCCTTGGGACAGGAAGCTACATCCCTGGTATAAGCTGAAGTGAGGCACTGTAAGCACAGAGCAAGGGAAAACCTGCCCAAACTGTTCACCAGAGCGGTAGCTGGAACTGGAGGCTGAAGAGATGTGAGACAGTGCACACAAGGCATCTTATACGCCTACAGAATGCTCTGTTAGTTGTGTCCAAATCTCTTTCCTCCCTTATTTCTAAAATCAAAATCTCAGTGTCCAGAACAAGGTTGGCAGGAGAGTTCGATAGAAAGGTTAAATGTATGAGAATGTGTACGTTAATAACAGTTTTAACCTGGAGGGATGTTTGTAAGAAACAGAACATGAGAACTTGGAAAACTAAAAAACACATATTCTACTTGAAAAATTTTACTGTTGGATAGAGATACTAGATATCTTCTAAACTCATGTGATCTCAGAAAACAATCGTGAATTGTTTGGAGAAATAAAAGGAACCTTTTGTTGTGCTCTGTGAGCTTTATAAATCAATGTCATTAACTTTTCCTAAGATACTGTTTTCTGCTGTCACATAACACTAGCGATACAGAGCTTACAACCAATGAAAGGGAAATTCTAGAAACACAGGAAGGAAAAACATTGGGATAATTTTCATCTTGTAAAGTGTTGGCATTAATATTGGTTGGAACGGGGGAAAACTGCATGCTTTAATTCTGGCTTCCTCCTTTCCAAAAATAGTGTTCCCTGTGCCCACACCTCTGTGGTGTCATCATCCTTCCTATTTGATCTGGAGTTGCTGCTAATAGGATAAAACCTTTGCATTACTCAATTCAATATGTGTTGAGCTACTGTTTGCTATGCATAGGCAGGCACTATACATTCAAAATAAGACATAATATAAAGCATTATATCCAAAAATTTCAGACTATATATTCTTCTAAGGTACACCATTCAACATTTACAAAAACTGACCATTCAACTGATCACAAATCAAGTCTCAACAAATTTCCAAAGATTAAAATAATACAGAGTATTAATTAAACCAGAAATCAATTGCATAAAGATAAAAAATGTTCCAAATGCTTATAATTTAAGGAATATACTCTGAATGATCCATGAGTCAAACTAAATCACAGTGGAATTAAAAAAAAAATTTGCGATAAATATTTTGATGTGAAATACAACATATCAAAACTTGTGGGATACTGTCAAAGCAAATGGTTATGGAAAATTTATAGCTCTAAATCCACTAAAAATTTCACAGAAAGGTTGGTTATCAGTATTCCCAGGAACCAGGTGGGGAAGTGTTGAAGCAGCTTTTCGAATTTTGGACAACTGGTAGCAAAGGACAGGTGACTGAGGGAGGGAGACAAGGTGACCCTACCATTGCCCTGCCTGCCTGGGCTTAAGCACTGGATCACACTGCAGGAGGAGAAGCTAAAGCAGAGCAGGCTCGCTGAGGTGAGGAGACCAAGATGGGTTGGGAGACTGAGATGGCTTGAATTTTCAGGGCAGGATATCAGTGAAGAGGAAGGTATGCAGATAAAACATTCCGAAAATCAGCATACAGATCCTTTAGTGTCCATTGCTGAACGCTAAGCTTAACAATTCTCAGCACTAGCACAGGAACGGGAAGCATTTAACTTCCATCAGCCATAATGGAGAGCCCTCACTCAGGACTCCAGACACGCATTCCCTGGGATCCCAGGAAGGTTGCACCTTGCGTAAATAGGGCTAAACTAGCCTGATAGTAAAAGCTATACTAGACATGCCAAAAACAAAAAAAACCCCACAAGCTTATAAACAAGCCTCATTAGTATGAAGCTGATCCACAAGTAACTCAACTACCTGTCAGAACAAAGTCCAAGTGTGTTATTTCAGGTCTTCCGAGATACACATGCAAAAATAGATTTACAAGCGATCTATTTGGGGAAATGCCCGTGAGGGGTGAAACAGAGAGGAAGCCAGAGGAGGAAGTCTTCAGACTGTTGCTTGTCTAAGCCCTTTGAAGGAAAGAGGGTGGAGTAGCCAAAGTCTCTGACTGCAGCACAATTCTAAGAAAGTTTAAGATCATGCTGATTAAAAAACTTTCAAGCCAACGTTGCCCCTTGGAGAAGTCCTCTTGCACACAGGAGTGGGGCCTGCATTAGTATACCTGCTCTGCTCATTGTGCTGATGGAAAAGCCTCATGGGAACTGCAGCCTTGGCCTGAAGATACCAGTGGATTCAGAGAGCAGCAGAAGGGGCCCTCAGTCAATTAGGCTCCACTCAGCAGGCGATCTGGGTGGTACACTTCCATGGCTGCCACAGTCCACCCCTTGTGCTTCTCAGCGCTATTCAGGGAGAAAGACCTGTGATTCCTGTGAGAGGGCCTGTCTTCCTGAGTAAAAACTTAGCAGAGGGAGGGTGGTTAGTAGGATGAACTGCACCCACTGTCACTGATCTCAGGGCTGCGAGTGGTCCTCACCCTTGTCTTCCTCCACTTTCCCTTTGGGAGTCTTCTCACACTTATCAATCCCCTCAGGAGTTCTTGGTGTTTTACTGGTGATGTGATGCAAACTTTCATTCCTGAGGGGTCTGGACCATTAGTAATCATGCTCTTCTTGGACTGACTTTACCATGCGTGTCTGTTCAGTTACAATGGGACCAAGGAGCAACAGGAGGCACCGGGGATCCACACATGTCCTTCCCTGTCCCATGGTGGTCAGTTACTCTGTAAATATGATGACTCCTCGCCTGTACATCCCTGGGCACAAGGAGTACAAAGTGCTTGAATGGCAACCATTTCTTGTGGTTCAGTGGGACCCACTGTAGCTCCTGGCAAGAGTATGCCCCCTGGGAACCAAGATCTCTACGCTTACAGAGGGCAGAGTTGCAGGGCAGAAAGCACAGTGTTTCCAATAAAAAGTCATTGGGAGTGTTGTAAATGATGCTGCTCTTTTTGCCACCACATGTGACCCTCATAATCCTTTTGGGCACTTAGCACCATAAAGTTCCCTGGTTTAATGAATCCACTGTGTTCTGAAGGATGATAGCCCATCCTTTCAGAATATTGCCTCAAAACTTATACTTTAGCTGTGCCTTCAGGAGACCACTGTAGCATTCCATGAGTGGCTGCAGGTATGAGGCTCCAGGGTGCTGTATGTGTCAAGACCAGGGAACCCCATGGTCATGGGCCCACTGGTGTACCTTCATCATCATGAAGTGGTTGAATACTGTGTAAGTCCTTTATAGTGGTGCTGGCTGAGACTCTGCAGGTAATAAAGGCAAACCCAGACCTGGACTAGGTTCTATCCTGTGAGAACAAACTACTGGCCCTTTCAGGATGGAATAGGTCCATTATAGTTGATTTGCCACCATGAGAGCATTTAGTCTACTTGAGGAACTGTGCCATTCTGAGGGCTCAGTGCCGGTCTCTATGGCTGACAGCATGGACATTCAGAGGCTATGTTAGCTGGATCAGCCTTGGTAGGTGAGAGTCCATGTGTTGGGCCCATTTATAACTTCCATTTATGCCACTGTAGCTGCTGCACTCATTTTCTCGTCACGCCAGTTCAGGGTCTGATAACAAAGCCTGGCTAATCTCCACTGGCCGAGTGCTAAGTACCCCATCTATGATGGCTGCTTTCTGGCGGATGCTAACATGTGAAACAAAAATCTTAAAACTCTATGTCCACTCCCTTATGTCCATCCACATACTTCTACACCAGACTTCCTTGTAATTTTCAGGTCTTTTTCCATCCAGGCCCCTGAACAAATGGCCAGACTATTAGCCACTGCCCAGAAAACTATACATACTCTCATCTAGAACAAGTTCTCCACACAAAGTAGCTTACCAGATCTCCATTCACAGCTCTGTTTATTAGAAATATCTGCCCTTTCCATTGTCCTTCAAGGCCACTCCTGGACATGGCTATAATGTGTCTGATCCTCTCTCCTAATTGGGATGGGACAGAACACCTCCACCAGATCATTGGCTCTCCAAAACGGATGGATTGATCTGGCCCAGTTGGCAGCATTGCGATGTATGGCCCAGATCCCCCTTCAGGAAAGGACTTGCTCCACCTTTGCTGGGGGTACTGTCAGCACACAGCCTGCAGCTGTCAGCCCTCTCTGGGAATTGCCTCAGCTGCACTGAACACCTCACCTAAGCACACCCCTTCATGGGGTTGCCCATATCCAGTGATCTGTCAGTGCAAGACACAAAGGCATTCTCTTGCCCATCTAAAGACAACTCTGAAGGTCATGCCAACTCCAGAGCTCCATGGTGTTGGCCATGGCTGCTGTTGGACCTGCATTACAAATCAGCTTCTCCCTTTACCCAATCAAGTGCTGGTCCCAAGAGCTCTTCTTAATAAGCACCTTGCAGGTTAAACTGTACCTCAGAGTCTGAATACTGGAGAACCCAGTCTGGGTCCCTTTTCCCAATTCTGTTTGCCCACCAGAGCCTTTCTTCACAGAGTACCTAACAAACAAAAAGTTTAAGAAACACATTTTTGGATGCAGGTGTGAGAACTAGGTAAGTACTTGTGTGCGGAGTGGGGGAGGGTGCCCAAGATTTGAACACCACCCTATGAATTCCTCTGAACTGTGAAACCAGCCCTATTTTGAGATAGAACTAACTCTTAAAGTACTCTAACAATCCATTATTTGAGGCAGATGGAGATAAGGTAAATATTATATGACCTACACAAACAAATTTTATTTTTCCTTTAAAAATGTTTAAGTCTCTAAGGCAGGGTCAGTGATGTTGTATAAAATGCAATCAGTTCTGTCTAACAAATGCAAATATTTTGCATTCACAGCTGCCTTTGAATATTTAATGAAAGCAAAAATCAGAAAAGCATAAAGAAAATCTTTGAAAATCAGTTTCCAAGAAATAAAAACCGGGCGGTAGGATTTTTACAAAACTGAAACATCTCAGAACTCGAAAATACCAAAAAAAGTCTGATGGGTTATAATACACTTAATTTATTAAAATATTTGTGATTGTCAAGCCAGTGACTAACATAATTTCAAGATATAACTATTACTAAAATCCATGGAGTGAATTTTTTTTTTTTTTTTACAAATCTTTAAAATAATAATTTTTGTATTTTAACACTACTTTGAAATAAGGAGCTGGCTTGACAGACTAATGCCTAAATGATCAGAGACGGTGAACTCAGGCTACATGAACAGCATAGAGCAATTTCCAAATAAAATGAGATGCGTGCAGCCTCTCCTAATGCGGCTGGGAAGGAGCTTGCTTCAGCTCACTTGAATAAGCCACTGTCTATGGCTCACAAGGGTCCCGTTCTTAATGAGGTGGTGCATAGCAGCAGCACACTGTGAATCCAAATAGCAGATGGCAACACTGTTGAGTAGGCTGGCAGCCTGATGTCTAGCCACCAACTGGCAGCAATCATTATTAAACTGATTCATGTGCTCAGGGAAACTCTTCCTGAGAGTCTTAGCAAATGTGAGCCGTGAGAAGCAAATGATCTGCTCTTGCTATCTTCTGTAGATGCTACCTATATTTTAAAAAATATTATTTCCCAGGGCAATCCACACAACAAAATGGCACAGTGTGTGAACTAGAGGCCTTCCTCCTTTCCTATAGACTCATATGCCTCTAAACGTGATAGCTGTAATTCCTCCATTTGGAGAATAGCTTTTATTAGAAGGAAATAGCTTCATAGCATTCACCCTATGGACTCATGGCAAATATTCAATGACAGGCAAGCACTTGCAGAGTCTCTAAATAAAGATCCTGTGTAAATGGCATTGTGAATCTAATGACGACATACTCTGTCTCACATAATGAAGCAATAGCCTGAATTGCTCATGGTCCATCTACCCGAGGCAGGTAACGCATCCCTGGGTGAAAAGCTTGTTATTATCACACTTGGTTTAAAAAGCAGATAAAGACAGCCACTAGCTTTAGAAGACTGTTCTCATCTAAGAATCTTTCACAAGAAAAAAATCTTGATGGGATTCACTTTTCTAGATTCTCTCTTTACAAATCAAAGTGATAAGCAAATAACATTTTTTCTTTTCAAATGTTGAAAGGATTTGTTATTGGTCACCAATAAAGTCAATTTCCATACCTCTATATATTAATAAACAAGATTGCAGGCAAGGCTTTCATGGGAAAATAAAACCTTGTTTCATCACTTAAAAAATACTTGCACTTAAATGAAAAACAACAAAAAATTCTAGCTGTTCTCTAAATTTTCATTAAATTTGTTTTCTAAACTTAAGATGCCAGATTTATTTTATGTCATGTGCTTATAATAACAAGGAGAAAACACTACAGTCAAATGTCTGGTACTCCACACATTGCAGTCACAGATTTTATTGCATATTCCTTTTTGGTAATTATTTAATGGAAGCGAAATTTTAAACCTTTTTAAAAGAAGTGTCAAAATCTCTCTGAATGTATTCTCTTTGGCTCTCGCAATTTGAAAAACCAATTCAGGCTGAAATATCATTTGTAACCTCTAGAGAGAACTTTCGTGTCCTGTGTCAAACATGAGGGTGATTCTCTCCTCAGATACCCCAGCCCTGACCATACAGCTCAAAGGCAAGTTCACACACCATCTATCAAATCTCTCAACATTCTCCCCAAACAGGAAGGCAAATGCCAGAAATCATCGTACACTTTAATATTTAAATCACAAAAACCCAGGTCACTTAGAGGTTTACTCATATTTGCTTGTCTCTAGATTACTTACCAAGAAATCAATTATGCCGATTTTAGAAGATAAGATGTCCATATCTTGTCCGGAAAAATAAGTGTCGTGTTCAAAGATGTCTGAAAATGGTGGCACACAAGTTCCTTAAAATAGCTGGAAACACTCAAAATACTGAACAATTTATCAGACCAACAAGAGTTGTATTTTTATTCTTTAACATTATAAAATGCCGGATATTAGGAAAATAGGATAGAATGATGAATGCGTGTCCCTAGGCCATATTCAATGCTAAGTATTTAAAAAAAAAAAAAAAAGCCAGCAATAGATAAGCTAGTTTTAAAGGACATATTCCCAGGCATTCTGATGCAATGGTAAAGACTAGAAGGTGCACAAGTGTATCGATAGCAGTACTAACAGTGCTCAAAGACCCCCATGATATCCACCTTGCCAAAACCAAAGTTCCATTCTCCAGCTATCTCTTACTCTAACTCTCAGAGGCATTTAGAGTGATCACACCCCATCTTGAAACGCTCCTTTGGCTTGGATTCAAGGCAGCAGGGCACATGCCTGGTTTTCCTTCTCCCCTGCTGCGGTTCATTGCCTTTTCAGCTCCTCATCAAAATCCTGACCTCTTGACATCTGAACGTTCTTAGATATCCTCTTGCGTACATTCTGATACCCAAATGAACCTGGACATTCTGCTATGTACACTCCACTGAGCACAGGGACTATGCGTGTCTGATTTACTGCATAATGCTTAGTACATAGTGAACACAAATATTTGCTGAAGAAATGAATAAATACTGGAACAACATATCTAGTTGGAATAGATAAGTGTAAGTACAATAACAATGGCCTGGAAATTAAATAATCTCTGACTATTATATTTAAAATTTATTTTTTAATCTCCACCTGAGGATATTTTTTCCATTGCTTTTTTCAGAGAGAGTGTAATGGGGGAGGGGGAGAGAGAGAAAGAGAAAGAGAGAAACATTGATGTGAGAGAGACACATCAATGGGTTGCCTCCTGCACGGGCCCCCACAAGGACGTGGGATGGAGCTGGCAACTGAGGTACATGCCCTTGGCCGGAATCCAACCTTGGACCCTTCTGTCTGCAGGATGATGCTCTAACCACTAAACAAACCATTTAGGGCTCTGACTATTACTTTATTGAAGTAGTTATAAATAGCATAATCCTCATCTTTTTAGAAACAGGAAATTGAAGCTTAAATCGGTCAAGTAACTTGCCCAATAACACACAGCTACTAAGTGTCAGAGTTAAGACTTGTGTTCTTGCTGTCCTAGTCCAAAGGCCATGCTATTAACTCAGTGCTGTACTTATTGATAAGTACAAGAGAAAACAAAGAATAGGAACCAGCGTTCAGCTTGCCTACCTCCTGGTCCTCTTTACAACAATACAGTCTTGAGATGATGGCTGTGTTGACAGCAGGACTACAGATGCTACTTTTCTCACATTATAAAGGAAAAGGAGCTGTCTCCTCATCTATAAAATGGAAATAAAAATATTATCAGTCTCTCTTCTGCAGATTGTTATTTTTAGGCTAAAATAAGATAATGGATATGCAAAATATAAATCACTAGACAAAAAATAATGGATAATTTCTGTTCATTAATTATTACTACTGGGAGGTACTAAAAGACAAGCTTGAAGTGGAGAGGCAGAAAATGTCCTTATCAACAGGAACAAAGTAGAGGAGCAGGAAAGAGTCAAGAATGAGCTAGAGCCCTGGCCAGGTAGCTCAGTTGGCTAGCACGGTGTCCCAGTATGCCAAGGTTGCAGATTCAATCCCCAGCCAGGGCACATGCAAGAATCAACCAATGAATGCATATGTAAGTAGAACAAAACATCAGTGTTTCTCTCTCTCTCTCTCTCTCCCTTCCTTTCTCTGAAGTCAACAAATAAAGATTTTGTATTTGTTTTTTAAGAAAAGAGCTAGAACATCCCTTACTCACCTAATTCTGTCAGGAAAATGAATGGAAAAAGAGGTAATGTTCTCCAACTTCCAGGTAAAACGTAATGAGCACCCACTACATAATTACAAAAATAAAAGTTCATTAACTTAGCCATACTATGTATTTTTTAACAACAACAAAAACAAATCGTAAGGACAAAAGTCTGCTGATGCTGTGAAATAAAACTAGCAATTCTGCACTTAATTTGTTTTGCACCTGTGTGGTTTTACCTTCTGTTGACTCTAGAGACATTACAATTAGCAAATCCCAGGAATGACTGGAGATAAAGTAGGCGGGGGATGTTAGGTTAATGAGGCAGGATAGAGGAAGGCAATCTTGTGACCCCCGGGTCCTTAGAATACACAGCTCTTTAAGCTGTAATCAGGTAGCACAGTTAGAAATACTCCCAAAATTCCCTTTCACCACTGGATTCCAGGTTGTAATAGTCTATTATTATAAGAAATGGTGACCAGGATTAACTTAAAGTCTGGGACTTCACTTAAAAGTTTTAGCAAGGGTCCCTTCTTCCTTTGTTAGCAATATAGTCATCAGATCTCCATTAGGGGGATGAAGGCAGATACCTAGGTTTCTTGGTCATGTTTGTATCACCACTGTGGACATTTAGCTTAGTTAACCGAAAGTATTTTCTAACCCAAAGAGTGTAAGAGGTATGGCCTAGTGGGCAGAGCTTTGGAGTTAGATCAACCTTTAAATCTCAGTTCACATACTTAGCAAATATAAAACTCAGCTTCAGCCTCCATATGCTCATTACTTAAATAGATATGGTCCCTCACAGGTAGTTTTGAAGCTCCATGGCAATATACTTAAAGCAATTAGATTTCCCAGCACAGAGTCAGTTTTCAGTAAAGCATGGCTATTATTATTATTAAAGTTGTTAATCACTGAAATGATGATTCCAAAATTGGCTATAACTTTATCTTCACTAGGTTTCTTTTTTAAAAAAATAAAAAAAAGAGATCCATATGTGTGTTTATATAGAACCTTTTCTAGAGAGTTAAGAATTCATGCAACAATCACTTCCTAGTTCTCTTACTTTAATGACTAATTAATAAAACATTAAAAGACATTAATCAAAAAATGTTAAGTGCCTACTATGTGCTAAGTCTAGGGTACCGTGAGTCTAGCGTCTAGGGACAATAGAATAATAAGTATAATATAGACTCCATTCTAGAGACTATGTAAAGAATAATTTCAAAAAATATATATATCACAGAAGAGACATAAATAAAATATTATTGGAATTCAGAATACGTAGTTTTCTGAAAAGTACCATGGAAGAAGTGGTATTTTATCTGAGCCTTAAAGCACAGAATTTAGATATGCAGAGATTGAGGAGGAGGTAAACAAAGTAATGGATGATTTATGAATGATTCATTCATTTCAAAATCTTACCATCGCTCTGATTCCAGGAAATCAGCCCTTGTGGCGCCTACACCCTAGTGATGGACAGTAAACCCCTATGAAAGTGAAGTGACATGAGCAAGAACATGGAGTGATTCATGAAGGCCGAAGGGAAGTGTGGCTGATAATAAATTTTCAACCAGATCATGGAAGATTTTAAATGCCAGTGTATTTGGACTTTATTCAAGCCTTTTGGAAACAAATTTCAAAAAAATCCCATATTAAAGTTAAAAACAAAAGATAGAGGTCTGGTTCAAGTACAAACTGACCCAAAGAACATCATTAAAAGATAAACTGAATCAATTTAAAAATTTAGGAGTTTATTTGAACATTTATGGGTTGGAATCAGGTGGCGTCAAAATGGAAATACTTAGAGCACTCTGCCTACAGGAGCTGGGAAAGACTTATGTAGAGTGTGGAAGCAAAGAAAGGAAATGACTGAATTAGCTGTAGTTTAAAGCCTAGTTGGCCGTATATGATTGGTTGTCCTTAGCGTTTGATTTCATAACCTTGAGGCAATTACAGGCCTAGATTTTGGTTTGCTTACGTAGGCCACCAGGGCATTACAACCACCTCTATCTCATGGTCTCCTTGTTTAATTAATTTAACAACATGCATATGGTTAAGACTGGTTGAATGGCATCTAAAGTTCTTCTAGCAGAGTTTGAAATGTATCACGTGGAAAGAAGTTTGGAAATAGAGATGTGATTTCAGTAGTTCAGGAGTGATGTCATGAGGGCCTAACGTGAAGCAGAAAGAGACAAATGAGACACTGTGATAATGCTTCCTGACTTTTCATAACTCCATTCTACCTCCTACCAAAACAGGGAACATGGTTAAATAAAGTAATTAAGATCCGTATCTCTCTCAACATTTGTACTTACAAAGGTATAAACATTTCCATTTTAAAATTATACATGAAATAAATAACAAGGTGATTGAAAAGTCAGTTTATCTGGTAGATTCTAATGGACGCCAGAAATGTGCAAGAGAGCAGCCTCCCAAACTCTGCACCCTTTTCCATCCTGACGTTGCCCTGTCTGCCTGCCTCCATGCTGCCTGTGTCTTCCTCACGGATTTTCAGTTCACTCCTCCCCTGAAGTCTAAATCAGGTGACAAGTGCTGAACCCCTTTTATGGCTACAACAAACAAGGCACATCCTGCTAACTTTCAATCTGGCCCACTTGTGTGATGACATTTTCTAGAAGTGACTAATATCTCTATGAGAAGAAGACCTAACTGTGACTTTTCATTATAAACATATCCACTGGGTATATAACATTATTCAAGAAAACATGGAAGCTTGCAGAACAAGTAAACAGCTGAAAGGGCAGCAAGACAAGATAAATGTTTCCTAATAAAAACATGGGAATACATTTTGTTACCTGTGAAAAGTAAAGGGGTTATCCTAAGAGACATATAAGGTTCAAAAATACCATGAGAGATACACTCACACACAACTATATATAAATATATTAACAGAGATGTATAAATACCAAATTCGTCATATTCACATTCCCCAGCGCCTGCTCATTTCCACTCCACCCCCACTCCACTCTAATTATTCATCCAGTTATCGGAGACCTGGGAAGCACACAAACTTGTTCTTTTCCCTAATCTCCCATACCTAATTATTTATAATGTTTTGATTATATATATTCTACTAACTAAATTTCTTGCCTATACCTAATTTCAGTCAATGGTTATTTTCTCCTTCTGGTATAAGATAAAGTGCAATCTCCATATCATGGCAAAAAGGCCTATTAGATTTAGCCACATTATAGTCCTATCTCCTATCTTTCCCCTTCATGCCCCCTTGCACATGCTGTTCCCTCTGTTTGAAATGGTTCTCTGCACTTCGGGTAAACTCCAACAAGAAGGCTTAAGGATCATTTCTTTAGTGAAGCCTATGGTATTCCCCGCTGCTCAAGCATACTTTCTTAAAGCACTTATTACTTATCCTAAATATTTTCTATAACTGATCTCTATCACTAGACTTAATGAAATCCTTGAAATCAGAGATGCTGTCTCATCTATTGCAGTGAGAAACAAAACCATGTAACACACACACACGGACACACAGTTAACCGTTAATATTAACATGACTTTACTATTCAACTGCCTTCATTAGCATTATTTTACTATTCCAGGAGATTCTTGCCCAGGGAGATAACATTTCAAATAACCATATTTTTTATCCCAGGAATTTCTCTAAAATCCATCAACACAACAAGAAAATGGAAAACAATAGCTTACATACTATGGACATAAGAAACATCCAAACCTGTATGGAATTTTTATAACAGTTCATTTGAACCCAAAATGATGATGATTGCTGAGAAGCTAGATCTCAAATTCTCCAGAGAATGACAGTTTCAAAGTTTCTTTTATGCATTTAAAGTTAAGCAGGGAAGATAGGGAAGATTACGTGAAGGTGGGAGGAAGCGAGGCAAGAACATTTCTATGACTGGATTACAGGATAGTTAGCAAGATATGGGCTCCATTAAGGGTCTGAAAAAGTGGGTTATGCTGTCATTCCAAAGGTGTGTTAACCTAGATGCTCCAGAACAATGGACAGGGCTTGCTTGGGGCAAAGATAAACCTTTCACAGTTCTGGGGTATGACTACCCACCATGACCTGTGCAGTTAGGAATTTAAGATCAGATCATCTTGTTGTTAGGTAGGAAGTTAGACTTGAGCAGCTGGGGTGAGGCCTGTCCAGGGGTCCTGACAGAAATCGGACCTCGATGGGTGGCCCAGCAGCCAGCAGAGTGCCTGTGGGCAGGTTTGGAACCAGCTAGTTCTTGGTGCCAGCTCAGAGGAAAACCACATGACCTCAATGCAGCCTTACTAGGGCCCTGTACTAATTATAATAAAATTTGCATTGAGGTTTTGACCCTCACATCCCTGTGGATTTTTCTCTGTGAATTATGGGAAAAGGCATGCGCAGAAGAAATATAGTTATATAACCCTTTTCTGTCAATCATCCCTGAATGCAAATGGAAGTCTCCACCCAGAAAATCCCTCATTTAAACCATATAAGCCAGGAGCTTGGTGCCATTTTTTCTCTAACTGGCTCGCTCCTCCCTTGGAGTGCACTTTCAATAAATCCCACTTTGCTTTATTCTCATTTTCGTTGACCTTAAAATCTTTTCTGCTTTGATGGAAAAAACAGAGGTCTCAGTCAGTAACCCCAATAGGTAACAAGACCACCAGGGTCATGTCAAAATGACTCAGGAACTAATTTAAAGAGGCACCCAATGGTCAAAGATGGGAAAATTGGGGCATCACTAAGAAAAATATCTACAGTGGATTGAAGCACAACAAATATCTCTAAATCCATGAGGCCATGATTATACCAAAAAATAATAGTTGGTTAACATTGGAGGATACTAAGGAATCATCTCATTATTTTGAAAACAGATAAATAAAGGGAAATGATCATGCATTTGTATGAACTCTACCACTGGTGATTCAGCTATTACATGAGGAGAAATTTCTGCTTATAAAAATGTTCTAAGGGATTTCCAGTCTCAATCATGCATGATAAAGTACCTGGAATTGAACTAATCCTTCTGCCAAAAGCAACAATAAAATCTAGATGACATACATAAATCAACTGTTTGAAGGCACTGGCCAGGAACCAGGACATGCAGGACTCTCTCAGTCCCTAAGAGCAGGGAAGCACATATGGTGAGCTCTATATTAGTGGCGTGGCTTTTTTCTGAGGGCATTTTTCAAACTGTGATGCAGGGAATAAAGCTCAAACAGGGGGTGATAGCCTTCCGAGTTCACAAACAGCTAAAGAGCTTCGGAATTTAGCATCAAAGTTCCAGACAGAAAAGGAATTGAGAAAAAGATCCAAAAAGCTGCATTCAAATTCCCCTCGACTCATGTTACTGTCTCACAGTGTTAATATATACGGCAACACTGGCCCAAACAGTGGAGAGTAGGTAAATGGGATTAAACTCTTGAAGTGTTCTTATGTTGGTAAGTAACTGGTAGAGTTGTTAATTTAAAGTAGACAATAAAATATGGATGTGTATGGTATTCATATAGAAAACGCCAAAAGATAATTTTTAAAATATATAACTAAAAATCCTGTAGAGAGAAAATGAAATAAATAACACCTGATTAGTCTAAAATAATTCAAAAAAGGAAAAAATAAAAGACCAAAGAACAGATGGAAACAAATAATATGTTGGTAGACATAAACCCAACTGTTTTAGTTAGTTTGGGCTGCTATATCAAAATACCGTCAACTGGATGGTTTATAAATAACAGAAATTTATTCCTTATAGTTCTAGAGCTGGAAATCCAAGATTAGGGTGCTAGCATGGTTGAATTCTGGTGAGAGCCCTCTGCCAGGCTGCAGAATACTGATTTCTTATGCCCTTAGATGGCCGAGAACAGAGAGGAGGCAAGCTCCCATCCTAAGGGCATTAATCCCATTCACGGGGCTCCACTGTCATGTCCGCATCTAATCCCAGTCACCCCTCAAGTACCATCACATCAGGGGATAGGGTTTCAACATGAATTTGGGGGACACAAACATTGAGTCTGTAATATCAACTGTGTCAATAGTTAAATGTAAATGGACCAAAGGCTTCAATTAAAAGGCAAAGATTTTTTCTTTTAAAAGAAAAAAACACACCAAGGTTAAGCTATATCCTGTTTATAAAAGCCATACTTAAATATAAGAATACAGAAAACTTAAAAAATAAAAAGAATGGAAAAATTATATCATGCAAAATCTAAACCAAAGCTAGCATAACTTTATTAATACCAAGTAAAGTAGTGTTGATGTTAAGTATGGGCATACTTCATTTTATTGCCCTTTGCTTTATTGTGTCTCACAGATACTGTGTTTTTCACAAATTGAAGGTTTGTATCATTATTAACATCAAGGTTAGACCCTCCATCAGCAAAAAGATTGATTCCCTGAAGGCTCAGGGGGTGGTTAGCATTTGTTAGCAATAAGGTATCTTTTAATTAAAGGATGTACATTGTTTTTTAAACACAATGCTATTGCACACTTAATAGACCTGTAGTGTAAACATAACTTTATATGCACTGGGAAACCAAAAAATTCATATGACTCACTTTATTGTGATATTAATTTTATTGCAGTGGTCTGGAACCAAACCTGCAATATCTTTGAGGTATGCCTGTATTACTAGAAATAGTGATTTTTATTTTTTGTCGTTTTTAATCTTCGGATATTTTTCCATTGATTTTTAGAGAGAGTGGAAGAGAGGGATGGAGGGAAGAAGAGAGAGAGGGAGAGAGAGAAACGTTAATGTGAGAGAGACACATCCATTGGTCACCTTCCACATGCACCCAAGAGGGGTGGGAATCGAACCTGCAACCCAATACATGCCCTTGATGGGGAATCAAACCCGAGACCCTTCGTTCCACAGGCCAATGCCCTAACCACAACCAGCAAGAGCAAGAAATAGAGTGATATTTTAAAATGATAAAGGAGTCCATTAAATAAGAAGATAAACCATTCCTAACCTGTGTCACCTTAACATATAAAGGCAAAAGAGACAAATGCACAATCATTTTTGAAAATGTTACAATTTCTAACAGAATAAGCAGACAAAACATCAGTAAGAATATAGAAGATTTGCACAGTATAATAAACCACCTTAATTTAATTTACATACAGACAACACTACAACAACAACCGCAAAGTACAATTTTTTTTCAAATGCACTTAGACATTTTCCAAAATAGACCAACGCAAATCTTAATAAATTTCAAAGCTTAAATCGTAGAGTATGTTCTCTGACCAGAGTGGAATTAATAAACTAAAGAAGAGTAACATAAAGATAACCAGAAAAAATCCTAAATATTTGGAAATGAAGCAATACACTTCTAAATAACCTGTGAACAAGAGGGAAAAATGCAAAGGAAAAAAGAAATAACACAAGTTCCTACAAAGTCACCTTCATAAGTTGATTTGCTTTGGAATTACTCATTTCACAAAATAGATTTTGGAAAACTTTAGAGGAAGTTTATGGGCTTACTCCATTTCCCCAATCTAAAATAAACTTTTTCCCCCAACTACAACCCCAGCAATTAAAAGACATCTGTAAAGAATTGTGTAGGGTCTGATATTTTCCTGAGCTTGCTACCTAACAAGATAGCCTACCACAGTTTTAAGGGTGCACACGGAAGATCCCTGAGCCAGAATCAAAGGACTCTGTCACAATACGGTGGCAGCAGGAGCTTCAAGTTTATAATGGTTCACTGTCTTCCTAATTTCTCAGGGTGCTATGGAGCATCTCAGATACATGCAGCTCCCTGGGATGACCAAATCCCTGATGTGCGCTACACTGAAGGGTTCCTGTTATTTGGGACTTTATGCCACAATCAGGTCTCAGGCAAATTAGGACAAGTTGGTCACCCGGTGCACACAGGGTTTGTATCACAGCAGAAATGCCCTGAGCTTCAAAAACACAGAGCTTATGAAAGAAGACTGCCAGCAAATTTGCCCAACCTTTGCTCCAGAAAGAGACATTATCTTTATTATCCTGGATGGCAAACAAATCTGCCCTTTGCCTCAGAGAGAGACACTACCTTTACCTTTCAAAGCTGTTTGCCGTACAAACATACTTGAAAATATATTTTAGAGCAGAAGCTTCCAGTGTATCTGCTCAGAAGACATGCAGAAATGCAAGACATCTGTGGAGAATTGTATCCAAATAATATCCTTATAAAATTACAGTACAATTATACTATAATCATCTCTGTGCTAATCTTCATCTTGGCTTTGAAAATAAAAAGTCCACACTCTTAATATACTGATCATGTTTCCTTTGTTAAGAACCCAATAAAGATGCTTGCTAGCTATATTTTAAAAGGAAGTTTGTGATAAAGGCACCTAAGTATACTGAAAAAGATGACCTATCTCTCAAAAATAAGTTGCCATTTTATCTCAGTAGCAAAGATTTAATAATAAAAATGCATTTTTCCTACTGTTTTTGTTATCTAAGGATAGACTTACTAAATCCATCTCTTGGCATCTACCAAAAGAGATCAGGGCCCAAGACAAAAGAGAATTTAGGAGTGGGGAGAAGTAAATCACAAAACAAAAGCAACTGTGTCCCTTTTGGTGAATGAAGTGTATGCTAGGAGGTTGAACAAACCTGGACTCTGTGAAGATGTGTACAACCAATTTCCCTGGACTTTATCAGCTCATAGGTTCCAGTGGCTCATATTAATGATAATAATCTAAATTTTACTGGTTGTTTCCCCTACCCAGGAAAATTCCTGGGAGTGCCTACGGGATGTTTCACAAGCACTCGCCAAGTCTTGTATGCTGTTCTATCGTTTAGCACAGGCATCCGTGGCCTATGGGACACTGGGGCCTCCCACCACAGCTGAGGCCTGGGTGCCATAAAATAGGAACCTCGTCATATTTTGTTACCACATTAGTTTTCTGTTGCTGCCTAGCAAATTGCCATAAATATAGTGACTTAAAACAATACAAATGGTTTATCTCAAACTCCTGTAGGTCCCAAGTCTGGCATGGCTCAACTGGGCTCTCTGCTTAGGGACTCACAAGGCTGAAAACAAGGTGTACCCAGGGGTGTGCTTTTATCTAGAGGAAAGAATCTGCTTCCAAACTCATTCAGGTCATTGGTCAAATATGGATGGAGGTCTGAGTTTCTTTGCTAGCTGTCAACAGGGAGCCAGTCTTCAACTCTTTAAGGACACCTACATTCCTTGGCACAAGGCCCCTCCATCTTCAGACTAGCACAGTGCACCAACTCCCCCCTGTGCTCTGAATCTCTGACTTCTTCCTCTGCTCCTATCTACAAAAAACTCTCTGCTTTAAAAGGGTTCATCTCATAGGATCAGGCCCACCTCGATAATCTTCCTACTTTAAGGTCAACTGATTTGAGACTCCAATCATATCTGCAAAACCCTTCAAGGAAATACCTAGATTAGTGTTTAAATAAGTAACCACAGGCCAGAAATCTTTGGGGTGAGGAATAAGGGTTGGGGGGAGCATTTTTAGAATCCTGTCTACCACAGTTACCATGTGGAAGGGCTCTCATGTCTGCATCTCACGGGTTTAGAGAGCTCCAATACAGCATTATTTGTGCACCTATACTTAAGACTTTTTAGAAAATCAGGTTCTTTGGGATTTAAGTACAAATCCATTGCTCTCCTCAGGATTTAAAACTGAATCCAGTGTGGTTTAGGCTACAAGTCAAATAAAAGTGAAAATTTTTTGATGCTGTTCAGAATCATCCACCCACCTAGACAACTAAGGCTTTGTTTATGGGATCAAACTCCTCTCTTAGGACAGAAGCTTCCTCAAAAATCTCCTTAGTCCATCATAAAAACAAGTCTTTCTGGGAGACGGCCTTACCAGTACATCAGGCATGTCCAGACCTGTGTGAATTCTAGAGTCTACAGCCAGTTCTACAGCTCCATTTACATACTATTGATATGGAATCTCTGAGCTTTGTGTCAGTCAGAACTTTGAGCACACTGAGCAGCTGCTCTCTGGGGAACAGGGAGAGTATGTTTCTTGTTGAGCAGCTAAATGTATGACTTGTAGTTTGAGACAAGTGGGGATTTATGATTTCCTAGTTTAGATGCTTCCTCAAAGGATAAGCCTCAGAGTGTTTGTTTTTGGAAGAGGTGAGGGCAAACTGACAATTAACCAAACATATTTCCAGAAAAGACAAGTAGAGAAATAGTGTTGTTTCTGCAAGAAGGTCCAGAATCAAGTAAAAAATTAGGCCCCACTTTCTAAGTATAGAATAGAGAATAGCAGAATCAAAGCAAGAATAGAGTTAGCATCATGGGAATGGATGATTGTGCCCTCTCTTCTCACTCCCCACCCCTCCATCCAGTTTGCTCTAAACACACAGAATGCCCACCTGTGAGCCCTGACAGAACTGTAAAGGAGGCCAACAGAACTGTAAAGGAGGCTGACAGAACTGTAAGGGGAAGAGTTAAAGGCCACGTTATTTTCAACTTGTCAGGTAAGATCATCCTTGGCAGAAAGTAGCTCCAGAAAGCAGGACAGGCCATTTCCAAGCAAGTTATGTAATATGTGTCTTGTTATATTTTTATTTTCAAAGTCTAAGATCCACATAATTATGTTCCTTGTCTGTTTGACAAAAAAAAAATTTAAAAATTAATCTGTTATGTGCCTTGACTTCTGAAAAAAAAAGGGGGGGTAGCAAAGTGGTCAGTCAATTTGTTATAAAAGCCTTAGTTGCCTAGGGGGATGGATGATTCTGAACAGCATCAAAAATTTTCACTTTGATTTGACTTGCGGTTAAAACCCCATTGGTCAACTGGTCAATTTCTTTTTAGGGAGTTGTTCTATTAAACCAACCAGCCAACAGTTGAAAAATAAACCAAAAAGTCAATGAGTAATTTAATTTCAGAATTTGATTTTCCTTTTATGAGTCTCAATTATTTATGTGGGAGAGAATGATGCATATAAAGAGAGATGCCTTCCAGGTGTACATTATACTCACCCCTAAAATTAATGAAAAGCTCTGAGCAAGAACCAGGCTATGTGCTTATGGTCAACCTAGTAAAAATGATAAAATTTCCTATGAGATTTTGTTTCTAACTCCATGTCTCAAGTCAGAAAAAATAAAATAAAATAGATGGATACATAGGGAAGGGGAAAGGCTATTTTCTGACTGTGTATAATTAAGGTAATAAGTGGACTTTCACAACAAGAAAATTCAAATCAAATCTAAATTATTGGCTGACAATTATATAAATATATATATAAGTATAACGTGTATATATATTTATGTGTGTGTATATATATATATACAAATACAAAAATGTATGCAAGTATTATAATTCAAGCAAAATAATAAATAACCTCAATCACTTAAATCTTGGCTTCTGTTAACCACAAGTAAAGATATAATCAGTGGTATAAAGTGTGATTTCTGGAAACTACAGAGAGATTTGGGATGTGAAGGTGTGGTGGAGGAAGAAACTTTCTTCTGGCCTTCAAGGTTCTTTTGACTAGTCTAATAATTAAATCTACATAAGACAGATTAACCAGAGAAAATAAACAAATTTAATTATATATGTACATATAGGAACCTTACATATAGGAGTGAATCAGAGACTCTATATATCTGAGAAATTCAGGGACAGAAAGTTAAAATGAGGTTTATGTGTCATTCTGTGCTAAGGATGAGGTAAGGCACCTTGGGGCTTCAAAGGGGACAAGATGATAAGAAAAGCAGCTGTGCAGTAATTAATAGTTGCCCTACCATATAGACAGGTCAAAAAGGTTATCATCTATGATGATCTTTTATGAGCAAGGCCCTAAATTAAGTTTTTTTACATAGTTAAGTGTGGGCAGTGGGGTACAGAAGTTTCTCTTGAGTCCTAAGGGTCTCAGTTGCCTTTAGCTCAAAATAATTCACATACCCACAGAGGCAAATGTTGGGGTGACTCATTCTGAGCCTCTACAGTGGTAAATGTGGAGATTTGAAGTCAAGTAGACTCAAGTTTGATGCTTAATTCTGCCCCTTTTTGACTGTGTGACCATAAGAAATTTTTGTTCTAAAGTAATGTGACAGAGACTGAGTAGATGTTTCTTAAACCCATTTCTCATTTCTGGGCCAACAGCTAAACTACATTTCCCAGCAGCTATGCATCTTGATGGCCATGTGACCTATCTTTCCAATGGAACATAAGTGAAAGTGATGTGTCTCATTCAGTCCAAGGCAGTTTCTTTTTCCCTTACAATTCATGTACTGCAATCAGTTTCTTTCCATCTAATGTCATGTCACAAGTATTTTTCTAAAGAATGTACTATTCAATGTAATATTAAATCTTTTTAAATTTAAAATTGCCTCCAGTGCTCTTAAAGTTGTATTGTAAAACTAATGAAATAGAAATTGTTAAAATTCCCATTGGGGAAAAAAATGAAAAAGAACAAATCCTAAACCAAATGGGACATAGGGACAGCAGTGTAAACCGGGTCTTTTCTGGGCAAACCAGAACAATTTGTGCAACCTAACTACAAGGCCAGAGAGAGGGAGATATAGATACTGGTTTCCAACAGATGTCAACCTTCCTCAGAACTGGAGCACACCATGTTTCTAGTGGTGAAACATTAGAAGCAAAAAGAAAGAGGCATAAATTATGAGAAAACAAATGATAATCTCACATCAAACCACTGCTGACATTGGATATCTGTTGTCTTTCTATTGCAATACCATCCTTATTTTACATCTTAAGAAGTTAATAAGCCCTGGCCAGGTGGCTCAGTTGGCTAGAGCATTGTCCCGTACACCAAAAGGTTGTGAATTCCATTCCCGGTCAGGGCACATACCTAGGCTGCAGGTTCTGTCTGGTTGGGGCATATGCAGGAAGGCAACCTATTGATGTTTCTTTCTCTCTCTCTTCCTCTCTCTCTCAAATCAATAAACATATCCTTGGGTGAGGAGAAAAGGAAAAAAGAAAAGAAAAGAGGGGAGGGGAGGGAAAGGGGGGGAGGAGAGGAGAGGGGAGGGGAGGGGAGGGGAGGGGAGGGGAGGGGAGGGGAGGGGAGGGGAGGGGAGGGGAGGGGAGGGGAGGGGAGGGGAGGGGAGGGGAGGGGAGGGGAGGGGAGGGGAAGAAATGAGTAAATTTTCTATTTCCAGCATTGTGCAGCCAGTTATCTCCAGAGGAAAACAAAGTTGCTAAATAAGATTCCAAATAGACAGGGGGAAAAATACATGTCTGAGAAATACATTTCCTCCCACCCCACAAAATTATGAGAGATGTGTGTTAGAGGAGACAGTGTCCTAACACCAAACTCACTCTTCTTAAATCAAGCTTCCCCAAGAGGAAGCAAAAGGCCACATTGAGAACCAGTTGCAAGTTGAAGAAAAAAGATATTTAGTGACAATTACTACTTCTTTAACCTTTTGGGGAGGGAAAATTCCAAGTGGAAAGTTCTTCCAGATGAGATTGAAGAGTCCTTTCCTCATGGCACATTCTCAGCTTTTCCCTGAGGTTAGCAGTCCAAGCTCACAAACGCTCTCCAGGTGATCCTCACCAACACGGCCTCAAATGGTTCCTTAGCTTCACAGAGACCATCAGAGAGAAAAGGGTAAGTTCTAATTACCCACTGAGGTTATCTTAAAGATTTTCCATTTTCCAGAAGTGCTATTTTCTCAATATGCTCTCATAGCTGAGATTATTTTTATCAAGGACCACAAGAGGGAGTATTCTCACTTCTTTGTCACAGTCCATCTCTGACACCGAATAGATACTAGCTTTATGCTTGTCTAAAAATGGTAAGACATATTATTAAACACTAGGCAAGCTTCCTTTTATTCATCTAAAATCCAAGTGATTATCTGCTTTTCTTTCATTGATTCAGATTTACTATATCCAGGACATTTTCTTGGCCCCTCATGATAAAGGAGAAAGCAGACAGTATCTCATGCTGGTTCTTTCTCTGGTGTTTATTATCTTGGGATTATGAAGGAGAATTTCTCTCTCAGGTTGTGTTCAGCAAGTGTAAGATAGCAATGGGCAATTCTCCCTAATCATGAAGAAAGCCATCAGTTGTCTAAAAATAATGATATTACTGCTTTGAACTCATCTCTCCTATTCCCTAAAAGGTTAAGAGCAGACCAGTCATCACCACATGCCAGCCTATAACACAAAGAGACAACAACTAATACTTTCTTCAATGACCAATGTGTAGTGAGAATCAAGAAAGTACAGGTCTTATCTAAGAAATGAACACCAACTGCTAAAACAGACGACCCAAAACACACACACATACCCCGCTTATTCTGCTTATTTCTCACTCAAGCCACTGTCTGATAGGAGTTAGATGACTAGCCTGGGCTGCTGTCTTCCAAGGGATGATTCGAGGGTTCAAGATCTTTCCATTGTGTGGCTTCCATCATCTTCCCATTGAATTTTCTCCTGGCTGATGAGGAAAGAATGGGGCTATCTTAGGGGTCAGAGTTGGAAGTTGTATACTTTACTTCTGTCCCCCAGTCATTGTCTCAAACTCAGTCATATGTCCAACCAAACTGCAAGGGAATTTGGAGAGTGAGGTTTCCCTATGTCTGGAAAGAAGATAAAGATTTCCTGAGCTTCTAGACCAGGGGTTTTTAACATGGGCTCATGGGCCGCCAAAAGGACTGTTAGCTTGGATGGAAAACGAACTCGATCCTCTCCTCCAACTGAAACATAGCATATCCTTCAATTATAAATGTCAGTGGAGCAGATGCTTGTGATGTCCAAAGCCCCATCCCACTAGTCTGCAGTCCATCCTATTTTAGTTTAGCTGAGGTAAACAAGTCCATGCAGAATGTCAGTGCCTCTCCCCAAATGTGACATCTCTCTGCTTTTCTGCCTCAGAACTTTTTCTGAAGTCTTGGTGTTATGATTATAATTAGCTAGTTAATATTAATAGAAGGAAGAGAGCTAAGGAAGAGTCAGACATTGTTGAGCATGTTCAGCTGGGAAGCATAAGCCTGTTTGTTTCACTAGGAAGCTACAGCTTTACATCCCATGGAATCACAGTGTTGTCCCTCAAAGGGGGTTAACACCCCTCCTTTCCCCCCATCTGGTACTAGATTGTTGGGAGGAGAAGGGGGAAGATAGGCAGATGCCCAACAGAAGTCAGGGTGGCACAGGGGAAGTGTTTACCTGTCAGTCTAGCCTGGGAACAATGGATTGGCTAAGGGTTGGACCCCCTCAGAAGGACACGAAACCCTGGAGGGTTAATTGGTTAGTTTGAGGAAGCTCTTGGAAGTTCCCTCTCTTGTTGGCTCTTGTTCTCTCTTGTTTGCTTTTGTTTTCCTGTTTCTGTCTCGCTCAGTGACCCAAACTCACCCATGTGCTCGCCTATTCTCCTCCATAGCCATGTGGGCTTAAGCAGTCACATAGCCCATGACCATCCGGACCCCACATGCAACGGATTGCAGCTGGGAATGCAAGCTAAACTAGCCTGTTGCTGGACTGGTCTGGGCTTTAATGTGGAGCAAAAACTATGGATATTGGCCTTTATTCTGGCCCTACTGAAGACAAGATTGGACTTCTTTTATGGCAAGACACACAGAGATGGGGCCTTGGAGGGGAACCTCCTTAATTTTACATCATCAGTAAAGTTTTCCACGAAACCCCATCCTCCCATAGGGGCCTCAGGAAATTCTTTTCCTCTTGGCACCCCAAGAACTCCATTTCCACCAATAACGTTGGAATTCAATCAGTAGAGGCAAAAAGTATTAATAACCAAGAGTACAACCCTCAGACAATGTTGTACCGTTGTTTATATATATATGGATTAGCCTCATATTCTTTAGCAACAGAATTCTAAATGTTCTACGAGATTCTTCAGAATGCACAACTGGAATTAAGTACCAATTGTTCTCAGCAACAGCTGGTAAAATAATATACCATTTGTTGGCTTTTCTCCCTTTCCTGTCTCATTTTCTCCATTCTCTCACTTCTGTTTCCTGGAATTATCTCCAGAATAAATTACCTGCGCTGAGTCATTGTCCCAGGCATTGCTTTCATGAAAGCCTAATTTAAGAGTTGGAATGGGAAGAGGCTCTAGAAAGCAGCCCCTCAGGATAGAAGTTTGAAATTGAATTACCCAACAGTTAAATGGTAACCATTGCCTGAGGCAGTCTGGGAGGAGGTTAATTCCTAGCAAGCTGTGGCATTATAATGACTAATATTCCCATCTATGGCATATTGAAATGGGGTGCAGGTAAAAGACAAAATGTTAACATATGCGGTATCTCTAGTACTCAAATGGAATTTGGGCAGATGTAATTAAAAGAATGAAAAGCATTGGTGGATGGATTTTGTTAATGCCTTAGAAGCTTGAAGAAAAGCTGCTTTTTATGTACAGTCTCTTCAAGGTGTTAGGCTTTCATTAGCACTACTTGAGATTCCAAAGCAATCCCCAAGGTTTTAGATTTTGTGTTACAGCAGCATCCCCCAAGGGCACTTCCAGATACCAAACACCAAAATCTATTCCATTTCTCCATTGCTAGATAACAAAGGACCCAAAATATAGAGGCTTATAACAACAACATATATTTTACTTAAAAATCAACACTTTGGGAAGGGCTCAGTTGGGACCATCCATCTATGCTCTATTCAGCTTTGGCTGGGGTAGCTTGAAGACTGGCAACTGGAAACATCTGAAGTCTAGCTCACTCAGATGTCTGGTGGTTGATGCTGGAGACCTCCTGGAATCTTGGTATGGATATCAGTTAAAACACCTACATGTGCTCACTCTATGTGGCTGATTTCCAAGAGTGAGTTTTCCAAGAAAGAGAGCCATAAGCTGAATTGCCTTTTTTAGCACAACCTTGGTGGTGACACAGCATCACTTTCAATGCATTGTTTGTTAAATGCAAATCATTAACATAATACTAAACACTATTCAAGGGGAGGGTAATTAAAGTGAACCTTTTGATAAAAAGAGCATTAAAAATTTGTGGACAGTGCTTGCTTCCGCATATACTAAAATTGGAGCAATGCAGAGAAGATTAGCATATAAATTTTTGTGAGATTTCAAAGATTAAGATTATTTCGATAACATTATTTACAAATTTAAAAGATGTGGTTATCACAAGTCTTGAAAGAGAAACTACTGCATAAATAACTAACATGGAATAAATATTTTGCATAAGTAAAATATTTTGGTCATATTTACAACTATAACACTCACACATAGTTTACATAAAACTGACATAATTTCTCCTATTTCCATTCATCTGACTGCCAGATTACATTAATGCAACTATTAATAATAATACTTTGTTAAAAATATAAAACCTTGGGCAAATATAAAACTCAGCAGAATATAAGAGATTTTCCGTGAATCTTTCCACCAGCACAAAGTTTCAAAAACTTCAAGTGTCTAAAAAATTCACTGGCTAGGCTCAATAGCAGAATGCACATGACAGGAAAGAAGACTATTGGACAGTACTAAAAGTCCTAATATTTGTGTAATCAGAGTTCTTGAAGGGGGGAAAAAAATAGGTGGTGCAAAAAAATATGTGAAGAAGTAATGCCTAAAATATCCTGCTTTTGATGAAAGTCATAAATTTATAAATTAAAAAAAGTTCAGTAAACTTCAGGCAAAATAAAAGTAAAAAACTTCATGCCAAGACATATTACAATGAAACTTCTGAAAATTAAAGACAAAGAAAAAAATATTAAAAAGTAGAAAGAAAACAATTCCCAGTAGAGGGAAACAAAGATTCAAATGTTTCTCATCTGAAATCCTCGAGGCCAGAAGGGATTGACCCAATAATTTCAAGTGCAAAAATTTCCTTAAGGAATAAAGATAAAATAAATGCTTTCTCGAATGAAGGCAATTGATCGCCAGGAAACTTGCTCTAAAACAATTGTTAAAGGACGTTTTTCCAGACCAAAGGGAATTGATACCAAAGGAAAATTTGTAATATCAGGGTTGAAGGGAAAGCCACACAAATAGTAGATGCTTGGGTCATATAACATCTCCTGGACTCTAAAATACATTTGATAGATGAAAAAAGAAATTATTATATTTTCAGATAATTTTTCATGTACATTGATGTAATACATGGGACAACTACAGCGTAAATGGGGAGGATAAAAGGACCTATAGGGGGATAAGCTTTCTACAGTCTAACTAAAGTGGTAAATTATTGATTTGAAATAAACTTTGAAAAGTTAAGTATGTATATTATAACTCTTAAGTGCCACATAAACTACTAAAAAAGAGAGTCAAACACAATTAATAAAATCAAATACTAAAAATGTTCACATAATCCAAAGAAAGATTATTAGTAAGAGGGAAAGATTAGTAAAAGGGAAATAGAAAGACAAAAATGGAAGGGGTAAAACAAAATGAATAATAACATGGTAGACTTAAACCCCAAAACATCAAATATTATATTAAATATAAATAGTCAAAACACACAAGTTAGAAGACAGGTTGTCAGAAAGAATTTAAAAAGAACAGATAAGCAGGTTAAAGGTAAAATGATGGGAATATACCATACAAACACTAATCAAAAGAAAGCTAAAGTGATAAACAGGGTTATTACATCATAATAAAAGGGTCAATCTACCAAGGGGGGAAGAAATCCTAAATAAACAGAAAAGCTTCAAAATACATGAAGCAAATTGACAAAATGGAAAGAGAAATAAATTCATAATTATATTTGGCAACCTCAACTTCTCTTAATATTGATAGTACAAACCAACAAAAATCATAAAGTATATAGAACTAAACAACAAAGAAATAACATCAATTCTACAGTCTCTTCCTAAAAATAAAAGAGCAGAAAACACTTCTCAAATCTGTTTATGAAGCCAACATTCCTCTAATACCAAACCCGGACAAAGAGGTATCATGCTACCTGATATCAAATTATACTACAATGCTATCATAATCAAAACAGCGTGGTACTTGCATAAAAACAGACATATTGATCAATAGGACAGAATAGAAAGCCCAGAAATAAACCCACGTCTATATGGGCAATTAATATTTGACAAAAGAAGCAAGAACATACAATAGGATAAAGACTATTCAATAAATGATGCAAGGAAAATTAGACAGATACATGCAAAAGAATGAAACTAGATCACCTTCTTACACCATATAGAAGAATAAAGTAAAAAAAAAAAAGTGTAAGGCTCGAAACCATACAATTCCTAGAAGAAAACATAGGCGGTAAAATCTCTGACATTTCCCTTAACAATATTTTTTTTGATATGTCTCCTTGGGCTAGGGAAATAATAAGAAAAAATAAACAAATAGGACTACATCAAACTAAAAAGTTTTTGCAAAGCAAAGGAAACCATCAAGAAAACAAAAAGACAACTTACTAAATGGAAGAAGATATTAGCAAATGATACATCCAATTAGGGGTTAATGTCCAAAATTTATAAAGAACTCATACAACTTAACACCAAAAAAAACAAATGATCCAATTAAAAAATGGATAGAGTACCTGAATAGACACTTCTCCAAAGAGGACATATAGATGACCAACAGACATAAGAAAAGATGTTCAACATCACTAATTACCAGAGAAATGCAAATTAAAACCACAATGACAAATCACCTCACACCTGTCAGAATGGCTATCCTCAATAAATCAACAAGTGTTGGCAAGGATGTGGAGAAAAGGAAACCCTTGTACATTGTTGGTGGGAATGCAAATTGCTGCAGCCACTATGGAAGATGAACAGTACAGAAGTTCCTCAAATATTTAATTATGGAACTGTTTTATGACTCAGCAATTCCACTTCTGGGTATATATCTGAAGAAATCCAAAACACTAATTCGAAAGAATATATTCACCCCTATGTTCACTGCAGCACTATTTACAATAGCCAAGCTATGGAAGCAACCCAAGTGCCCATGAATAGATGAGTGGATAAAAAAGTGGTGGTACATATATACAGTGGAATATTTCTCAGCCATAAAAATGAATGAAATCTTACCATTTGCAAGAGCATGGATGGACCTGGAGAGTATTATGCTAAGTGAAATAAGTCAGTCAGAGAAAGACAAATACCATATGATTTCACTTATGTGGACTCTAAAGAACAGAATAAATGAACAAACAAAATTGAAACAGACTCATAGATACAGAGAACAGACTGATGGTAGCCAGGGTTGGGAGACTAAGTGAAAAAGATAAAGGGATTAAGAAGTACAAAACGGTAGTTACAAAATAGTTATGGGATGTAAAGTACAACATAAGGAAGGAATATAGTCAATAATATTGTAAGAACTATGTGTGGTACCAGGCGGATATTTGAAATATCAGGGGAAACATTTTGTAAAGTATATGATTGTCCAACCACTATGCTGTACATCTGAAACTAATACAAAATAAAATTGAGTGTAAACTGTAATTGAAAAATAAATAATAAATAAATAAATATAAATGAAGAGACATACATGTCCATGGATTAATGATTTAACATAATAAAAGTGTCAGTTCTCCCAAAATTCATCTATAGGTTTAATGTAATTTCAATAAAAATCCAACAGGATTTTGTGAAAACAGACAAGCTGATTCTAAAATTTATATGGAAAGGCAAAGGAACAAGAATAGATTAAACAATTTTGAGAGAGTACAATAAAATTAGAGGTAATTTAAGAATTACTATAAACTATACAAATTAAGGCAGTGTGCTATTGGTGAAGAGATATACACAGAGATACACCTCACACATTATACAAAAATTAATTCAAAATCTAATTGTGAAACATAAAACTTTTGAAGAAAACAGGAACAAATTTTTATGACATAAGGTTGATCAAAGAGTTCTTAGGCATGACACCAAAGGAACAATTTATAAAAGAAAAATTGGTAAATTGGACCTCATCAAACTTTAAAACCTTTGTTTTATAAAAGACTGTTAAGAGAATAAAAAGACTGGTCGCAAAATGAGAGAAAATATTTGCAAGTCACATATCTGAATGTACAAAGAATATTTGCATCCAGAATGTACAAAGAATATTCAAAGAACTCTTACTCACCAATAAGAAATCAACCCAAATGGACAAAATATCAGTACAGACACTGAACCAAAGAAAATATATCATTTTCAAATAAGCATATAAAAATATGCTCAACATTAATATTAAAGCCACAATGAGATACACTTTCACACCTGTCAGAAAGGCTAAAATAAAATAAAAATTGATAATACCAAGTGTTGGTGAGGATGCAGAGATACTGGAACTCTTATACGTTCCTGGAATGCAAAATGGGACAGCCACTCTTGAAACAGCTTGAGTTTCTTATGAAGTCAAACTCATCTTGTCATATGACCTAAAAGTCCCACTCCTAGATATTTACCCTAGAGAACTGAGAACATATGTTCACACAACATATGTTCACACAGTAGCTCTATTCAAAATTGCCAAAAACCAGAACCAACCCAAATGTCCTTCACTGAGTGAAAGGATAAACAAACTGTGATACATCTGTACAATGGAATACTATTCAGCAATAAAAGGAAGAAACTACTGACACACATGAAGACTTGAATGAATCCCAAATGCATAATGCTGGATAAAGAAGCCAGTTTCACAAGGTTATAGCATATGATTCCATTTACATAACATTCTAGAACAGAAAAAAATCACAGTGATGGAAAATAGATCAGTGGTTGTCCCAGGTGAGGGCTGAGGGGGAGACTGTGACTTCAAAAGGACAGCACGAGGAATGTTGAGGGCTCATGAAACTGTTCTGCGTCCCAACTGTGATGGTGGTTACATGAATCTCTAATATGTTAAAACTCAGAACTCTACACCAAAAATGTGCATTTTACAGCATGTTAATTTAAAAAATTAAATGTAAATAATTTTTAACAATCTGAGCTCTAAAGAGAAAAATAGTTACTATTTTCAGATCCCTAACTGTGTAGCAGAAACCCGCTAGCTATGGTGTTATTATATTTATTAATTTAGCAATCCTTACATTAAATAACCCTGTTATGTAAGTACCCTTATTTCACAGATGAGGAAATTCAAACGAGAGATTAAATAACTTGCCCATGATCACAAATAATAAGTGACTGAGTCAGGATTTAAGTTCATCTCTCCATTTAGGTCCAGACCAATCATCACTTTGAACATGTGAGACAGAAAACCAATTTTGGAAAAAAGATTGTTATTAGAATATTTGCTTCTGATGGTTAAGATGGGTAAAAACTAGTATTTATTACTGGCATCAAAATTGAAAAGTACTTTAGAGGCCTGCCAACTCTCAAGATATTTAAGAACCATAAAACTTCCCTTTATCTACAATGCAAATAGCTAACTAGGAAACTCAAATAACTGAAGATCTTTTTTCAGCTGCAATTAACTTTTATGTGAAAAATACAAATGACAAGTAAACAAGCTGATAACAGGAATTTTGAAGCAATTTCCAAAATATACCACAGGGTCAGCATATTTTCAGCCCAATTTCTTGGACTGTCTACTTTGAAGGAGAGAATATAAATCAATGAGTATTTGATCACCTACTATTTATGCTCATTATGATAACCGTGTTACTTCAAAATCCCAAAGTGCCTTCTAAATCAATACAGCAAGTTTAAAATTTGTCCAAATGTTTTTATGGCTGTTTATTTCATCATTTCCCCCTAAAAATTCAAAACTCATTACTGTATAGTAATTAGAGAGACTATTAAATTAACTGTAAAATTCCATTTCCTCAACCATTTCAATGAATAGGAGTTCATTCATAGTATTTAACTATGTTAAAAGAAAAATTAAAATCAAAAGCATAAACAAATGTTCGTCTTTGTTAAACATAGTCCCTGGTTCCTTATCTTGAGCTGTATGATCAAGACACAACGGAGGCTTTTAATTCCTGTTCGTAGTCCGTGAACCCTCAGGTCAGGGTTCACGTTAAATTATTTTTTAAATAATTTGAACTGCTGTGGGGGGAGTGCATTTGTTTGCCTCTCTTCTTTGCACCCATCATAAATGCTTCTGTTTGGGGGTGCTGGGAAATTCTGCCCAATTTAATTCAATTTCTTAAACTTTTTAGTATTATGCCAAGTATTGCATTCTATTTTGCGAATAAAAAATTGTCATGCGTGCATCTTACTCTCAAGTTACTCAAGATCAAATGCGAAAGACAAGTATTTAAACAAAAGGCTGCAAAAACAGACTTATCTCTAGAGTCTAGAGAGACACAAAGGAAGTAAGAAGCAACTTCGCTTGGCTGGGTGAACAAAGGCAACACATACATAAAAACTATCAAATGGCGCTTAGCCCAGCTGTACCTACATTACTTTCCTCTGTCCCCCAGGACCCATTATGCAAGCATAAGCAACTGTAAGAAAACCCATGAGGGCTTTACGAAAGTTTTATTAAAATATGTATTAATTTAAAGAGCAGAAAACTTTTTCTGTAAAGAACCAGATAGCATCTATTTTATACTCTACACACTTCTGAGTGAAAGCAGCCACGGACAATTGGTAAGTGAGTAAGTGTGGCTATATTCAACCAATATTCACAAAAATAAGCGAAGGCTAGATTGGGTGTGCAAGCCATAGGGTGCCAACTTCTGCATTAAGCCCATCAACACAACCATATGTCTAAGCTTCAGATATAAATTACTTGATCCCTCACTGATGAAACAATAAAGAATTTATGCCTATGAAAAATCTGACCTGTTGCAAGGGCCTTCTCCTAACACAAACAAAGCCTCAACTCAGAACTTTGTTGCTGGCCTAACAGAGTGTTCCTTACTACCTAAAGTTATGGGCATATTAGGAAGCTCTGAGGTTAAAGAAGAGCTTCATTAATCATATTCTTCTTCTTACTCTCAGAATTCTCTTTCGAACAAAGGGTTTGAGACTTTGAACCTATGGAAATGTGTGTGAACTGTGTGTGGAAGTGTTTCTGTGTTGCAGTGTGGCTAATAAGGCCTTTATCCCTTAGCAACTAACACCTTTACAGCACGGCCCTGCAGAGGGCTTGTCAGCAAGTCTGAACTGAGCCAGTTCCTCTCCAGGGGTAATGCTTTGAGTTTGACCCTTCAGTTTTGCGGGAGACAAGAGCTACCTGTTGACACATAATGTCAAACTTCTTTCATCACAGTGCCTAAAGAATACTAAGAATCAGAACTGAGGCTGTCCTAACTAGGTGATAACAAATGGATGTGGTGTCAGAGAAGTGTGAACGCATGACCAGATTACCCTAATCTGTGACTAAATCTGGAATGTTACTTTCGAGAAATGTCAATCTGGCATCATCTAGAGGCACTAAAATTCAGGTGAGTCAGCAGGCCAGCAAGAAGTAATAAGCTTTTCTCCAACTGCTGTTTTTAAAAACATAGTAATTACCATTGAATACAGTTCATCTTGCTTTAAAAAATATTCTGATGCTTTAGCAAAGGTAACGCTTTTATTTCATTATGAGCTGCCCACATGCACTTCTTAGGATGTGATTCATCTGAATGGTTTTTCAGTTAAAGAACATTTTATTCTAGAATGAAAAAAAAGATACTGAATGTCCCACAGTAGTGTGGGGTTAGCATAAACATGGGATGACAGGCAGTTAAATCTAAAACCAGAATCGTGACATAACCTTGATTATATCAAAGTACATGAGAGCTGCTATAGGATTTCTTATGTACAGTATTTTGCCTTTCATGGCCATAATTTTAGGGACCATCTGATGATGAGTCACAGTCCTGTTTACGATGCTAACATTTTTTTCTCCCTTGTAACTATGATGGGAGTCTGAAGAGATTTCCAGCTCATTCTAATTGTCCTCCCTGAAGCTGCTACTTAATGTCTGCGGCTGATTCTCTTTGCAGAAAGAATTGTGGCTAGCTCTGGGTTTTAGAATCTTAAGGATATCGCCTAACCAGAGAGCAGGGACCTGAAAGCCCTTAATTAAGTTTCTAATCACAAGCAAGATGGTCTTGCATTAAGGGCCCTTTGAGAGTAGCAGCAATCATGTCCTCCTGTCTTCCTCACCATATCAAATAGGATTCTTATTTTAGCAGCAAAGGCAATTCTTTCCCTGTAGAGAGTGAAGAGAAACACTCAGCCATCAGTTTGAAGAACAGACACAGTGGAACAAGACACATTTCCTCTTCTCTCCTACATGGCTCTGGAGCTGATTTTATTCTACATAACAAACAATTGCATAGTCAATACTATTTCACAATGTTAGGTCGTTTAATCCTCATAGTGACCTTATGACATAGTTACTATTCTTTGTAAACCTCCAGTTTACAAAGGAGAAAATGAGACTGCTTGGAAAACAGGGACTTGCTCAAGGCCAGCAGGTCATAAGCCCAGGCTCAAGTGCAAAATTCCTCAGCATCACCACTCAGGAGCAGTTGGCTACTTTCTTCCCTTCTTGGAGGCCTCTAGCCTCCAATGGGGCAGGAGGGATGCTTCTGATGAGTAATGCAGCAAACAAACAGCGCTAGGGTGGCCACATTTTAGACATACTTAAAACACCCCATGAACTTTTACTTTGAATTCCTCCTACCAGTGTAGAATTTATGCTTAAAAGAGAAAATAATTCTGCATGTCTAAGATTTTCACGGCTGGTTTGCTAGGATTGGCCCCCTCATACCCTCTGTTGTATTGTTGGCCTGTTCAGTTTAGCATTTGCCCTGGGTTTTTCATTTTTAAGCTAGTATTATTAATAATAGTTGCATTAAAAATGCTAAGATGCGTCTGGTGGACTTCCACTTTTCCAGTTTCAGCTCAGGCTCAGCTAGGAGCAATTGAGATTTTGTGCAGTGAGCAGAGTTCCCATTTTAGCACATGGTTAATCCGAGAGATGCCCAGACCTTTCTAAGAACCAAGTAACTAACATCTCCCAAGGGCATCAGGCAAGACGCTCAGTAATAAAAGGAAATACGCATGAATGCCACCTTGGTGCCTGCTGCCCTGCGGGCTTAGTGGTGGCCCAACAAGTAGGATGCAGCTGTGAGTCTGCCAGTCAGTGGAGTCTATAGAAAATAGGGAATTATAGGGCTAATATATGTAAAATATGCAGGGAAAATAAAGGCAAGGATGTTCTAACCTGTAAGTTACTGATTAAAGTATTCGAATAAGTACAAAAAAGTTTTTTTTAAAGTACTCAATAAACCCAATTGCCCATCAGTAGATGAGTGGCTAAAACGGCTGTGGTACATTTACACAATAGAATACTACACAGCTTTAAAAAGAAGGAAATCTTAGCCATTGTGACAGCATGGATGGGCCCGAAGATTATTATGCTAAGTGAAATAAGCCAGGCAGAGAAAGACAAATACCATATTAGCTCACTTATGTGTGGAATCTAATGAGCAAAATAAACTGAGGAACAAAATAGAAACAGAGGCATGGATACATGGAACATTTTGACAGTTGTCAGAGGGGAGGAGAGAATGGGGAACTGGATGAAAGAAGGTGAAGGGATTAGCCAAAGAACACATATGCATAATCCATGAACACAGACAGCAGTGAGGTGATGGCCAGAGGAAAGGGGGGCTTGGGCTGGGGAGAAGGGGGCAAAGAGAGGGAAACGGGGACATCTGTAATAGCATCAACAATAAAAATAAAGAAAAAAGGAAATTCAATAAGATTTTAAAAACTCTACTGATATAATTTTTCCATACAGATAATCTATAGAAGTACTTTTGATACTTGGCTTTAATACACATAGAGAGTGAGACAAAAGTAAGTTTACAGTGGTTTGTATGAAAAAGAACACAATAATTAATAAATAATAATACAAGAATAAACCATGTTTCAAGTACTCACAACTGTAAACACACCTTTGCCCACCTTGTATATTTTATTCATTAATAATTTTATTTTTAAATGATTTTTAAATAGAATATTTATAAGTTCACCAACAAAGGAAAACCAATATTAATCAATAAATACTTTTTTCAAGAATTAGGTAACTATAATTATTAGCACCCCATTTTACTCTCAAAATTTTACATCACCCATTTGAGAAGGAAATTCATTGCACTGTGAGGCAGTCCCTCCCAAGCTACAATTACTAGAAAGTTCTTCCTCATACGTATTCAATATCTGCTTCCTGGCAAATTTTCCTTAGTTTACTTCTGACTTCTGTACCTATACAAATTATAGTCGAGGACCTCCTCTCTAGGGGAAACAGTTAAGAACATTATCTTCTGGTTCCTTTTCCTGTTTACCCAAGCAAATTCTGCAATGTTTACAATCCCAGTATATCTACTTTTTCCTGCCTTTTTCTTATAAGAGTTTTTGGAATGTTCATTCTAGTCACTTAATAAATAAACATTTGCTTCTAAGCAAAACAGATAGCAAGAGGTATTTCTTTGTAAAAATTACTTTTCTTTTTCTTTGTGTTGTTATCGTCATTCGCAATTCTTCTCTCTGGGAGTTATTTCTTACAGAGAGTGAAAGACTTAAGCTACAAAAAGAAGAAAAAATAATAACAAGAAATATTCCTTCAGGAAACAGAAATAATGGCAAGATACAGAGATGCAAATTTCAATATGCCAGATATAGAAGTTGGCATTGAGTTTTTTAAAAGGCATGGGCTTTAGTTTAGATCCACTTCACAGGGTTTGTGAGGATTATACAAAATAATATGAGAAAAATAGATTAGATTGAAAGAACCATGTAAGCATTAGCTATTATTATAATAATATATCTTTTAAAATCTTGTCTTATGTACCACCACCTTCCGACCAAGAAATAAAAGGTTAAAAAAAATAAGAACCCTTTTTTATTATTTCCAATAAGAACTATTAAAAATATATGAGGAAATAGAATTTTAAATTTTTAAAGAAATCACATTGTAAACTCAATGACAATAAATTTGAAAACCCAGGTTAAGAATATTGTACACAAGAAAAACAAAAATTACCAAACTGATTCAAGAGGAGGTAGAAAACCTGACTAGATCCTCAGACCCACGCAGGCAGAAGGTAGGAGTCGTGGCTGTACTGCTCACCACAGTAATCGCCTCTCCCAGGTCCCATATTTGGGGAGGCACTAAATAAACTGGTAAGGAAAAAAATGAAAAGATTTTTCATTTCGACAACAGGTCTAGATGATTTTGGAGAAAGTCTCCATCAAACATTTCTCAAACAAGAAATTCCTATTTGCTCTTTAAACTAATTCCTTGCCTAGTGAAACTTGAAATAGCATCTAAAAATACAGAGGCCAAAATCCTAAATACAGTGTCATAAAATTATTTCAGAAATGTGATAAATATAAAAGCAAATATGTTTCATATCCTAAATAAGAGAGCAGTTCCATATTAAGACATTTATTAAAGTGGAAAATCACATGATCATATCAAGAGATGCAAAAGATACTTGATAAAATTCAACCATATTCCTGATAAAAATCTCTTAGAAAATGGAAATTTAAAAAATTTCCATAATGTGATTTTTTTTTAAAGTATTTAGCATAAACTAATTGTAAACATAATTTTAAAGACTGGAACACACACTATCCTAAAAACGAACAATAAGGATGCTCTCTTGTTATTTAAAATGACTATCTTTTTGCCTAGACTAAAAATGCCCTGAAGGTTGAGACAATAATTAATTCATACTTATAACACAAGTTTATCATCATTTTTAAAGTATTTCATAAATGATACTCTTATGCCCCAGAATCTTTTAGTGAAAGGAAACCTTCTCGCAAAGGGGGAGACGGTTAGCCTTTTACAATAATGATTTTTTAGTTATTTATCTGAAACCAGCTACTTTTGTTTCTTTTTTCCTTTCCCTCTCTTTTTCCCTACTCCTGAGGAAGTTAGGAGATAAACTGATCATTAAAAAATTGTTTTGTACTAATTTATACACTCTGGAAGTATCTACTCCAGAGAGTCAAGAATTTCAAAAAGAAAAGAGAAAATGTTAACTGCTTCTTCTGTATGTTTTCCCCAATTAAAACAGTAATTTAGAAGAAATGGTTTAACTGTGAATTTGGCTAATCACATTGGATTCTACATAAGAAAAGCTAGACACTCAGAGTTTTTGGAATTAATTCAAGAGTCTTAAAATATGCTTGATAAATAGATGAGCCTTTGGACAAATTAGAATAATTTAACTTTAACTTAAAAACAATTCCATGACTTCTCCCTGGTTTTATCACCATGTAAAAATAATGTTTGCACAATATTTTAATTAGTATAAGATTTGAGTTTAATTTGTAATGATTTCTATTTTTAAAATTTTCTTCATTAGTGTCGTGAATATTGGAAGGTATAATTTTTCCCCAGAAATTATTTAAATTGGAAAAAACACAAAAATATTTTTAATAAGTGAACTTGAATTGAGAGACTTTTAAGAGTTTTATCTTGTTAAGGTTTTAATGCTAGGAATACAGGATGTTCTCAGTTAAATTGTTTTTCCAGACCTTTAGTCACTTTAAGATTTTAGACTAATGTCAAATTGTTATTTAAAAAATAATGTGTAGGTACCTGGATAATTTCTTAGTAAGAAAAATATAACACTTTGGTCTTTAAACATAGTTTTAAATTTCCCTTTTTATTTATCCTTATATAGCGAATGACTATAGATTAAGGACGTGCAAATATCTTTAAATGATGTTAAATACATTGAGTTTGCCATCTTAAGATTTATTTAAGTAAAATAAAATACATGCTTAGAAAAAAATTAGCTATTCTGATCTTGGTTTCCTGTCTTCCAGTTTTCTTGTGTTTGGAAAAATTAAGTTGGTTAATTTTGTTAAAAGTAGTAATTAATAAAATTGACTAAGAAGAAATCATGATATGTATACAAGACAATAAACAAAGTTTGTTTTGTTTAAAGTATTTTATTGATTTATATACACATATAAATTTTGTATATGTAAATATATAAATAAATATAAAAGAATATATTTAATATACTTTAATTTCTACTTAAGTCTTTTTAATTTACACATTAAAATTCACTTTCTTGTGCACATTTCTGAAATTAACATATGCACAGATTCTTGTAAGCTCCACACAAACAGGATATAGAACAGTTTCAAAACCCTCCCAAAGTTCCCTCCTACTGCCCAGAAGGTAGTCACTGTCCCTCTACCTAAGCCCGATAACCATTGCTCCTCTGTCCCTATAGTTTTGCCTTTTTCAAAATGTCATAAAAATTTAACCTTTGAGATTGACTTCTTTAGCTTAGTATAAAGCATTGGAGACACAACCACGTTTTTTTGTGCATTGGTAGTTCATTACCTTTCAGACCTAGGAAGTATTCCATGGCTTGTTTATTCATTCTCCCATTGAAGAACATTGCTTCTTGTCTTGGGCAATTATAAATAATGCTATTATAAACATTCACGTCCAGACTTGTGTGTGAACATAAATTTTTATTTCTCTAAAATAAGTACCTAGGAGCCAAATGTGATAAGTGTTTATAACAAACTGCCCGGAGACTAAATCCTACAGACAACGATGAATTTATGGACTGTGGAGCTTTTCTATACAGAAGAATCTCATTCCCTAGAATTTCCAATCTTTTTTAGTATATCTTCATGATATGGTAGATTAAAGTTTCTTGTTGTAGTATAACATACATATAAAAAAGTGCACAAATCATAAAAATCATAAAATTATATAATTTAGCTAATATCCTTATATCTGGTTGTGTGGCCTTTGCAAGCAGATCAGAAATGGTATCAGTTCTGATTTAATTTGATCATGTTTGGTTAATGCCTTAGAAGTTATTACAAGCTTAGCCCTGGTCCAACAGTCCAATTGGTTGGAGCATCATCTTGTATACTGAAAGGTTGCGGGTTTGATTTCTGGTCAGGGAACATACCTACGTTGGGGGTTCAATCTCCGCTGAGGCCAGGGCATGTGTGGGAGGCAACCAACCGATGTTTCTCTCTCACATTGATGTTTCTCTTTCTCGCTCTCTCCCTTCCTCTCTCTAAATATCAATAAAAACATCATTGGGCGAAGATTTTTTTAAAAAGTTATTACAAGTTCATGGCATAACTGTTCTCTTAGTAATTGCCCATGCTGCAACTCTCATGTGCTTTTCAGAGTCTTAAATTCTGCTGTGCAGTCACTGTTCCATCAAATGATCTAAACATGATCCTCCAACAAAATGAACAAGAAAATCTCTCACTAATAGAGATTAGAATGGCTACCCTCAGAAACTTTACACATGACCACAACACAAAAAATGAGTGATAGAGATCTTGGTCAATCTTGTCCCTAGATGATAATGGCCTATCCTGCAGCCTCAGCAGAGAAAAACCAAAAAGAATCCTGTCAACTGAAAGCAGCATAATTCCCTGTCTTTATGTTAAACCCAGGCACACTTTCCCATCCCTATGTTAAACCATATTGCTGCAGAGCAAAAATACTACTTGCTTGCTCCAGGGATTACTTGTTCTCAAGAAGATAAGCCTGAAAAACCAATTTAACAGCTTACTTAACAGCAATTTATTTATCAAGACTCTCTTCAAGATCCTCATTTGCTATTCCCACCAATCAAGTTACTGTATCATAAACTCTTCTCAATCCTGACAAAGTTACCCACCTTGCAGGACACAGCTCAAAATCTCCCAAGTTAGTTGACTCTAAAACCCTATGAGTGCTCTTCCATAATTTCCCCACTTTGAGAGCCTATTGATTTTTTTTTCAAGCTGGTGGTCTCCCTCACGGCTGTAAGCTTAATACACTTAGTCTTGGTTGATCAGTGGGCTTCTCTGGTGGTCTACTGGGGTGTAGAGAGTTGACAATACTAAACTTTTTATCAAAATGGGCCTTTGGCCTCAGAATATTTTACCTGACTGGTTTGTGATAAGTTAAATATTCCTGAAGATCCCTCCTAAGTTTACAGAAAACTTTCATCCCCTCCTTCGGTGGTCCTTACACCAGGGCTCACCCCCTAGCTATGAACACTACAGTGGAATGCAGATAATCTTGGGGATGGCAGAAGAATGAGAAGATTACTCATTGCCCTACTCCTCTGCCGAACCTATGAAGTTCTACTTTATTGAATCACCTTTATATGCAAACGTGTAGGGGTATTTCCTGGCTATATGACAAAGAGAGACCCAGCCACCACCTTCATGCTTATATCTGCAGCAAGCTTCATTTTCTGGGAGTCAGAAAACTCTGTGTTTCTCCACCAATGTCACAGTCTCAGATTCTCAGCCCAGACACTTGATGGGGTCCTTCTCTCCTCAGATTCATCCCCATCTTTGTTAAAGCAAGTGACCCCTGGTCCTAAATTTTCCTGCCTTTTGGTTTCTTGTCTTCCCCATCAACTTTCCATGACACAGTATGGGAGAACATAAAATGTTCCTTTCTTACGTATTTACAAACTCTCCTGAAGCCCAAATTGCCCATACCTATTCAACTGAGTCAAAATTTATCTCCAGAAAGTTTATAATAAAGGACATTTGCACATAATAATGCTCTCCTCCTTCTAAGACTGCTTCACAGCCTTAGGTTAGGGCCTGAGTCTTTGGAGCTGCTGAGCTACTTAGGGCCAATTAACTATTAACATTATCAATTGCAATAAAGCACTTCTGTGTCTTAAAAATACTATGAACTGAACTCATTTTAATTTATTTTACCTAGAAGAGACCTTTCAGTGTCCAGCTCCTTTCTCCTAGGCATGGGAGAGTAGTAGGAGGAAGACAAGGAGAAGGAGGGAAGGGAGAAAGAGATAGGAGGTCTCTGCTCTCTTTGAGGGAGGATTCCTGTTCAGCCCAGGTTGCTATGCAAGTCAAGATCTATTATTACTGATGATCTGCTACTCCCAAGCAGTCACATATTCAACTTTTAACCAGCAAAAAGTGCCCTTCTTTTGTCGGGAGAAGCAACTCAGAATAATTTGCTAGGCCCTTCTCTTAGGGAAACAGTTTTCACTGAGAAGTGACTGGCATATAAGCAGCTCAATGCATACTAATAAACTTATGCTATTTCCTCATAATATTTAGTACAATTTCAATTATAAATTTATCTGGGAGATTACTCAATGCATCTTTACCCACTAGGATATATTTTCCCCAATGTCAGGAACCGTGTTTGTACATAGAATATGCTTCCTTGTCATATAATCATTACTGATGGTGTATAATTGGTATCACATAGTAGGCTCTCGTTAGGACATAGAAAACCTTCATTAAAACCTTAAATGTGTGAATAAAAAAACCTGCTCAAGTAGGAAGGAAACCAGTCATTGCAGGCAATGCTTCCCAAATTATGCCTGTTTTCACAAGTATGCCATGCAATGAGAAAAATAAGTAGAATGGAGTAAATTTTCATAATGTTACATAGTTTACACTATATTTTATTCTACTCTTTTGTTTTTCAAAAGCCCTCCACTGCCTTTTATGAAATGGTGGTATTAATATATGACAGTTTTCTGTGTTTGTGATTTTTAAATTGATATTTCTTGGAAAATTAAAATTGGCAACACTATCTCACTCAACTTCATTTTATTTTAATAATTTTTTTCTCTGTGAACTCTGAAAGTCTGGGAACTACTCACCTAAGCATGTCAAAGTATAATTTTTCAAAAAATTAAAATCATGATTCTCATACAAATACATAGTGTACAGATGTCAAAGATTTTTTTGAACTCATTAATGAGTGAATCAGCAGGATGATAAACCTGTTTCAAAGGAGAATGTGAGAGATTGAAAGAGAGCTATCAAAAGAAAGAAAGTTGAAGTAAGATTGCTAATTTATATACAGGACAATGAACCTGTAATTTTTAGGGGTTATCTTTTCTAGAGGACAAAAACCATTTGAATCTCTACTAGAAAAAAAGTAATTTGCACCTTGTCAAGTTAACATGCAACTTTATGGAATTTGGACCTTGATCAAGAATAAATAAGTCAAAATTCCCTTCCTTTAGAGTGGCAGAAGACTCAGGCCAGCTTTTTAGACAGTCTCTAGTATGAGTTTGGAAGGTCACACAGTGATTTTTCTGCCTTATTTCTAAGTTTTAGATAATTTATTAAGAGGAATTTGCCTCTGATATTTGGATGGAGATTACGTATATATAAAATGTGGATCCACAGATATATAGACATAAAACTGAAAGGAGATAAACCCCAAAATGAATAGTTATTATCACTTGGAAATAGTATTATGCGTGTCTTAGTTCGAGAGGGCTGCCATAACAAAGTATTAACGAACAGAATGGCTTAAACAACACAATGTACTGTCTCACATTTTGGAGGCTAGAACTCCGTGATCAAGGTGTCAGCAGGGCCATGTTCCCTCTGAAGGCTCCAGGGAAGAACCATTCCTTGCTTCTTCCTAGTTTGCGTGGTTGGCAGTAGTCTTTGGCATTCCTTGGCATGTCGCTTTGTAGTAGGCAGTTAGACAGACATGAACAGAGTAGGAAAGATAGGCTAGGCACTGAAGATCGCCAAGGCAGAAAATCATGGGTGCCTAGCAATGGACAGTTGTAGGGTTGGACCTCACCCCCAGGGTGATCTTTCTTCCCCTGTCACATCCTTAGTCATACTATTTAGACCCCCTGACCTTTCATATTGCTAGTCATGTGGTAAACTCCACTGGAGGAAGAACAATAGGGCTGAAAAATAGCCTCATACAAGCCCTTTCAGACCACTCACTTAAGCATCAAGCCCTAGAGATAATATCTAGGCCTCAGCTGTGTTTCAGCTCTAGGCCCAGAAATGCAGCAAGGACAGGCAGGGTGATGCTTCTGTCCTGTCTGACATCAGGAACAGCTGTGATGACTAATGATCCCCTGCCCTGGTGTCAACAATTCAGTGAAGGCCACAACCCTGAAAGGACACAACTAGAAAACTGATGGATATTCTATTGAGATTCTCCCCTGGGACCTCCCCTAAAATCCTTACCCTTAAAAGCCCTTAGGACTGAGGATCCAGAGCGCTCTCTCTCTTTCTCTCCCTCGGGAGCCTTTCCCCACCCCCTCCCTTCCCCAGCGTGCTCTCTCTGGAACATGCCCCAGTCTTTCCCCTCTCCTTTCCAGGCACATATATCCTTGCTTTGTTTCTCCTAAATTCCAAGGGCCCTATTTTTGCCTCTAACTTGTTTCCTGAGCCCACACAGCCCAACTGGCTCATTTCTTCCCTCACTCACTCCTTCTACATCCGTGACTTTCTAAATAAACTTTTGCTTGTCTTTGAGTCTTGATCCTGAATTCTTTCTTAGCCATAACTCAAGTACTGAGGTTGCTGAACTGAGGTACGGTAACATTCTGGAGCTGTTTTGCTGCCATCAGCTTTATCACTGCAATCTCTACCTTAGTCTTCACAAGGCTGCCTTTAATTATCACTTTCACTTTTTTAAAAGTCACTTCTCAGTGGTTATTTTAGGGCTTATCATACATATCTTAATTTCTGATAAGTTAATATATTATCTAATTAGTATCATTAGATTTGCAGCAATTTAATCGCTATTATTGTTATGCATATTACATGTGTTTTTAATTCAACATTACATCGTTATAATTATTAATTTATATAATTTTATGTCTATTAAGCTGAGAAAAGATAGGCAAACATATATTTATAGAATTTGTTATAGTAACCTTCTTATTTACCATTTCTGGCTCTCTTCACTTGTTCCTGTGGATTTGAGTTGCCATCTGGTGTCTCGCTTTTACTCCAATACAGCCTTGCTCCCACTTATCTTCTTTATGCTATATTTTTATTGGCAAAATATATTGCATTTCTATGTGTTATAGGTTCAACAATACAATTATGTACATACCTTCCTTTACAATTGCTTTTAAATCAATTAAGAGAACATAGGAGAAGAAATATGTATTTGTACTGTCTTCTAATTGCATAATTACCTTTACCAATGCTCTTTGTTTTTTTCATGTGGGTTCAGATTATTATCTTGGGTCACAGGGAGTTTCTGATGCCTGCTTTTTCTTCCTTTGCATGGACCACTCTTTACTGTTCTTTGACTGTCTCATAATTTTTTTCTTGGAACTGGATGTTTTAAGTAATATGTTGTAGCAACACTGACGCTGATTGCCCTCCCCCTCTCTGGAGCTTGTTTTGTTGTTGTTGCTGTTTGCTTCTTTATTTGTTCAATAACTTGGATAGAGAACACTAGTGAATTCTATTTCCCCTTCAGTATGAAACCTCTGATATTGCTCCTTGGAGAGAACAGCTTTGGGCATGCACACAGTCACCCTGAGATGATAACCGTCTTAGTAGAGCTTCTTTATTTTCTTTTTATTGAATTTATTGGGGTACAGTTTTCAAGTGTACAATTCAATAGAATGTCATCTGCACATCACATCATGCACCCATTGCCCCAAGCAAAGTCTCTTTCTGTCCTCATTTGCTTCCCCCCTGCCCACCTCTGCCTACCCCCCACTCCCATTTCCCTTTGCCTATCACCAAACTGATGTCTGTGCCTACGTGTTTTATATATATGTCATTTTTCTTAATCCCTTCACTGCTCTTTCTCTGATCTCTCTGTTAAGCTGCCTGCTTCCTTTGGCGTCACACCAAGTTTATAGATTCCATTAATTGCTGACTGATTGCTGTATTACTGACTGATTGGGTTATTGTTTTGATAGTGCCCCAGGGCATAAATTGTTCTACAATCTGATATAATTGAATTTGGGCCCCTTTTCCGGAACACTTTCTGAGTACAGTTTTTTGAGGTTTGTTCTGGCCCCAGGAAGACTCTTCTTAACCATCTCTTTTGCTGAATCTCTCTGGTAAACTAGCTGACCTCTGGTTAGGCTGTACCAATAGCCTCTTAATTGTTACCACCAAAATCTTCATAGTTTTCCAGAGCACTCTTCAACTTGAACTTCCCCACACTGTGTTTCAGATAGAATCATTTCCTTTGGAAAAAGCTTTGTAGATGTCTGTTGTTATGGATTGCCTCTCTGCTTGGGGGAAAAATCTCTGAGCCAATGCTCTGGGCCCTGGGCAGGAGTGCTAGCCTCTGGTCTTCTCAGTTTGCCTCTCTTGGAATGGAACTTGTACCTGAGTAGTGGGCTGGAATGAAAGTGACCTAGGCCCCAGGATTTTCAGCCTGCCATGCCTTGGTAGCGCCTCCTCCCTGTGAGTGGAAACTAGATGAAAAAAAGTGCACTCCTGACCTCTCAGCCATATTCACCAGGAATTTAGTCTCTGCAACTCAAAGTAAGGGTATGAGAAATTCTGGAAGACTGTTCCTCCATGTGAGATACTGACCCCTTGACTGGGAGTTTAGGAAAGAGGGACTCCCATCTTCTTGGCCATACTCACATGGCATGGGGTTTCAATCAAAGTGTGCTGGTGGGTGAGAGTGAAAGAATGGGTTGTGAATCAATGCCACAGAGCCTTGCTATTCCTAAGGGTTTTAGAAGATTTTCTAAATAAATGTTTCTTCATTTGTTGCATGCCTCCAGCACAAGTACAGAGACCTGAATTATTTAAAAATAATAATTTTTACCAGTTTACGCTTGTTCTTCTGGGGAACAGATCCTTAGAACTCTTCATTGCTGCCATTCCTGATATTTGCTCTTCATAATTAGTTGTTCATTTGTTTTCAATTATAAACCTGAACTCACACATGGTAGTCATTAATATGGGGAAAAGTAAATGTTTTACTAATGTTGAGTTTTTGTGACATTTTGCATTAGAAATATTTAAAGAGTGGACAAGCTGACATTTCAGACTTACTTTTTTTTCTCACTTTATATGGGAGAGTGCCAATATTTAATAGAATATTATTAGAAAAAAATGTTTCAAAAGATTCTATATGTTCATAGCATCATAAAAGTGTTTAAAAATCTATGTGTAAAATCAAAAGCAGGCATCTGTTGGAAGGCAGTAGAAAGTGAATATTAATAAAATCTAGGTGCAAAACCAAATTTGCCTTTGTGAGTCAGTCCAACCACAGGAGCTGATCCAATTATAATCTCTCTCTTAATATTCTATAATATTACAGCCAAGTCAGTTTATGAAGAATCCACATCAGAGTAGAAGATCCATGCCATTAGTCAATTCATTTAATGCATTAGAAGTGGTTTCAGCCTGGCTGGCATGGCTCAGTGGTTGAGCATCGACTTATGATTTAGGAGGTCACGGTTCAATTCCCAGTCAGGGCACATGCGCAGGTTGCGGGCTCAATCCCCAGTGGGGGCACACAGGGGGCAGCCAATCAATGACTCTTTCATTATTGATGTATCTATCTCTCTCTCCCTTTCCCTTCCTTTCTCTGAAATCAATAAAAACATTTTTTAAAAAAAAGAAGTGGTTTCATTTCAGAAATGAAAAAAAATGTCATGTTAGAGATTTGTACTTGAATGTGAGAGGAGAGAACTACTTTAGGATGCTTTCCTATTTATGTTTTCATTTATTTGTATACCCTGTGATGTGCCAAGTGATTGTCAGTTTACAAAATGTGACACCTATAAATATGCTTTAGTTACTCATTTAGTTCACTCATTTAGCCAACAAATACTTATTGAGTAAACACTAAGCCAGGCTGTTCTAATTTCTGAGGATATGGCAATATAGAAGACAGACAAGGTCCCTTTTCTATTGAGTTTATACTCTAATTATTATCTTAAAATAAATATATAAATGTGGGAATTTATATGTATTGTACTGTATGCTAAAGTACACTGTTTAGATGCTCATATTAGAACCAACACACTGAAGTGTTAGCTGTGGATATCTCATAGCCACATCTCTCCTCTGAAATTGCTCTCTATGAAAGGGACCCATCTTATCCAAAGGTACACTCACTGCCCTAGGGAAGCCTCTATCCAATGTCTGGTTAATACAAAGTACAAGACCTGTTCCCTTGCATCAATTTGTGGATAACTCTGAAGAGCTGTCTCACTTCCAGTGACACCCAAATGATTGTCTGAGACTTATGTTATAATTTCATCACAGTAGAATTTCCGTCTCTATCTAGTTCTGCACCCTATATGTCCTTATAGGTGTTGTTCCTGAGGGAAATCACCAATAAATATCCTACAAACAAACTTCATCTCAGATCTGTTTCCAAGAAACTCAATCTGAGATGGTGGGCACCAGAAGTGGTCCTAGGAAGGAGACTCTAAGTGCACTCTTTGATCTGGATCACCTGCCCAAAGGTGGAAAAAAGTTAAGGTCAGTCTAATAGAGTAATTATAAGGGTAGGGAAACTTCAGAGAATGTTGAACTCTAACCCTAGCAGCATTGCTAAACCAGAGAAAATGCTTTAGTTAGAAAGCGGGACCCTAAGACTAAGGATGAGGACCTCTGGGTCCATACAGTTGAGAACCTTGAAACCCAAATCTAACTAAGCCCTATGGGCCAGTAAGGGTTTCACCTCTTACTGTTAAAAGCTACCCTGCCTCCTTGCTTACAGATGATGTAGAGATCTATTCTTGAAAGGCAACACATTACCTCTCAGGATCTATCCCTACCTACAAAACCCTGGCCAAAAAAACCTACTTAGGGTCAAATCTCAACATAACTCTTACTTGAGGAATTGTTGAGCCTGCTAAGAGTGCAGGGCAACCCAATATGAACTGGTAGGAGCCAGGACTCCAGTGCAAGACGGCAATGGCAAATGTTTAGTGTTTACGGAGAAGGAAAAGACGAGCAGGGGTGGGAAGGTACCTACAGGATTGGGCACACGAAGCCCACAAAGCCAGAACAGGAAGGAGGTGGTGGAATGAGTCCCTTTGTTGGGAGCGGGTGGAGATGGAACAGACCAAGAGCTCAGTGTTTCTGAAAAATTTAATATGAATTACTGAATGACCTAGCAAATACAATCAATTCTCGTTATTTGTGGTAGTTGTGTTCTATAAAGTCTCTGTGAACACTGAATTAGCAAATACTGAACCATTGTTCCTAGGGGTTAAGTTCCTAACTGATCAATATATAACCTGGTTTCATATATTTTTTGTTTGAAGACACCTTCTTCAACATATATTGTTGATTCATTACCATTGAACTCATGGCTAATAGCACTAACTCACACCTGAGCAATGTTTCTGTAACACACGTATCTTCTCCCTAAGGCACATGCCAGCCTCTTGTGCTCAGGAATACTGTTATACTTGTGAGCCATACTGAATAGGAAAATCACCAACAAAACTTACAAAAATGTCAAAAACATAAGAGATAAAAGAAGGCAGAGCACCACCTTGATTGACCTCAGCTGGGAATATGAATGTCAGAGGACTCACATATTTCACCATTCTGTTCATGTCCATGAATGATCATAAAAACACCACAAGTATACATTTTGGAGTCACAAATAAATTTTAGTGAGCAAGTAAATTCACAAGTATGGAGTCCGTGAATAATGAGGATTGACTGTGCTTACGAAGATTCACTTTCAGATTAATGTTAATGGCTAGAAATTCCCAGCGCCTGACATTGTTTATGACTCCATCTTAGACATATTTGTGATCAAGCCTACAGTATGCCAAACAGGAGAGGAAAATTGAGCAAGCAATCCATTATCCATGCTTTTCTGAATTCAGGGCATCCGACATTGAAGCTCCTTGGCTTAAAGTCTGCTGAGCAAGTCTATTTGTGGTTTTCATTTAACCACAGATGCTGCTCTGCTATCGAGTTTGGGGCTGTGGTTCATGGCCTCTTCTTTGTTTATTCTAACTACCTGTAGTTTCTCCACTGTGGCTGGACATGTAACAACTGCTTAGTTGTCTTGCTCTCATCAAGTCCTACTACACGAGCAGTAAAAGATGACCATCTGTGACTCTGCACCCGCACAAAGAAAGGTAACTCATTTAAAACACTCTTAGCCTAGCCTTGGCTGGCTGCTCAGTTGGTTGAAGTGTCATTCCTTATACTGAAATGTGGTGGGTTCGATTCCCAGTCAGGGCACATGTCCAGATTGCAAGTTAGATCCTTGGTTGGGGCAGGTATGAGAAGCAACAGATTGATGTTTCTCCCTCATGTGTACTTCAGCCCTAGAGCCCTTGCACAGCCGTTTCCTGACTGCTACACTCTTACTTGAACATTGTATGGCTTTTTCTCTTGTGTTCACCAAGCCACTTTATAAGCGATGTCTTCCGTACTCACTCCAAATCAAGTAGAAACCCATATCCACCCCTCCACATGCTGGCACTCCCTATCTACTTTATTCTGTTTCCTTTTTCAATATAGAACTTATCACAAGCCAACATCCATGTTCCCTTAATTATTTATGTATAGTCTGTCTGCCTTTCCTCGACAAAGCCTCTCTCCTTGACCTATCTTTAATCAGACTCCTCTGAGAAGTCTGCTTGACTAGACCCAACCTTGGACTTCTTTTTCTGTCCTTGTAGAATACTGTTTAAGCAAACTGTTCCTGCTAAATCAGTTTAGTAAAAATCACTCACTCCCGATTATCAACTTGACCTGCCTTTAGTAAGTATTCTGTTGAATTGGTCTAGCAAGAATCTCCCTTACCCCTAATGTTCCCTCTTAGTAATTTCCCAACCACTGATCCCCACCCTGATTCTGGGATAGAAACTCCTGTTTGTCCTTGTAGAGCAGGGGTGGAGTCCAATCTCTCCTCCCTATTGCAAACCCCTTTTGAAGTGCTCCTTGAATGAATAAAGTGTGCCTTATCATCTTTAACAAATGTCATGAATAATTTTTCCTTCAATATCTTCATCTAAAATGTATGATTCCAAGAGTCAGGGACATTATGCTATTGACTGCAATATTCCTGTCACCTGTAATGCCGCATATTTGTTAAAGGAATGAATGAATAATGAGCACCTCATATTGAGGGGCAGCCATCACTATTTCCATGCCCATATCCTATATGCACTACAGGTAATCTAATGCAGGTAAAGCTGCTGCTATTCTTTGAGAACCTTGAGATGATGTCAGAGAAAGGGTGCTCTAAATAAGCAAAGAAGGGGAATCTAGGCTAATTGAACTCACAGCCATTCCTTTTACAATTATCCTTATATTTCTTTGAGAGGCCATGTGCTGCTGCCTCATGGAAATCTTTACTCCTCCACTGCTATTTAGCATTCTTACATGTTGAAATGTAATTTTCTCAATTCTAAGTAGATAGAAAATTCCTTGTAGAGAGCAAATTCTCCCTTGTAACATATCAGAAAGAAGAGCACACTATCTTGGGCCAGGAAGAATCATTCTATCAACATAAAACGGTCAGTTGGTTGTCAAGACCCTAGTACTCTCCTAATCAGAAAGACATAGGCAGGTCATAGTTCCGAACTCTCAGAAAAAGGGGCCAGAAATGTTTATTGGGAATTCACTGTGTTAAAGATCTCTGCAATTGTAGTTGATTCTCTGCTCCAACTTACCTGCTTATGTACCCATCCACTATCTGCAGTGAATATTGACTAATGCCCCCTTCTCCTGAGAATTGCTCTTGTCCAATTCTAGCCCAGGAGGCTCCACCGCCCATCCCACCCTCAACTACCCCACCCCTGAACCATGTCCAGTGACTGACCCAGGGACTAACGGCCAGCCCCTTGCCTCTTGATGGGGCTAACTCTGTGGTATGATTTGTGCTCCAGAGCTCCTCCATGGGGTCAGACAGACAGCATCCTGTGAGTCCACAGCCTCCCCTAGGCTTTTACACTCGCCTTATCATTCTTCCCTGATTCCCAAGAATCCTTATCTTAGGCTATACCTTTAGGGACCAAACGAAGACACTTCACAGAGACAGTCTGTAAGCTTCTTATAGTACCTGTGCATACCACACACACACGCACACTCACACTCATACACTTCTGAAACGGTTTGCCATGACCCACCAGGTAAAGCCCAGGCTCTCACCTGGACATTGGGGCCTTTGCGCAGTCCAGTCTCTATCCACTTTCCAAACTTATTTTCCACCATTACTCATGCACCACACTGGCCCACTTTGCCTCCCTATCTTACATTCTATCCCAGCCTTTGCACACATTCCCTCCCGAGATTGGCCTTCTCTGCCTTGCCTGAATGATAACCTCTCTGCTCCTTATTTCAACACTCAGCTCAAACATCTCTCTTCTGTAAAGCTCTCCCTGCCCCCCGTGCCTCTCGGCTCAGTGGTGCCAATTCTGGTGCCAATTCTTCAGTTCCTACAGTATATTGTAGAAGATAACAATTATTTGCTTGTCTGACTCCTCCGCTTAACTATGAGCTTCTGGAAGGCAATTTTGAAAAATAGTTCTCAGTGATATGTGGAGCAGTAGAGGAGAAAAACAAGGTGTACCTTTAGAATGCACAGAGCCAATGCTTTCTTGACTTACAAATCATCTAAGAGCCTTCTTATTTCTGACAGTGATTTAAAAATCGAGAAAACTCTGGGAGAATATATATCCAACATATTAATAGTGATTACACCTGGATGGTAGGGTTATTAATATGGTTTTGTTTATCCGTATATTTATATCTTTTTTTCTTGTTTCATGTGTCAGGAAATTTTAAATATAAAGTGGAAAATCATGACCCCAATAATAAAAATAAAATATGTATTCCTTCATAAGAATTAAATAATGTTTATAGAGAAGAAAAGATGAGACTTTTGGGGGCACATTAACATTTATACAAAAGAATGTTCAACATGCAATACAAAATATTTTTTTCTCTCTGTTGTCTAATTTTTGTACAATAAACACATGTTGCTTTTGTACTAAAAAATATGCATTTAAAATTTCAAAATAAATTTTAAAAAATTTTAAACAATCTAGAAAGAAAATAAATGTGTCTACTGAATCCATTCAGTTTTTATAGTAACTCTGAATAGCCCAAACAAAAGACACATGATTTGAATCAAACACAAGTGCATTGGGCTCACTCACTATTCCAGAAGGGTGACATTCTTTTTGTGTTACTATGTGTCGTAAATACCTATAGGAAACAATGGTCTTTGAATGGTGTTAAGATTTTTCATTGGTTTCTTATATTCCTAACATTTCAAGGGCAAGGTCCTTTGCCCTGGGCTCATCTCAATATCTGTGATGAGTGAAATAGCCCATGAACAGGGAGAGAAAAAAAGAATCTATTTAGAACAATCATCCATTGGTCCAGATAGCCTATCTCTCAAAAAAAAAAAAAAAAAAAAATCACCAAATTAAGGCACATGCTATAGAAATTGAATCCTGAATTCCTAGCGCAAATAAACTTTGACGCTTTTTTTCTTGGAGATAAAAATAACAACACTACTTAAAATACCATTTAGCTTTATGCAGTCCATGTTGACAAATCTTTTATTTAAACATAGATTTGTGCGAACAACTTTCATCTTTTCCTCTCTATAAAATATTATTTAATTCTAGGTTCACCAATTAGGAAATACAATACTGTATTCTCGTAATTGGGAATCATAATTGGGAACTATAATTTTGTATATTGTGATTCAAGTTTGCTAATACATCTAGAGGTTTTGTGCATATTCGAAGGAATAATATGATAGGAAGCCTGAGTTACATGTATAATTTTAAAAACTTTGTTTGGCAAGGCACAGTAGAATTAATTAACAGTAATGGTGCCTTGTTTCCACAGCACTTTTCATCTGATTATCTCAAAACATCCATCATGTATAGGACAGTGGCCCCATGAACAACGTGGGTGTTAACCGCATTGATTCCAGCTGGGCTGAAAATCCCCACATGACTTTAGGCCCTACAGTCAGTCCTTCCCATCTGCGTCTGCGGATTCAGGCAATCTCAGATCAGAAACAGTATTTTCGAAGTATATGAGTCTCTAACCACTATGCTGTGCATCTGAAACCAGTACTAAATCATATTTAAAGTAAACTATAATTAAAAAATAAGAAAACAAAAACTTTTTGTTTTGCCAATGGGAATCTGTGATTGGTAATGTGAAAATACTGTTTTCGATCGGTGGTTGGATGAATCTTCAGATGTGAAACCTGTGGATATGATGGGCTGACTTCATTTATTGAAAAAAATCTGCATGTAAATTCAAACCCATGTTGTTGAAGGGTCAACTATAATATTATTAGGCCTTGCTAACTCTATGACAAAACTACTATGTTCTAAAAATGTTAAAGTTTTTCCATTATTTATCTTCTTAGGTTTGCTGTGCCATTGGAATTTTTTTTGATTTTTTTCTTTTTATTGAATTTATTGGGGTTACATTGGTTAATGAAATTACATAAGTCTCAGGTGTACAATTCTATAATACATTATTTGTATATCATATTGTGTGCTCACCACCTCAAGTTGCCTTTGGAATTTTTTTTTAAATATATTTTTATTGATTTTAGAGAGAGGAAGGAAGAAGGAGAGATAGAAACATCAGTGATGAGAGAGTCATTGATCAGCTGCCTCTTGCGCGCCCCCTACTGGGGACCAAGCCTGCAACCCAGGCATGTGCCCTGACCGGGAATCAAATCGCAGTCTATTGAATCCTAGATCGACGCTCAACCGCTGAGCCACGCCTGGCCGGGAGCCTTTGGAATTTTTAAAAAAAGTCTTATTTACTCTTGATAGAGAGATAGCTTAGAGAATTTTTACAAACAATGTAATTTAGTTTCTACAGTAGCACAAAAAGTGTATGGAGGCTATTATTAGCCCAGAGTAAAAAATTAATTAATTAAAAGTATTTTTAATATTTTGAACATCTACTATGCCCCAAGCCCCGTGCCAAGCATGCTACATTTGATACTATTTTATCAAAGCCTCCAGAGAATCCTACAAAATAGATATAATTATTTTTAATATACATGGGAGGAAACCATATGTATAATGGTTTAAGCTACCTAAAAGCTCTCAGCTAAAAACAACCTGGATTGGAATCCATATTCCTGCAGCTTCTTTTGTTTTTTTTTAATACCTTCGTTGCTTCACAATTAGAAGGATGTACAGGAGAAAGTGGAGGAGGTTTTTATTACCCAATTTCTTCTTTGCCTCCTTCATCTATCAATAATACCAACTGCTCATTTAAGGAAGAAGTTAGATTCAGAAGCAGGAATCAGCAATATTGACAGGTGTTCTTTATAATAGTTCATATCTTTGAATGGCACAATGTAGGTGGTCAGATGACCTAAAGGTAGTGGTTTATTCAGGTGACTCAGTGTTCTGATGTTCTAGGATAAGAGAGTTTTTCCCAGAACATGCCACATGTACCACCACTAGATGGTTTTTAGTTAACATTTGAACATTTTACTAGTTACATATTTCTAACATTTTAATAGTTATGTATTTTTAATATCAATCAGGAAACAAATTGACAGAAAAACTTACTCTTATAGATATTTTTACTTGCAATAAATCCAAAATAGGTAGTGCCATCATAAAATCACTTCACATAGACTGAGTCTGGTTACTCAACAAATCCAAGAATGGGTTAAACCTTCAATAATTACATTTTCTGCTTTGGATATAAGGATAGTATGAATGTACAGATGGCTGGTATAGATTCTTATATACCAAATTTCCATTCTCATGATTATGTATGTTTTAGTAATATATCAATACATCACTTCCAGAGGTCAAGCAGTTTACTGTATAAATTCATACTATTGTAATTATAATATAGATTGGGCTTTTTGTTTTTTAATTGACATTATGATGATTAAGAGGTTTAAAAAGACTTTGGGCATAATAAAAGAGATTTAAAACAAATATGAGTACTAGTAGTAATAGTTATAAAGCCAAATTAATGACTGAATCACCTGTTAGTGTTATAGAAATACCAGCTTCAACAACAACAACAACAAAATATGGCACAAATATGATGAAAATTGTTTAAAATTTGAAATTTCATTGCCAGCTGAGAGTGAATCTATTTCATTATGTGCTGTGTTTAGAAACACTGGTACTATGAGAAACTGTCAAAAATTTTGAAGGAAAATAGAAGGACATTCAAGTATCCTAGAAACTAACATGCTGTGTAATAAGGGTAAGAATACAAAAACTTTATAGTATTGTGAAATAATTGGTGAAACATGCAGAACCCTACTGGCGAAGCAATGATTGGGGACAAAGCAAGCAAAATGATTGATAAGATACCTCTGTCAAATAACAGAGTTCACTTTAGAATTATAGATACAAATAGAAAGTAAAGCAACAATTATTATTCAGAGAATGACAAAGTCAGTACAATTCTCTGCAGATGGATGACTCCACTAATATTGTACAGTCAGAAAATCTTTTCTGGGGGTCTGGTATAAGCTGAGTAAAGTCATCTATAAAATATTTTTCACAGTCAAATTATACAATTGAAGAGGGGTTTTTAGAATTTATTGATGAATTCAGATAATCAATAACAAAGACAAGAAGTGTCACTGGACTAAACAGAAGATATCAAAAACGACTGGTTCAACAACAAGACTTGACTAATACAGTTGAGTTTCTGCATATATACTTGCAGCTGCATCCACAGAGAAATTCAAGTCAGTAGAGATATGCATAAAAATTTTAAAATTTTTTTACAAAGATGCCAAGAAATGTTCTCTTTTACAAATGCTGCTGGGTCAACTCAATGTCCTTAAACACAAATATGAACCATTTACCAACACCATTAATAAAGTAATTTCACTAGCTCATACATAAAAAACTCAAAAATGGATCACTGACACAAAGAGCTAAAACTAGAAATCTTCTAGAAGAAAACAGGAAAATAATTTCTGTGACACTGATTAGGCAAAAAGTTCTTAGGTATGATAAAACAATCACAGGTTATAACAAACAAACAAAAACCCCACAATGAATTGAAATTCCTTAGCATTCAAAAACTTTTGTGCTTAAAATACACCATTAAAAAAAATAAAAAGACAATTCACAGACCAGGAGAAAACATTTCTAAATCATATATCCGATAAAGGATCTGTACTGAGAATATAGAAAGAATTCTTACAATTCAATAAGAAGTAGATACATACCACCAAATATAAAAATAGGCTTGCATAGACATTTCACCAAAGAAAACATACAAATGGCTTTTACCACAAAAAAGTGCTCAAGATCATTTATTAGTGAAGTGTTATTAGTGAAGAAAATTAAAAACATAAGAAAATACCACTACACTGCCACTAGAATAGCTGTAATAAAATATACAGACAATATCAAGTGTAGGCAAGGATGTAGAGAATTTCAAACCCTCATACACTGCTAGTAGGAATGTAAAATGGTATAGACACTTTTGAAATGAGCTGGGTAATTTCTTTAAAAATTTAAATGTTAGCTTATCATATGGCTCAGCAATTCCACTCCGATGTATCCACCCACAAGACATGAAAACTTTTCCACACAAAGATTTATACATGAATGTTCATCACAGTATTATTCATACTACCCATCAGTTGGTGAATAGATAAAATATGATATCCATACAATGAAATACTATTCAACAATAAAAAGGAACACAATACGCATATTCTACAAAATGGATGAACCTCCAAAACATTATGCAAATGGGAAAAATCCAGACACAGAAGAGTACATGTACGATCCCACTTATTTAAAATGTCCAAAACAGACAAATTTATAGAGAAATAAAGCAGATTAGAAGTTGTCTGGGCCTACAGGTGGGAGTGAGAATTGACTTCAAATGGGTTCAAGGGAATTCTGGGGTGTGATGGACATGTTCTAAAACTGGATCATGGTAATGGTTACACAACTCTATAAGTTTGCTAACAAATTTTTTTTTAAAGGATGAGCATTAAGCTGAAGTCAGTTGCCCTATTGAAATGTCACAACCCCTTGCCAGAATTTAGCCAGTTCTTAGACTCAGAACCCATAAAGTGAAGGAATGACTAGCTACCCGTAAGGAAGTACTTCGAACACAATAGCAGAAAACAGTTGTTCCCTAAAGGAATATGACTATGTACTTTTAGTGCCCATGAGGGGAAGGGTAAGACCCAGATCTTCTGATGGCTTTTGGATAGAAAGTTTGAATCACTGTTGATAGATGAGGAACTGAAATGCTATCAAGTCTACATTAGAGGTTCTCAAACCTTACCCACTGAATTACTGAGGAAGCTTGTTAGAACACAGATTCCTGAACTCCTTGACAACAAAGAGATTCTGGTTCAGTGAGAGTCTAAATTTCTAAGGAGCTCCTAGGTGATGAAGGTGTACACACCACACTTTGGGTGGCACTTGTTTACATAATATCGTGATGGACTTTTTCATTTAATCCACTCATGGTCAGAAACCACTACTCTCTCAGGAAAGTTGTTTACAGGGCATGCACATGATCACAAAATTACATGAACATGAAAATATCACTCAGTAATGACATTTACATCAATGTGCATGGAAATTACATCACTACCTGCATTTAATCAAGAATAATTATTTGAGGAGAGGGAAGATGGCGGCGCTGTGAGAAGCAGAGACCCCCTGCTCCCAGCCACGGACTCGATTTCCTCCTAAAATCCTACGTAGCCAGCTTGGAAAAGTCAGAGACACATACCTGAGTGGACGGAGTGCGAGTGGGGAGCACTGAAGAGACATCACGGAGTCCGGTAAGAGAGGGGGGCGCAGGAAGGGGGAGCCCCCCTGAAGCCTGGGCTGGGCGCCGAGCCCTGAGGCCTGGAGGCTGCAAAGCTCCCTCCCCTCGGGAGAGCGGACGGCCTCCAAAAGCGGGGATCCCACACCCGGAGCGACGAGAGGGGAAGGGGCGCCCCGCACAGGGCAGAGGGGCCCAGGGGAGCTGTGAGTCCCGGAGGGAACAGCGCCTTCCTAGGGAACAGCCTCTAATGGCGGACGGCGCCTTCCTAGGAAACAGACTCTAATGGCGGACGGCGCCTTCCTAGCGAGACAAAGCCTCTAGTAACGGCTGCGACTGGTGTCTAATGCTGGGGCGCTGACCATATGGAAGGCTGTCCCAAAGTGTGTGGTAAGGGATCAGAGGTTGGGACTGAGCAGCCGCATGCGGGGACCCTCTGTCTCCCTGTGGGGCACTGTGCTGAGCCCCAGAAAGCACTGAATCTGCGTGGCGTGGGGGAGGGGTGGAGCCCTCCCTCCCTGAGCTCCCGGTGCCGGGAGGCTGGGATCTGTGACCAGCCCTGAGGGGCGCTGTGGTGGCCCGTGAAGGCACCCCAGCTTTGCTGAGACCAGCAGTGTGGGGAGCTGACTTTGGATCCCCTTCCCCTGGATGCCTTGGCGAGACCCTGCAGGGCAAACCCTCTGGGTGGGCAGTGGGACCTTGTGGGGCGGACTCTCTGCCTGTGTGTTGCTTTGTGCGTTTGTGAGTCTGATTGCAGAACTGGCTCCCACCTTCCCGACATGCACTGCGGGGACAGACCAGTGGAGGCTGGGATTGGGGTCTGAGCAGTAGACGGTCTGAGGGGCGGGCCTGGTGCAACCAGCCAACCAGAGCTGAGCAGGGAGGGGGGAGCCCGCCAGCCTCTCCTGCAGCCGGGAGCACTGTCCCCAACAGGAAAGGGGTGGGTCCCGCTCACTGAGGCCCCAGACACCCCACAGGGCACAGTCCTGAGGGGGAAGGGAGAGCAGCTCACAGGAGGACATCATAAGAGTAAGACTCCCAGGGACTGTCGTTTGGGAACTGGAGGAAACGCTGAAAACCCCTGCTGGGGGCTGGGCAGGCAAAGGGCTCACTGGAATGTTCTTTAATCAAACCCACTGAGCCCAGGCTGCTGAAATGGCCCAGACAGAAAAGGCAACAGCTGAAATCAATCTGAAGCTGCAGCAGGACAGAGCCTGGGGAACTAGAATCAGAGGACAGGGTGGGGACTGAGGAGCTGGTGGTGGAGCAGAGACTAACTCCTGACAGCGACACCTCTAAGGGGAGTGATATCGTGAGCTACACTAGCCACCCTGCACCCTAAAGACTCTGGAGTAAAACCAGGCAACTACAAGGTTGCAAAATAGCTGACAAGAAGAGGTGGACCACAGAAAGCCTCAGATCAACCATCTACATAAGGACACCAGAGCCAAACCCAGACGGCTCCTAACATTGGCTGATACACAAGCACCTCCCAGGAGAACTGAAATCAGCACACAAAACAGTGAGCCACAGACAACACAAGCAGCTCAGAAGAAACCCACCTGATTGACTCTTTTTTTTCTTCTCTTTTTCCCTTAGGAAGAAGAGAAAGGGGGGAAAATAATTGTTTTTTCTTCTTTTTAAATTTTATAATAATTTAAAAAATATTTTTTTAAAATTTTTAATTAATTTTTTCTTATTTTTTTAAAGAATTTTGTTTTGCTTCACTTGTTTTTGTTTTGTTTCTCTCTTTTGTTTTCTTTCTTTGCTTTGTTTTGTTTTATCCTTGCTTCTAATATCAAGACTTTCTTGATATTCCTGCTTAATGGCTGGGACTTTATCATTATAACCAACAAGTTTACTGCTTTTCTCTATAGTCTCCCCAAATCTCTTATTGGACTCCCTCCCTGCCTGGGCTTTATCTCTCTCTCTCTCTCTCTCGTCCCGATCCATTGGCATAACTTTCTCTTTTCTTTTTTCTTCTTCTTTTCCTCCTTGCTTTTGTTTTTCTCCCTTCTGTCTTCCTATCTTTTTGTTAGATTGTTAGTTTCTCTTATTCTCTTTAATATATTTTTAGTTTTTTATTTTCAACTATTATCCTATTCCTATTCTCTCCCTTAATTATTTGCTGGCCCTTCTTTCAGAATCTTTTCTTTGCCTCTGTTATCTCCCAGCAGCTTCTCTATTTTTCACATTTTAGTTTATTATTATTATTGTCTAAATTTTAGATACTATTAACAATATACTTCTCTCTCCCTAAGTTTTACTTTTCTTTCTCTTTCTTTTTTTAAGCTAATTTTTTTTCTCTAGAACTTGTGTTCTCCCTTCACAATCCCAGTTCTATTTTCACTTGGGTTGTCTTCATTATGACTGTCAAGATATTTTGTAAGATACCCCTTGTTTCTCGGAAGTTTAGTTGTGTATTGTCCTGCCTTGCCAGCACCTGTACAACAGCTTACATGATGAAGTTGGGGCTGAGACACACAGTTAGCCAACCTGAAAGGAAAGTCCTCCCAAGGACTGGTCAACAATACTCTAGACCCAACCACAACAGGAGAACCCAAGGAACTCACAAAAGGGACATGCCTACAGCAAAGAGCTCAGAAGTATAAGGAAGGCACACCTCTGGGCTCCACTGGTCTCACAATACAAAATCCCTCCCCACAAGACTGGAAGACAGCAAATATATCTAATATATAGATACAAACACTAAGACCTACCAAAATGGGGAGACAAAGAAACAACCCCGAAATTAAAGAAAAGGGCAAATCACCAGAAAGGCTTTGATGAGATGGAGTTAAGCAAGTTATCAGAAACAGAGTTCAGAGTATTGATGATGATGTTCAAGGAACTTAAGGAGACACTAGATGAAAGATCGAGGACCTTAGTGACAACATGAAAAAGAGATACATACCATAAACAAAACTCAGACAAAGATAAAGAATGCTGTATCTGATATCAAGAATGCACTGGAAGGAATTAAAAGCAGGCTCAATGAAGCAGAGGATAGAATAAGTGACTTAGAAGACAAGGTAGAAAACAATCACTCAATCAGAGCAGCAAAAAGAAAAAACACTTAAAAAGCATGAGGATAGTCTAAGGGAGCTTTGGGACAACATGAGGCAAAACAACATTCGCATTATAGGAGTCCCAGAGGGGGAGGAAACAGAGCAAGGGATAGAGAACTTGGTGGAAGAAATAATGACAGAAAACTTCCCTATGCTGGTGAGGGAGACAGCCACACAAGTTCAGGAAGCACAGAGGGTTCCAAACAAGAGGGACCCAAAGAGACCCACTCCAAGACACATCACAATTAAAATGGCAAATGTCAAGAACAAAGAGAAAATATTAAGGGCTGCAAGAGAGAGACAAGCAGTGACCTACAAAGAAGCCCCCATGAGGCCGACAGCTGATTTCTCAACAGAAACTCTTCAGGCCAGAAGGGAGTGGCATGAAGTTCTCAAAGAAGTAATGAAAAGCAACAATATGCAACCGAGACTGCTCTATCCAGCAAGGCTATCATTTAAAATCGAAGGTGAAATAAAGAGCTTCCCAGACAGAAAAAGACTAAAGGAGTTCAGTACAACCAAACCAGCATTGCAAGAAATGCTAAAAGGACTGCTCTAAGAAAACGAAGGAATAGTAAGAGAAAGGTACATCATTATAAAGGGGGAAAATGGCATTAAATAAGTTGATATCAATAGTAACCTTAAATGTAAATGGAATAAACGGTCTAATCAAGAGACGTAGAGTAGCTGAATGGATAAGAAAACAGGACCCAAATATATGCTGTCTACAAGAGACCCACCTGAGAGCAAAAGAGTCACACGTTAAAAGTGAAGGCATGGAATAAACTATTCCATGCAAATGGAAAGGAAAAGAAAGCTGGAGTAGCAATTCTTATTTCTGACAAAATAGACTTCAAAATAAAGACCATAACAGGAGACAAAGATGGTCACTAAATAATACTAAAGGGATCAATCCAACAGGAGGAAATAACCCTTATAAACATTTATGCACTGAATAAAGAAGCACCTAAATATATTTAAAAATTCTTGTTGGGCTTTAAGGGGGAGATTGACAGCAACACAATCATAGTGGGGGATTTTAACACCCCACTATCAGCACGGGACAGATCAAGACAAAAATTCAACAGGGAAACACAGGCCTTAAATGACTCACTAGACTTAATGGATTTTATTGACATTTACAGAACATTTCATCCCAAAGCAGCAGAATACACATTCTTCTCAAGTGCACATGGAACATTCTCAAAAATAGATCACATGTTAGGGCACAAGGCAAGTCTCTACAAATACAAGAAGATTGAAATCGTATCAAGCATCTTCTTGGATCACAATGCCATGAAACTAGAAATCAACCACTGTAAAAAAACTCAAAAATACTCAAACACATGGAGGCTAAATAGCATGTTATTAAACAATGAATGGGTTACCAATGAGATCAAGGAAGAAATCAAACACTTCACGGAAAAAAAACAAAAATGATTAGACAACAACCCAAAATTTATGAGACACAGTGAAAGCAGTCCTGAGAGGAAAATTCATAGCATTACAGGCCTATCTCAAGAAATAATAAAAAGATTTAATGAACCACCTAACACAACAACTAAAAGAACTGGAATGAGAACAACAAGAAAAGTCCCGAGGAAGTAGAAGGAAGGAAATAATAAAAATCAGAGCAGAAATTAATGTCATAGAAACTAAAAAAAAAATACAAAAAAATCAATGAAACCAAGAGCTGGTTCTTTGAAAAGGTAAATAAGATTGATATACCTTTACCCAGACTCATCAAGAAACAAAGACAAAGGACGCAAATAAATAAAATTAGAAATGAAGGAGGCGATATAACAACTGACCCAACAGAAATACAAAGGATTGTAGGAAAATACTATGAGCAACTATATGCCAATAAACTGGACAACAGGGGTGAAATGGACAAATTCCTAGAAGCATACAACCTTCCAAAGCTGAATCAAGAAGAGGTAGAAAACCTGAATAGGTCATTAACAACTAATGAAATTGAAGCAGTAAAAAAAAAAACTCCCAACAAACAAAAGTCCTGCACCAGATGGATTTATAGGTAAGTTTTACCAAACATTCAAAGAAGAATAAATACCTATTCTATTCAAACTATTCCAGAAAATTCAAGAGGAGGAAAAACTCCTAAACTCTTTATGAGGCCAGCATCATCCTAATCCCAAAACCAGATAAAGACACTACAAAGAAAGAAAATTACAAGCCAATATCCCTGATGAACATAGATGCTAAAATACTCAACAAAATACTAGAAAACCAGGTCCAGCAATAACGTTAAAAAGATCATATACCACAACCAAGTGGGATTTATTCCAGGGATGCAAGGCTGGTATAACATCCACAAATCAATAAATGTGATACATCACATAAACAAAATGAAGGACAAAAATCATATGATCATACAAATAGATGCAGAAAAAGCATTCGACAAAATCCGGCACCCATTTCTGACAAAAACTCTCAGCAAAGTGGGACTAGAGGGATCAGACCTCACCATAATAAAGGCCATATATAACAGACCTACAGCCAACATCATACTCAATGGGAAAAAACGAAAACCATTTCCCTTAAAAACAGGAACAAGACAGAAATGTCCACTCTCACCACTCTTATTCAACATAGTACTGGAAGTCCTTGCCATAGCCATTAGACAGGAAGAAAACTTAAAAGGTAACCAAATTGGAAAGGAGAAAGTAAAACTGTCCTTATTTGCAGATGACATGATATTGTACATAGAAAACCCTAAAGACTCCATCGAAGTACTACTAGATTTGATAAATGAATTTGGCAAGGTAGCTGGATAAAAAATCAACATCCAGAAATCAATGGCATTCTTATACACCAACAATGAACTTTCAGAGAGAGAAACTAAAAAAACAATAACATTTATCATTTCAACTAAAAAAATAAGATACTAGGTATAAACTTAACCAAGGATGTAAAAGACCTGTACTTGGAAAACTACGAGACACTGTAAAAAGAAATAGAGGAAGATTTAAACAAGTGGAAGAATGTACCATGCTCATGGATTGGAAGAATTAATATCATTAAAATGTCCATACTACCCAAAGCAATTTATGAATTCAATGCAATTCTTATTAAAATACCAACAGCATATTTCACAGATCTAGAACAAACATTTCAAAAATTTATATGGAACCAAAAAAGACCCTGAATAGCTGCAGCCATCTTGAGAAAAAAGAACAGAGTGAGAGGGATCACTTTACCAGACATCAAATTATATTACAAAGCCACTGTAATCAAAACAGCCTGGTATTGGCACAACAACAGACATATAGATCAATGGAACAGAACAGAGACCCCAGAAATAGACCTACTCCATTACGGTCAGTTAATATTTGACAAAGGAGGCAAGAGCATATATTGGAGTAAAAGACAGTCTCTTCAATAAGTGGTGCTGTGAAAACTGGACAGCTACATGCAAAAAAATGAAACTAGACCACCAGGTTCACCATACACAAAAATAAACTCAAAATGGATAAAAGACTTAAACATAAGTCATGAAACCATAAAAATCCTGGAAGAAAACATAGGCAGTAAAGTCACAGACATCCCACGTATGGACTTTTCACTGATACATCTCCTAGGGCAAGAGGAACAAAAGAAAAAATAAACATGGGACTACATCAAACTAAAAAGCTTCTGTACAACGAAAGAAAACAACCTCAAAATACAAAGGAACCCCATGGTCTGGGAAAAATATTTGCCAAGGATGTATCTGATAAGGGGCTAATTTCCAATGTGTATAAAGAACTCATTGCACTCAGCAAGAGGAAGACAAACAACCCAATTAAGAAATGGACAAAGGACTTGAATAGACACTTCTCCCAAGAGGACATACGGATGGCCAAGAGACACATGAGAAAATGCTCAATGTCACTAATCATCAGAGAGATGCAAAGTAAAACCACAGTGAGGTATCACCTCACACCTGTCAGAATGGCTCCATCTACAAATCAACAAACGACACATGCTGGGGAGGGTGTGGAGAAAGGGGAACCCTGGTACACTGCTGGTGGGAATGCAGACTGGTGCAACCACTATGGAAAACAGTATGGAAGTTCCTCAAAAAACTGAAAATGGAGCTGCCTTTTGACCCAGTGATTCCACTCCTAGGAATATATCCTAAGAATCCTGAAACACTAATCAGAAAGAATATATGCACCTCGATGTTCATAGCAGGGCAATTTACAATAGCTAAGTTCTGGAAACAGCCCAAGTGCCCATCAGTAGATGAGTGGATCAAAAAGCTGTGAGACATTTACACCATGGAATACTACGCAGCTGTAAAGAAGAAGGATCTCATACCCTTTGGGACAGTATGGATGGGCCTGGAGGATATTATGCTAAGTGAAATAAGCCAGGCAGAGAAAGACAAACATCACATGATCTCGCTTATATGTGGAATCTAAAGAACTTAATAAACTGATGAACAGATTAGATTCAATGACATGGAAGCATGGATCAGACTGACAAATGTCAGAGGGATGGAGGAGGGCGGGTGGGTGGAGGGGGAGAGAGTAATGAAAGAATTTATATGCATATATGCACAACCCAAGGGCACCGACAACGGTGGGGAGAGGGCCTAGGGAGGGGGGTGGGATGGGTCATTAGGGAGAGAAAGGGATATCTGTAATATTTTAAACAAAACAAAACAGAATAATTATTTGGCCCTGGCTGGTGTAGCTCAGTGGTAGAGTGTCAGCCCATGTACCAAAGGGTCTCAGGTTTGATCCCCAGTCAAGGGCACGTACCTGGATGGCAGGTTCTTTCCCTGGCTCCCGTCGAAGTGCATGCGGGAGGCAACCAATTGATGTGTCTCTCTCACAGCGATGTTTGTCTCTCCCTCCCTCCTTTCCACTCTCTCTAAAAAATCAATGGAAAAAATATCCCCGGGTGAGGATTAACAATAACAAAAAAGAATAATTATTTTTTTCACCCTTAAATTTGTCTCAATCTTTTAGTTTGATCATTGGGACTCAATTTGTCTCATAATTAAGAACAATTATCCATTGTTTCCAGTGAAGTACATGAATAAATATAATGTATTAATGTTTTATTAATATATTATGATCCATTAGTAAAAGCATATGTTACATGGAAGACAGCTGGTTAAAATGAAACTGAGTCCTGCACAAGAAAACATACTACTATATATAAAATCAATTCATCACTGGTCTATTATAATAATGATTAAGAACAAAAAAGTTCAGGCAATGTTTTTCAAATACTCAAACTCTAACCTAAACAAACAGCAAACAGCCAAACTCTGCCTAAAATGTGCAGGAGAATATCCCACACCTAGATGTTGCTTTACATGTCGTCAGCCAGTGATATGATGCTTTTGTTTCTTGCCTTCGCTTTTATTGTGTGAAACTTCATATTGATATCATCAATTAAAATGCAACATTTCCTGGCAAGCATCGCCACTCGATGGCGTGAGAAATGTGATGCATGAAGTTGGATCACATCATGGGTAATTGCTGGATTGCTGCTTTTAAAATAACATCTGTGTGTGTGTACTTTGGGTTGAAATATGTCAGCTTCATTGCCAGAAGCTGATATTATTATAGCTCATTTCAGAGGTATAACAGCTTTCAAAAGAATTTCTTAAAGTATTATATTGTTATTGCAGAAAAAACTTCAGAACTTCGAGTTGAATTCAAGACAGAGCTATGCCTCTCAATTCGTCTAATTCCTCAACATATTGTTCTTCCTCTTACATTTATACCACTCAGATGACGAATAGTAAGTATCTATCCCCTGCCCTTTATCCTGCTCTCTAGTAAGCAGGATATTACCTGCCTCCTCATTGAAATATTATGGATCTACAGGAACTAATGCTATCATAAAATCGCTTTAAATTTCTGTTCAGAAACCTTGTCAAATGCTCTATTTAAAATGTTGTTTATAAATGTGCTAGCAAGAATAGATGCTTTTGATATAACATCAGTGTTACGATTTTCTGTGAAAGCATGTTTTGGTGCAACCCTAATTTGGCCAAGGGGGTAAGTGAGTCATTCCTCTTCAGTGCGCTCCTGGGTGGCTTCGGGACACTGGTTTAGACCAGAGAGAAGTACTGTTGCCGAGAGGAAGTAGTCAGCTCAACCAGAGTTCCCCCCAAGCCCCCAGGACCTGGCCTGACTTCCAAGAGCCCTCGATAAGAAGTGAAGACCTCTAGGGAGAGGTCATATGAGGATGTTTTCTCCGGTTTGAAAGTTGGCCGACACCTCTGTAAACGAATCTAGCAAGGATGAAACTCCCTAGCATGTTGCTGTTCATCTACCATCCACATAAGATATAAATTCAGGACTTATCTCTGAAAAAGCACCTACTTTTAGCAGCCTTCTTTGTAAATTTTTGTCATTTTTTTAAAGAAAGAATAGTTAGATAGCTAATTGTATTATGATAAAGATACAACTCAAATCCATTTGTGTGAAAACAGTATTTCCTGAAGATCCTAGATTTGTTCCTCAAATCGAGGAACAACAGGAACAAGGGCCAGTCTGGGAGCAGGACCAGGCACAGGGACTCGGGTGTCCTCGGCCCTGTCTGCGTTCTCTCTGTCTGCCCTATTTTATCCATCACTGCATGATGGCACTATTCTCTCAGTTTTTTCATGTGGCAGGCAACATGCCACATTTACATAGCTCCTGCTCCTGAACACACAGAAAAGATACTTTTTCTCTTCCAATTTCTGTTTAGAACATTCTAGAGGACACTGGTCTAGGCCACTGGATGCTCCCTGGCCAGGTCATTACAACCACTGTCAGCCCAGTCAGGCTGGTTATCTACCTCTATGACAGGGCACTGGGTGTGTGACTGTGTGGTTGACAGCCCCCAGCAAAACCTCGGGGGTGCTTCTCCCAAAGGAGCAGAGTGTCAAGGGGGAGCAGCAAAGCAACAATCATTCCTGCTTCCAAATAGCTCCCTCAGCTCTCAGCCCCTGGAAAGGTATTGTTCCCACTTATAAATAAGAAAATAGAACAACATACCGATTAATATACATGCAGTTGCACACAGACACACACACACACACACACACACACACAGTGCAACAATGGAACTGGAATACAGTCAAATCACATTCATAGCAAACAGCATCATTTCTGAGGATTTTAATAAACGGACTTCTCATAGCAATCTATTACTAATACAGTTTGGTTTTCAGAAATTTGGTTTCAGGAAAAGCTGAGAATTTCAGATTCTCCAATTGATTAATCAAATACCTGCTTTTACAGAGGTCAGGAAACATAGGAAAAAACTTCCAATACATTCCTTAACAGTCTGGAGACATGTTAGTCAAAATATCTCTAGTGGCACAGAAAACAAGTTAGATGGTATTTTGAGTATCTTTTGTCTCTGTTCACAATGGGTCCCCTTCCTTCACCCTTTGTCTCCAGGGAACAGGGAAATTCTATTGAGTTCAGATTTCTGACAAATGATCAGTGGCTATTTGGAAGCATCTAGTCACCTAACATCTACAACTTTGGAATTATGCATGTTATTCAGTAGAATTTTTTTAAGTTAGCTAGGTGACTTAATGGTACAGATTCATATTGAAACATCATTAGAAGCCGGGAAAAGTATTTTATTTTATTGTGTAGTTCTTGCAAACTAAATAAGACCAACTTTTTAATGAGAGTGAAGGAATCCTAATAGGAACTGAAGGCAAAGTTTTTCAAAAACACTTCAGGCTTCAGAAAATTATATCAAATTAAGTGGATCATTAAACTTTATGAAAAGTGCAAAAGCAAATATTAAATAAAAGTGCCGTGATTGTTTGGATATAATCCAAGTTAAAATCAAATTTTAGGGAGAGGTTTTGACCTGATGTAATTATAGACAGTCTTATAATCTAAACATTAAAAATGCGTACTTTTGTAAATTTACCTATACTTGAAGTTTTTAATAAGAATAATGCTACTTGTCTTAGCCCAGGGTTCATACAGATATTTTTCTAACATAAATTATAAAAATTTAATGATATTTAGTGTTCACAAATAACATAGAGACTAAATCATGGCACATAATTTAGTATTAAATCACATAATCCATATGAATGTGTATCTGAGTTCTCAAAGCAGTGTAATGGTACAAAACAACCTCTTGAGCAAATTTAAAAGTGTTAGTTTGGAAGCGTCAGGACATTCCGGTGGTATGCTGTGGTCAGATAACATACATGGGGTTTTTGTTTGGTTGGCTGGGTTTTTTGTGTGTGTGTTTTTTTAAAATATCTTTATTGATTTCAGAGAGAGGAAGGGAGAGGGAGAGAAAGAGGTGGAAACATCAATGATGAGAGAGTCATCACTGATCGGCTGCCTCTTGCATGTCCCCAACTGGGGATCAAGCCCGCATCCTGGGCACATGCCCCAACCAGGAATCGAACCACAATCTCCTGGACCCTAGGTCGATGCTCAACCACTGAACCATGCCTGGCCGGGCTATACATGGGTTTTGAGATGCTAAATTTTATCCTTTTATTTTAACAAGGCCAGAACAAGAAGCAATATGATATAGGGAAAATAACACTGGCCCAGGAGTCAGGATGTCTGGATTTTAGTGCTTTCTACAGCCAAACAGCCAGGTGACCTTGCATGAGCCACAAAACCTCCTTGGGGCTTAGTTCTTTCTGTAAAATAAGGAGATTTGATCAATGGTCTCAGAGTCCCTTCCAGTTCTAGAATTCCGTAATTCCACATATGTAAATGTGATTAGCACAGTGCTCAGAGGTCATTAAAAAGATGTACCACCCTCCTTTCCTCTTTTCCATTCTTTCCTTTCCCCCTCAATCTTTTTGTGAGCCCAGCCATGTCTCAATGCATATTTATTTCTGTATCTACAATACCTAGTATATAGACGGGCAAAAATTGCTATTTATAAAACGGGCTGTCTATCTTCAAGAAACTCAATCTGATAGAGCAAACATATAAATAAACTGCATTACTGTGATTCACGTCCAAAAATACATTAGTAATTTATAATTCTCACAAAAGCACTACAGCAAAGAGACCGACAAACTGTTCTTTAAGCTAATCCAGAGAAACTTAATTAAACAGGGAACATCTAAATATCTGAAATAGATTTTTAAATGCTTGGGAACTAGTCAGGCAATAGAGGGAACAGAATGTTCCCTCAGTGGAGCCACGCACGGCAGAGTAACACGTGTTCTGCTCGGGTGCAGACAGAATAAGCTGACTGTCATGAATTTTCTACGCTTGAAAACCAGATTTCCTGGGAATGCACCGTCCCTTCTAAGCGACTTTTTAAAAATTAATAAATGACTTAATGAGTTTAGAGCTGCAAATAAAATATCTCTAACATTTAGTACACTTTGATTATTATAGATATATAACATTAAAGATTATATTTTTATACATTATTTGGGGACTTTCTATTCAAGTTCCATTGATCAGTATGCCTATCCTTTCACACATATTAAATAAATTAACTATTATAGCTTTATAACATATCATGATATCTGATATGGCAAGTCCTCCCTTATTTTTCTTTTTACTTTTCTTCTTTAAAAATATTCTGTCTATTCTTGGATTTCTACTCTTTTATATAAAATTTTAGAATCAGCTTGTCAGGCATCACACAAAAAAACTGTTGGAGTTTTTATTGGAATTTCATTAATTATAAAAATTAATTTAGGGAAAGCACAAATCTTCAAGATATTGAGTCTTTCTAGCCATGAAATATGTATTTTCATTTGTAAACAAAGTGTTTCATATGTAAACAAAGTGTTAACTTGTTTTCATATAGATTTGCCTATCTTTTGCTAAATTTGTTACTCTGTACCTATTTTTGTTACTGTATAAGTGGTATTTTTAATACTTTGTATTTCTCTTTCATGAATTACCATGTTAGCAGGATCATCAGTACAGTGTTAAATGGAAATGTTGATGATAGACAACCTGCTTTTAAATGAAATGCTAATACATTTCACCTTTAAAAATGATGTTTGCTGTTTGTTTTTGATAGATTTTATCAAAATTTAAAAACACCATTCTATTCCTCTTTTTCTGAGTTTTTATAGTGAATTTGTGTTGACTTAAGTGCTTTACTTGCATTTATTGAAATAAAATTGCTTTTCTTTTTTATTAATGCAATGAATTACATTAATGATATTTCTAATAACAAATTATTTTGCATGTTTGGAATAATCCCAATTTGGTCATGATGTGCTTTTTTTTATACTTCTCTGGATTTGATTTGCCAGTAGTTTGTTTAGGGATTTCTGCATCTATGTGTCATGCGTGATATTGGATTGCAAATGTACTTCCTCATACAAACTTTTCCAGCCATTTTTTGCTGCACAACAAAGTTCTCCCAAACATAAAGACTTGAAACAACAATAGCACTTTCATCATGTCTCCTGATTTTGCTGGAAAATTGGTCAAGCTTCACTAGGAAATTTTCCGTATGGCATTGACTGGGATCACTCAGTGATATTTAGCTACTGAATGAAGTCCAAGACAAATTCAATCAAATGTCCGGTGCTTTAACAAGAAAGGCTGGAGTACTAGGCTCAGCTGGGCCCCTCTGTGTAACCTCAGGGCCCCTCCACATGATCCTGTACTAACAGGAGAGTTGCAGTTCTTATATAGTGGCTAAGGGCTCCAAGAGACGAAGGAAGTACCTGCTAGTCCTCTTAAAAGCTAGATCAGGAACCAGCATAGCACCATTTGTTCCATCTTTTATTGGTAAAACAATCACAAGCAGTGAATATCATAGAGGAGGAGATACAACCCCACCTCTCTGTGCAAACAGTGTCAAAAATTTGTATACAAGTTTTATCTATCAAAACACCTGTTTATAATTTTGTTATCAAGGTCAAATTAGTCTAATAACATGAGCCTGAAATATTTCCTCTTTTTCTATTCTCAAGAAAACATTTAGTAGGATTATAATTATCTGCTCCTTAAATGCTTGGCAGAAGTTTCCTCTTAAATCATTTGTCCCTGCTGTTTTCTATTTTATGAAGATAACGATCCTAAGACTATTCTGGCTTTCTAATTCTTCTTGAGTCAGTTTTTGATAAATCATTTTGCTAAAAATTTATTCATTTTGTCTAAGTTTTCAATATATTGGCACAAAATTGTTCATTGTATTCTTTTTTATTTTATACTGAATCCAAAGTTATATCTATTTTCATTAATATTATTTATGAGTTGTTTCTTTATCAGTCTAGCCAAAATTTGTTGACTTTATTAGTATTTCAGAAACTAATATGGTTGATAATTTTTATTGCATATTTTTATTATTTCTCTCTATTTAGATTAATTCTGTGGGATTATTTTGCTTCTTTCTTGTCCATATGCTGTCCATTTCTAATAATTTTTTATACATTCTAAATATAAGCTTTTTGTTGGTTATAAGCGTTATGAATATGCGCTCCCACACTGTGGCCTGATTTCTCACTCATTTGATGAGTGGAAGTTCTTAATTTTAAGGTACTCTAGTTTATCAATCTTTTCTTTTACGATTAATGTTGTGTGTGTGTGGCTTGAAAAATTCTATTACTATCCTCAAAGTAATGAAAATATTCTATATTATTTTCAAAAAGATCTAACATACATCTGGAGTTGATATTTGCATGTGGTTTCAGGTAGGGATCAGAATTTTCACTGGTATTTCACCAAATCCAGTGGATCATACTAGGGAGAACTGACATATTTGAAATAATGATTCACGCCATGTTCCTGTGTTTACTTAGGCCTTTTAAAACTTTTTCTCTTTATTTTTTATGGTTTTTTGAAATAGTAATCGTATACAACTTTTGTCATATTTATCCCTAAGTATTTGTTGTGTGTTTAACATGACTATATTTTTTTATTTCATTTTCTAACTCATTGCTAATATATAAAAATGCAAGTGATTTTTTTATATATCAACCTTGTGTGCAAAAGCTTTGTAAAATCATTTATTAATTTATTTATTAATTCTAAAATCTAATTTATTATCAGTTATTCTTTTGGATTTTCTAAACATAAAATTATATTTTGTATGATAATGACAAGTTTTCTTTCCTTTGCAATTACAATATTTTTATTTCCCTCCTTGATTTATTGCACTGGCTGGAACCTACAGTAAAAGATCAACTAAGTGAGGATAGCCAGTACTCTTACCATGTTCCTAACTCAGAAAGAAAGCTTTTACTATTTTACCACTAAAAATGATGTCTGCTATATTTGACACATATTGAATTTTAGTTTTCTCTGATCACAGAGAATCAAGCTAAAAAAAAATCACTATTCAGTTCTTTTATTTTGTTGTTTTAGATTATCTTGTATCAAATTAAGAAATTTTTATTCCATTCTTAGAATTTTTACTATCAATAACAGTAAACTTCATCAAATAATTTTTCTGAATCTACTGAGATAATCACACCATTTTCTCATTTATGGTATTAATGTTGACTACACAGATTGATTTTCTAATATTAAAATTACCTTGCACTTGTGAAATAAATAAACGAGTTCACTATTATACATATTTTTTTATATATGTAATATATATATACATGCTTGATTCAGTTTCCTAACTGAGCTTTTAGGACTTTCACAACTATGAATCAGTTTGGCTTACAATTCTTATTTTTTAATTACATTTTAAATGTTTTATTATAAAAATTATACTAGCCTCATAATGTGAGCTGTGAAGTGTTTCCTCTTATTTTATTCGCCATAAAAATGGGATAAAAATTAGCATGTTTTACTTAAGTATTTTATAAAATTCACTGGCAAATATCTTTATTCAAGAATATTCTGCCCTATCAGCATGGCTCAGCAGTTGAGCATCAACCTAGGACCCAGGAGATCACAGTTCTATTCCTGGTCAGGGCTCATGCCTGGGGTGCTGGCTTGATCCCCAGTGGGGACGTGCAGGAGGCAGCCGATCAATGACTCTCTCTCATCATTGATGTTTCTCTCTCTCCCGCCCTCTCCCTTCCTCCCTCTGAAATCAATAAAGATATATTAAAATATATATATATTTGTATTTTCTGCATCAGTTTTGATGTTTCACTTTTTAGGACTTTGTTAATTTCATCTAAAGTTTCAAATTTATCTGGCATAAAGTTGGATACATAGGATCTGTAGAAATGTCAGCTTTCATTTCCTATGTTAATTATTTCTGCAGTCTCTTTCTGTTTGTTCCGCTTTCTCGCTCTGTGAGAGCGTTTATCCATTTTATTATTCTTTCCAAAATATCACTTTGTTGTTGATATATCTCAGTTTTTTTAAATCTACCTTTGATTTCTTATCTTCTCTTTACAGTTTCTATCTTTACTCTCTTCAGGATGCATTTGCTGTTTTTTCTAACTTCTTGATACTTAGCTCATTGACTTTAATATTTCTTCTCTTCTAATATATATATTTAAAACTAAAAATTTCTCTTTCAGTGTGACTTTAGTTATATACCATGAGATTGACAGGTGAAAATATTTGTTAACATTTAAATATGTTTTCTAATTTCCATTGTAATTTCTTTTCAATTCACATATTATTTAAAAGCATATTGTTTGTTTTCCAAATATTTGGGGGTATTCTACTTATCTTATTGTTATTTGCTTTTATCTTAACTCCACTGTGGTCAGTGAGCATACTCTATTTTATTTTCTGTTTTTATTTTAACTCCTTTAAATGTGTTAGAACATACTTTCTGACTTGGAACATATTGAGTTTGACCAAATTTTCTCTGATCACAGAGAATCAAGCTAAAAGCATCACTATTCAGTGTTACTTTTCTCTTCGTTACCTTCTTTGAATAATTGACTACTTTAATTATAAACTCTTTACTGTTTGTTTTTTATTGAAGGAAGGGGGTTTACCTGAGATATTAAAACATAGGTTCCTGATTTATCAAAATCTAATATAATTTAGTACTTTTACTCCTTCCAAAACAATGCAGTACCTTAAAACATGTGACTTCAGTTTAGGACTAGTCAGATTTATATGACACTGTTGTCATGTGTTTTAACTCTATATATTTTAAAGTCCAAAGACGATATTATCACTATTATAACAGTAAATATTTCTGTAGGTTTATCCACATATTTACCCTTTTTGGCTCTCTTAACTTTTTCTTGCATTTCCAATCTTCTGTCAGGAATTATTTCTCCTTTCTGAAGGACATACTTTAGTATTTCTCTTAATGTGGATCTGCTAGTGATGAATTTTCTCAGTTTTTGGTTGTAAGAAAAATGCTTTTATTTCACTTTCATTCATCAAGAATATTTTCATTGGAAATAGAATTCTAGATTAGCAGTTATTTTCTTTCAGCACTAGCTTCCATTGCTTCTATTTAGCTCATTGACTTTAATCTTTCTTCTTTTTTAGTATATGTATTTAAAACTATAAATTTCTCTCAACATGGCTTTAGCTATATACCATGAGTATAGATGAATAATCCTACTATGATTTCTTTAGAGTTATAAAAAATTTTTTTGGTCGGTTGGTTGTATTTCTCCGCATTTGTTGTTCAACAGTTTTACCTTGATGTGCTTATGTGTGATTTTGCTTTTATTTACCCTGCTTGGGTTTTATATGGTAGCTTGAATCTATGGTTTGATGTCCTTAATCATTTTTGATAAATTATAAGTCCATTGTCACTTCAAATACATTTCTGCTTTATTTTCTTTCTCCTCTCCTCCAGGAACTCCAATTTTCCAAATGTTAGACCTTTCTCAGACTACCTCCTAAGTTTCTCATACTATCTTACCAATTTTCTATCTTTAAAAAAGTTTTCTTTGAACTATCTTCTGATTCATTAATCTTCTCACCAATTAATACTCATTAATTCTCACCAATGCCTTCTCAATGTCAGAGTTTTTGTTTGTCTAGTTCTAGAGTTTCCATCTAGTTCTCTGTTAAAATTATCTTGAACATAGTGAGCATAGTTACTTTAAAATCTGTGTCTGATACCTCCATTTTCTGAATCTCCTATGGAGCTATTCCATTATCTATTGTTTCTCTTAAATTTTGATCATATTATATTACTTATGTGTGCTTTTTATTATTTATTTACTTGCATGCCAGATACTATACATGTAAGTTTAAAAATTCAATTTAGTTTATATTTCCTTCCCAAGGAGAGATTTTACACTGTTTTTGGCAAGTGCTGAAGGGCTCTAACAATCTGGAGTTACCTTAATACAATTTTAGAAATTGCGATTATTACAAGCTAGATATCAGTCCCTGCAAGGGTTTACTTCATTTCCGGTTCACCACACCTCCTAGAGTGTCACAGTTTTACTGTAAGAAAGAAGAAGGTAAGAGAGAGAAAAAGCACTGAATGAAGAGGGTCTCAGCTCAGAGCATGAGGATTCTCCCACTGCTCAAGTTTCTTAGTAGGCCCTGCTCTCCAATATTTTGGAAAAACACAGAGGCCTAAATTGAATTTACTATCATCCAGAGAAGAACTAAATGTGTTTCTTCTGAGACCCAGCTAGTACTACTGACTTGAGGACACTCTAGCGCATTCAAGGATCCCCAGCTTAACCTGAGAATCTCGGTATCAGCCACTCTGTTGCACACCTAATGCTCCATCTCCTTGTTTAGCTGCAGCATTGGCATTGTACCCAGGATAACCCTACTTTTTCACAAGTGCTTTCTCATTGCTATGATTTTTCATCATACTCTTTTTTTTTTTTGCATTTTATTCTTCATGTATTTGGGTTTGGGGGACTTGGAAATTTCCCCTTCTTCCTGCAAGCTCAGTGATGAAAGAAAATTTCTTAGTGCAGGATTTATGAAGAATCTTATCAGATGGTAGAAGGTCTAGAAGCAAAAGTCTCTAAGTCTCTTTTTCTAACATCATTTTGTGAGCTTTTTATGAAAGATAACATTCTCAGAATACTTACCAGGAGGAAGCCAAGTTTAGGCTTAAGCCTCTCAGGAAAAACACTAATTGCGAACAAAAACATACACTTCTACTAATGACAAATACATGTTTTTTAAATACTTTATAGCCTAAATAAAATAATTCCTTCTCTTCTTCATTATGTTTTGCTTTCTCTATGGGTGACTACTAAGTCTCATATGAGTCAGTGATATAAATACTTAGTCTCACAGAGGGATCAGTATGGTAATCAAGACAGCCATTTATTATTTCAGCCTCAAATTCTGGCTTTAAAAGAAAGATTTACATGATGGTTGTCTCCCAGTTCTCTTATTCATAAGCTTTAAAACTCTCTATACACCTTATTAGCTGACTCAACATGAATAGGAGTTTTCAGTAGGTGTCAAGTGAATGTGAAAAAGGGAGAATTAGACTCAAGTCTATAGCAAAAATTATATCTCTTTTAAAGTTACCATGAAACATTTTTGTTTCTTTTTAAGATGAAAACATATCCAGAGAGTTGGAGTGTGGATGAAGAAAAGTAGGAGATATTCCAATGTTCAGGCAGCTTGAGCAGTCTGAAATGGCCTACTTCTGCCTAATCATTCATATTTTAACTATAAAAATAGTACAACCATGTCCAAAGTTGTGGGTAGAATGTGGCAGAGGATAGTGTTAAAACTCTACACTGAAGTCAGACTTATCTGTAGGCTTAAATCGCAGTTCAGCTAGTTACTAGCAATTTAACTTTAGGTGAGTTTCTTAACTTCCTTCGACTTCCAGTTCCTCAGTAAAATATGTTAGTGCTTGCCTCATAAGATTGTTATGAAGCTTTCAGATATAATAACAAATTCCTAAAATATGGTAAAAATTCAGGAGGTTTATCAAGCTATTTTTTTCTTTACTATGTTTTTCTTGTCCAGGAAAAATAATAGTGTTTTGAGGGACAGTCCTCCAGCCAAGCACCAAAATAAACCTCATGGCTTATGAGGGACCACAAAAAAATGTAAGCTTGCGCCCAATCCATGCCTTGTCTAAACTGAGGAACCCTAAATAGCCAGCAGAAATAGCAAGAAACAGCTGGGGAGTTAAAGAATCTTGGTTACAATCATCTATGATATTTTCAGTAACACAATTGTTTTAAAATATATAATTATAAATCTAACAGTGTTAAACTTGGGAAAAAATATTAGTACTGTTGGGGGAAACAAATAATGAATTTTTAAGAGAAAAAAATGGGGAAAAGCTCCTTTTAAAAGCCATTAAGTGCTTGGAGTTGGAAAACAGAGGCAACTCTAAAAGTAGGCTCCAAGAAATTTATATTTAAATAGTTACTATCTAAGGTAATAGAAGAAAGTATACATGTATTATAAGAAATATAGAAATCACCAATTTAGATATCTATCCAGCTAATATATCCTGTGGTACCTAAATGAACTAGTTACCTCTTAATTCATAATCACATTGAGTGGTTGTTTATTTTTAATGTTTAATATATTTTAAAAACTATTTAATGTAATGTTTAACAAGCATTTATTGAGTATTTAACTACTAGGAAGTACTGTGCTGGCTCAGCAAGTAATACAAAAAAGGGTAGGATAAGGATTTTGCCCTCAAGTAAATTCATACATTTCAATACGATTTTAATTGATTGTACAAATTTGATGATGCTGCATGCAAGACATAGCCTATATCAAGTGTGTTTAAACTGAGAAAAAAGAGTCATTCAAAAACATCAAGGAAAAAGACACCTTATTGCTATTCAAAAGTTTAGAATAACTGCAGAAAGAGATAAACAAATACATGAAATAGTAAATAATTCAAGAGTTATATATTTGTACACAAGAGAATAAAACAAAGCTTATCACAGGGTTCTATGCAATGCTAGTTGTTAGGATACCATGGAGAAAAGAGGTTCTGCAGTAAAAAAACAGGAAAAAAAAAAACCAAAGTAAAAATTCTAGATCATATATATTCAAGGTTTCTTTAATGCACGATTTCTCATAGCTTCTGTATGATAATGTTCACTATGAAATCCCAAGAGTTTCACATACTGATGTTTTCCAAACTTCTTTGGAAAAAGAACACTTGTTTCATGAGATTTCATTGCTTCTATGTGGAAAAAAAAAGTCTTTAAAACCATTTAAAGAACTAGTTGGGCAAGTGTTATTAAATCCATAGCGTGCATGCTGCACCCTCATATGCCAGCTTCACCGTCCACATTGCCCGTGGCTGCCTTTCCCACGAGCTGGGACATGGTCTCACAATTCTCAACAACGCACTGACTCCTGAATGGTTAAGTATAGATGGTTAAACACGTTAGCCATCCAAAGAATTAGTCATAGGAGTTGAAGAAGAAAGACACCACTCTGATCTGAAATAAACCAGCTTCAGGTAGGAGAGAAATATTTGAACTGAGCTTTGAAGTGTGAATGAGAAATTCCTTCATTAATTCTAAACTTTAATTTTTTTTACCTAGATGGAATTATTTGCTTACTCGACCTTCCTTTAGCATTCTAGAGAAAGAAAGGTTAAGGGACAAAAGTGGAAACAGACACACTACCAACTGTAATTAGACTGAAAGTAGTTAATAAATATATTCATTCATACATCAAATAACTCATGAAAACTACTGAATAAGTGCCGCTGGTGTGACCTGAGTTCCTTTGAGCAAGACTCCCTGTTCCAGGACAGGAGCCAAGCCTGGAGCAGGTCTACCTTGGGCTGCCCAGCCTGCGTTGTGTGGGTTCTTGACTTCATGCAGGAAAGGTTTTACAACACAAGTCCAGGTGATTTTGAGGGTACGTTTATTAAAGCTGGGGACAGTGAAACAGGAAGGGCATAGGATAGAAGAAACAACAGAGAGAGAGCCTAGGTGGGCAGCTTTGGATCACTGGAAAGTCAGAGAAAAAGGAGCCTTGGAGACAGGTTCAGGGGGTTAAGGCCAGGATTAGCTACTGCTGCCCATTGCTCCTCTGGTTGCAGGCCTCATGGGGACCTTTAGAACTTAGGTAGAAAAAGGGTGCCTCAGAAAGAAAGGGGGAAGAAAGACATGGGAGTGCTCCTGGAAGGCAGAGCAAGGCCTGGGTCTTTCTTCTTGAGGGTTTTATTTTTTTATTTTTAGTTTTTTAAAATATATCTTTATTGATTTCAGAGAGAGGAAGGGAGAGGGAGAGAGAGAGATGGAAACATCAATGATGAGAGAGTCGTCCTTGATCGGCTGCCTCCTGCACGAACCCCACTGGGGACTGAGCCTGCAACCTGGGCATGTGCCCTGACTGGGAACCGAACCTTGATCTCTTGAATCCTAGGTTGATGCTCAACCACTGAGCCACACCCGGCCGGGTATCTTGAATGTTTTAAAGGTTGGGAGTTTAGGGGAGGTTTTAGGAGAGAATCGCAACAGAATAGTCATCAGCTTTGTGTTGATGAGGTTTACTCCCTTAACTTCGCCCATCCTTGGGTGTGGTTGGCACAAATGGCACTAAGTGGATTTTTGTTACCCATCTCCCTGAGTAGGGTGCTGTAAGCTGTTTACCCCCTGGTTGGGCAGAAGTATAAACCATTTACTTTTTTTTTCTTCCCCCTTTTTTTAAATTTTATTTTATTTATTTATTTATTTATTTATTTATTTATTTATTTATTTATTTATTTTTAATATATCTTTATTGATTTCAGAGAGAGAGGAAAGGAGAGGGAGAGAGAGAGATAGAAACAATCAATGATGAGAGAGTCATTGATTGAGCCCGCAACCTGGGCATGTGCCCTGACAGGGAACCGAACCCGATCGCTGGGGTCCTAGGTCAACGCTCAACTGCTGAGCCACGCCCGGCCGGGCCCCCCCCCCCCCTTTTTTAAACCATTTACTCCTAAGTGTCCTTGGTTAGGGAAGATAGAATTTTGCAATTTACTAGGTGGCAATAAACTGCTTGGACATTTAACTATTTGTCTCAGTTTCCTCCTTCCACTTGTCCTGACCGACTTACTAGCACATCTCATCCCCGATGTTTGGGTACTGCTAGGGTAATCTCAAATTTCTCTTCCTCTTATTCTCACCTGCATAAGAGACAGAAATTGGTCCCATGAAAAGTTAGCCCTTGCATCCTTTCCCAATTACCTCTAGAGGTCCTGAAAGTGTACTTCCAAAGTTTTCACAATCTTCTCATCACTTTTCAGGCTATGGCCCAACTTGCTACAGTCAAACACTGAGAGGGGAAGTCAGGGAGAGTGCTGGTTTTAGTGTCAATAATGCTGTTTGTTGGCGCTCCTCAAACAGCCAACACTTGAAGTGCCTATATGGCATAGCCTCCCCTATAATCTTCTCTGAGCTAAGGCTCTCTTTGTTTCAATAAGTAGGAAGAATGTTCCTCTCCTTACTCTGTGTCAGCACTTATCTACCCCTTGTACTCTGGAGTCACTTGTGAAAATACTTTCTTCAGCCTGTTTGGAGCACCTTGTTGGGAGATGATTCTTCATGGGTCTCTCACATTTCTGCACATCTTATGAGTAGTGACATTAGCTGCCTTTGTTCCAAGTTCTCTTTTTAAGGATCTTTGCATAGTCAGACACCTTGGAAGATAGAGCATCTGCATCTGGAGCAAAGAACAGATTTGTTTATTGTCCCCATGGGCAAAAGTCAGGCAGGTTCTCTGCCTTTTATGAAAGGTTGGTGTTCCCTAAGCTTGAGATTCTCCTGTAACACAGCACACTGCATGTGCAGACATCACCTAGTCCTCTTTGCATCACCCTGTCAGAACAAGCAAACATGCTATCTACTGTGTCATGAGTAATAAGGTCATTTGTCTCTGACCCAAGAGTCTCATGTCTTCTGTCAGCATCCATGACACTTGCTAGGCTAACTTGTTACCTTGTAAGTAGAGTAAAATATTAGCCCCTACACAAGTGTTGACACAACTCTCACTACTGGGTTCAGATATAAGTGTTTGGATAAGAACCTCTGTGTAAGATAGACACTGTGCTGTCCTGAGCAGTTCTCAGATCTCCCATCGAAAAAGAATCAATGTTTCACCTGCAAGGAGTGCAGTTCACTAATAGTCTCTAGCTGTAGTATGCTCAAGATTTACCTTAGATTTCAAGCAGAGACCATGCCCTTCCTAGACAGCCACAACCAGTTTGGGTAGGGTGGGGATACTAGCATCAGGACATTTCTGCTCAGTAGGGGGCTCAATCTCATGGACAATCTTTGCTCCAGAGCTTTTTGTTGTGTTGGCCAAGACTTTGTCAGATCTGTAGTCTTTCCCTGCTCAGTACAATTCCTCTCACTTTTATTGTTCATGGATGTTTCCCCAATAAACTGTTTGTACTCCCAACTCCATCTCAATGTCTGCTTCCTAGAGAATACAACTGATATACCTGTATCCTGTCACAGACACCAAAACCAAACATTCTCCTTCCTCTGAGAGTACCCCATATAAATTAGTTCATATATATTAACTACTCATAGGCATGCCCAGCTTCACCAACATGCCCACACATATTAAATCTCTGCTTAGGTTCAAGTTGGAACTTTGACTGCATAAAAAAATATTTAACATAGCTTTTAAGCACACATTTTAAGGGTGCTAAAATGATTATGTTAGGATATATTACGTTCATGAAATGCTGATTTAAGCTTAAGGATTAGCATGTATAATTCATTTATTTATGTAAGACTGAAAAGCTGGCTTTAAAGTTAGATGTTTTTAGTAAATTAATATTTACTGTATTCAACAAATTTAAAACACCATTAATTATAAGCCTGCTGTTATTTTAAGTATCATAAAGAAAAAACACAACCAATTAATCTATGACACAATTATTATAAGGCCAAGTCCCATTTTAGTGATATAAAAGTGTGAAGAAAAGTGCAACTTTAATCTAATGAAATGTGGTATATATGACCTTGGAATTATCCTTATCTCAGATTATGTCTATATTTTTAGTAGCTGAAACAGACATTAATAAGGAGAGAGTCTCCAATTCCTGAACTACAGTAGTCTTCCTTATCTGTGATTTCACTTTCCATGGTTTCAGTTGTTCGAGGTCAACCTGGGTTTGAAAAATATTAAATAGAAAATTCCAGAAATAAACAATTCATAAATTTGAAATTGCACACGGTTCTGATTAGTATGGCGAAATCCCATGCCATCCCACTCTCCCTCCCAGGACATGAGTCATTCCTTTGTCCAGCATATCCAAGGTGTATACACTACCCCCAGCCTCCCGTTAGGCACTGAGTAGCCATCCCAGGTTAGAAACTTCACTGTCAGGGTATCATAGCGCTTGTGTTCAAGTAACCCTTATAGTACTAACACTATGTCACAATGCATATATCATTCACATGACTTCATTTTGTCACGTAGTCACGTATTATATTACATCATCACAAGAACAGGGGCATGACAATACAATAAGATTCTGAGAGAGACCACATTCATATAACATTTATTACAGCATATTGTTCTAACTGTTTTACTTTATTATGTTATTATTCATCTCTTGCTGTGTCTAATTTAAAAATTAAACTTTATCATAGGTATGTATGCACAGTTGTGAGTACATGAGACAGTTTATTCTTGTATTATTATTAATTATTGCATTATTTATTTGTATTATAACTGTAAACCTACTTTTGCCCACCTCTGTGTATATAGGATTCAGTTCTATCTACAGTTCCAGGCATCCACTGGGGGTCTTGGAACCTATCCCCTGTAGATAAGCAAGGACTGCTAAATCTGTACTTCTGCAGAACATGTGATTATTCTCAATTAAATAGGCAAATATTTAACTTGTTAATAATCAAATATTAGATAGCAATCAAAAGCTTCACAAAAGTTGGTTTAAATTAGGAAAGTGGTATATAATTGAATATTTAACATTTAATACAACAGGGGCATTTTTAAAATTTAGAGATCTGAAGATTAATTAAATCCCATTCTGACTCAAAAGGGATACCTTTTCTAATATTGAATTGAAGTGGGATTAAGATATCGTTGTCTAGTCCCTTTGTTTTTTCTGAAAATCACCATGAAGCTCAGAGGATGAGGTATATTTCCTTACAGATGACTAATGACCAGGCAGAACCAGAGCCTTCTGCCAAGTTCTCTCCACCACCTTACCGTGCCAGACTCCACTGGACAAGCCTTCCTAAAACCACTCAGAGATGCTCTCCTTCCCTCAGCACAGAGATGAGACTTCATTGCCATAAATAATGTAGATACAAACAAATACAATAGGCTCTGGTCTTTAAACATGAGAAAAAAATTCCTTCCTCCTATTTTTTTTTTCCTTAAACCATAACCCTGGAAGGAAATTATTGGGATCTACCAGTTCTGCGAGGGAGAAGGAACTGTTCAGGATGGTGAATTTATGGACTGACTTGACGCAGCAGCCTTCTTCCACAGCACAGCCCCAGGAAGAACCAACTACAGTGGCTCCATGCGAGGTAGCAGAGATGAGGAAGAGTCGGCGGACCAACTCCCTCCCACTTTCCACCCCCAAAATAGATGGCTCATAAGCACTTACAAACAGGAAATGTAGCTATTCCACAGGAATATCAAAGAAACTGAAGAAGGCTGGTGAAGCTTGTTTTAGCTTCATGACATACAGGAAAGAAAATTTTGAAGTTGTCTTGAAACACTTCTGTCTGTCTCCCTCCCTTTGCACCTCAAACTCAGTTTAGACTAGTCTGGCAGCATGAGCCACCTTCTGGCCTTCTCACTGTCCCTTCTGTCCCGAGGTCAGTCAAGTGCCATCAAGAGATCCAGCTGGCAGCAGATTTCTATATTTACCTTTTTTAAAGCAATATTGACAATTTTAAAAGAAAATTCCATCACATAGAAACATTGAGAACTAGATTTTATAGGATCAAGATGACACTGGTTAAGTTAAAAATAAAAAGAAATTTCGAGGATAAATAGAAGGGAAAATATGAGATTGCCAGTGTGGTGAAAAAAGGGGTTCTACAGAAAGTAGCCTCACAGGGTAATCTGATCATAAATTCCTAGCTGGGCAGGTCGTGGTGGGTAGTCACGTCCCAAACATATAACTTGTTAGTAAAGTTTATCTTTGCCTTAAGGAAGCCATGTCCATTGTTTAGGAGCATCTAGATTAACACACCTTGGAAATAAATAGCAACCACCCTCAAGGGAGCACATAATCTTGTTAACTATCCTGTAATCCAATCCCAGCCTTGCTTTTTCTCACCTCCTTACTTTCCCTTCTTTCATTTTAAATGCGTAAAAGAAACTGCAAAACTGTCATCCTCCAAAACCTTTGAGATCTTGCTTCCCGACAATTGTCATCAGTTTGGCTCAAATAAACTCATAAAATTCTTAATAGGTCTGGATGTTTCTTAGGTTGACACCAGTAACAGACTAACTTCTTTTCCTCTCTTTTTAAATTGCTCTATCTGGACAGCAAAATGCTGGGTTACTGAGTTCACTGATTTATAGAGAATATTTTTTTATGACAACACCTACACCATAGATGTTTATTAAACATTTATCAAATGCCTATGATGGGCCAGGGACTGAACTGTTTCTCATATATATTTTCTCATTTCATTTAATCCCTTCAACAACTTTGTGAAGTACTATCATCCCTATCACACAGATAAGAAAACAGGGATATAGAAAATTTTAAGAAGCTGACTGAAGCACCTACACCTGGTAATTTCAGGTTACTACTCATGATGTCCTCTTAAAAAATCAGGTCAGTATGGTTTTTCTCAGGTTTGTGATTAAAATGGGGGGAAAAAGAATCTCCAGTCATATCTAAATGATAAACCCTGCACCTAAAAATCAAAATTTCAAATTCATAGGCTTCTCCCCAAATTTAGTCCCCTCTAAACAGGCTTTACCCTGGGCTGTTCCAAACAGCAGGCCGAGCAATGTCATCCCAATTTTTAATAACTAAAAAGGAGCCTATTTGTGTTGGATGTAGGAGAAGGTGAACAAATCGTGGGGGTTTTCCTTTCCCAATTTCTACAGTTGAAATAGGCAGAAGAGTACGGCAAATCAGAGACAAAAATATCACCTTTACGATGAATATGACATAGCTGTGTGGCAGCCACAGTCTTCCTAGTACCCAGGCTCGGAATGGAATTGACTCTCCAGACTTCAGCCCTGTTCCCTGTGTAGTGAGGCGGGGTGGGCAGCGGAGGGGTAAGGGGGGCAGAGTCTCCCCTTGTTCAGCAGGAGGCGTGGAAGGTAAACCCCAAAGACAAAGGAGAGGAGGGGGGAGAGGAGATACACCTGCCCAGCTCCACATCCCCAAACTCAGCATTAAGCAAAGGCACTCTTCTCCCCTGAGGATATGGAGGGAGGGCAGGAGTAACATGCTAATTCTTGTCCCCTCTTCTGAAGCCTCAAAGTCTGAGAAGGGAGTGATTATCCCCCACCCCACCCCACACACAGATATGTGCTATGCTACTAGACTGAAATATAGTCCATTCTCTTCATCTGGGACATGTTGGGCCTCAGGCACCTCAGGACATGATCATTTTATTCATAAGAGTCAGTAGGGAATAAGAAGTGAAATGGCAAAGTCCTGCTGTGGGGAAAATTGAGGTTTTAAAAAGGGAAAACGTCATTGTCACGTATTACATGTGTAAGATAGACAAATATATGTAAAAATCTGAAATTATATAGAAAGGAAAAAGAAAATGCGCATGGTGAGTCAGGATTAAATAGTCAATGGTTAATTTACATCTCAGAATAAAGGAAAGCCAGCAGGTGACTCACTGCTCTGCCACAGTGACTCAGCAGGTGGAGAGCCCACTGAGTACAGGTAGGAAGAGGAGGGAGGAAGCAGAAAAGGGCTGGGGGTGGGTATGAAGCAGGGTCTGTGTTTGATGTTAACACCTCCTTTTTTAAAAAAAAATAAAAAAATCCATTCCTTTTTTTTTTTTTTTTTTTATGTTTTTATTGATTTCAGAGAGAGGAAGGGAGAGGGAGAGAGAGAGATAAACATCAATGATGACAGTCACTGATTGGCTGCCTCCTGCAAGCCCCCTACTGGGGATCCAGCCAAAACCCTGGCATGTGCCCTGACCGGGAATCCAATGGAGACCTCCTGGTTCATGGGTCCACACTCAACCACTGAGGCACGCTGGCTGGGCAACACCTCCTTTTAAAATGGCATTGAGGCTGGCTGAGTGTGGTTCAGTGGTTGAGCATCAACCTAGGATCCAGGGGATCACGGTTGGATTCCAGGTCAGGGCACATGCCCTGGTTGCGGGCTTGATCCCTAGTCGGGGGCGTGCAAGAGGCAGCAGATCAATGAAGACACTCTCATCACTGATTTCTCTCTCTCTCTCTCTCCCTTCCTCTCTCTGAAATCAATAAAGATAAATAATAATAAAATAAAATAAAATAAAAAATAAAATAAAATAAAAATGGTACTGAAAGAGGAGAGAGGAAAAGTCAAAATTAAAAATGACTTAGTTGTCCCACAAAGCCTTTCCTTCTTTCCTCCCCATCTGGGAAATTAGGCACAGGGCTCAGGTGAGAGTGAGATGGGGTATGTGGCAGAAAAGCTGCAACTGAAAAAAGCTACAGGAACTGTCAAGAAGTAAGACCCCACCCACCACCAGCACCGGATTTACGGCTTAAAAGCAGCAGAGACCAGCTCAATACAACCCCGTTGTTAATTTCACCTAAAAGTAACCCCCAGCCTCATACACTCAGTGTAATACTATAGCACACTAAACGACACATCCTGTGTCACCATCACTGGAAAAAGAAAGCCCATATAAGATACTAAATGGCCCACAAAGCTCCTCTAAGAAATCTCCACCCCCTTCTGGGGAAAATCATAAATATTCCTCCCTCTTATTTAATGCTGTACCCCCTGATTAAATGAACCTCAATAAAGGAAGCAAATTCCACTAAAGTGGGGCTGCTCTGTCTTGGCAGTAGCCCATTCTCTATCTCACTGCTTCACTAATAAACTCACTTTCACTTTAAACTCTACTCTAGCTTGTATTTGAATTCTTTCCTGCACAAAGCCAGGAGCCCACAGTGGGTTGCAGACTTGGGTCCCTGCAGCTAAATGCCTGCAGCTAAAGCTCCAAGCTGGAGGAGCTGCAAGAGACATGGTGGCCTCTTCACTGCTATGAGATTCAGGCCTAGCAGTTATACCCCTCAGATTTGGAACCACCTCTGCAAGTTCTAGTTCTAAGGGCAATCAGAATTTCATGATAAAATATTGTGTATGTCACTTCTGCTGTTACTTAGTTCCTCAGCAATAAGATTAAGACATTTTGACCTCCCAATAACTCATAAAATGCTTTTGATGCCATCAACTGATCACCAGAGAGAGCTGGAGGGGCTACCAACATTCATCTCATTCACTTTGCATCAGAGGCTCAGGTAGAACTCTAGCCCTGGGTTGATGCCATTTCTCTTGGTTCAAGTTTCACTAGAAATGAGGCACAGAACACTATATTAGTATGTATGGAAAGCCTGGTGGTATATAGCACTCACCATGCTAGAGACAGTGAAGAACAAACCAACGAGGTAGCTGATTTCATGATGCAAACAACCTAGAAGACCCTTGTGACTTTCATCTACCCAATCCACTCATTCTTAAAGTTTTCCATTGCAACCAATTCCAAACCACTGCATTCTACGGCCTCTCTCTCCTGTGATCCTGGAATAATCAACTGTCTTTTTTACTCTCAGCAGTTTACATGTTCTAAGTTCTCCAACAAAACCGCCTAAAGGCTCTAGGCCCTTTAGTAACAAAACACCTACAAACAGATACTGAAGCCTGAACCACCCTTCTTCTCTTTCTGTCAGAAATTTTATCCTGGGGTATAATTTATAGTATCAATAAATGCCTTTGGGGCAGGGGAGCATTAAAGAGGAGGTCAGGTCTGTGAATCACCTAAAATTATATGCAGAATTAGATACATGTGCTATTTCTTAAGGATGAATTCAAAGCTTTCTTTGGATCCTCAAAGGAATATTGGAGCCAAAAAGTTAAGATTTTCTATTTTACAAGGTTTTAAGCAATTATGTCACTCTTAACAATCATTATAATGAGCCTGGCATCCATTTTTTTAAGGCCTAGTTTCTAACAACAAAGCATGTGATTTCCAGGAATGCTCTTTTTTTTGTTTTTAAGTGCCATTAAAAAATTTAAATGTGAAGTTCAGTGGAGGTTATGGTAAAGCTTTTTTCCTATATTAGTATGTAAATTACCCAAGGGCTTAAGCCAGCTTGCCCTCATTTTATACCACTTCATGGAGGAGGAACTTGGGCACATAAATAGAATGAGTGGTAATTAATTCTCACAAGTTACAGTGAGAATCATAGCCATTAGTGCCAAAAACTGAAGCTGAAAATTATTGAAATATGTGTCTAATAGAACTGCCTTGTCATTCTCTGTTTCTGTCATTTGATACATCCATTACACTAAGACCATCCGAAAGAGACCTCAAATTTCCAGAAAGATGAATTTTTAAAAAATCTAATTCTCAATCTTTTACTTAAACATTCTTAAATACCTTTTATACTCTAGTTGGCTTTTGGCTAACCAGAAGCAGCAGCAGCAACAATACATATATTGGGGGGGTGCCAAAGGGAAGGAGCTTTCAATAAATATTTAAAACAATGAGTAAATTCTTTTCCCCTAAGATCACAATTGTAAAAGCCTAGATAGAGAAGAAAGAGAAAAAAATACTTTCAGTTTTAAGATTGCCTTTTGGGCATTTTCTATTCTGTGTGTAACCAGAGGGTATAAAGAGAAATAATATATTTGGAAAGTTAAATGAGATCTTTGTAACACAAACCTGTGTAGGAGAAAGGATGCATGTAGCACTAAAGACAGAGAGAAAATGACTCTAAAATCAAAGTCCTGAAGAAAAAACACTGCAGAAACAGTGCATAATAATAGTTTGTAGGTTACATAAATTTAAAAATTAGATGTTTTCAGGTTAACCCTATGACACTCCTTCAGCATCAGTACATGGTATTATTGCTGTTCTCACTGTACAGGTGAAATAAAGTGGGAAGTAATATGCGCAGGATGGAGAGCAGACTAATAAGAGAAGGAAAGACAGAGCCAGGGGATAATTACACATTTACTTCACAGAAATACTGGTGCAAACGCCTCAACGGATGCCTTTCAAGGTCAGCACCATTAAAGAAAGCCAATGCAATCTTTCATATTATAATCTTTAAACTTTAAACCAAGAAAGAAAATAGCTCCCTGGATTTTGTTGTCCAAAGTCCTACAAAACATCATTACAACGGAAAACCCAAACACTAAAACAGAGTTTTTCTTCCAACTAAGGGTATGTTAACATATTAACAGACCCAAATAAGACAACATAGCAAACTACACAGTATTTATAATTAAAAATGGGAAAACTAACATTCCTCAATTTTTACACTGTATGATTCTGGATTTGTTTACATTTTAAATCCCCATTTTAACCCTGGCCGGTTTGACTCAATGGTTAGAGTGTTGGTCCGTGGACTGAAGGGTCCCAGGTTCAATTCCAGCCAAGGGCATGTGCCTCGGTTGTAGGCAGGAGGCAACCAATTGATGTTTATCTCTCTCTCTCCCTTCCACTCTGAAAAGCAATGGAAAAAATACTCTCAGGTGCAGATTTAAAAAAAAATCCCCACTTTCTATATCACCACTATCTGTTCCATATCTTTTATTTTCCGTGCTCTTAAATGAAGTTAGTGAAATTCAGGGATGAGACAGCAAGTTAATCGAGGACTGCACCCATCACATAATTATTTCTAAAAAGATCTGCTAAGTGATATAAATTCAGTGAAACAGAGGTGTTTAAATAGATAACTCACTGAATTTATTCACCAGTGTCATTAAAGGAAGGCAGTGAATGGTTAAGCAAAACCACTTTCTTTCACTTTCTCTTTCTTTTTCCAGCCATTTATTTTTATGGCCACATCAATTGTGCACATCAGGACTTATAAAGCACTATAAAAAGGGTGTCAATCATAAGCTAGGGGGTAGCGGAGGTTTAACAGCAATGTTGGAGAAGGGAAACCAAGAGGTGAAGCTGAGAATTACAGAAGCCAAGCAACCTTATATAATATATTACCAGCAAGAGCCAAGCATCACAGAAAGACCTGAGGAGGGTGACAGGGAGGAGAGATTGCATAAAATACTAATGTGCCCCCAGGGTTCTGGAACTAAATGGTGAAGGGTATGTCTAGATGAGCTAGAGAGATTTCTTTGTAAATTTGGAGTTCAGAGTATAAAATGACATGATTAAAGAGATAAGTGCCTGAGTACCCAAGATGATGACAAGTGCATTCGAGAGCATTCCCACAGGGACAAGGAAAATACACTGATTACCTGTGGTCCCCTAGAGGCCAAAAGCTCAAAATGCAGCACAGGGGGAAGTGTGCTGGGTACCTTAGTCACGTCTATGATCAGTGCCATTAACACCAGTCCTGCTACCATCATTACCGAGCTCTCTCTCTCATCCATGCCTCAGCTGTTTCCAGGATCATAAATTACCTCCATCTACCTGATCTCAATTTATTTCTCTTGCCATTTAACTACTTCAGGTCTTTGGAGAAGCAATTATTAAGTCCCTATCTCAAAATGTTAAATGTTCCCCCAAGAATTGAGAAAAGTTATCATAGATTCCCTTTATGAAGAACGCAATGTGTTCCCTAGTCACCCATAGAAATAAGCTCAGGAGAGACCCAATGCATATCTTAATAATCATCCATAAGTGCATTCATTCATTCATTCATTCATTCATTCATTGAATAAAGATATACTGAGCACCCACTGTAGGTTAGGCTTTGGGATACTGGAGATATAAAGTTGAAAGCAAGTCTCTCCCCTCAATGAGCTCACTGTCGGCACAACAACAGTGACACACAACAATACTGTCATTGTTGTATGCTGATCAATGCTAAGTGGGGACGCAGAACTTTTGGAAGCTCTAGTAAGTCTGCATGGAGGATCATAGAGAACAGAGAGGAAAAGGAAAGAATTATTACCTGGATGTCTCCTACAGGAAGAGTAGAAACTTGCTTGGGTGATAAACACATAGAGGACACTCCAGAAAAGGACCACATATTTTTAGTTATTGTGATAAGTAAATGTTATGTAAAAGAAAATTATCATCCCATCATTTCTTCAGAGTTGTTCATCTTATTTGGCCAAGGATTTATATGATTTTAAAGTGTTATCATGAGCATTTATTGGCACCACAGAGTGAAATTTGACCTTTTCACCCCAAGTGTGTCTCTAGCCAGGCTGCCTCATCATCATCACTGGGCGCCTTCGTGTCCTTCAGCAAATAATGTGGCCTTACTGCCTGGCTCTTCCTGCCTTATCAACACTATATGTCTTTGCTTTACTTTCCATTCCTTGGTCCAGTACAACAGCTCTGATGTTAATCTCACTCTTTTCTACTCCTCACGGCTGGAAAGAAAGAGAGGTAGAACAGGAGATGGCTCCACTTTTGGGTCCTTCATAACTGCTTGGCCTGTGTAACACCACATTTAAGCTCTCTGATTAATGTATTCTTGTCCCCTTGGGTCAGCTACCCTCTGATCAGATTGGAAAGACTGTCCTGGTTCCTGTTCCCTCGGTCTTTTCTCTCACTCTGCATATGACAAGGTGATATTCAGGTGGGAGGGCTCAGTTTCTTGTAAACTTGGCTCTCTAATTTTGTGGGGGATGTAAAAGACCTTCAAAATTTTTTCATGTTCGCAACCACTAAGGGTACGTGAGGAATAGTAGAGAATATAGGTGTAGCATAAAGGTTACAAATAATGTCCAGTTGCTAACAGAACAGCTGTAACTCTACCCATTCTCTCCTACTTTAAAAAAAAAAAAGCATATTAAAAAGAATATAAATTAGGGTAAGTTTTAAATAGATAAGCTTGACTCTACCATAGTTAATTTATAGTTAACTTATGCAAAAACACTAGCATTTTAAATATTAGTAATGTTATCTATTATTAGAGCCACCTCTCCAGTGGTTATCCCATGCCAGCCAACCTCACACCATAGCTGGTTGTATTAGGAGACACAGTATTGGTCTGTCCAACCTTTTCGGCTGCATTCTGGTGTTTTTCGAATCCAAAAGCCTTATCTGCATGGTATATGGAACAGTGAGCAGTGCTTGCTTTATGCCACGGCCATGTAGATGGTGGAGTGGTCTCTTAACTGAGAGAGACTGAGAGTGATTGAGAGAGTAGAGCTAAAGCTTAAAGCTCTAAATCATTTCCTACTTCCATTCGGAAGAAGAGTGAGAAGAAGGTGATCAGAGAAAAGGAGGAACGGGGTTTACAAATATTGAATGCTTTAACCCTCAAGCCCACTCCATAAAATAAGTGCTATTATTACCCTATTTTACAGGTTTGAGAAAGGTTAATAACTTAACTGAGAGCACAGGGTTAGTTAAACAGGACCGCCTTGAACTCTGAGATTTCTGGCTCCAAGTACTGTTCCTGGAAAAGCATGCATCCTGGGGAACGTTTGTCCTCAGTAAGAATCCACCATTAGGGTCTAGTCTTCCATGTTATTTTATTTCTAAATGTCTCCAGATACCTGACCAAAGCCCAAAGGATGGGAGCCAGTTCATGTCCCACTTTCACTTTTTTAAAATTAAGTTTATTGGGGTGACACTGGTTAATAGGATCATACAGGTTTCAAGTGAACATTTCTATGATACGAAATTTATATATTGCACTGTGTGCCCACTACCCAAAGTCAAACATCGTTCACTTTTGGCTGCTCTTACAACTTCACCCAAATATATACACATATATCCTCCCACGACAGGCTTCCACTGTCCAACAAGCCCCAAATAGGCTGATGCTCCTTTCCTTAACATTAATAAATAAGTGATTAGAAACCCAGACAGGTCTTAAGGTCTATTGTTCTTTATTATATGGCTGTTATATTACTAGTACAATAGGAAAGAGTAGCCTCAGTAGCTTCGATAAATAAAATAACCAACCAAATCTTTAGTGTTTTTATATTGCTAAACAAATAAAATTTTAATCAAAATGTCTTCTATAACTATATAGTGTGATTTTTCTAAAAAATGAAAGGCCCTCTCTTTTTGAGTTGACAAATGGGTATTTTTATCATGATTGTGTGGCAGTAGAGATAAAATACGTGGACTCTGGAGCCAGAATGTAAGGATTTGGAATTTGATTCTGCCCATTTCCAAGAACAATTACTTGGAATCTCTAAACTTTAGTTAAATAAGCTAATATTTAGAACAGTGTCTGGTATGCACCCAATAAGTCTTAGCTGTTATTAACCCACAGGGAGTATTTGCTACAAGCAATCCCTCTAACTTAATTGAGAATTCTTGTAAAGCAAGAATACCTAATCTACAATTGCCTCCAAATGTCATGAAATTTTAATACGAAATTTAACAATTAATGAAGATGATATAATGGTACACTTTGGAGACATTTAATTAAACATTTATTGTTTCAATCTTACAGCTTTTAGTATTCTGAGCCCATTTTTTTTCTTTCTGCTCTCAAATATTTTTATGGGCCCTTGAAAACTTCACAGGCCCTAAGCACCATGTCTGTAGGGCTTGAAGCATAGAATGGCCTTGGCTAAGGTGAATGAGGTAGATCTGAATGCTACCTTTCTGGCCCCAAGTACTATTCCTCTGATAGTCTGCCCCCTGGAGAACATTTTTCCTCAGCAAGAGTTTGAAAAGGTTCCCAGAAGTTTTGGAAAATTTTCTAAAGAGGGATTCAAAGATAAGACAGTAAAGCAAAATCCCAGATATCATTGAAAGTCAAAATTATTAAATTACTTTGGCTTAAATTCAGAGTTTATACCAAAACCTAGGCCAAAGCTGGCCCTGTGATGAGGCATGAATAGGAGAAAGAGTGATTGGCAGAGGGTTGGAGCTGGCACTGATCCTACAGGGAACATCCTTTTTCAAAAAGTGGAACGGCACCTGAGAGACAGCATTATCATGTGATTTCATTTCCAAAATATTCCGTCTTAGGTGACCAGAGGAAAAAAAATTAAACTTTTACCTCAATATATAAAGTGAACAAAATATTTAATATTTCAAAGGGAATTAATTTCAAATATTATTATTTAAAAAAAAGAACCTGTAAGAAGAAACATAAGAAGTGTATGATAACATTGTAAAAATTTAAGGCAATGGTTCTCAAGGTGTGGTGTACAAGGGGTTATGAGAGCAAAATACTTCAAAATGATATTAGGGCACTATTTGACTGCTTAGCCATGTGGACATTTGCATTTTGCAAATTGCATTGCAAAAGCAATGGTGGGTAAAATTTAGCACTAACCAAAGCAGTGGCAGTAAACTGTACAAATAGAGAGGGGGAGGGAAAAGAATACTAGGAACCGCCAGTTTAGCTCTAGAATGTCCTTGATGAAGCAGTAAAAAATGTTAATTTTATTAAATCTCAGCCTTTCAGTATGTCTTCTTAATATTATGTGTGATGTAATGGGAAGTACACATAAAGCACTTCTGCTGGTTGCCAGAGTATAGTTGTCGTCTCCAGGAAAAATACTTATCTGAGTTACATACTGAACTAGCTGCTTTTTTCATGGAACATAATTTTTAAAAACTTTTTTTAATTGATTTTTTAGAGAGAGAGAGGGAAGGAGAGGGAGAGAGAAAGATCAATTTGTCCTTGCACTTATTCATGCACTCATTGCCTGATTCTTGCATTTGCCCTGACCAGTGATCAAACCCACAACCTTGATGTATCCGGATCACCCTCTAACCAACTGAGCTACCCTGCCAGGGCCATGGAAAATCATTTTTACCTGAAAGAAAAAACTGGCAGCAAACTATAATATTCATATTTGGGTATTTGGCAAGCATTTTGGGGGGTTAAAATGAATATAAGGACCCTATCATTTTAAGGCAAACAACCTACAAGCTTAATTCATTTCAAGCTTTTCGAGCTAAAATTAAAATTTTGGAAAATTTTATCTGCTGCCATGAGCTTGGCCTCTTCCCAGTACTCAAAGGCTATTTTCTTCACATATGTCAACCAAAACGGCATCTCACAATAGATATAATACAGAAGCAAAATTCAGGTGTCTTCTACTAATCCAGGTATGTAACCATTTGCAGATATCTAAATAATGTCACTCTTATTATTTCTTCTTTTGGAAAATATAATTATTTATATTAACATGTAATGGTTTTATTATTTTTTATTTTAATAAGTTAATATCCTAAGACTTTCTTAGTTTTAATTTCTAATATGGAATATTAATTGATACAACCCATATAAACAAAAGTTCTGTGGTTCTCAATTTTTATGAGGGAAAAACAGTTCTGAGACCAAAATTTTAGAATTACTGGCCTAAGGTTAAATATATTCTAAGCCAGCAGCCATTGTGACATCAGCATCAGGTCAATAATCACCATATGAAGGAATCCATGCAGTTGACCATAATTCACAAGAGCACTCCAATTACACTCTCATGTAAGAAGCCAACCAACTAAGAGCGCCTACTATTGCCCCTGATGTTCTCCACAGGACACTCTACAATGTTACCAGGAAAGACATCCAACAAATAGTAAGAGAAAACCACTTACTTCTTACATTGCTTCTTTCTCTGATTCTCATCAGGTTTCCCAGCATCTTGCCTCATTGTAAAATATGTACAAACTTCAAACCAAAAGGATAAATGCTGCTGCTGGGCAGATGTGGACTTCAAATCTCTCCAAAATCAGACAATCTCTTAAAAATGTTTACCATAAATGTAAGAACCATCACCCATATTCAACTAGAAATCCAACTATGACTTCCTATGGTTGCGATCAAGACGACATTAGTACTGATGAAGAAATGAGTGTTATAGGAATGCTCCAAGATATTAAAACTGCCCAAATTGACCTCCTCTGGAAAATGACTGACACTGTCAGTGCAGTATCAAAAATCCATGGAAAGACTGACTTTTATCAGAAGCAAATGGAGGCACTAGAAACCAGAATGAATATTAATGAAGACAAACAATGTGCAATAACTAAATATATCTTCTCTATGAAAGAAGACATTGATGCTTTAAAGAAGAAGGTAACAGAATTGGAAAACCAGAATTCTTGCTCCAGTATACATTGTTCAGAAGTTCTGGAAGGAGAAAGGGGTAAAGAGGTTATGGAACTGCTTCACAAACTCATACAACCACAACCTTTGAAGAACACATTGGCTGCCACAGACTCTGAAATCTCTTCAGCAGAACCAGAGAAAGTGCCAAGTTATTCTGATCCCACTAATCATCTTGAGGAAAAAACAATTTCTCCAAAAATTAAAATTCTGAAGCAAAGTAACCGTCAAAATGCATTAAGAAGCTTTAAAAAAACAAAGTCAAATATTTATATTTACCCAGACTTTAGTACATGGATCAAGCTAACTTTTGTCCATGGAGGAAAGTGGAGATTTTTTCTCAGTGCTACCAAGTTAGAAGAATTTATCCAGTGGCTCCTTTCTAGGCCAACCATCTCTTCGGAAGAACCACAACTCATAACCCAGCGGTTGTGTCCATTCTCTAGGCCCATTGTGAGCTTGACCACAATCTGTCTCTCTGTTTTCAACTACATTTACTGTCTTTTTGGGTTTTCAAAGGAGGAAATAACTCAACTATAGAGTTATATTCTGCTTTGCTTGGCAAAAAATAAATGTAATCTCATGGCTCCAAGCATTCACACATCTTTGTAGTGAATTCCTTGGTAGTTTGCTCACTGCGGGCCCACAAAGTTCCTATACGTCTACAATAAGTTAAGGTATATCATCCCATTGGACAGCTGTGGTGCATATTCATTCTGTCAGTGTTCTTTTTTTCTTAGGCAAAATTCATGAGGACTCATCAAGTGCCCCTTTCATAGATAATTGGAAGCAAAAATAAAGGGGCTAAGGGAATGAGAAACACATTTGTTTCAGTTTTCTATCCACTCTTATCTTAGTGGCCCTTGTAGATAAGATTTGTGATACCAGAGACAGACTCTACTAACAAAATTTTCAACATCATAGAGTGAAAAAAATATCCAATATCAAGGCTACTAATGTTAGAGCTATAGAAATGAAGAGCACTGAAAAGACAAAAAAATATATTCATTCCAAAAATGGGGTTTTTCTTTCAACTTCAGCTTCATCTCTATCAAACAATTAGAAAAGGGAGAAAAGGATGAGTATGGTACTGGGTATTTTTTACACTTTCATGAAATGAGACAAATATAGTGTCTTATAGGTTTGCTATAGAGGAAAAGGGAAAAATTTAAGGAGGGATTTGCCATCCAAGTTAAACTTCAATACTATACTACCATAGATTCTTAGATGACAATGTCTTTTTTTGTATAACCATCTACTACATATCCAGGGGCGGCTTCATTTTTAGACATAGTAGGTGGTTGTCATAATAATGTAATTTTTCTAAATATCATGCAGAATAACTGCAAAAAGATGTTTCCTTCACCACATAACTCAGTTAATGAAATCTACCAATAGAGAATCATATGCTGTTAAATTACAAATATTCGTGGTAAATGTACTACTTCAAGTTATTCCCAGGTAATAATTTGAAAGGGCTTTTGGCAATTAGCTAAGAACAACCCACTTTCAAGTAAGGAAAAAGGTACTAAGGTGGGTATAAAGGAAATTAAGGGAGAAGCATGTTGAGAAAACACAATATAGTATTGTCTGGTACCAGTCGGCGGTAATTATATACTACAACTCTTTTCATTTACAAATGCATTTCATTTGATCCTTCTTTACAAATTTACAGGTAATATGTGTACACAAATAATTTTTAAATATGTCAACATGCTATAGGTGCAGCGTGGACCATACAATCATATACCTACTTAAAGCAGACTATATATTAAATGGGTTTGTTTTAAATGGGATAACCATGTGAATAAAGTATCATTTTGGAAAAGGCACCAGCAATCTCCATGTATTTGCTCACTGTCAGAAATACCCATAAAGAACAGCCAGCGTCCTAGTTCAGCACATTGGGTGTGGCCCTCACATCAGAGAGTGACTGGGGAAGGTAGGCCGCAACACCGGCAACCAACATCGCAAGTGGGTTCTGAGAGAGTGAAAAGTGACTCAGCTGGTATTTGCTGGGTCATCCGAGCCTCTGTATGTTCACATGCATGCTTTCACTTTTCTTCCCCTTACAGGCACCCTCAGCACGTGCTTATTGTTTCGACAGAGGCAAAGAATTTAGAGAAAGAGCACAGGGCTGGGAATCAGAAGACCTTTGTTCTAAACAGTCTTAAATCCTAGACTTACAAGCTCTATAGCCCATCTCAACTAGGTTTGTTTTGTCATCTGTAAAAAGGAAATCCTTCTATTAACTTAGTAAATACTTCTTCAGTGTTCAATAATGGTGAGGGGTGATGGAGAATAAAAGAAAAAGTTGATGTCCCCTGTGCTGTAGACACATGACACTGAATAGGATAAATAGAATGTGTGCACCCGTAACTCTAATGCGTGACAGATGGGGATGGGCAGCAAAGAGCAAAATAAGGAGTGCTGCTGGTATCAGGGGAGAGAGGGTGATGAGCCTCGTAGTAAGGAGAGGGGGCGGGGGTGAGGGTGGTGCACCGGGCTGAAGGGGAAATGATCGAGAGCACAGGAGTGGGACCTGGAGGGAATGTGGGAAATCAAAGCCCCCAAGTATTTTATAAAGATAAAGTACTGACAGTATTATTTCAACCCTTCTATGGGTCTCATATTTCTCTTCAGTGATCCCCATCGTGTCCATTTTAACCTGGCTTTTACCTACATAAGAACGTTAGGGGAGGAGAAGGGGCGTAGGACGCCACACGATTTTCTCAGCCTCAAACTTTCCCTGAAGATAACTGTTTGTCCTGCCAGTTTTCCCAAGGTCCCTGTGAGGAAAGGGGATTTTGCTTTTGAGTCAATTATTATCACCACTTAAATGAGGTCTCACATGATTCATTAAAATTAGAATTCACACCCGCCGGGCATGGCTCAGTGGTTGAGCGTCGACCTAGGATTCAAGGGATAGGGGTTCGATTCCCGGTCAGGGCACATGCCCCAGTTGTGGGCTCGATCAATGACTCTCTCATCATTGATGTTTCTATCTCTCTCTCCCTCTCCTTTCCTCTCTCTGAAATCAATAAAGATATATTTTAAAAAAAAATTAGAATTCACCTTGTAACTACATGTGAGAAAATTTTTCACCAGTCCCTGCTTTCAAATTCTCCTGCCTCATATCCAGCTCGCCTCCATCCCACCTGCACAGAGGAAGTCTTTATCTTAATCACCACCCTCCAGTTCTTTGTAGTCAGCTAACAAAATACCTGTTTGCCTTGTTCCTGTGTCCCCCTACTTTCTTGCTGATCTCCTATCATCCTCTTTGAATGAGAGGCCCACCCTCCCTGTCTCCGCTTCCCATTCCGTCCCTGGCTGTTCACGGGATAGCTCTCTCTCTGGTCCTCTGCCCATCGCTCTGGCAGATGCTTCTCAGTTTCTTAGATGATTCCTCTGTCATTAATTATTCCTGTAAAATATTCATGTTTACTTTAATGACTCCAAAATCAAAGGACTATTAACCCTGACTCTTCTGGTACTTCCTGGGCTCCCCTCCCAAGTGACTGTTTATCTTCTCCAGGTGATGGCTACAGCAGACTGACGCTCCTTATTCTTAAATTAACCTTAGTAACTCTTCCTTCTGACTCAAACTCATTTCTCTTCCAGCATTCCTGTTGTTAATGGCATCACAATGCAAGTTACCCACATCCCCACACTGGGAATTACTCTCAGCTTTTTCTCTCTCATTTGTTGTATCAATCATCCAATCTTTCCTTGTTTACCTTCCAGAAATTCAAAGGATCCATCTCTATCTCTGTTCCCACTTCTACTGTTTTGGTTAAAGCCTTAATAATATCTCTTTGTGAATGAAAAGTTTTCCTGCTTGGTAACCCAACCTCCCTGATGTCCATAATCCAAGTCTTAAAAGGTGATTTTTTAATAACAGTTCAAAGATGTTTTCATTGCTCCTCATGTCAAGCAAAATAAAATACAGATTTCTTAACAGAGCCTACACGAACCTTTCCATCCTGTATTTTCACCTTCGGAAAGTAGAGTTCCATGGCGGTAGAGCACAATGGCCTTGGCATCAGGCTGACCTGATTTAAGAGCTGGCTGTCACTTACTCGCTGCTTAACTTTGGAACTAAGCCAAAGTTTACATTCCCAAGCCCTTAGTGTCCTTATTCTTAAAATAGGAATTATAATCATGGTCTGGTGCCAGTAATAATGAAGATTATTATGTGAAGTTCCTGGTAAGCTAATTGATGTATAGTAAGTGTTAAATAAAGGATATTATTATTGCTTCTCCATCCATGATAACTTTACATGCAAATCACCATCCAATAATAGTAAATGTCATGCAGATTTTTTTCAAATTTTATATCTTTGTATTCGCTGTCATGCATGCCCTTCTTTTATCTGTTTAATGAGCACTAATTGGTCATTTGAGACTCAACTCAAACATTCTTTTCTCTAAGGCACCTTCTCTGAACCTTATCCTCTAATTCTCTCCTAGGCAGAACTGCGGACTCCCTCAGGGCCCCCACCCGCGTTGCCATTGATTATATTTACATGAGAAAGAGAAAGGATAGCATTTATTTCCACCACATTGTTATTTTGTGTTCACATGCCTGTCTCCCTTACAAAAGTTTCAACTATCTTTTTTTGTTGTTAATTTTATTATTATTATTTTTTAATCCTCACCTGAGGATATTTTTTCCATTCTTTTCAGAGAGAGTGGAAGGGAGGGAGAGAGAGAGAAGCATTGATGTGAGAGAGGCACATTGGGCCTGGGATCGAGTCTGCAACCGAGGTACATGCCCTTGACCAGAATCAAACCCGGGACCCTTCAGTCCGAGGGCCGGTGCACTAACCACTGAGCAAAACCGACTAGGGCTGAGCTTTTTTATACTTACCTGTTTACCTTGAATACCTAAATCAGTTTTATTAGTAGGCGTTCAGTAATCGTTTTTTAAATATATATATATATCTTTATTGATTTCAGAGAGAGGAAGGGGGATGGAGAGAGAGAGATAGAAACATCAATGATGAAAGAGTCACTGATCGGCTGCCTCCTGCCCACACCCTGCTGGGGATCGAGCCCCCAACCCCGGCATGTGCCCTGACCAGGAATCAAACCAAGATCTCCAGGATCATAGGTCGATGTTCAACCGCTGAGCCACTCTGGCCAAGTTCAGTGATTGTTTTTAAATTAAAAGAAAGACAGGAAAAAAAGCACCATTCTGCTCTGAAAAAAAAAAAATCAGTATAAATAGAATTAAATGAATGTTTATATGTATATGTCAAACATGCAAACCACTGTGCATTCACCAAAATGTCTCAAACCACTGTTGTTTATTAAACACATTTTTGGGGAGGTAGAACATGACAGTAAAAGAAAGTTAGGACATTCAAAAGAGAATAGACCTTAGAACAACTATTTACTGAACATTTATTATATATCGTATACCGTGCTAGGGGCTGGGTGTACAATGGTAAACTTTATAAATATGAGATAATAGCTAAGTCCTTAAGCCTTATATTCTTTAGTTTTCTAAACTCTAAATTGAGAACAATTTATGTCATAAGACTGTTGTATCAATCAAATGAGACAATGTGTGTAACCTGCCCAGAACAGTCCCTGACTTAGTAGATACGTAACAAATGGTAGTCATTTCCTTCTTCTCTTGGCTAGATATTAAAAGGGGGTAGAGGAAAATAAAAAATAAAAAAAGTAAAAAAATAAAAGGGGGTAGAAGATCAACAGAACACGGACCCTGCCTCAAGCAGCTCACATTTAGAATGCTCCCTCCTTTTGTCAGCCATAAAAGACTCCAGACAAATAATGAACCAAGTGACAGACTAAATACAAACACTCAAAAACAACTCTCAACTCCCTCATCCAAAGATAGTGTGATAAGAATAAGTCAGGGTGTGAAGCTCTCCTCCGGGTCTGGGCATTCAACCAATATTCCATCATCTCTAGCAGCCGTTCACCCACCTTTAATTGCACACTGTAAAAATAAGCATCAGAGAAAAGTATGTGGGGAGAAAGGGAGAGACTCAGTTTAAGATAAATCATTTAGTTCTGTTTGGAATACTTGCTTGCATAGACAGACACAAAGAGCATGCTGTTCATTCAAAAACAACATTCACTAACATTTATTGAAATCACACTCTATGCCAGGAACTAACTGAGCTGGCTATGAAGAAATAGAGGTGAAAAAGACACCCGTCTTGTCCTGAAGGAACATACTTTCCAATGGTGTTCTCTCCAGTTGCCATTTATTTTGGCCTGTTGCTTAGATTTGGAGTAGAAAATTATTCACTTCATTTAAAACTGAATTTAGGTGTTTTTTTTAATGGGACACAACCCAAGTGCCATGTAGAAAAAGACATTGGTATTCCTAAAGGTAGTGTTTTAAGGTTAATTCTTCATGCCACAAAAATGCAACTTTTTCTGTATTGTTCTAAACTCACTCAAAATATAGACACTCCCCAACATATCAGTGGATTATGCTCCAAAACTTCATTTGTAAACCCACTGTTCACAACTCAGAATGCATATTACAAAGAAACATTATTAGAGTTGGATTTGGGGGGCCAACCTGTAAAGACCGCTTGGACTGCAGTATACCTGGGATATTGGTATTAATGAAACCACAGAGCCATGCTTTTGTGTATTCCCATGCAAAGCGTATTCAAGCAGATAACTATAAGAGCAGTAGTCCTGAGAGCTGAATCAGGGTCTCCACTCTCTTTGCTGTCTTTTCTATCTGATAGTGGAATGAAAATTTCACAGATCGATGGCACAAGAATACCTTGGGGAACACAGAGACCAAGAACAGAGTGTAATAGGGACCAAGGAGGAACTCTGGGGATGGAAAGCTGACGTGGGGAGTTCTTGAGCAGGGAAGGAGACAAGATTCCACGTGTCTCCTGAGAACCTAGTCCAGGGCATAAGGGCTGAAGTGGGGCCAAGGCCATCTTTTTAGTGATGACAGACTGAAAGCTGAGCTAGAAGGAAGAGAATTATACATGTAAAGCACTTAGCATAAATCCTGGCACACACTAGTGTTCAATAAATGGTGATAGAGATATTGGAGACAGTGAGGTAAAGGCAAAATTGGAGACTTTGCTCACTTATTTGTCTTTTGGAATACAATCTACTTGGAAAATAATGATTTTTATGAATATGAATTTATTTTAATAACTCCAAGCCTTTCTGAGCTATGACATGTTAGTGGCAGGTGGAGTTAGTGGAGCAGGGCAATGGCTGGACCGATGGAACATGCAGGTAGAAGTATTGCTCTAGTGGGCTCTTGTGACAAAGGTAGGATAGATTTGCATATCCCCTCATCATTCCCCTTCCCCACCCCATGCTTTTCACCCAAAGCTTGAGGTCCAAGGGTGTGGGGTGTGGGGAGATGCACCTCACCAGAGGCAGAGTCCTGGAGAGGGGAAAGGACAAGGAGAAAAAGGGGATCTCTCGCTAGGAGAGAGGAGCAGCTGAGGTTTGGTGTAGTCCTTCGTAAAGTAGGATATTCCTACCAGACAGAGGTAAGGCACCACACCATGTGCTCTAAAAACACTAAACAAAGCAGTGACTCCACAGGCAGTTGAATCAAATGTGATGGTCTTTTTTTTCTACTCTCAGTTACATGTTAGCTCTTAGGAATCTGCAAAAGCTTCCAGGAACAACTCTCAACTGGACTCCCAATATTTCCCTTCGGTGAAGGATGCCGCCTATTTTTAGATACTTCCCCTCTCCCCAGTTCCCACTGAGGATAAGAAAAGAAATGCGTGAAAATGTGCCCAGGTGATAGTTCGATTCTGACGATATGCATACCCTTTCTATCAGTCTTATCAGATGAGTGATCTCACGGGCCAATATCCTGATGGAAGGTGTTACACATCTTTGGGATATCAGAAAATTAAGATACGGGTGCCACTCTCATTTATTTTGACCCTCAGTCAACTTATATTTGCCAACGATAAAGATAATGATTGCTTGATGTACAGTTTGTAATTAGATCACAGCCATCAGTGACATGGTTATTTGTTGTTATAGCAATATTAACAAAATTATGCCTTTGGCAGTCTAATTAGAGGAGCACCCTAGGTGACCCAGCTGGCATTTTCAATATGTTATCTAAGAGGTAAGATAAGAAAACAAATAAGAGCTGACTTAATGAAGTTTCTGATCAGAGGCTGCTCTGAAGACGGTGAGTTACTGATGGAGACAAAGAGGAACTGAGGACTGGCAGGCTCATGAAGGCTTTTAGAGGACAACAAGAAGCAATGGAATACTGGATTCAACCTTATGGGAAGGGGAAACAATGAATGTTTCCTTTTTTTCAGCAGCAGAATCCCAAAATCATAGACAGTTAGCTATAAAAGAAGCCTAAAGATTACCAAGTTTGGTGATATTCAAGTGGGAGTATTTAAAGGACTTTTTAAAATCTGGCAGACTTTCACAAATTAATCCCTCCCCAAAATCAAAATATGCCCATGGGTCAGGGTACATGTCCTTACCCCATTTGAAAATCATGACTATAAGGAGCAGCAAATGTAGGGACCTGGATATTAGATGGGCCTGAATTAATAAGGGCTATGTTACTCACCAGGTGTGTGACCTTGCTGAGTTTCTTAAATTCTCTGAGGCAACTTTCTTGTTTTTAAGTTGTGGATAATAATAGAATATAATGCAAAATTATGTGCTGAGGATGTAACGAGGAAAAGTACTTTGGTCAGCATCTGACACATAGTAAGTGTTCAGTTACTGTTCCGTGTAACTTGTGGTGGCTAATTTCATGTGTCAACTTTACTGGACTAAGGGATGCCCAGACAGCAGGTAAAACATTATTTCTGGGTGTGTCTGTGAGGGTGTTTCTGGAGGAGATTAGCATTTGAATAGATAGGCTGAGTAAAAAAGATGCCCTCCTCAATGCACTGGGCAACATCCAATCTGTTGAGGATCTGAATAGAAAAAAAGGCGGAGGAAGGGTGAATTTGTTCTCTGCTTGAGCTGGGACATACATCCATCTTCTCCTGTCCTTGGACATCAGAACTCCTGGTTTTTAGGCCTTCAGACTTGGACCAGGATTTACACCATCAAGTCCCCCAGTTCTTGAGCCTTGGGAGTCAAGATTGGGATTTACACCATTGGCTCCCCTGGTTCTCAAGCCTTTGGGTTTGAATGGGAACTACACCACCAGACTGAAGATGGCCGATCATGGAACTTCTCAGCCTCATGATCACGGGATCCAATCTCTCATAATAAATCTCTTTTTATGTATCTGTATCTATTCTATTGGTTCTTTTGCTCTGCAGAACCCTGTCGAATACATAACTCTATTGTTACTACTATTGAATGGGTTGGGCAGTGGTTATTGATGTTGGGTTGGGATGTTGAGGCAGAAAAAGATTGAGGACCAGAAAGTTAATCCAATTCACTGATGTGGAGGATCCTGAGATCCAGAAGCAGAAGTGAGTTGCCTAAAGTTACCCAGCATAATTATGAGTCTGGACCAGATTCCAGGGTTCAAGATGGTGGGTCTGGTGCTCTTTAGGCACCAGAATGAATTCTTGCATTCTGAGAGCTAAAGGAATAGTAAGATGCAGAGAAAATGCACTGGCTTAGGAGTCAAAGACACATTTAACTGTGCCTCTCACCACTTAATGTTCCATAAGTAGGACAATGCATTGATCAAGTATAAAAAATCTGCAATTATTACCACCTAACCAAAGCCTCCTTTCCCAGATCATTCTATCCACCTCCCATTCTTTGAACTTTGACCTTTCTCACAACAGAATTTGCTATGTCAGCCTTCTACTATATGAGTATTTCATCAGGGATCAGAAGCTAATATTATATGGCAATGTGTATATGTATACATGCATGCACATATATACATACATATATTTGGTATCAAATATATGTGTATGCATATATATAGGGTATATGTATACATATATATCTATATCAAATATATAAGTATAGAGAAAACTTTTGGTTAATTTCCTTGCCTATTGTCAGTGATATTGTTCTCACTACTATAGTTATAGCTTTAAAAAGTAATAATAATAACACACAGATAGTACTTCTAAATGTTAAAGTATTTTTTAAAAGTTGAAGAGTTGTAAATAATGCTTAAGTAGCTTATATGAGTTTTAAAGGACAGTGATAACTTACTACAAAGCCTGTCATTCAAAGGAACAACCGAATTTGCAAGGAAATATGTATTAATACATTCAAGGTAAAACCCAGTAAACCATCCTTAGCTTGTTTTCCTTCTCACCATCTTTTAAAACAGAGTATTTCTCTTTTTCTATCTCTTTTCCTGTTTTGATAAAGTGTTATTATTTCCACCCGTGGGTTTCTCCTTTTTGCCTCTGTCTCTCTCCATCTGTCTCTGTGCATCTCCCTCGTTCCTCCTTCCATCTCAGTTTTTCGCGGGAGGGTGGGGCAATCCATGAGGTCACACACTTTGCCAGACAAAGTCATGTGCACTTGTCTTTCCTCTTTTCTCCTACTCTATTTCAGCCCAGGAATCTTAGTGTTAACTTTTCCCTATTCTTCCTGATTCTGCTTCCAGGTATCCCTCATGTACTAGTCAGGATTCTCCAGAAACAGGACCCATAAATATATATGAAGAGATTTAGTGTAAGGTACTGGATCACTTGGTAATGGAGGCTAAGAAGTCCCATGATCTGCCGTCTGCAAGCTGAGGCCCAGGATAGCCAATAGTATAGATTCCAGCCTGAGTCTGAAGGCCAGAGACCCAGGACCATGGAGGGCAGGGGAAGACTGATGCCCCAGCTCATCAGTCAGGAAGAGAGTGAATTCAACTTTTCTCCACCATTTAGTTCTATTCAGGCCCTTAACAGATTAGATGATGCTCACCCACACTGGAGAAGGCCATTGGCCTTACTCAGTTCACCCACTCAATGCTAATCTCTTCCAGAAACACACACAGAAATAATATTTAACCCTTCACCTGGGCGTGCTGTGGTCCAGTCATGCTGACACACAAAATTAACCATGACACCTGGTCTTGGTCCAGCTTTCCCTCATGGTTGTTTACCACCATATTCATTCCCCAAACTTTACTCCCCAGGTCCCAATTTCTGTTTCCAATGCATGCCAGCAACCACACTTCACCTTCTGATTTTCGCCTTTGTATGGCTGCTTAAATTTACATGTCTTATCCTTTACTGGATCTTCACGCTGATTAACTCCTTAGGGTAGCCTCCTAATATACTCTCCCAAATATTCACTTCTTCCTCCATCTTTGGTCAGTCTTTTCACGTACCTGTCTGTTTTTACTCCAACCCACATTTTTTCCACCACAGAACTAACCATAATATAGAATAAAAATTTATTATAGAATTTATTTTGTATAATGAAGACAACTGAATATGCCTTAGTCTAAGTTTTAAACACAGGTGAGTGGAACAAGTTATAATTTAGCTAGGGAAATAACATGTACTGTAGTTATTTTTCCTCATTATTTTCCTATAGTCAGCTGAGAAAAAAACTCTCCAACCCCAAAAAATATATGAAAAAGGTTCTTAAACTAATTTTCTTCTCTTTATTTGCTGTAATATTCTGGTCCTTTATGGTTTCCAACAAATTATTTTTTTTAATTTCTATGGAAAAATAAGGTATTTTGGTTGTTTTTTTCCAGTTCACTGAAAATTGCTTTTAGAAAAAGCGTGTTTTGCAGAAACACTAATCAGAACTCTGTCATCTACAACAATGAAAAGAAAGTCAAGAATAACATAGACAAAATAATTAGACAATAACTTTTGTAAATTACTTAATCAGAGGCCGAAAAACTTGCATAGCTCCTCGTTTTCTTTCTCTTTCTTTTTTTAATTCATAGGTTTTGAACTTTCACAATTGTAAAATCAATTTCAAGGTATTTATAATTTTTAGACTACTATATGACCGAGCAGCCTAAAGAAGACTGAAAAAACTGGAAAGATTCAATTCACTATGACTCATCTAAAGGAACCAAAGAACTAGGCAGTCTCAGATTCATTTCCCTTTCACTTTATTAAAACAAGCTCAACTCACAGACAAATGGAATTTTTAATCAGGATTGAAACTTCCCCAGCCAAATCTTCTGTTCTCTTTGTTAACTAAATGTGCAGAATGTCCTTTAAGGACAAAAAAGATATGCTTGGACATGATGGGACTGGGCTACACCAGAACCCTCTCCCCAGCATGTTCTTCCGCAGCCTCCACAGACGGTAAGAATCCAAGTTCTGCAAAGCCCTGAAACTTATCTCAATTCCAAACTCTTCAAGTCTATGTGTTTTTTTAAACAGGCCCCTCTCCAGGACATGCATTGGAAAAGAAAAGAGGCTGGGTCCTCCTCCCAGGCTATGAAAATTAACTATTTTCGTCTGCCAAATCACCCCAACTCCATGGAAATAAGTCCCAAATTGAGTGAGGCAGCTCTAGTTCTTACTATTTTCATTTTGGATTTATCTCACATGGTCATAGATGATTCTTTTATTCATTAATTAATTTAACAATAGTTGAGAGCCTTCTGTATACCAGGCACCATGCTAAGGACTTGGTAATGTGTTGGCGAGTAAAAGAGGTATGATACTATTCTGAGGCTCCCAGGGAGTGGGTTAGAGGCCCACAGAGCTTTTGCCTTCCTGATGATTCCTCTTCTCACTTTTGCAGATGTCAACCTGTTTTCAATATTTTCAGAGTCATTGCTGCGCAGTGACTCTTGCTGCTCTGCTCTGGCCCTGGCCGTGGCTTGCCACTGCTGCTACCACAGGTTTCAGTGGCCCCAGATGTAAGCAGAGATCGGCTGGTGGGAATTCTGGGAAGCTTGCTTCCTTGATTAAAAGGGACACATGCAACTGGGAAGCACTTCCAAGTGTCTCTTTCTTCCTGTTTGAAAGCAGAAATTATGGCTGGAACTTCAGCATTCTTGTTGTGAATGTGAAAGAAAAGATCAAGAGAATCACAAAGATGCTGGCCCTGACATTGCTGAGCCACTGAAACACCACCAGCCACCTGTACCTCAGGACTTACTAGATGGGAAATAAACACATCTTGTCTGAGCCAATGTAGTTGGATTTTTTTGTAACTTGCAGTCAAATGCAATTCTTATTGACATATTGCTGTTGCCACTATCACAGCCAAAACTGCCTTTGCATCTCAGGAGGTTTGTGAATCTTTCTATTCCCAATTTGTCCAAGACAAGGGTGGAAAGCTAACCCCAAAATGTTATTCACTCTTGAGGCAGTCTAGCAGCACACCGGGACTCTCGTGGTTGTTTGGTGCCCATCCACTTTTACCTTGATTGTTTGCTTGAGGGCCCTTATCCAAATCCCTTTGGGGGACTGGGTGTGAGGAGTGAGATCTGCAGCATGTGTAGATTCTCAAACTCCAGGCCAGTGAAGTGACAGAGACAACAGCTCACTTCAAAGAAGATTATGGCACCTAATCTCTTAAATACTCACTAGTAGGAAGGCACCCACAAATGCCTTCCTACATCTTAATCCAGTAATATGGATACTAATTTCAAACTCTGGAGGTATATATGCATATGACCTCAGATCACTGAGATTATTCCTCCTAGAGGATTTAAGTCATAGTTCATTCTACACGAGAATCATATTTTAAGATTTCAAACTTCACTCTTTGTCTCCTCTTGCTACTAGATAGAGTGTTCTGTCATAACAAAATCTCCTGACCTGTGCTCTGAATCCCATCTCTTCCCATTTTCTCAGGAATCACCTCCTCTGCATTATCTATTGTCTCTTACATAATTTCAAACTCTTCTTTTTTACTAGACCTTGTTTATTATCATGTAAACATACTATTGTCTCTTTTATTTTGCTTTTAAATCTAAATTTTACTAGGCCATCAACAAAACAACAAATGACGTGCTGGTGAGGGTGTGGAGAAAGGGGAACCCTGGTACACTGCTGGTGGGAATGCAGACTGGTGCAGCCACTATGGAAAACAGTATGGAGGTTCCTCAAAAAGTTAGAAATGGAGCTGTCTTTTGACCCAGTGATCCCACTTCCAGGAATATATCCTAAGAATCCTGAAACACCAATCAGAAAGAATATATGCACCCCTATGTTCATAGCAGCGCAATTTACAGTAGCTAAGATCTGGAAACAGCCCAAGTGCCCATCAGTAGATGAGTGGATAAAAAGCTGTGGGACATTTACACCACGGAATACTACCTGTCTGTTAAAAAGAAGGAGCTCTTACCCTTTGGGACAGCACTGGAAGGACCTGGAGAATATTATGCTAAGCAAAATAAGACAGGCAGAGGAAGACAAACATCATATGATCTCACTTATATGTGGAATCTAAAGAACTTAATAAACTGATGAACAGAAATGTTTCAGTGACATGGAAGCATGGATCAGACTGATGATGAATGTCAGAGGGATGGAGGGGGTGGGTGGGTAGAGGGGGAGAGGATAACCAAAGAACTTATATGCATATATGCACAACCCAAGGACACAGACAATGGTGTGGAGAGGGACTGGGGAGGGAGGTGGGGCGGGGTAGAATGGGTTACTGGGGGGAAAAAGGGACATCTGTAATATTTTGAACAAAAATTTAAAATTTTTTTAAAATTTAAAAAAAATAAAATTTTAGGCCAAAAGCCTACAACTAAAATTATATCTATTTTCCCCATCACAAAATATATAGATATAGCTTCAATTTCTACTTCTTTCTACTACTGACTTCTGAGCCCACTCCAGTCTGACTTCTGTTCTTACCACCTAAACCCAGCATTAAGTCACCAATGCCCTTCATGTTGCCAAGTCAATGAAAATGTTTATATCTGTCCTATTTGAACTGTTTCCTTTGTACACAGGTTTCCACTCTTCCCTCTAGTAATAGACTCTTTCCTTGCCTTCCATCCTTCCTTGTCTCTGTACTTAATTCGTTTTTCTCCTGACTTACTGTCAGGCTGCTTTGCTGACTTCTCCCCCTCTACTTGTCCTTTATGTGTAGAATAGCCTCAGTGCTCAGTCTGGGGCCCTTTTCAATTCTCTACCGAAGTGATCTCATCCACTCCCTCGTCTTCAGATACCATCCCTACTACTATAGGAAATTATTTCAAAACCGTACCTTCAGCCCAGAGAGTTCTTTTGAGTTGTAGACTCATAGATCCAAATGTTTATAATACGTCCATTTGGGACACTTGAATGAGTTATAAGAATCTCAAATATGCCCAGCAGGAGTGGCTCAGTTGGCTGAGCACCAAAAGGTTGCCAGTTCGATTCCCAGTCAGGCACATATCTGGGTTTCAGGTTTGATCCCCTGTCAGGGCAGGTACGGAAATCAACCAATCAATGTTTCTCTCTCGCTCTCTCTCCTTCCCTCTCTCTAAGCATATCCCCAGGTGAAGGTTAAAAAAAAACCCTCAAATATGATATGCTCCAAAATAAACTTATTATCTATAACTACCTTGCTCCAAAACTGCTTCTCCCCTGGCATTCCCAATCACTATAAATGGTACCAGCATCTCCCCAGGTGCTCCAGCCAGAAGCCTGTGAGCCATCCTTAATACTTCCCCGTCCGTCAGTGATTGTCCCCCACTCCCACTCCCCCAAATCAATTACAAATCCAGTTGCCTGCCTCCTAAATCTATCTACTTTCCATTTAAATCACCATCATCTCTCACCTGGACTACTAAATTACCCTCCACTAATTTCTTCTAACACAATTTTCTTTGCCCCCAAACATTCTTCTACTGAAACCACTTCATGATTTCCCAGTATTAAGTATTAAATCCAAAATACTTCTTTGTATCACCTGAACAAACAAGCTCTTTTTTGCCTCTAGATATTACATATGCCAGGAATGCTGTTTCTTCCAAACTGCACAGCTAACTCTTTCTCATCTTTCAGGTATGAGCTTAATTAGTATTTTCTTAAGGAAATCTGTCCTGATTAAGTTAGAAACAGATTCCTTATTTATTTTTATACCACCTTATGATTTCCAATTATAGGACTTGTCACCATAGTAATTAAATCCTACTTGTGTATGATTATCTAGTAGGAAGACCTAACTAAATAATGTAAACTCTATGAGGGTAAAGAAGATATAATTTACTCACAAATGCATTCTCAATGGCAAGCAGAGGGGAATAGTAGGTGCTCAATAAGATTTGTTGGGTGCACAAACTGAGTTTTATATCATTCTGGCTTTAAGACTTCTACTGACTTACTGTTCTGTTCACAGACATATATGACTTTAAGGCAAAAGACTTATGTTTTAATTATGACAAGTATTTAATTATGGTAATTATTTAATTATGATATATTTGCACTTCCAAACTATTTAATTATGAAAAGGGATATGTTTCTACAAATTAAAAAAAGTTCTGGATTTTTCTAGAAAGTTAATTTTAAGGACAAAATTTCATTTTTCTTGAAGACTACTGGCCAAGCAATTGTTGAGTACTTTTTACATATTATTTTATTAATTTTGTCAACATATTTTCTTTTTTAAAAAATATGTTTTTATTGATTTCAGAGAGAGGAAGGGAGAGAGAGAGAGAGATAAACATCAATGATGAGTGAGTCATTGATTGGTTGCTTCCTGCACGCCCCCTACTGAGGTCGAGCCCGCAACCTGGGCATGTGCCCTGACCGGGAATCCACCTGACTTCGTTGTTCATGGGTCCACACTCAACCACTGAGACTGTTGTGTATTTTTTAAAAAGAGGAGGGGGGAAAGCCAAAAATTAGACTAAGTCAGTGAAATTGGTATATTGCCCATCAACATTTAAAATATATTAGAAAAACATCTCTCACTTTTTTGAAACATTTTCTAAATTGAATGAAATTTTAAATTCCAAATCTAGAGTTTTGAAATTAAGAAGTTGGAGGGTGACACTCCAAAAATTTCCTCTAGTAAGATTCTATAATGTAAGGACTTAAAGGCTAGTCTCTGTCCCAAAGTCTGTTATAAATACATATGGGAATAGAATGATTAGCATAGAATGAGGGAATATGAGGGAAACCCCTGTCAAAGAGGAAACATACTGATGAGGATTTAAATTCTGAGAAAGTCCAAATTCTCAAGGGTTCTGATCTATTGACATAAGAATACTGGGCAGAGAGCAGTGAGAAAAAGAATTAATTCGAGCAGATTTTTTTCGACCTGGGCACAATTGACATTTTGTGCTGGATAACTCTTTGTTGCAGGGACTGTCCTGTGCACTGAAGGATAGTCAACAGCAACCCTAGTCTCTCTCCAATCGAAGTCAATATACTCCTTCCACCATTTAATAGTTATGATCAAAAATATCTCTACACATTGCCAAATGTCCCTTGGGGAGGAAAAACTGCCACTGAATTAGAGAAAAGTCAAAGGGACTTGTCAATTAAAAAAGTACAAAAAGACACAGCTTTTCCATCATTCACTGGTTTATTTTATTATTTTATTTTTTTATCCTTACTGGAGGATATGTTTATTGATTTTAGAGAGGGAGGGGGAGAGAGAGAGAGAGGTGAGAGAGAAATATACATTGGTTTTCTCCCATACATACCCCAACTGGGGAACAAACCCGAAACCTTTTGGTATACCAGACAAAACTCCAACCAACTGAGCCGCCCAGCCAGGGCTCACTGGCTTATTGATTCATACAGTCATTCATTAGACAAGACACAGCACTAGACAAAGATGAGTAGAACGCAGTTCCTGTTAAGAGCTGAACATCTATGGAAAGACAAAGAGGGCTTTGTCCTAGAATATGTCATGGATTTGCAGTTATGTGAAATATGCAGTTATGTAGGTTTTAATGCAAAAAGAAAATTACCCAAGAAAGGTCCTAACCCTGCTTGAAATGCACAGTACACCTGGTTATGGGGACATAGGGAATTAGCATTCAGCATCCAATTTAGCTTCCTAAAGCACCCTTCTGACATGCACCAGTTGGAGAACAAAAACTGCTTTGCCCAGAATCCCTTACTGCCAGGTTTCTTGGTGCAGATTGGCTCAGTCTTTTTGTCCTGAATTCACAAGTGAGGAAGAACCCATCTTCCTGCTGCTTGCTGCTCAGAAGCACAGTCCTTGAGACCCTGGGTTTTCCCCCACAGTGTTCCAGTATTTATCTCAATCAAGCTCTGTGGGGACCTAAAAGTAGGTGCAGTGGAGATAGTGGTGGCTTCCCGGCCGCTGAATGGCAGCTATGGCACTGTGTTCTTGAATTCAACAGGTCAGCAGTGGACTCCTAATTCCACTATCCTACTGTGAGAGAAGCAGCAGCATCCTTGGCCGGCCAGGTAGCAGTCTTATTCTGGAGCTTACTCGGAAAGATTCAGCCTTATCAGCCTTATGCCTCCAGCACAGTGATGAATATGTATGGGACTGGTTCCTTGAGTTATAGCTCTCCCTGCTTAAAATATCTAGAACAAGCTCTGCAAAATGAGGGCTGCAACCCTATACAACAAATTGTAATGACTCACTAAATCTATCACACATTGTGATAGCACACCCCCAGTATGGAAACAGATCATAGATTCTTCAGCTAAGCACCAGATGAAGAATTTGGCTTCCATTTAAGGGCCATGCTGCATGAAACATATGTTTGCTTTTGTTTATGTGTCATTGAATTGCTACATGTGAAAATATAAGATTGCAATGTAAGTGCAGTGCCAAAGATAAAGCAATATGGGGATGGGACATAGTCAGGGAAGATTTTCTAGAAAAGCGATGTCTGAGCTGAGCCTTAAAGTATGATTAAGAGTGTGCCAGAAAGATTGCATTTGAGCATGGGGAGAAGGCAGGGGATGTGCATTAGGTCTAAAAAGTCGAGAAAGCATAGTATATTTACAGAGCCGGGAGTTGTTCGGGGTAGCTGAATTGTACAGTGATAGGTAGAAGCATTGAGAGATCACCTGGAAAGCAGATACAAGATCATGAAGTAGGGGGAGCAACATAACTTCCACATTTTCTTGAGTCTAAGAGGCCACTGATTGTAAGACACACTATCTACTTCATAAGAGCTTTCCAGGGGGAAAAATGGAAACACTACATTAAATGTACTTATTTCTTTTAAAACTAACTACACTGTCTCTTTTCAATACCTAAATTGGAATTTGCATCTAAACCTTCTTGACAATATTTGCCTATGATTGTCTAGAGGGTCTAAAGATCCTTCTAAATTACTTTCCGTCATTTGGCGGTTGGTTATATTCAGCTTTTCACCAGTGCCTGTGGTCTTGACTTCTTTTAAGATTGACAGTAAATTTCAAGCCATATCAAATTATATTAGGATTTCCTCCTCTACATTTCCTATTTGGTTAAACTCAGAGTTTTGTTTTTTCCAGTATTCAGTTACATGTAGTAATATGTAATTTAGATCAAACAACTTCTCCTAACAGTTAGCCATAAACTTTTGATAGGTCGATATTCTATAACTAAATAATGGCCCTATGTGAAAACAAATTAACCATGCTAACTTCTCCTGCTTTGAAAAGCCTGTGATCTGTTCCAAGAGATTTTGCAAGTTCAATACCCTTTAATTCCATCGCCTGGTGTACATGACAGGCAATCTTCTATGTACAGGATTTATTTTTATTTCAGTACTGCATCATAAAGTCATATTTTTTTGCACACATTCTAAGCAAAGAATTAGGAACCCAAATTTAAGGTTAAATTCAACCACTTGTAATCAATGCAAAAAAGCTCAACTGAGAGACAATAGAATGTAGAGCTATCATGATGCATCACTTAGTTCCCGCATGTTTAAGAAATGACAGCAGGCACAATTCTACAACTCTCTCCTCTGCCTGGAAACTTGTAAGACATTTTGACTGTGAGAATTTTCCTGTCTTAAAAGTGGTAAAAGGTAAAGGAAAAAAACATATCTCAGGCAAACAGGGGCCTGGAACAGGGTCCAGTGTGAGCCTCCTGCATATAACAGACAAACTTTCTCCTTTCTCCTTTCAAGTAGGAGATGTGGGGTATGTGCAAGGCTGAGCAAGGAAGATCACTTTGAGAACTAAAAGTGGAAAAAGAGGAAAAGAAAACAGAAAAGTCTTTTGCTTTGGTAGTAGAAATGATTTTATTGAAAGAAAGAGAGAGATGGAAAGACAGAGAAAGAGAGAGAGGAAGAGGAAGGAAGGAAGGAAGGAAGGAAGGAAGGAAGGAAGGAAGGAAGGAAGGAAGGAAGGAAGGAAGGAAGGAAGGAAGGAAGGAAGGAAGGAAGGAAGGAAGGAAGGAAGGAAGGGAGGGGGAGGAAGGAAGGGAGGAAGGAAGGGGGGAAGGAGGGAGGGAGGGAGGGGGGGAGGGAGGGAGGGAGGGAGGGAGGGAGGGAGGGAGGGAGGGAGGGAGGGAGGGAGAACCCAGAAGGCAGAGGACTCACCACCATAAAGGAGGGACATTCAAATATGCAAATGATCTATGGTTCCTTTAATCTCTAAAATATGCCTAATCTTCCTTTTGAACTACCATCCTGCTAAGTAGTAGTAGCGATTTATACTTGTTGACTATACTACTTTGATTTTCCTAGTTTATACTATCTCTATTCATTTTAAACATTTAATCAACCAGAATTTCATTTCCCTATCCAACTACTTTAAAAATCTCCTTTGGATGAATCTGTTTTATGTACTTCAGATTTCCATTCTTCCCCCTTCTCATCCTTAAAGTGATATCTAAAATATAGAATATGGTGGGTTATATAAGTGATATCTAAAATATAGAATATGGTGGGTTATGTGGCTCATGTAAACTCCAGATAGATAGCAGGGGCACAAAGGTCTTCTGATCTTTGCTCTATTGTCTCTGTCTCCACAGCAAGATCCTTTACCCACCACTTGACCACATAAAATTTCCTTTTGCATAGAATTATTGTAGCATTGAATACTATTTCTGAGACTTCCAAAGGTGCCCAAGGAAGCTGCAAAATTGAACTTATGCCTGAAGGAGGCCAACAATCTGCTCTCATGATGTAATAAATTGAAGTCCAAACAAAGCCTGAAATCCTTAACTCCTAGGCCAGCTCTGTGTTAATCAAACCTGCCCTCCTTGTCTACCAACCTTTGGCCTCAGTAAGACCTCCCTAACCTCTAACCTCAGCATGGTCCTTTTAGGACTTCTTAAGATTGAAGATTTCATCCAAAAGGCTATGTGGAGAGGAACATAAATATATTTGCATTTTTGAGAATATTGGAGAATAGAGGCAGAAAGCCTGTACAGAGTTGATGATAGTGATCCATACAAGAAAGTATAAGGGTCAGAATTCTACAAATGTAGAAGGATCTAAATTAGAAGGCCATTGGATATGAGGATGGGGGAGAAGACCACAGGAAAAATTGCCAGGTTTCTAACCTGAAAGACTAGGAAAATGGTGGTGACATTCTTTAAGACACAGGAGGAGAAAGTTGGGAGTGGGAAAAATAATGATCTCAGTCATAGCTGTTCTGAGTCTGAAACTGTCTGTGGTACATCAAAGAGGAGATGTTTGTTGAGCACTTTTGTATGTGGAACCAGAGCTTAGAATGGAGTCTAGGCTAGTGGAATAGATTTGAGAATCTTTGCAATATTAAAGGTAATGTCATGAGAGTGGATAAGCTCACTATCCCCCCAAATTGTGTAAAATAAAAAGAGAAGAGAAATGAAAGGGGACCATGAAACACCAACATTTAAAGAATATGCATAAAGGAGCAATGATTGAAAAGAAACATTCAAATAAGTAAGGAGATAAAAAGGTAGGGCAAAAAGAATAAAATGTCATTTTAACAAGTAAGGTAACTATTTTGATTTTTTTTTTTTTAAGTAAATAGGAGTATGGGCTTTACATTGTCCCTGCTTATGAACTGTTGGGCACCTTGTGCTAGTTCCATTCAGGGTTTCTATTCCACCAACCTGATCTAAGTTTTCAAAGACACACTCTTCTTCCATGAATGCTGAAAACTGGGGGAAAGAGGGATATTTATTTATACTGTGTAGTTGGACAGAGGCTGGATTTGATTAAAGGCTTGGACAAAGAAAGGCAATAGCCCTCCTGCTGGACAATCACCCAGCAAGAGAAATCCTCATTAGGCTCCAATGGGAAAGTCAACTAGCAGAGTCCCTGGATGACAGACACAGGCTTCACTCTCAGGATGCCCTTGGACACTTGGCAATACTTCTCACAGTGTTCCTGTTCCAAGACATCCCTTATTCCTGGCTGGATCAGCCTTTTCAGATCCAGCCATCTTCCCATCCTCATATCCTCTCTGCTCATTTCCTTAGCCTCTCGGCATCTTCAGTGCAGGTTTGGGGGATGTTTTTCCTCTGGGGAGTCTTGAGAAAGAGGTCTGTCTTTCTCTTGTGATGGTTTCCCAAAGTACCGCAGGGTTTTTCAGACAAAAAACAAACAGAAAGATACTTTTGGTTTCTCTTTCTCACTTTGTTACATTCTTCCAATGAAGCGATAAGCTCAAAGAACCTAGCTGCTTAAACTGGGGGTGGAAGGGTGTATCAAAGAAGGAAGAGAAGGAAAATGTTCTGTCAAAGGGAAAACATTATTTGCTAGATAAAATATTAGGCTGGCACCAAAAAGTAAAGCTTATAAGGTCTGAATGTTTGTGTCCCCCTAAAATTCATGTGCTAGAATCCTAATGTAAATAGTTTTAGAAAGTGATTGTGTTAGGTGAGGGGCCTTGAGCAGGTGCTTAGGTCATGCAGGTAGAGTTCTCATGAATGGGATTAGTATTCTTATAAAAGAGATCCCACAGAGTCCTCCAGCCCTATCCACACTGTGAGGATACAACAAGAACTCTGGGATCCATAAGTAAGTCCGCACCTGACTCTGCTGGCCCCTTGATCTTGAACTTTCAGCCTTCAGAAGTGGGAGCAATAAATTTCTGCTGTTTATAAGCTACTCAGTCTGGTATTTTGTTACAGCAGCCTAAATGGAGTAAGATAGCTGGATAGTGTTAGAAAGATGCTTTCTACATAGTACACTAAGACCACTATTTGTCTCAAAGACAAAACCACAATGGCCAATAGTCAAAGGTGTTGAAGAGACGGCAAGAGAAGCAGACAAGGACAATGAGTATTAATTACATTCTTACTGAGGCCCATTTTTCCAAGGCCTAAACCCCCTTCTACCCCAAGGATAAATTTGCTACTCTGAGTCAGATATGGACTCTTTCTGAACTTCATAGCATTTAGCATGCAGGAGATTTGTAGCATAAGCAAGATTAAGGTCTCACATGTATCAGCCATTATTGATCAGCTCCATATCACTAGTTCCAACAAATGTGGCTCTTGCTTAGTCCATTGCACCTTTTCCCCAACCTCTGGTTCAAGTAGAACATTAGCAAAGCCAAAGGCCTACAATTTTAAAATGTGAAAGTAGTACCCAACACTAGTATTTCTAGCTCTGAGCTCCTTCCTCACCATACTCATAAGTTCTAGACTTTTTATGAGGAAAGATTGGAAAGTGACCCAGTTTCTTACACATTGTTATCTACAGATCTTTAAAACCTTGCCTTCCTACTTTAATCATAGGTTTTTGGCCAATGTTCTTTTTTTCCCTATAGTACTCCTTTATATTTCAAGAAAAAATCAGAAATAATAATTTTTACCACATAGGAAATATTCAAAAATACAGAAATGGAGAGGGGAATATAATGTTTCTTCTAAAATTCTCTTAATTAAAAGCAACTGCTCCCCTAGCCGGTTTGGCTCAGTGGTTAGAGTGTTGGCTCTTGGACTGAAGGGTCCTGGGTTCGATTCCAGCCAAGGGCACGTACCTCAGTTGCAGTCTCGAGCCCCAGCCTTGGTTGGAGTACATTCGGGAAGCAACTAGTTGATATGTCTCTCTTACATCGATGTTTCTCTCTCCCTTCCACTCTCTCTGAAAAGCAATGGAAAAAATATCCCCGGGTGAAGATTAGAAAAAGAAGAAGGAACAGCAGCTATGATGTAATGGTGTAAAGAACATTTATTCTGGAGCAGGCTGCCCGGCTAAAATCGCAAGGTTTCTAGATATGTGACTTTGGGCATATCCTCTCTGTGCCTCAGTTTCAGCAAAATTCAGAAAAAATCCCTGCCTCATAGTATTGTTAAAATACTGAAGCTCTTAGTACACTGCCCACCACATATTAAGTAGTAAATAAATGTTATCTATTAACTATTGTTTTACACTTTCCAATTACGAGCACATTCTCAGATTCTTATCTTACCTTATATCTTACCATTTTTTTAATGCCCACCACTATGCCAAAGATAATAATCAGTCATTGAGAATGCCAATAATGCAAATGATGAAAATGAAATCATGAGATCAGAAGAGAGAGCTCCGGTTTTTGGTCCAGAGTGTCCTAGACACCTTACAAAAATATTATTGGAGAATCTGACCCTGATCTTGACAAGTTACCAGAGGAAAAAAATTCAGTGTTTGTGAAGACAAACACCAGCTCTTAACAACTAATTTGACTTACATTGTAATCAGTTCAAATATCATTGTGTAACATAGTTTGACCCAAAACATTCATTTCACTGACTGCAGTAAGATATAATTTGTCATAATATAAGATGTATTATGTTAATGTATTTTTCTACTAAGATAGGAAATTTAACTAATTAATCCAACTAATTCAGTAACAAATTCATTACAATAACAAAAAAAAAGAGGAATTCGAATTTAGCATCATCAAAATCTTTTTTTTTCTTAAGTTTTTTGACAGTGTCAGCTGGGAACAAAAATGGACTAAACAATTGAGTCCAAGGTTAGAGATTATGGTCAGGATGCCACTTTAATGGAATTTTTTATTATAAATGAAAAAGAATATAGGATTTTTAACACAGAGGAATAACCAGTCCGACACTTAGACCCAAAAGGCTAAAGAGAAATACCCTTAGTATTAACCTAACACGGTGACCTCATTATGCCTTAGTCAGGGTAATTCTTAGCCATTCGCTGAGATATAGATTTTTTGTACACGAGGCTATGGTTCTCTCTGTGAAAGAAATGGCTTTAGAAATATTTCAAATAATTTATTATAAAAGCTTTCTGGTGAGGCTGTGGGGTAGTGGTGAGAATGTGAAGGTAGGGAAAATGCTATTTTTAAAGATCCTAAAATCACTTTTTGGTACTGAGTACAATGTAAAATAACCTGGTTTGAACTTGGAATTTCCAGAAGGTTTGAACTTTGAAACAGTACCAACTTCTTTCTTGGAGAATTTTGTATTTAAATAACAAATCAAGGAAGCTGTTGGGTGAGGTCGAGGTGCCGTGATACGCAGCAATCTGGCTGCATATCTATATGCATGTATGCGCGTATATGTATATGTACTTATGCATGTGTGTGCATGTGTATGCATATGCATACATATGTGTATTGTGTATGAGTAATATGTATAAATGTGTGTGTATGGGTGCCCACACATGCATGTATATGCTGTGGGGAACTGTCCAGGTCCTCCTTCAGGACTCAGGCATACATTTTGTCAGCTCCAAGGGACATTGCTCGCAGGCTGCTTGCAGCTCAGTCTGTCTAGCAAGTGCCCTCAGGGAAGGGAAGGTGACTCAACCAGGTTTACATACCCTCCTGTGGGCAGTCCACCTGCAAGGACTAATCAGTGTGGCATTAAAAGGCTAGGCCTCTTTTTTTTTTTTTTTTTTTTTAATATATCTTTATTGATTTCAGAGAGAGGAAAGGAGAGAGAGAGATAGAAACATCAATGATGAGAGAGTCATTGATCAGTTGCAGCCCACAACCCGGGCATGTGCCCTGACCGGGAATCGAACCCTGATCGCCTGGATCCTAGGTCGAAGCTCAACCGCTGAGCCAAGCCCGGCCGGGCAAGGGTAGGCCTCTTTGCTTCACTTCAGAACCACTCTAAAGGGCTATCCCAGCGCCAGAGCTTCCTCTGAAGCCTTTGTTGCATCTACATTGCTTCCCTCACTCCTGAGAGCAGTTGTTCTGGAGAGCATGCCCCAGTAATCCTCCTGAACACAAATCTTCATCTCAGAGCCTGTTTCCCAGGGAACCCAAACTAACGCATTAAGCATGTATTATTTAACATCACTTTTAGCAAAGGGTTAGGTTACTGATTTATAAATGTTGAAGGGAGATGGAGGTGGGGTGAATTCTTGAATTTAGCCAGGCTATTTGTTGATATAAAACCAGTAGGAAACTAGCCTGATACCTTGTGTTGTTTATTTCAGTGAAGATTCCCAGCTAATTGTCTAAATCACCCTAAAAGGCTGGGGGTGGGGGCTTTCAGTCCAGTTGTACCCAACATTCTTCCAACCATCCCCCTATTACCACCACTGCCTTTCACACAACAGTTGGGTTTGTGCGATCCTTTGAGATTAGAAGAGTTTAAATCAAGATCAGGCAGATAACACTGCAAGGAAGGACTGTGGAGATGACAAAACAGTATCCTTTCAGTGCAGTAATGGACAATTTGTGGTACTTTAGATAAGCAGTGGGTGACAAGGAAGTCAGCAAGCTGTAATCAGGGCACATCAACCATTTAGTCTCGGTTGAGAGAAGGCACAACTTAGATATCAAAGCAGGTAGGTCACATCAAAGAGATCTAGAAGCAACACAGTCAAGAAACTGAGGTTTGGAGCTAAGGTTCCCACGTAGCTCACGTGGGAGGGGCCTGGGCTCCTGTCTGGTGGGAGAATAAGTATCTGAAAAAGAACCACCACTTGACTCTCTCCCATGTTCCTCAATACTTTGGTTTCCCACTACTTCCGTAAAATATTTTCAGCATAGTAATAACCGCCTTTTTTAAAAAATGCTGATGCCATAATTTTGGATAATATTCTTATGTGAAGAAACATGTTTTCATTGCTGGTTGATCTCGGAGCAGTGGGTGAGCCTGAACCCTGGGGTGGAGATTAGAAAATCCCAGTTATTGAGAGAAGAAGCTATGAGGAGAGCAAGCCAAGAAAGTTATTGTGATAGAACAGGGAGGAGACCTGGGATAGACGAACAATTGTCAAGTATTAAGGGGAAAGTGGCTATTTGGAGGGAAAGGGGGAAATCACTATTGCAGAAGAACTTTGAAAAACACTCTGGGAAGAAGCTGTGGGCACAGAGGAAATGATAATATATACAGCCCATTCAAAGTGCTTGTAAAAACTAACTTGGCCCACAGGCATACCCTTCTCTCCCATGTCCTAAAGGGTTAGAGTATCTTCTCAAGCCTAAACAGAATTAATCTCATTAGGTTTCCCCGGTGGTTCTAATGAAACCAAAAACTCTATTGAACCTAAATATACCTAAAGAGATTAACTCAGAAGAAGATGGCGGTAACTTTGTATTTTATACCTGATTGAACTTGATCACACATGATCTCACTTAAGAATGTCTTGTACTATTATCATTATTTTATAGATGTAGACATTGAAGCTGTTATATCCTAAAGAGGCATCTTGCCAGGAGGTAGCAGTCAGGGCAGAAGGTGAGCTACTCGGGCTCCTAAATTAACTCTCAGCACACCATTCCATAGAACCTCTCTACAGCTATGACACTTAGAGCCAGATACCCTTTGAATACTCAATAAATGTTAATTAAGGGAACATTCTGTGATTAGCCTTGCTTACCTGTAACATGATATTTTCTGCCACCTAGTGGTTTTCTAAACCTAAGCATGTGGAGTCACCTTTACGGGGCTCAGGTTCCAATTATAGAATAAACAGTTTAGAATAAATATTTTAAAAGACTTTTTCTTGGTATAAAATCTAACAGGTTTCTTCTCCAGTAAATGATGCACAAGCCTTCACCACCTGACAGCCTATAGAGGGATGTGTGTGGGGAGAGTGTGTGTTGGCACAAAAGGTTTTCCATATCGATTACACCCAAAGGGGTACAACTGATACTCATTAAAGGATATTTGATGGTTCAAAACTTGCCTGTATTTCTTATATTTGTAGGGGTTTTTTTTTCCTTCTTTTGAATCTCATGTATATTTAGGAGTATACCTACTTAATTGATGATTTTCTAGTGCTAGTTAATTGAAGAGTAACTTATATAATTATTAGTATTCAATCATTCACTAATACCGATACAAATTGTGAGAGAGAGTTTAAGGAAACAAAGTATAACTAGAGTTGCATTGACAAGTCCGACTGTGTCATAAATGTGATTACTCTTCATAATTACAACTTATATGTATATATATATATATATAAATATTTGAAATACAAAACACTTGGTTCATGTGGCTTTACACTTTACAGCTCTCTTTCGCATACATTCAGAGAGGTTTTTGTGCAATATTTATGTGACCTTTAAGTCATTCCCACTTTTTTTTTTTTTTTTTTTTTGCCTAGATTATTGAGTGTCTCTGACTGTCCTAAATTCTTCCTCTGGTATGTTACAAATACAGCTCACAAACTTTAGAAATATGCCTACTACCCAAAAAATCCAGCTTGATGTTTTGCAAAACTTATAAATGGAGACTAATAAGTGACTTCAATTATGTGAAGTATCTAAAATTCCAATGTAATTCAGCTCTACACTCTATACAGACTAGACCATCTGTCTTCATTAAGAAGCTGAGGTTCACTGGGAGTCATTTCCCTGGCTCTCCTCACCTGTGATAGAGTATCCTGCTTGACAACCACGAAACCTTAGCTTTGGAAGAGATTCCAGAATAGTGCTGAAAATATGGTTTAGGACACACTAGGTTGTTTCTGTTTAATTGTTGCTTTTTGCTTCTTTTGATGAATGTTTGTTCATCCTAACAAAACACTTAATAAGTCAAGGATAAAAATGTTTATTGTAAGGGGATGGTCCCAATTGCATGTTGGACTGAGTTTCTATTTACCTAAGAATTAGGATTTCTTTTCAGTTTACTAATTACTGAGTATGTGAGGTTTTACCACTCAACCTGATTTTTATTTTTATTTTTTAAAATATACTTTTATTGATTTCAGAGAAAGGGAGAGAGAGAGAGAGAGAAACATCAATGATGAGAGAGTCATTGATCAGCTGCCTCCGGCAGTCCCCCTACTGGGGATGGAGCCCGCAACCGGGGCCTGTGCCCTGACCGGGAATCGAACCCCGATCTACTGGATTCTAGGTCGACGCTCAATTGCTGAGCCACGCCCGGCTGGGCTCAAACTGATTTTTATATCATTGTATTTTCGTGTGCCTTCTTAGTCTTGATATCCATACACTTGTTTTTAATAATCAGATGTATTCTTCTTATGACTTCTTGTGACTTGCTATCACTTATCATTATTTTATCTTGTTATTTTCACAGATTCTTAGATCTAATATTTTTAATTCTGAAGTCTTGGATATTTATTAAAAAATTTTTATTAAGAACAATACATTGATTCATGTTTAAAATTGTTCTTTTACAAGTTATACTTCTTTAATTATTTACTTTCTCTGAGAGCTTGCTCATGAATTAGTGCCCTTCTACTTTAATTTCTGCTAATTGCTGTTTCATAACCTAATTTTTATTTGGCTTCTATATAGCTGTCTTATTTCTTCTATTGACTTTTTCATGTAATTTCTCTAATTAATAAACAATGTCTAAAACTTAGAATAGAATAAAACTAAGTGGAAGCAAGATTAGGTCCATGAGTGCTCTGTTGTGAGAAGTTAACCACGCAGCCTTTTTAGTAGAATAATTATAGTGTAAAGGAATATTCTGCCAACACAAAGAATAAAAATAGTCAATTTTTTTAAGTCCAAATGATAATTTTCCTAAGACTCATATTAAAAGGTCTTAAAATATAAAAATAAGTCTTTTAATATCTTTCTGAAAACTAAAATTAGCATATAACTTAATCACTCATTTATAAGCATTTAAGCAAATCTAAAAGCTCAAGAAATAATGAGACAGAAATAGGTGGCTTTTATAGTGTCACAAAGGTAGAATTATTTTACTGCTTTACTTCGTCACCACTGAAATGAATTTTTCTATTATATAAACTAGGCCAAGACACCATTATGCTACATATATGAATGAGTTGCCATCTTAAATTAAGTCTCCTACAAAGGAATTTTGTCGGACATCCTTGAAGAATCAAAACATTTTATAAATACAAAACAATTGACTAGGGATTGGATCCCTCAAGCAATATAGAAATTATAGAAATTAGCCTCAGGAGGGTTTATTTTTTCTGACTAAAATATTTCAAGAAACCTTTTGATTGGAGAAATCTTGGTATTAGAATGATTGCCTTTATTTTAAAATAATAGATATAACTGAGATATTTATTTAGAAGAAAATGTCCTTGCCATATAATTCTGGAAAATGAACTGAGAGATATTGCTGAGCAAGTGAACTTCTTAAGAGTTTACATGAATCCAAATGGCAAATAAATATTCCCAACTGCTCTGGAAATATGGTTCTAAAAATGTTTTCCATAATTTCTATTTTTTTGTCTTATGTCAGAGTCCAGCAAACAGAATGAGACATGATTGAAGCTGACTTAAGCCTTTGATTAAGATCCCCTGGGTATCTGAAGGCAGAAGGCTGTTGAAGTAAAGGATCCGTGTACCATCCCATCTTCCCATTTGCATCCTCTGGATCTCACCCCATTTATTCTGGTTGGTTGGTAATTCCCCCGATGTATGTACACATGTAACTCAATCCACCCTCCTACCCTCTAGGAAATGATCCCCTTTCAGACCTCCAAGATCTAATCCCTGATAATCAGAGTAGATGAACCTAAATTTTACTTCCTAGAGTTATTTTGACAGAACCATGGATTTGTAAGCTGCTGTGGCCTATGCATAGAATAAACATGTAATTTATTACCAAACCCAGCTTTGTGAGAGAGTAAAGGGGATCAATATAGTTACTGTATTAGTTAACTAGTACTGCTGTGACAAATTACTACAAACTTAGTGACTTGAAACAATACAAATACACTATCTTACAGTTGCAGAGGCCTGAAGTCCAAAATCAGTCTAGCCCTAGCTGGTTTGGCTCTGTGGTTAGAGTATTGGCCCATGGAATGAAGGGTCTCAAGTTCAATTCCCATCAAGGTCACACACACACACAAAATCAGTCTCATTGGTCTAAATTCAAGGCATTCCCAGGGCTGGCTCTTTGTAGACACTGAGGGCAGAATCTGTTCCCTTGTTTTTGTCTTCTAGAAGCTGCCTGCATTCCTTGACACATGGCCCCTTCTCACATCACTTCAGCCTCAAGCTGCATCATCACATCTCCTGCTACTAATTCTGATGCTCCTGCCTCCTTTCCAAAAGTACTCTTGTCACTACATTGGGCTGATGGAGATAATTCAAAATTATCTCCCCATCTCAAGATCCTTAATGGAGTCCCATCTCTCAAAGCTCTTTTACCATGTAAGGTAATAAACTCAGGTTCTGGGGATTAGGGCATAGACATCTTTAAAAGGCATTCAGCCTACTACAGTTACCATAAGGTCAGAAGGTGTAAATTGGGACTATCCCGACAAAACTGGGACCCTTCCTAATGAGAGGTCAGGACTGAACATCTTGCCATCTGTCCTCTGTGTTCTTGCCTTTGCCAACTCCTGGTATGCTCTCCCTTTCCCCCTATTGTTCAAGGCCCCTTCTGAAAGCCATCTCTGCCATAAAAACTACCCAGCTGAGAATAATTTCTCCCCTCCCTGCTCCCTTTTCAGGATTGATTTATGCCATTCCTACTGCACTTGTCACCACCTACCCAAACTAATATACATACAGTTGTGAATGTGTCTTTTCTCTCCTATTAGAAGTAAGCTCTTGATGATAAAGACCATACTTTGGGCCAAAAGATAGCTGTATGCACTCAAAACATTCAACAGAAACATGTCCTCGCCCATTTGCAGGCTGAGGTCCATTAGTACAGCCCCTCCAAGCCAAATTCCCATCAGCTTATCTAGGCAGCCAACCCAGTGTACGAGTCACTTGATTCACAGGACAACTGAGGAGTGCTTTCTACGCACTAAAGAGAAGGCCATTTCACTGGAAACTTCCTTCAGACTCAGCTAAAGCCCACATTTTCGTGGAACTGGGCCTACTAGCCAACATGATTCTTATCAATAGGATTCTACCCCCACATATCTGCTTATCCAGGTTATTAAATGCAAAACCAAAAGATACTTTTGATAGTGTTTAACTATAAACTAAGTGCTTTCAGATGTTCACCTACAATCAGAACTCATTAGAGCTATTTGTGGAGGGTTTTTAATGGCAGAAGATAACACTGAGATCTTTTTTGTATCACGTATAAAGATACAAGCTGCTAGAATTCCACTCCGTTATTTCTCTAGAAACTATGTGTAACGATAGAGGCAATAAGTGGAATCCCCAAGAAGTTATGTTATTTGGTGGGCCCCAATCAAAAAAGTGTATATACTGAAATAACCAAAAATAGCCCTCGGTACATTTGCTTCATCAGATGACCCCACAACACAGAGTCCTGATACTTTTAGCCAGCTTTTAGTGTATCAGAAACTGGGCGAGTAATAAGCATGGCAGAATTACTTATTAGGAAAGGACTCTGGAAGTCATTCAGACCACTTTTTTTCTTTCCGTTATTAGTCATTCCTAAGCTCATTCACAGCCCAGGGAAAGAAAGGCCAAAAATAGCCACCAAACCAAGCCTATTGTGAAGCAGCTGTCTTTGGTGCAAGACCGCAAGCAGGCAGTTGGAAGTCCAAGTGCAAGGAGTAAACAGAGGCTAAATCGAAACAGCAATCATGCTAATCATCAATTTGTTAGCAAATGTGCTGTACTTTGTATTTTCAAAGCATTGTATCATCATTAATTAATGAGCAGTGATTACTATTGCAGTGCCATATAAATTTGTGTGCAAGATTTGAAGAGATTGTTTCGTATAGCGTGCACTTAAAAAGTAAGAGGCTTCTTTCCTTTCCGTTCTTGTTTTTTAGTTTGTCTCCCACTAAACAGGCTATGCCATGTTCTCTGACACTTTTCTGCTTTAGCTTATGCTGCTCCTTCTATCAGGAGCATTTTCCCCAGATAACTCCTGTCCATCTATTAGAGATCAGTGTAAACATCACTTTCTCCTCGAGACGTTCTCCAGCCCCACTAAGCTATTTTAGGGACCCCTGTAGACCCCCTTCCCAGAGCCTTTCCCCTCTATTCAATTGCCCATTTAATTGTCTGATACCTTTTCTGGGCTGTTGGTTGGCTCTGGGAGGGCAGAGGCCTCGTGTGTCTTACTCACCTAGCACAGCTCCCTAGCACAGTGATTGCAGCATGGTAGTCACTCCATAGCTGTTTCTTAAATAGCTAAAAGAATCTCCCATGAGAGAGAGCTAAAAAGAGCCTATTATTGGTAACATGAGTTCCCACCCTATAAGAATTAATCTGCTCAGCATTTATCTAGACACTTTATCTCATTTAAGGCTCACTATGTTCCTTTCAGGTAGGTAGCAGGTAGGTAGCAGGCAGAGAGGAAGTCATTGCCCATGACCATATGGCCGTATAGTGGTGGCACTGAGGCTGAATCACAGGTTCCCAGATTCCAAATCTCCATATCACCAAAACTAGTGAAGGAGGTCATAGTCGGCCCCTGAAATCCAGGAACTGGTCTGACACTCAGGGCTAGGTCTCGTGTTATCACAAACTGGCCTGAATGGGGCCGCCAGCCCAAGGTTCCTCCTGTGGCACATTCATAGTCTCACAGAGCAGCATCAGACAAGGCCCTAGAAGAGTGAGCTAAAACAGGGCCACTTCACGATGTTGTCTAAGCACAGACTGAAATATGGTCCCTGGGAAAAACTCACAAAATACCAAACAGCCCCCTCTCTTGGATAATAATGAGTTTCTGCTGCTGCTTTGCCGATCACAGCTTTATCTTCTCCCTCTTTACAGATAAGATTTATTAAGCTACCCAATCATAAAATTACCCTCACTTCCTGACCTCACCCATCTAGAGTGAATCTCTGCTTTCTTAGACTCTCCTCAAAATCACCCATCAAAGCCCAAATCCTATACTAAGCCTTTTTAACATGCCCTCACAGAAACGTGCCGCTCTTGCCACAGTATGTGTCCCCCCTTGCTGCAATAGGGAAAAACTACAGGCTCATTCCGGGTGGTCTCCTGCTGGAGGGCAGTGAGTTACGCAAGACCATCCATTGGGCTACAGAAACAAAATGCTAGAACTTTCATTTCTAAATTTTTGCTTAAAAGAATAAGAAAAATAACCCTAATCAGTATTTAACAGTTTATAAGCATAGCTGTTCCTTCACCCTTCCCTCTGTGAGACGGCCACATGACAAATAAGGTCCCCAAAATAACTAGAGGCTCACAAAAGGTCAAATACTATATGATTCCACTTATGTAGGATAACAAGTAGTCCAAATTATGGAAACAGAAAGTAAAATGGTGATTGCCTGGGGCTGGGAAGAGGAGGGGATGAGTTGTTCCATGAGCATAGCGTTTCAGTTTTGCAAGAAGGAAAGGTTCTAGAGTTTGGTTATACAATAATGTAAAGACAGTCAACACCACTGAACTGCACACTTGAAAATGATTAAGACAGTAAATCCTATGTGCTTTTTTAAACCACAATTTTAAAAAAACAAACTAGAGAGAAGAGTATAAGTTTATCCAAACAGGATTTGACACGGCAGACATAGCCTTTCTCCTCCTGGATACTGCAACATACTGCTGCTGACTTGTGTTCAGTTAAATGAACTTACGGATTATATTAGCTTAAGTAGAATATGTAAAATATTTTGTAATGATAAAGGGAGTATCCAAGGAAATTTTTGTCCAAAACATAATAATGGTCCTCAGTCTTGACTGCATATGAGAATAACCTGGGATGGTTTTGAAAAATACCATCTTCTGAGTCCCACTGCATAGCAATTAAATCAGAACCCTCTAGGGGTGGAACCAAGAAAGTAGGTGGATTCGCTTGTTTGTTTTTGTTTCTTTTTTACTTTATTTTTAATGCTCCAAGTGATTCTAACATGGAGCCAGCAGTTCAGAGCCATTGAAAATAGAGGCCCCCTAGTTATCTCATGACAAAGCACTTGAGAGTTCTTAAACTTAAGCACATGTTACACTTTGTTCTTTTGCAACTGACAAGTGTTCCTAATTTATTGAGCTTCTCTGTAATGAAAATTGCTGTGAATAGTACGCTGCTTAGAAGACTTTAAAAAAACACATAAATGTTATCTTTCCTTTTAAGGGAAAAGTAACACTTTCATAATGAGTGGTCCGACCGTGCTTGGCTCAGCGGTTGAGTGTTGACCTAGGATCCAGGAGATCAAGGTTCGATTCCCGGTCGGGGCACATGCCCGGGTTGTGGGCTCCATCCCCAGTCGGGGTGTGCAGGAGGCAGCTGATCAATGACTCTCTCATCACTGCTGTTTCTATCTCTCTCTCTCCCTCTCCTTTCCTCTCCCTGAAATCAATAAAGATATTTTTTTTAAAATGAGTGAAATAATCATTATTTTTCCAACCCCCCCCCCCCAAACTTGTGCTATAGAAGGAATTTTGAAAATGTGTGGCTGGAGATGTTTCCATCAAGATCAAGGTTTGATTCCCGGTCAGGGCACATGCCCGGGTTGCGGGCTCGATCCCCAGTCGGGGGCGTGCAGGGGGCAGCCGATCAATGACTCTCTCATCGTTGATGTTTCTATCTTTCTCTTTCCCTTGCCTTTCCTCTTTCTGAAATCAATAAAGATATATTAAAAAAAAAGAAAATGCTGAAATTTTTTTTTCACAAACAGTAAAGCATATTTAATATAATGCTTTTATTAAACATATCAATATACCATCAAAAGTAAAATACAATACATTATATTTAAATATTAATGTATTTCCTAAGTTTATTTTTGAATGTTCTTTATACCACATAATACATTAATTTACTTATGTAATTTATAAATATACATTGAACTGTACTTAAAAGTGTTGGTATTGGGAAGTGTACAGTCAAAAAATGGTTACAGGAGTCGCACTGTGCAGGTAACCATTCCAACACCACTCAGCCGAGCTCTCTGGCTGTTCCCGTCACCCCTGCCCTTGCCTCTGGTGCACATTACAGATCCAACACTATGACTGCCTCCAACTACTTCACAACCAATTAAAAAAAGGAGAAATCTTTGATTTAAAAGCTGAATTCAACAATGAAAAGAAAGAAAAGAGGAAGGAAGCTGTGAAGAAAGATTGCTGGCATGACTGCGGGGAAGGATGTTCGCTTTCTTTTTCAGATGTGGCGTATCTCTACTTGATGGCCATCATGGTTGTCAACCTGTTGTGAAGGACTGTGAAGATCCCAGTCCTCTGGCCTGGGCCCTGGCAGTCAGAACCACGGGGTGCAACTGGGTGGACAAGATTACAGAGCATCTCCGTAAGCCCCTCCATAAGCGCTTGAAGGATGAAGATCCCTATGTTCAGAAAACAGCAGCAGTTTGCATGGCGAAATTCCGTGATATCAATGCCCAAATCATGGACGATCGGGGATTTCTGGATTCTCTGCAGGATCTCATAACAGATTTGAATCCAATGGTGTTGGCTAATGCTGTAGCAGTGTTATCTGAAATCAGTGAATCGCACCCAAATAGCAACTTACTAGATCTGAACCCACAGAACATTACTAAGTTGCTGACAGCCCTGAATGAGGGCACTGAATGGGCCCAGATTTTCATCCTGAACTGCCTGTCCAATTACAACCCTAAAGATGACAAGGAGTCTCCGAGCATCTGCGAGTGGGTAACTCCCGGCTATCTCATCCAACACAGCAGTGGTGCTTTCAGTATTAAAAGTCCTAGTGAAATTTCTAGAGTTGTTACCCAACAACTCTGCTTACTGCCATCAGAAACACAGCTGGTACAGCAGGTCTTGCATTTGGCAACACAGGATTCTGGCCACTCTGCCTTTACAGACAGGGGCTATATTTATTGGCAGCTTCTCTCAACCAACCTTGTCACAGTCAAAGTAGTAGTCTTGTCTGAGAAGCCACTGATCTCTGAGGAGACAGATGTTATTGAGCCAGCTCTGTTGGGTGAGCTAACCTGCCACATTGGCTCTTTGGCCTCTGTGTACCATAAGCCTCCCAAAGCTTTTGTGGAAGGAAGTCATGGAATTCATAGCAAACATTTGCCAGTACATCATGGGAGTACTGATGTGGGTGACAGCCTTGGCTCCACCGCTGCCACCCACCAGGAACAGCCAGCCTCAGGTTATCCCCTCTCAAGGTGACTTGCTGGGGGACTTTTTAAACCTTGGCCTCGGTCCCCCAGGCAATGTGCCACAGGCATCCTCCATGCAGGTGAGAGCAGCAGATCTCTTAGGAGAAGGCTGGAGAGTCTGGTGGGACAATTCTTCATTCCATCATCAGTGCCTGAACATTTGCTCCTTCACCTACTGCTGCTGTGGACAGCAGTGGTCTGAATGATTTATTTGAGCTCTACAGGCACAGGCATGGCACTTGGTGGGTATGTGGCTCCTAAGGCTGTCTGGCTGTCTGCAATAAAGGCTAAAGGCTTGAAGATTTCCAGAACATTTACTCATTGCCAAGGGCACATCTATATGGAAATGAACTCTACCAGTCAAGCTCTGCAGCACATGACAGACTTTGCAGTCCAGTTTAACAAGAATAGGTTTGGTGTCATCCCCAGCACTCCTCTGGCCATCCATACACCACCGATGCCAAACCAGAGCGTTGATGTCTCCCTGTCTCTCAGCACCTTGGGCCCACCCATGACGATGGAGCCTCTGAATGCCCTGCAGGTGGCTGTGAAAAACAATATTAACGTCTTCTACCTCAGCCACCTCAGCCCACTCAGTGTGCTTTGTGTAGAAGGTGGCAAAATGGGGATCCAGGTCCTCCTTGCTACGAGGAAGGATATTTCCAATAAAAATGAAACTTCAGTTTCAGATTAAGAAATGCCATTTAACTGCTGATACTATTTCCAGCAAGTTGCAAAACAACAACCTTTATACTATTGCCAAGAGGAATAAGGAAGGGTTTGCTGTCCCAATCTCCGAAGCTCACTAATGCATTTGGATCTTGGCTGAGCTACGTATCCAGCCAGGAAACTCCAATTATAATTGTCATTAAAGTGTAGAGTTCATGATGTCTCTCAGTACATCTATCAGGTCTGCGACAACATTTTGTAAAACGAATAGACTGGTCCAGTGCCTTCGGGCCACCCTGTGATGGGTGCCAGCCAGGAACCCTTAACAGGAAGAAACTGTATTGCTGTGTAGGATCCGAACCCAAATACACTGAGGCCACCCACTAAAGTAGAGATGAGTCTAACCTGTGCTAACATTAGAGCACAACCTGTTGGAGAGTTTTAGCTTCCTGTGAACATCTGTAACCACTGCTTCAGTCACTTCCCACCTCTTGCCACTGCTCCTGCTGTCTGTCTTTACTGGTGGGCTTCTCCATACTGGGCCAATGCTGGCATTTTTAGCATAGTTTGATATTTTGTAATTGAGAGCTCATTTCAAAAGTAGAAAAAGACCAAAAAAAAATTAAAGCAAGGAAAAGTATCACTGAAAAAAAGGTTAGAGAACACAGCACTGCACTATACTTCCCTCCCCCCAAAAGTCTAGCATTCCTCGACCATTCTAATACTCTCACAACACTGGCAATTCATTCCCAGCAATTGAGGTTAAATATTATTTATATTGCTTAAGGCTCTAAGTGCGTTGGAAGCAGGATTATATATTATGTAATTTATTTATAATTATTACATATTATATATTAATTTATTTATAATAACATATTAAATTATGTATTATATATTTTGTTATATAATAAATTTCAAGGCTGGTATTTGAGAAAAATATGAGTTGGGTATCAATAAAGCCTATTGTTCTAAAATAGCATTGCTAGTAAGATAACAAAAAAACAACAGCAAAAGATTTGAAATTTTAAAATCTCAAAATATTGAATGTAACCAATAACATTTGAAACTCATTTTGTTATTTTAATCATAGGTAAAAGTCAAAAAACATCCTCCCTATTCCAGGAGTTCCAAAACCGCTTCTCCTGGTCGACTCTGCTGTGCAAACTATTACTAAATTCTCTTTCTTCGTCCTTGTGGCATACAAGATGGGGCAAACGTAGGTTTACAGTTGTTCGTATGGAAAATAATACAATAATTAATAAATAATAATACAAGAATAAAGTGTGTTTCAAGTAGTCACAACTAAACTTACTTTCGCCCCATCCTGTACATACATTTTTAAAGACAAGATATAAAAGATATAGTCTATATCATTTGAGGTGTAACTGTGTTTTTAATGTGAATTCTTCTTTTAAGTGACTTCACTGTGAATTCAGAAGAATCTTGGAAAACAAAACAAAACAAAATGGCAGCTTATTAAAGAAAATGCAATCTACCTACCGTGCATCTCACAGGAAAGGAACTATGGTTGGTGTGCATTGGAAAGTCTCATGACATTTGAAAAACCAAATGTGGCTACTTAAAATACACATCACTGTTTGCCTCATCCCTGACTACACTGCCTAGATTTCAATCTTGCAACTAGTTGAAACCCTGGTTTCCTATTCGTCTTATAATACCACTAGCATTGCTTATATGTATCTTGTCATTGACCTTGAGGAAACCCAACTGAATGTGTCTTTGTCCATTGTATCTGCAAGATCATGCAAGCGGAAATTAAAGACATTAAGTTTTCCACCTCCATGTGGTAAAACCTGTGTTTTAAAAACACTTTTGAATGTGCTTTATTAAGGTTAGGTTCAAAGGAGAAAAGGCATGGGACTTTAAAAGAAATCTTAAAATGGTAGGAATCCTGCATATGTAGGTTAAGAATAATTGGTGAGTTGAGCGAGAGATGTTGTAAGAGTGCTGTGAGTACCAGAGGCCCCTCTAGAAGCCAAATCAGACGAGTCTCCAGTCCTCTCCACTTAGTTTTTCATCTGATTCTTATATTCAGCTTCCATTTAAGAATTCTTTTGAGAAAAACATTCTTCTGCCTTAAAAAAAGGTATGACCATGACTGGATAAAGCAATTTTATGATATCATCTAATCCTGATATCAGTAGATGATAAATTGGACTGTAAAAGAAAGTCAAAGGAAGGCAAAAGACCTATTTCTTGATGAAGTGCCCACGCAGGGGACACACTGAGTAGGAAGATCAAAAAGCAACAAAAACTGGGCCACAGTAGAATTCCAGTTTCTGACTTGTTCCAAGAGACGGAAAGAGGCTGAGAAGGTTGAGAATGTGGAGCACTGACCACAAAGAGAATAGATTAGAGGAGGAAGGAGAAGCAACTCCTTTTCTTCCACATAAGTGAGAGTAAATGCTCTGTACAGAGTTTTCTGTTTTCCAAAGTGAAGCAGTAATTTTTACTTTAAATATTTTTCATCTTAGCAACTTGTCTTACTTTTATATTTTATTAACTTATTTTTTAACTATAAAGGTATTGTAGTGTTATAACCAAAGACACATGGGGTAATTTTTTTTAATTAAATAATTATATAGAAATATTAGCATGTTTATGTTGATAATGTTTTTAAATTCAGAGTGATGTTTTTGTCAAAACATTAAAAACTCTTAGAGTTACAAACATGTAAATAAATGAAAAAACTAGTAAAACTAGTATTTACATAGCACACCATAATTTGAAACATTTAAAAGGACCTGATTTCTTTGTCCAAAAACTTATCAAGATTAGGTAAAAGGGTGCTTTGGTGAACTGTAACCTTCCTTTCTAAGTCTGGATCATCTTCTAACATTTTATCTTTTCTATTTTCAATGTCATAAAATATTTCCCAAAATTCCTTTAATGTAAATTTGTTTTTGCCAGCGTCACTTCCTCTGGGACATCTTCATTCTTTATATCACAGCCAGGGCCTGGTATATCCCTACCAGTTCACTTCCACTGTTTTCCTCCAGCTGCACCTCTAGATTTTTGAACATCGGTAGTGTCACTATCCCCACGGCCAGCTCTTTTTTCCATAACTCCCTTGGATTTGATTCACATTTTACTTCTGTTGTTACCATTTGTTGTTGTTTTGCTGAATGTTCCCTTTTCTTGGCCAATTCCCTCTTTCGATTATCCATTTTTGTAAAAATGTCCTGTGAATTTATCACTGGGAGGCAAGGAGACTACACAGCTCTAATGCTCTGCGGCCGGTGCATGAACTCACTAACAGATGTAAAGTGATCGATCACCCACAGCCTCTCTGGCCACTGATCACAGTGCGGCTCTCCGATTTAGGAAGTGATTTCCAACCGGAGAGCCACCAGTGAAGTTTGGACTTTCTACAATTAGTCACTATTAACATACCCTATTAACTGAAATTCAAGTCATGTTTTAGGTCCTAGAATTTAGGGGAACAGGTGTTACATAACTAAATCCTGGTAACTGAAATTCCTTCAGCAGACTTTGTCTTTTCATCTGTATTTTCCTTGCAGAATCTAGCAGTGTGTACCACACGCAGGAAAAACACAGATGCGCAGATGAGAAGGCGAAGTTCCTCACTTCAACAAGTTTAATGGGCACCAATAAGATAATTGCATACATTCTGTAATCTGAGAACATAATGTTCAAAAATGATGTAAAAGTTCATAGATGAGTGACCTTACCCTCGGTTAAGAGATCAAAAAAGAGATAACAAAGCTAATGGGATGGAAGGCAAATATTTTCAAGGTTATTCCAACGGCTGCTTGGCTTTCCACCAAAAGGAAAAAAATTTTTTTGGTTTTACCCGTTCCCGTAATGTTAGTGGTCTTGGTGTTATAAATGACTTTATGAATAACTTTAAAGTGGAATAACTAGACAACATGGCATCAAGCTTTCAGGCTGTTGGTACACACCGTTGCCCTAACAGTATTTGTCTTCAGTGCCATTCGCTTCTTTTGATCTCTGTTTTGATCCCTCTACTGAGGGTAATTTCACTCACCTATGAATTTTTTATCATTTTTTAACCTTATGTTCATCTAGTTATATTATTCTATGCATAAAAGTGTGGAAACAGTACCTACAAAGCATCGGGCCCCATTTTTCTGGGGAGCCACCGTGGAGAAAATAGCAAGTATTGCTTACTGAGTGCCAAAATGAATGGCTGTCACAGAGGACAAGAGTCTTCTCGAAAATTATTTTCTAAGCTTTCTGGGATGACAGTTGCCACACTGGTGAAATATTTAATAGCTCAAGAACATTCTGTAATATGAGAGCTTTAAAAAAGTCTTTGTGACACTTCAAAGAAAGAACATAAAAAAGAAATGTAGTCAACTAGTGTTTGTGATGCCCCTTCTACCGTCAGGCTGGGTCCCACAGGCCAACGTGAGGGAGCGGGGAGGAGTCGGGGTACAGACGGGCAAGGGTGCATGTCATTTATGTTTGAGTTTGTATCTACATTGACATTTCATAATGCTTTCAAAACCATTCCTAAATCGTGAGGGATTTTTAAAATGCCAATTAAATTGGCACAATTTATAAGTTGGGACAGAAAGGAAAGGAAAGTTAAAACTGGTATAATTATACATAAAAGCATTTACAGTTCTACTGAGGTATATTTTGACACTAAATTGATGAAAAGTCTAAAGAAGAAATGTTTTCAAGAGAACTTTAAAAAATATTGGCAAATGAATAAAATATGCTGCTGCTACTCCAAGAATTAGCTTCTATTTCTGAAGACAACTTTCAGGGGACTACAATTCCCAGCATCCCTTGGGATTTTGTAGTTTCAAATTCTTTTGTAAGACCTATAATGCAAATATTTTAAGTATCAGACAATACTAAAAATCAGCCTTTACATTTTCAGTTTAATGTGTCCTTGATCAATTAAAACAAAGGATGAATTAAATTCTGAGTATCAATCAAGTTAATGTTTATTGGTTATTTAAAATATCATAATAAAATTAAATAATTTTATGAGTTATTTAATACTACCAGATTCACACTCACTTTTTAGGTCAGTTTTGATCATCTGTATTGACTTTTGTTGATTATATGCATTTGTCCATGTGTTAATTAATATATATAGATATGTACACATTCTCAGAATTTGCTGCTTAAAATGTATAAAATTCATTTTCTTTTGATTAATATATTTGTCCCAAAATTTGTTAATGCTCTTACTTCTTTTGGCAATATGTTAACTAGTGACAAAAATAAAGTGTGTTTATGTAGTCATTATATCTACCAAACACTTGGGAAATTTTGTCTGTCTCCTAAGAAAAATAACAGCATGGATTATGTGGCCACTTGTCCACATAAATATGGTGTCTGACAATCATAAAACACATCACTCTGTTTCTTGTCTCTTTACTTTTGCTACTTTGCACTAAATTCTAAATTTAATATCCAACGCCAACAAAAAATTTCCCCCTAGTATCTGAGCGACTAAAATGTTACCTTACTCTCCAGAGCCCTCATCCTAAGGAATCGTTGGTCAGCAGACAGGAGGCAGCATGTGTCCCTACAGGAATGTAACTCAAACCAAGAAATAGTAAGGTCCTGCTGGAGGGATTTTCGCTTCACAAAATGACACCATCATAGATCTCTGAGAGCTCTTGGTAGTTATTCAGCTTGTCGTCACTGTTTTAGTCACTGAAATACTGCCACCTTCAGGAAGAAATTTGGGGATCTGCAATTGCATTTTCAAGTGGAGACCTTTAAATCTAAATTTCCCGTTCTTTAAACATAGTTGTGAAGTATCCTGTTAAGATATCTTTCCTATATATTTAAATATTAGTTATCTGTTTCTGTATACTTTCTTTGCCTTGTTAGCTTTTTCCAAACAACTAGACATTGAAAAGTTGCTCAGAAATAATAAATAAAAAAGAATTCACTATTACCAATCAAATAAAAACTACTTCAATAAGACCAGGGATTTTCAGGTATTAAATTATAAAAAGCATGAAGAACAAGTTCCAGAATACTTTCTGTTCTCAAATAATTAAATATACATAGAAAATATAAGTACGTGGCTTAAAAAATAATTTCAAAAACAATTTATATATTTTATAAGAAAAATATTTCTTTAAATGTATTAAATTGAGACTTCTAAAACAGAAAGTTTTCCCCCTTTACATTTTAGCTCCTCCTACATTTATGGGTTTACATAAAAGTTAAAGCAGCTCTGTGCCAGCTTTCTGGTGTTCAAATTGAGCATTGCCTTTTAAATAAAAAATGTACACACTCTCTTTCTCCTTCCTGCTATTTTTTCCCTCTTACTCTTTTTTTATATAATCTGCTCTTGATCTAATTTTATTATTTTTCCTTTTGCTTAGTCTCCCCCCCTCTTCTTTCCCATTCTCCTCTTTTCATTGGTTGGCCCTTCCTTCATTTAGAAAGTCCATTGTAAGTTGCCAATTTCTCTTACAGCCTATAAGCAATGTATACAATGCCCTCTTTCTGCTTCCTCTTCATTCAAAATCCATTCCTTATTATCAGACAGTGCCAACTAGCACTTTTCAAAAACATAGAATTTGTTAAAAGTACAATTACTATGAAATGTCATAAATATTCTACAAAACACTAATTACATAGCCCAGCTGGAAAGGACACATACATAAAACCTCCTATTTTTATCTTCGAAAGTACTTTGACAGTTACAACTATGTCAGTTCCTCTCAGGTTAATTTACAAATTGTATAAAATTAAAATCTCTATGTGAAAAGAACAGATGAATGAAGCAAAAACAGACCAGAGAATAGGAAAAAAATTAGCGTGTGTTAAAGTTATCATTTTTTAAAAGTAGAGAAGATGGCTTATTTAATAAATGATGATAGAACAATTGGTTAGCCATTTACAAAAAAATAAAATTGGATCTTCTACCTCATAAATACACCAAAATAAAACCCAAATAGACTAAACCATTTTTAAAAAATAATCATGTTGAGCATCGACTAGGATTCAGGAAATCGCGGTTCGATTCCCGGTCAGGGCACATGCCCGAGGTGGCAGGTGGAGCCCCAGTCGGGGGCGTGCAGGAGGCAACCGATGGGTGACTCTCATCATTGATGTTTCTACCTCTCTCTCCCCCTCTCCCTCTTCTCTCTGAAATCAATAAAGATATATTAAAAAAAATGTTTAAGGTCTATTTAAAATACATGTGAATATTTATTGGATTATAATGTAGACAAGGGGAAACAATAAAGAAAAAAGATTAATATGCGGGTTAGCATAAAAAATAAAAGCATCCCTGTTAAAGACATCATAAATATAAATAAAAGTCAAGGGGTAACTTGGAAACATAATTTTCAACATTAATGGAAAAATAAGGTTTAAAATTTTATATGTGAACATAAACTACAAGTAATAAGAAAAGATAAATACCTATACAGCAAATTCAAAAGAAACATTCTTGTTCAATATATATTATGTTCAATATCATCAGCAATAAAAGGTGCAAATTAAGCCTGCAAGTTTTACCTCTAAAATCAAAGAATATTTTTTAAACTATAATACCCCATCTTGGAAAATTTGTTGCAAAAATGGCACTTGTATATGTCCTTTTTGGATGACAAGTTAACAATATATATCCAATATATATCTTATGCTCTTACCCTTTAGCCCAGCAATTCCTTAGGAGACAGTCTTGCATGTTCAAGGGAAATAATCAAGGATGTAAAAGAAATTTATATACAATAATCACAGTGGGGATTGATAAAATAAATAATAGTACATACATATAATGAAATACTACTTGGTTATTTATTCAGTTTCAAAAATAATTACATTGGAAAATGCTCAAGGATTTATAAAGTGAGTTATTAAACTATATTATAGGATAATTATAATTTATACTTACATACACAAAGAGAAAAGACTATCAGCAAATTGTTAATTGATTTTTTTCTGAGTGATAGGACCATTAATTTATTTTCTTTGGTAAAAAATACTTTTCTATATTTTCTAATTTTCTCAATAATATGACATTTTAATCTAGAAAAGAATTGTTTTCAAACCAATGAAAACCCTATTTAAATTTACTTTTAAATCAAGTATACTAATGGAAAAGCAGAGATATCATAGGTAATATACAATTCCAAAAATGATTCACTTTTCAGTTCCATAGAATGCACAACACTGAGAATGAACTCTAACATAGAGTATGGATTTGGTAATAAGATGCGCCAAAGTAGGTTCAGCGAACGTCCTGGTGCAGGCTGCTGATAGCGGGGGAGGCTGTGAGTGTGTGGGGACAGCGGATATATGGCAACTCTCTGTAATTTCTGCTCCATATTTCTGTGAACCTAAAACTTCTCTAAAAAGTAAAGTCAGGGGAAAAGGATTTCCAGAATGTAAATTGGATGCAAACTAGATTGGGCACTATCTAATACACAAATTTAAAAACAATACTGATTTAGTGTAGAAGCTTTTGAAGTATGCTGATCAGGTACATAATAAATTTTTGGATATCAATTGCTTTGAGAAAATCTATATCTCACATAATGAGCATAAAATTAAGACATAATATTTTTTCCATCTGCTTTCTTATCCCCATAATATAGACCGAAAATGATCTGTAATAGCTCTGTCCAATAGAAATATGAGATACATATGTAATTTTAAATTATCTGGGAGTCACAGTAAAAATATAATAGGAAAAGGAAATGAGTAAAATAATATTTAATAATATATTTTATTTAACCCAATATATCCAAGTAGTATCATTCCAACATGTAATCAGTATTCAAAAATTGAGATATTTTATCTTTTTTATTAACTCACCAAAATTTGATGTGGATTTTAAAGTTGCAGCACAACTCAATTTGGTTGCTAAATTTTCAGTGGAAATATTTGATCAGCATTTAGGTTTCATAAAATTTACTATTGAAAATGTAAGTGTACATTCCCAAGTTTTTCCTAACATAATTAAATTTTCCTAGTACTGACTGTTTTCAACTTTAAGTAAATTAGAATTAAATAAAATTAAAAATCAAGTTCCTCAGTTGAACTAGTCACATTTTATGTGTGGCTAGAGGCTACCTTATTAGACTACCTTATCTCTTCTCCTAGAATATACTACTTTATGGTCAATAGACCTGAACACACTTATACTTAGCAAGTTCAAATATAATTCTTAATCATGTTTTAAAAAATGCAAATTGTGGATCTTTACCTACTTTTTCCATCTCACTTTAATATCATGAATCACATGTGAGATGAGTTATTCTCAGCAAATTCATCTACGAAAAGAAAATATCCCATCCTCAAAAATGAGGTATTGCTCACAGCAATAAATTGCATGCACAATTTCACTCCCTCAGTGGATTTAGGATAATTTTGCCACTAAACAATTTCTAACAGTAAAGACTGAGGGCGTGAACAGTGCAAAATAAAGGCATTTTGCTATTTATAGTAGTAGATGGATTTGTGACTGCCCAGGCAACAGAACTTCCCCACATATTTAAGAAGTCTTGCATGACCCAAAGGAGTGGAACTAATGAACTGTCCAAAGCTCAGCTGTGCTTTTCAGTTTGTCCATACAAATTGGACAAGCCCTTTACTGTTCGAAGCAATTCCTCTGGTGGTGCTAGTGACTGCAATGTTTTAAATGCATCACCAGCTGGACTAGAATCCTTGCACAGTGGTTATGTGAAGTTGTGACCTGAGTGCTAGCAATGGAATAGCTAAAATAGAACATGCCCCTTAACATGGCTGCCAATGATGTTAACTGTTTGGAAAAATTATATTATGACAAGTGTTCCTTTATGAGTTCTTCAGAATAAATATATTTCCCCCAAAACCATAGTCCTCACTTACTAACATAAGTAAAAAGCAAAACTAACAACAAACTTGGTTTGTTGACAAAGGGATGGGGGATGGGAAAAAATGAAATAAAATATATATTTTTTTAATATATCTTTACTGATTTCAGAGAGAAGAAGGGAGAAGAGAGAGAGAAACATCAATAATGAGAGAGCCGTCATTGACCCGCTGCCTCCTGCACACCCCCCACTGGGGATCCAACTGCGATCTCCTGGATCCTAGGTCAACGCTCAACCGCTGAGACACGTCCATCTGGGCAAATAAAATAATTTTTTTTTTTTAATTTTTAAAGAAAACCTGGTCATGGCTTGATGTTCAGCATGTTTTGGTCAATTTATACTTTTAGGTTTGTAACTCTAGGATGTAAAAGTAAAAAACAAACACAAAAACTTTAATTGTACTGAGTGCCAGGCACTTCAACGGTTGTCAGGCTATAACTCCATTAGGATACAGCTCCTAATCAGGGAGATTCGAAATGTAGGCAGCAGGACATTACCAACATAAGGCAGCATGTAGTTAAACTGCAAGTGAGTGATCCAAATAACAATTGCTGTAGGACTAGAGCAGTGGTTCTGGAGATCCACTGGAGGTCCCCAGTGGTTCACAGACTCTTGGAGGTCCCCAGGACCCTTTCAGGGGTTCTGTGAGGTTAAGCTGTTTGCATGATAATTTTTAAATGTAATTTACCTTTTTTAATGTGTCTATGTTTTCACTGATCATGCATGGAGCTGTGTGTGGCTGCTTCAGCGCAAAGCAAGCTGGCATCCCACTGCAGCAGTAGTCACTGTATTCTCAACCACCGCACACATGCAGGAAGAATGGGACTGGGAATGGGAATAAGAGGAAGAGGAAAGTCACGTTCACTTAAGAATGTCTTTGTAAAGCAGTAAAAATTATTAATTTTATTACATCCTGATCCACAGGGGCATCTCTTTTTAATAGTTTGTGCGATGAAATGGGAGGGATAGACTGTTTCTGCTACTTACAATGGTTGTCTTGAGGAAAAGCACTGGTCAACTGAGTTTCAAGTGGAATTAGCCACTTTTTTCATAGAGTAGCTATTTATTTGAAAGAACAACTGACAAACTATCATTATTCAGACTTAAGTATCTGGCAGATATTTTCTCAGAAATAAACAAAGGGAGCCTGTCACTTCAAAGAAAACAATCAACAGTATTTCTTGCCAATAATCAAATTTGAGCTTCCAAGTAAAATTAGCATTTTGGAAAACTTGTATCCTAATATGTAAAATTTTCCCTGATGAAATCAATGATAAAATTAATGAATATGATATTTTTGATATTATGTGACCAAATCAGTCAAAATTTGGAAGATCTGCAGAATTCCAGTGAACCAATAGTTTCCAAATGACCAGTGGATAACATTAGAAATCACACATGGGTAAAAGTCCATCATTTAGACCAATGAATTTTCATATAACAGAATATGAAAAGTGTATTTTATGTGGATTTTAATTCCACCTTGCAGCTAACTTTTGCAGCTAACCTTTTTTTAAATGTTTTAAATATATCTTTATTGTTGAAAGTATTACAGATGTCCCTCTTTTTTCCCCCCCATTGACTCCTTCCAACCAGCTCCCGCCCCCTCCCCAGGCCTTCCCTAAACCACTGCCTGTCCATTGCAGTTAACTTTTAAAAAATTACCACTCGAAGAATTTTGGAGGAGTATTGAAATATATTCATAATTATCTGGAAAAGCTATTAAAATACTCCTCCCTTTTTCAACTACATCTCTCTTTGTAGTCAGATTTTCTTAATATATTTCAAACTACACAACGTATCAAAATAGGTAGATGCAAAAGCAAATGTGAGAATTCAGCTGCTTAAAGACAGCTAGGTATTAAATCCAGGTAGATATTAAAGAGATTTACAAAACGTAAAACATTTTTCTTAATTTATTTTTTTTGAAAACCATCATTATTTTAATTAAAAATGTCACTTAGGTTAATATGTAATGAGCATATCATTATAAATTAACAAATGAATACTTTAAACATCTTTCCAACTGTGATTTCCAGTACAATGAGTATCCACAGATGCAATTCCATAAATCTACAAGAATATTTGAGAATTGCTAGACTAGAGAAAAGGAAGCAATCAGGAGGAGCTCTGGAAATTTCTGTGGGACTAGCTATTGCATAAACTCCAAACATACCCCTTCCCCTGCAGTCCTTCAAGGCCCTAAATGAATTGTGTTATTTAAATATGACCAATTTACACTAGTGCTCTTCACATAACAGTGTATTGTACTTGTGGAGATACAATATACAATCCCCCAGATGTTTTGCTAAACTCCTATATAATCAGAGATCTACTATTAACTGGCAGAACTAATAAATACACATAGAACAACTAACTGTATTATATGAGCTTTTATGATGTATCAGTGGTTCATTTTCATGTCCAAAGTCTCATTTTTAACATATGTTATCATTTACAACCCTCCATGGACCTTATGTATATTGCCTAGCAAACAAAATACATTGATTAAGTAACAGTTAATTTATTTTCCTGTTTTAGATTTACCATACAGCTCTGTATCCATGTAATGCCAGGCAAAGCAAAAACAATGACATTTTAGTTCACCTATCTGCAGTAACCATGAAATTTCTGTTTAGATTTTTGAAATTTTAAAATAGGTTGTAGAATCCTCTCTATCCCATTATTACCTCTGTAAATCATACGGGATACAGAAACTTGAGGCTGAAATCCTCTGTGCATGTATGGTGGTGGTGGTTGTTTTTTTAATTTAGTTTTGGGACTTAAAAATGTTGTTTTTAAAATTTATAGATAGTTGGTATACAATATTATATTAGTTTCAGGTGTACAATATAGTGGTTCAACATTTACATGCCCTACAATGTCTCAAATGTAATAAAATGAGTTTGTGCATTTTTGCTTAGTCACCAGACATCTGATAGTCCGGGGTTTGCATTCCTTATATACACTGCAGTCTTAAGCCTTGAAGCAAGATAGTGTGTAAAACCTGGGCTCTAGAGTCAGAAGCAGCTATTCCCAGTTAATAGCTATGTAAACTTAGCCAAGTAGCTTAAGCTCTTTGAACCTCAGATTCCTTATATGTGAAATGGAGCTAAGGACATCTACCTTGTATAGCTGTAGTGTGGCACACAAAATGATGGCCATTATCATTAAGCAAATAAGCCAAGTTGAGTTATAACACATTATATTGTTTTAAAAGTTAAAATCTGCTGATATTTCATGTTATTGACAATTTATGTTTCTATAAAAAGAAACCTTTTGCGGTTGATCCTCGGTGCAATCTTTGCCACCTTTAAACCTTGAAACAGTCATATCTCCATGCTCAGTGTGCAACTGCTTAATACACACATTTGAAGGTAAATAGCATTGGTCTTTGGCACACTCAAAATTGCTCAGGTTTATCTTTAGGCACGAAGAACTATCTCTGTTCTCAGAGCCCATGGTGAGCCAGTCTCCTGGTTCAACAGCTGTAGGACTGACTATCCACAGAAACAGCTGGGTCTCTGGTTTCTCTTAGGATTTTGCACCCACTTTGGAAATCCCCCACCCGGATTTATTCACTTTCTTTCCCCCACTGGGGCTACAAATGAGTTCTTTACTTCTCTTCTTGACTCCTCCTCAACCCTCTCAAACACAAATTTAACATTTCCTTACAGATTTTATAGCGCCTTAATTAATATTCATCATTATTTTGGGAAGATCCTATATTCTTATATCATGATATGGACTTTCCACACTAATGACATTTCTGTCAATTAAGTGTACTATTTAAATTCTTCCTGTCTTTAGTAGTTATGGCTGCATTTCTAGAATCTGTTATGGTGTTTAAAAAAATACATTAAAATAGATATTTAATTGTAATAAATTAAAACATCTCGGCGTTGTGTTATAATTTATATAAATAAAACTGTAATTCTTCCCTATCTTCCAAAGGCATTTCAGGAATTAATTAGGGTTTTTAATTGGGTATGAGATTTATAGAGTAAGGGCACAACCTTGCTACTATTACGTACTTTTTCATTCGGATCACTTAGAAGCTGTCACTTGTTAAAGCCATTTAAAGAGGGCTGTACCAGCCAGTCTCTAAATTTTGACACTTTGGGATTTCTCTTTTCTCCAAAAAATGTATTTTTAATTTAGAAAGAAACTGTGCCCAGCTCTGAGGACAGGCAGGCTTTGGAAAAGCTATGTAGCGCCTCTTGCTCAATTCTGAAAACTCAAGGGCTGGGGCCGGGGAGGGCGGTGGGTTTGCAGTAAAACCCGGCGGCCGACTCTGGGCGGGAGCCGAGCGGGCGGCCGCAGCTCCGCGCCCAGGGGCCGCGCCGCGGGCGTCGTTGGTGCGGGGGCGCAGGCCTGCAGCTCGCCGAGCGCCCCCCGTTTCCCTCCCAGGCGCCTCGCAGTCTTCACCCCAGTCATCTGAGGAGTCCATGGGGTCAGTAGTCGCTCCCAACTTCTCATGAGAAAAATCCCTTTGAAAATTCAAAATTTAGCAGATTCCATCACCACCAGCACTCAAACATACGGTAGCACTTCCTATTGATCGAGAAAACTTAAAAGCCGATCAAAAGCGTCAAAAGATTCTGTATTACTTTCAAATGCCGGCGTAGTTTACTAATCATAATATTTGCATACATCTGAATTTATTTGCTTGTTTTCTGTATGCTCGCCAAGTTCGCAGGCATCGCGTGGCACACGGAGGGCTTGCCCACCCTTGCCCAGGTAAGCCCCCGGGCGCGCAGGGGCGGGGGCCGGGTGCGGGGGAGCTGCTGCGGGACGGGGAGACCGCAGCTCCTGCCGTCTACCCCCAAACGTTCATTAAGCCGGATTCCCAGGGACAGGACGCTCTTCCTGCACGTCGCCGGGGCATCGCAGGGCATCTGCTGCCCCCTGTCGGTGGTGAGGCGAACAGTAACGCGAACTCGCTTAGAAGCCACTGGAAGGGGCCTCTTGAAAAAAATAAAAAATAAATGTATTCCACGACTACGCAGTAGCGAGCGGACTCTCGCAGAGCCCGTTTTCTGCACACACCCGGTTCCGACTGCCGCGATTTAACGCAAGTGTCCGCAAGTCGAGGAGAGGGTCTTGGATTGTGAAAGGAGCCTGGCGCCGGTTCAGGGAAGGCTGGGGAGGGGCGGGCGGAGGGGGCAGGTCCAGGAGATCCCTGGGCTCAGCCCATGTTGTCCACCCTCCTGTGCGCCAGCCCACCTCACCCTTAGGAAGACCACTTGCCCTCGGCGGGGCTGGGGACGTTCATCGGAGCACAGGGTGGCGTCTTCCCAAGCCCCTGGGCTTCCGTCCCCTCATATTGCACCCCGATCCGGGTCCAGTGGCCTCTGCCGCGGAGGTGACAAAGACCACCCTCCCTGAGCAGCCGCTGCGGCTGGGTCCAGGAAAGGTCTCCCAACAGCATGTCCCTTCTTCCGATCCCTGGGTGGGGATTTGGGTCTGCTTCCGAAAAGTCAGCACTGAGAAGGAAGCTGCCGGATGCCCCGGGCTGCCGCCGATCCCGGGGCACGTGAAATCCTCTCCTAGGGCAGAACGTGCAGAATTTGCCTCCCCTTGCACGCAGCCGAGACCTCCAGCGGGCTGGGAACCTGTGTTGTTGTCGCAAACCGAGATGTTTGTCATTTTATTTTTTCTCCCACCCCACTGCCTTCCCAAACACGCGCGCGCGCGCACACACACACACACACTGTGCGGTATACCAACTTGTTCACTCTTGTCCATATTTGCCTTGGCCCTTTGGGGAAGAAGGCAAGAGCCAGGCGAACTAAGGTGAGTGGGGGAAGGGAGGGCGCGGAAAGGGAGGCTCGTCTTCCATGCTAGACTCGCAGCGGGAGGACCGCGCGGGCAGGGGTCTTCAGGACGACCACGGGAAAGTCCACGCCACGCTCCCAGCTCTAGGGCCGGCGCCCCCAATCCGCCGCGGAGCGGGAGACGCGGAGCCCGGGGGTCCCCTCGGAGGCCCCGCCCGCGCTGGGGGTCCGGGAGAGGAAGGAGGCTCCCGCGGCGGCGTCCTTCCTCCCCGCCCGTCATGGAGTCAGGCACCGGCCACGGCCCCGCCGAGTCCCCGCTTCCGAGCGGCCGCAGGTGCCGAGGGGCCGCCCATCCCTCGCGGGAGCGGAACGCGAAACGGCCCAGCCCTCCCGGCCTCCGGCTCCAGAGGGTCTCCGGCGTGTGGCCAGTCCCTGCGCCCGGCGCCGCCGCTCCCGCTGCCCGTGGGTGGGACCCGCAGGGGCGCGCGCGGGCGGGCGGGCGGGCGGCGGCAGCGCCCAGGCGCAGGCGGAAGGCGCGGCGCGGCCACGGTCACGGCTGCCGCCGGGTCTCCGGCGGAAGCGCGGGCTGCGGAGGGGAGGGGCTGCCGCGCCCCGCGGAGGCCCCGGGCTCGCGACCCCCAGCGGCGCGCGTCGGTGCGGGAGCCGACCCCACGCAGCCGCCGCGTGGGCCAGGCAGGGGCGGGCCCTGGTCCGTTTCAGCCCCGTCCGCGCGCGTGGTGGGGCGAGGCCGGAGCCCGAGCGCGTCGGTCGGGCGCTGCGTCCTTCAGCCGCGCCCCCGGGGCCCCAGCGGGCGCGCAGGCCCCGGCTCCGAGCCGGCCGTTTCCGCGCCCGCCGCCGGACCCCGAGCCGGCCGACTTCCCGGATGGGGCCCTGCTGCGCTGCCGGGACGGCCGGCTCCTCCCCTCGCGGGCGATCTTTCCAGGAGGCCACCTCCGGAGGTCCCGAGGCGGCTTCCTCTCTGCGGGTGCCACACGGGGAACTCCTCGCACCCAAAACACCGGGCGGAACGGCGCGCAGAGCCTTTGGCCAGGGACCACGGGACCGAAAACGCGCGGCTCCGTGCGCGCGGGACGTTTTGATTAATGCGTTAAGGGGGATCGAAGCTCGCTGCCTATTTTCGTTAGCCCTGATTTTCAAGCTTTTTTAAAGTTGCATTGTCCTGTTTTCTGCTCGGTCCACAACACGGAAAAATGGAATATTGCTTTTCTTTGTGAATCAATCGCAGCGGTAGTGACTGAGAATTTCACGGCGTCTTGTGCGATAAAATGGAGATGCGCGCCCAGGTGAGAGTCGCTGTGCAGCGGCGAGCTGGGCCCGGCCCGCGGAGTCCCTGAAACGCCTGTCCTGCCGCTCTCAGCCGCTCCAGGGGGACTTTTTAATCATTTAGTTATTTTTTAAATTCTCACGAGGCTCTCAGGAGTCTAAGAGTAAGCATAGGGCGAAGACTGAGCCCAACACTTAAACACTTTCCTCAAGCTACCCTGACCTGTCTTGGGGAAGTGAATCCTGAGCTAAAAATAACTTAAGATCTGAAGATAAAAGAAAAAGTTACTAAAAGAAAACTTTCCGTTTCCCTTATTCATTCAACAGATATTTAGGAGGCACCTATACCTGCATCAAACATGCACACACACACACTGTGGGCTATACAAATGATAACATGAAATATCTGTGGTATGAGACAGGCAATACACTTGTTTTAAAAGCATGATGTCATTTTTACCCTTCCAGGGACAATATGAAGTAGATACTGTTATTGTTATCCCTGCTTTCCAGATGAGAAAAATGAGATATTGCAGGCCTGAAATAACTTGTTCAAGGTCGCGGGGTTAGTAAGGGGCATGGCGGGGGGTGAAACCCAGACAGTCTAGTGCAGTCCACAGGCTCAGCCGCCACACTGTATCCCCCAGTCATATCTGGGGATCTGTATATTTTGCAACCACCTAAGGTGAGTCTGGTGCAAGGTAGAACTTGATAAGCATTGATATAATCACACTTCCTCTTTTTCCTGGTCAGAGAACAGACCCAAAACAGTGATTTGTCCAAAGACACACAGTTAATTAATTGCAAAATGAGACCCAAAAACCCACCTCCTGATCCCTTGCCCAATGTCCTTTCTACCATCCAAACCACATCGGCTCAGTCCAGGAGGAGTCAAAGAATGTAAATAATTCAACAATTACAGTAATGGTACAGTCAAATCTTGATTATCCTTAGCTTCCCCTCCTAATTGCTTGCCTTCTGGCTCTTTGACTGTTGTGCCTTCTCTCCCAGAGGGAGGGAGAAAACAAGTGAAACTCGGTTATTCCATTTCTGCTAATGTTAACTGCATCAAACATGCACATACACACACACACACACACACACTGTACACACACACACACATAATATTAAAAATAAAAAGGAAAGGAAAACCTGGAGAGATTTGATGGCAGAAGGCTAGAACAAGTTCCTAAAATAAGACCTGCCGATGATCCCTGGAGTTTCATTCTCTGTGCTACCAATAACTCCCATTGCTAGAGCGAAGGCTTGATGTGAGGGGAAAAAGCAAAGTGGATGCCCCATCCGAGGCTACCGTCCCTCCCCTCTCCCTCTTCCTTGTACCATGCCTACCCCTATTTGAGAAGGAAAAGGGAGAAGGAAATAAATGGAAGGAGTATAATGATTTATTCTGGAACAATTTCTACTCTTGTTCTGGAGAGTGGGAGAGTTATAGTGCAAAAACGAGCTAGGCCGCTGCGCCTCCATCCTCAGCTTCAAGCACTGAGCGTGGATACTCGTACATTGTCATTCAACAAATAGATTTCGCCAGTTTATAACATCCCAACTTCTACTCCTCTTTTGGTCTTTTCCTTCTTAATCTACTCTTTAGTCATAAGGATGTTGAGAGGCTGTGCAAGAACCATGGAGGCTGCTGCCTTGCTTCAGCAACTCTGACGAAACTATTTCCTTACTGAAAAGCATTTGCTGGGGGGTAGGGGGAGGTAGAAGAGGGTACAGGGGGGATAAACGGTGATGGAAGGAGACTTGACTTGGGGTGGTGAACACACAATGCAATATGCAGATGATGTATCATAAAACTGTACACCTGAAACCTGTAGAATTTTGTTAACCAATGCCACCCCAATAAATTGAATAGAAAAGCATTTACTGATTCCCATCAACTCTGTGGAATAAAATTTTACTCATTAATGCGGCAAGCAAAGTATTTCATGATTAGCCCCTGACTACTTCTCTTGGCCCACAGCTCTGTCTCTCATTGAAACCTCAGGCAATATTAAACTAGCTGTAATCCTCTGAACATACAATGCTGTCTCCTGCCTTCATGATCCTGCATTACACCCATCCTCTCCCTGAAATTCCTTCTCCATTTGTCCTCTTGGTAAATCTCTATTTATTGCCCCAAACCTGCTCAGACAACACCACACCTGTGAATTCTTTCCTGAGCCTCTGCTATATTCCCCCAAAGTAATAATCCCTTGCTTATGTAGAAGTCCACTTTGTTCCTTACACACTCCCTTTCATGGTTCTCAGTCTGGGTAATGCTTTATACACCCATGTCCTTCTCTTCTGTTAGACTGAAGTTCCTTGGGAATCTGTTTCTGTCAACTTTGTTTAGCATATCAGAAAAGTTAGAGAACATAGGATTAACTTGCTTTAAGTAGAATATTATTTACATTTTGAAGTAATATGCTCAATATGTTTAAAGCAGTAAGTCCATTTGTTCTATAGTACAGAATGTCCAAAAAATCTGGAAACGGGGACTATACTTGTTTTTCCAGATTACCTATTACTTTAAATTTTGAGGTACTTAACCTAGAAAGGTTTCTGGAGGTTGAAAAACTCACTGAGCATATTACTTCAAAATGTAACTAAAATACTGTTTAAATATAAGTATATCTTGTTTCTTGAATTTCAAACCCCTTATAGTCCCAGCACCCAACACTATGTCCAGTGTCAGACACATAATAAGTATCTGTTGAATTGTTCTAAACTGAATAGAGCATCCACCTTAAATATTAATTGGCTGGGGGCTGCAGGTCTAGTTCAGGACAGTTCTGACCTCTGTCTCTCCTCTTGGTGTGCCCTTATCAGCTTTAATCACTTTGCCAGCCACACTCCTCTAGTTGCTCTCTTCCACTTAGAAGTAGTGATTTTGGCTAAATTACAATTACAACATGCTTTTGACATTTATTAGGGAAGGGAGTCCCCAAACTTTTCCCCATTGATTACAAATTTTTGAGGGGTAGAGACAATTAATGGAGCAGTAGAGTAGATAAGGCCTTCAAATCAGCAGATGGGTCAATCATTCTTTTATTCAACAAGTATTTCCCCAGCATGTGCTTCATGTCACCCTCTGAGCCAGACAGTGGCCTCCCAGACCTGTAGAAGAGCCAACATCTCCAGTTGTAATTGTTGCAGAATTTCCTGTTGCCAGAAGCTTGCTTATGAGTGGGCAAGAACCTTCTATACCTTCAGAGACCTTGAGGATGTGCCAAAACCAGCCACTCAAAGCAAAGGCTTTGTGTAGATAAATTTTCCATATCAAGTTAACTCTTTAGTGAATAAGAAACTTTGTGGACATTTATGCTAATTGAGTATGTTTATGCAAAATTCAAAAAATAATTGAGCTACTTAATAGCATCTCTAGAGAGAGAGTGTGCATGCGCGCGCGCACACACACGCACGCACACACACACACATAAATACATACCCATAGTCCCCATTCCTGAAAAATGGCCTCACATTAATATACTGATCTCAGGTGATAAGTGATCTGCACCTCTGGAAGATTCACTTAGCATTTAATAATACCATGACTAATATGCTTTTTCTCTTTAGGTATATCAGTAATGTTCATATACTCACCTCAGATAACTAATGAGGGAGAAAGCCTGGGATATAGTAGGTACAATTGAATATACTTCTAACATCATTAAAGTACACCTTGTGCATCACTAGGGAACTTTAGATTCTTTAGTCCTGAGGAAAATATGAGAAATATAGCAAGATATAAAGAATTAATGAAGTCTATATTTCCAAAGAGTGATTATATTCTCTAACAACAGAAAGAAAGAAAAAAACCCAAAAAACATTTTGGGAATTCTTGGCTCAAGCAACATTTTTTAGATTACAGATTTAAGAAATGGGGGCAAGTGTCAGCGCCCCCTAATAAGGGGCATTTTTAGGACTGTAGTTTTTATATTTTCTTCTTCAGTGACACTCAGGTCATGTCTCAATTTGTAAAGCAACCAAAAATATCCAGCCAGATATCTGAGTAATTTAGGCCAGCTGATAAACTATCTTTGTTTGAATTACCTCAGCAGTATCACCATTACAATCATATTAGCTTAAAGGAGGAGAGGCAACACAATATATTGCAAGTATTTGGAGCCAAGTGATTTGGATTCAAATCCAGACTCCCCCATTTATCAGCTCTGTGAGTTCTGCCCTGCTTAGCTTCTTTCCTCTTTCAGATTAACTCCTCAGGGAAACAGGTACATCTCAACTGGCCTGTCTACCATAGAGAGGGACTGTGAGAATCAAATACTGTGCTGGAAACGGACGTTGCACTTTGAACTGCAGCAGTTCAAATCTGTTTCTGATGTAGGCCATACGATTTGCACTTAAAAATACTTGAAATGAATTAAAGAAATATCCAAATTGATTCTTGAAATCACTCACAGAATAGCATTAATTCTCTGAATTAGATCCCAAGAAACCACATTCTCAAATATTTTGTTTTGTTTTGTATTTGATCAGTAAAATGGGTTCTGATTCTACCGTGTGTAGCTACCAAACAGTTTCTACTCTGACTCCTAACCTAGTGAAGAGAGCATCAATGCACAGGCAAGCAGTATCACTGACTTCTCTTGTCATTACACATAATGTATGTTACTAGAGTTCACTGGATTCACTATAAGCAGCTATGCTGATAGCTTTGAACAAAACCTTTATAAATTCTGTAGCCATTTAATTATAATTTGTGAGTTTATATGCAAGGCAGATGAAAAAAAATGAGGAACAAAAAAGTTCTTTTCTGTTGTAGATCCTCACATTTGATTATGAAACCATTTTTTTCCTAAGCAAAAAGATGCTATGAATTCATAATGCTAAACTAGTGCTTTTCAAACTGGAAGGAGAGGAAACACATTAATCAAAATAACTGTATAAGTATTAAGCAGCAAGCGGCATCATAACTCAAAACAACACCTATTCCTTCCAGTTAAGTTTTCTTAAATAAGACATGTTTGCTTCATTTCCCACTTCTCCTTTTCCCTAGTAGTAATTAATAATTAACAATTATATTGTATATCATTTTCATAATAATTGCATTACCATGCTCCCCTTTCCTCCTACTTCCTAAGTACAGAAAACAGAGAAAACAATATTGCAAAATAAAAATAGAAAATAAATGACTAACTCAAAATTTTTTTGTTTATTTTGTGTAAGGAAAGGGGAAATTTGAGCATCACTGCCTTAAGTAAGTTATATAAGAATTGTATGTATAATTAAGTTTCTTATGTCTTCCAAATCCTACAAGGTTTAACCATCCCGAGTGACTTACTGAATTGAGCTCCTTTCTAACAGGTAAAGAGACTAGGTTTGAGATGATCCTGGATCTCTCTGCAGTGGGGAGGGCAGTGATTGGCAACTCCCATCTCTTTGCAAATAAGAAGTAATGTTCTCTGGAGGTTTTCTTGGAAAGGCCGAGAAGTGAGTAATGTTCTGTTACAGGGTTGCAAAAGTGTCCAGGGGTTTAGAATGTGAATATCTGTATGTGTGGGCATGTTAAAGAGACTCCTCAGAGGCTAATGTTCAATAGCACTGGAAAACACCCTCTAGAATTATTATGCCTCTTCAGTTTTATGATTGTATTTTATGATTATAACCCTGATTAACTTGGTAAATTACACTGTTCTTAAGTTGCCAGAATAAAAAATATGTCCATGTCTACACAACAGTGTAAATAACAAAAGAAGGGGTTTCATGATACTGTCAATTAGTGGATTTCATGAGGAGCATCAATCTAAATATCACAAGAAACGAAAATGATGAGGAGGAAAACCCTAAGAGCATCTCCATGGCTACAGTTCATTTTTAACTTTCTGCTTTGGACTTCTCTCTGGACTCTGGGTTGTAAATCTGTACAATACGTCCTTTAAAAAAACTGAATACATATTTATTAAGTACTTGTTTACAGTAGAAATATTCTCGACTTTGGGACTATATGCTCAAAGATGAGCCAAATATATAATTCTCTGTATAACAAAGAAAAAAGTTTGAAATTTCCAAAGATGAACATGGAGAAGTAAGAGTGCAGTCTGATGCAGTTATGGAGGTTAGGCTCAGAATATCTATTCCAATTTTCTTCTAGTGTACTTCCCTTTCCTGTGGCGAGCAGAAAGCTAAAACAAAAATTTCTCCAGTTCCTTTTCAGCTGGTGATTCAAGTTTGATTCAGGTTTCACATCAGATGAGATCACAGGAGACTTGAAATCTGAACTGAGAAAAATGGGAGATTGGGTATGTATTTTATCAGCGGGGATTAGAGCAAACGTGGCACGGTTCTAGAGCCAAACTCTGTTCCTGAGGTTTGCTGAGTGAGCAGAAAGAGCGTCTAGATAGTAGAAAAGGTGGCGTGATGGGACCCTGAAGCTGTAATGGCAGCTTCTTGATTTCTCACACGAGGTTTTCTGATTGGAGCACAGTAAGGTTGTTCTGGAACCAGCAACTGTAGCTAACTTAGCAGCTTAAACTGAGACGGTCCTGTATTTATACACACAGTAAGGAAGGCCTCTGGATTTGAGAAGCAGCTTCCTGATCATGGCAGGCGGGCATATCCTCTGGCCGCCTGGTTCAGCAATAAAGACCTGAGAATAGGTTCTGGGAACTCATCCTACAGATTTTTATTCAACCACTTTAATAATTCTGTAAGCCACCTGACGTGCTGTAATAAATTCTTTCATTCTAATGTCCGGAGTGAAATCTGTTCTCTGCGTCAGAATATTGACCAATACAAAGCTCCAAAGAGAATACGCAGAAAGAACACATAAAAAGATGGTTTTTAAGGCTATTTTTAAAAGTAAATCAAGTAATTGAATTGAATAATAATTGACCTTGATAATAAGTGTCCTATTGTGACTTCTTTCTCTTTAATTCTCAGTTATTTTCTGCTTTCTTCTCTCTAGTCCTTCCTTTGTCTTGCCATTCAGAGGAAAGGTAAGAGTAGACTGTACGTAAGTTGTAACATCTGCAAGGAAAGGCTCTTTTGTTTTTGGTTTTTGTGGAGTTTTTTTGTTTTGTTTTTAAATATATCTTTATTGATTTCAGAGAAAGGAAAGGAGAGGGAGAGAGAGAGAGACAGAAACATCAATGTGAGAGAGTCATTGATCGAGCCCGCAACCCGGGCATGTGCCCTGACTGGGAATCGAACCCTGATCGCCTGGATCCCCGGTTGACGCTCAACCGCTGAGCCACGCCCGGCTGGGCGGAAAGGCTCTTTTGAAAGGCGGTGTCATACTTCTAACTGGCATTGTTTGATTCCCACTCACTATGCTGCAACGATCTTAATCCACATCAAACTCACTTTCCACTTTCTTCTCAAGTGCACACTTTCTTACTTTTTTCTTTTTACTTAAAAGAAAATCATTACTGCTAAATTTTCTTCCTTTTTGGCCTTGTTCCCTTTTCTTTCTTTTGAAAAATTGCATTTAAAAAAAATTTATTCAATATACTTAAACTAAAAGAAAGTTCATCCATTTCTCCCACCCCTCACTCCTCACCTTTCATAACCACCAGTCTGCTCTCTGTATTTAGGAGCTTGTTTACTTTTGCTTGTTTGTTTAGATTCCACTCGTAAGAGAGATCATATGGGCACAGTACTTTGTCTATCTCTGTCTGACTTGCTTCACTTAGCATAATGCCCTCAAGGTCCATCCATGTTGTGCAAATGGCAAGATTTCATTTTTTCATGACTAAATAATATTCCACGTGTGTGTGTGTGTGTGTGTATGTATATATGTACGTATGTATGTATGCAATTTCTTAATTCTTCCATTGATGAAATATATATACCACAATTTCTTTATCCATTCATCCACCAATGGACACTACAAGTTGTAAATCCACACAATGTATGTATTAGTATATAAGCTTCCAAATAATACACAAAATTTATATTTTACTAACTCTATATAAAAGTTCTAGAACGGGGTTATGAATAACCGGCTGCTCTGTTTTGGGAGACTTTCTCTATAACATTAATTATCAGTGAAATTTAATAGTGACAAAACTTTTTGAGAAGTTAAAAATTAGTAAATAATATTTGACATTTTTTCCAATTATGAATTCATTTAACAGTTTCTGAGTAACCACTACTTACCAGGCACTCTTTTAGGCCTTGCAGTTACAGCAAGTGTTATGGACTGGATTGTGTTCCCCCCAAATTCATGTTGAAGCCCTACCCCCCAATGTGATAGTATTTGAAGAGGGGGCTTTTGAAAAGTAATTAGGGTTAGATGAGGTAATAAGGAGGGCCCTCATGAGTTTAGTGCCTTTACCTGAGAGCATGCTTGCTCGCTCCCTCTCTCTCTCCCCCCCCCCCCACAAGCACCTATACAAAAAAAGTCACATGAGTACACAGTGAGATGACAACCACCTACAAGCCAGGAGAAGAGCCTCAGAATGAATCTAACTTGCAGCACCTTGACCTCATACTTCCAGCCTCCAGAACTATGAGAAATAAATTTATGTTGTCTAAGCCACCCCATCTATAGTGCTTTGTTATGGCAGCCCGAGCAGACTAAGACAGCAAGGAACAAAAATGACAAATAACATAGAAGTAAAACCTATAATGTGTCATCAGGTGGTTGTAAGTGCTGTGGACAAAAATAAAACAGGGAAGGGCAACGGGGTGGGTGCTATCATTTGTTAAAGGAGAGATTCACCGAGAAGGTGACCTTTAATTAATAACTTGAAGGAGGTAAAGAGCCAGGTGCCTGCAGCATGGGGAAGGAGAGGGCCAAGTGGGGAGAGAGAGCGAGCGCCGAGGCTCTGAAGCAAGAGCGTGCCTGCGGGATTTGCGGCGAGGTGAGTGTGGCTGGAGTGGATGCCGGGTGGAGACAGGAGCAGGAGGTGGGGCCAGAGGAAGGAGTGGGTGGTGTGGAGCAGATGCGTAGGACCTTGAGGCCATTGTGATGGCTTGGCCTTTATTCTGAGTGATCTAGGAGGGTTCTGAGCAGAGACATGACATGAGCTGTCTTGTTTCATAAGGAGCACTCTTTCTGCAGAGTTGAAATAACTAGAAGGGGAGAAGGAGGCAGCAGAGAGAGAGGAGCTCCTGCCGTGGTCAAGGTCGGAGACGATGGTGGAAAGTTCCAGTGGTGAAGGTAGTGAAAATGGCACGTCTGTTGTGAAGGTAAAGCTAACAGTATTTGCTGATGGCTTGGATGTGGGCTATCAAAGAGAGGCGTTTTAAAAAAAACCCAAGACTTAGGGCCTGAGCAACTGAAAGGATATGGTTGCCAATACCTGAATTGGAGGAGACTGTATGACGGGCAGGTTTGGAGGGAGAAACTGAGATATTTTAAGTTCAAAATACCACTTATGTGTTCAAGTAGAGATATTGGATAGGCAATTGGATATACGAGTCTTGGGGTTCAGGGGAAATGTTTTGGTTTGAGCTGGACATATAAATTTAGGCATTCATCTAAAGCCCTATAAATGAGTACAAGGGTGATATTCAAAATATTTAACAACCGGTGTGGTCATGTTACTAACCAATCAGAAGGTGCTGGAGCACAGTTCTAAAGGGTCAGATGTTAATGTTTTAGAAACGAGGTAGGTGTGAGGGTCTCAGAGTGGGGCGGGAATGGCGGGCGGGAGAGGGCCCTGGAGAGTGTGAGAGCAGCTCTTTACTAGCTTGAATGGAGGTGTTTCAACATTTCATCAAGCAGGATCGTGTATTAGTGTGCAGGAGTTGGAGCGCAGCCCTGAAGGGGTAGAAAAGGAAGGGAAAGAACAACAGGAGGCCCAAGGAGGCCCCAGGCAGCCCAATACTTAAGGTCAGGAAGGAGAGGAGGGAGCACAGGAGGCTGAGGAGGAGCCAGTGAGAGCAGAAGCACCAGGAAGGTGTGGCGCCCTAAAAGATCAGGGGAACCGTATGGGCCAGTTTACCTGGGACAGTCCAAGTTGGTGTCTGTGTCAGTGTAATTAGTAGTAGTGCCCATCTTTCACTCTAAAAAATTGTCTTTATTCTGATGATAAATTATGTGATCTCCCTACCAAAAAAAAAAAGTCAAGCGAAGAAAGTAGTTTAAGTGGAAGGAATGATCAACTATTTAAAATGCTGCTGCTAAGTACGAGAGGACTGAGAATTGGTGACTGTATTTAGTGTCAAGGGGGCCACTGGGACCTTGTCAGGAAAGTAGTTTCAATGGTGCAGCAGGCAGGAAAACCAGATGTCTAAGGAGAATGGGGGAAGAGTGGTTGATAAGAGTAAACAGAGAAAATCTCTTAAGTTTTGTTGTTAAAAAAAAAAAATGGGGGCAAAAGATAAATGGAGAGTAGGTGGTTAGAAGGGAAGGTGAGTTAGGGCAGGGTTTAGGGTATGCTATGGACTGAATATCTGCATCCCCCCCAAATTTATATGTTGAAGCCTAATCTTCACTGGGGTGGGGGCCTTTGGTGGGTGATTCAGTCACCAGGGTGGAGCCCTCATGAATAAGATGAGTGCCCTTATACATAAGACCCCAGAGAGCAAGAATGGGAGCTCCCTTGCCCCTTCCACCGTGTGAGGTTATCATGAGAGCACACTGTCAGTGAGGAAGCCTGCTTATCAGGCACCGAATCTGCTGGGGACCTGGTCCTGGACTTCCAGCCTCCAAAACTGTGAGAGACAAACATTGGTTGTTTAGAAGCCACTCAGTCGATGGAACTTTTGTTATAGCAGCCTGAAAAGACTAAGACAGGGAAGATGGGGAAAATCGCAGTATGTTTGCTAATGGGGATGACCTAAAAGAAAGGCGAAACATGCTATAGATGAAAAATAGCAGCAGTGTTGTCAGCACTGAATTATGACTGACTTGGCGCCCTAGGTACATCTGTCTTCATTAGCCCCTTCATGGGCACTTTGTACTATATATATGTGTATATATATATGTATATGTATAGATATAGTAAAATTTATATATATAGTTAAAATTTATATTATATATAATGTAAAAATTTATATGTAATCTAAAAATTTATATATATAATATATAAAACTGCTGTGTGGTATAAGAATTAAAATATTAACATTATATATTAAAACATTTTCTTTGACTTAAAAGTTCACATTTTTCTTCTGATTTTAAAGGGAATTAAACATTTTCCTGGGCCCCTAAAAGTCAGGAGGGCCCTAGGCGCTGCGCCTGCCATGCCTATAGACCCATGGCCTGGATATTGTTATGCAGGTGAGGAAGGGACAAGGTTAGTGCACAGCAGAGGGTCTGAGGTGGAAGCCCTGGTTGTCCACCCTCAGGACCAGAAGAGAAGCCCAGAACAGGGCTACAGGTAGTGGGTAGATACAGTGTAGGGATTTTGTGCAGGATGGGTATATTGGATTTCTTTTCCCTGATTGTTTCTTTTTCTCAATGAAATAGTAAGCATAGTTATAAGCTAAGGGCTAGGATGGTGTAGGAGGTATGAAGGTTTGAAGAGAGAGGGAAGTGTGAAACAGCCACCAAGGAATGTGGGACTAGGGAAACGTAGTAGGATTGCAGGGCAGCACTCAAAGCTCCCCTGAGGTTAGGTGAGGAATTTAAAATGAGACCAGGTAGTATGAGCTGTGTGGTTTTTCTCCAGCCGCCGTCAGTTATAAGCAGGAGGAGAGCTGGATTCCGGCAGGGATGGTTTACTAAGTAATATGACAAGGTGAGAGGCAGCAGGCAGTTAAGGTTCTGATCGCAAAAGAGCGATCAGAACAGCACACCGTGGAATGTGAGCTGGGTAAGAATGGAAGTGGGGATGTGAAGGGACTGAGGACACTGAAATGACAGGAGGCTGGATTGTAGATCCTGGTGGTCGAAATAGCTGAAGTTATTTATATTCTAGAGGAAGTAAATTGAAAGGTGGCCAATGATGGGTTGAGAATGGGAAGCTTGAAGTAAAGATTATGGAGGGATATGCAGTTATTATTAACGAGGAGGCCTACATGTAACATATGAGTATTTGTTATGCAAAATTCAAGTAATACCCCACAACCACACACACTCTCCAAATGTAACCACTGTTAAGAATTTGATGTGCATCAAATGTATATCATACACACGAGCACACACACACACACACACACACACACACACTTCTTCAGTGTTGGTTTATTTGTGTGTGTTTTTTACATAAATGAAATCATGCAATATTATCTCATTCCTTATTTTTTCACATAACAATATAGTCTGAAATTTTCATGATTGTTTGCATGGATCTTCCTCATTTTTATGATAGCTTTTTTTTTTTTTTTTAGTTAAATGAACTTCCAATTGAACTATCTACTGGAATATTCTAGACATGTTTCATACTTTCAGTGGTGGCAGAATATGAAACTAAGGAAGCTTAGGTTTCTGGGTTCCTTGCTTTCACAGACCCCTACCACAAGGTTAGCAACATGTTCACGTGGCCATAGGTTTTTGTAACATTGGCAAGGGTAAGATATTTCAAGTGATTGGTTAAGACCAGTCTTTTTCCAAATTTCTTCCATGGCCCTTTCCCTGTTTTGGATGGTGTTGTAGAGGATATGAGCTTTCAAATAAATATTCACTTCCAACTGGATTCACTTCTGAATAAATATGCATTTTCATACCTAATTTTGAATTTTTTTTCTTAAAAACGGCCTTTATTACCAAAAAAGCTTTAGGTCCTACAAAGCTTGGATCTGCACCTACATGTTTAGCAGTTCTCCTTAGCCAGCCTATTTCCTCAGTGATGTCCTCCTTCCTGGCTACTTCCTGCTGCTCCAAACATATGTTGCTGAATCAAAACGCAAAAGTTCTTTCCCTTCCCCACCCCCCCTGCTCCCTGTCACTCTCATACACCCCTTCCAGGGCCTTTCTGACCCTTCCTCCCCCTTTCTGAAACCTAATACTGAGATGGCCAGAGGACTTTCACTTTCCTGAGTTAAGTTATTGACCCTCAAACTGATCTTAGGTAATTATGAAAACAGGCAAATAACTCAGATAATCTCAAATGCTCTAATTTGGGGGTATTTATTTCTGTCATTGTTGCCTTAGTCTCTGTATCAAAGCTGATAATCATTAACTGAGAATTTTAGATATACAAGATAACTTAGAGATCATCTAATCCTACACTTTCATGTTATAGCATTGAGAGCTAAGACACAGAATAGAAGAACCTGTGACTGTTAATAATTCTACAGTGAAGGCTAATCATTTGTTAAGTAAGGCCGGGTCCTGTGTTAAGTGTGAGGTGAGAAGATCAAGTGAGGCAGGTCCCAGCTCAGAGACAGAAAACTGTTAACCACAGACCCTTGTAAAATTTAAGCACATTCTCCCTTGCTAATAGACACTAATGACTATAATAAATTAAGGAGGGTTTAGTTAGGCAATAAACAATTAGAGTTGACAACAGGGTGTAAACTTGATGCCTTAATTAATGTATTGACCAATAGCTCTTTCCAGGTTAAGAACCCTGATCCTAATTCAGCCATAGTATCCATGTTTTGTTTTGTTTTTATGTACTAGGACTAAACTGTATTCAATATTCAAATAATAGTTGCACAGAGCAAGGTATCAGAAAAACAGAGAGATTCAAAATAAACTGAAGTTTGGCCACACTTTCCTCTAGAGTGATGGTATTTTAACTTACCTCACAGTATTATGATGATTAACAAGATTATGCCTATAAGCGTTCTAAGCTCTTTGGATTTAAAAACTGCAGTTGTCTGGCAGCAACATTTTCTTTATGTCTAGTCTGTGTGGTTCATTTGGTAATGAGATACGACTTTAAAGCAAGGAGACTAATCTTGGACAAGCATATCCCATCAAGACTCATTCATCCAAACCTGCTTTGTCCTGCCATGTGGTAACCACGGGAGACTCTACTTATTTTGATGAGGCTGCCATTGCTTAAAACATTTTCTGGACTCCTCTTTAGGAAATATTTTGGAGCTAGCTTCTGAGACATAGGAGAAAAACAGCCTCCTTATGGCTTGGGAAATTGTGGAAATACACAAAGGTCTTTAAAACCAACAACAACAACTTATTTGGCAGGTAACTCAGTACCCTGCAAAGACAAAGTTTTATATGTCTAGCAAAGAAGCAATTGCATAAGAAGACAAATGGCTGGTTTAAATGCCCATGGAGTTGTAATAAAGCTTATCAAAAGCATTTTTAAGCACATCTGTGCTTGTGACATTCTCCTGGAAGACAGAAAGGACTTTTTGAATATGAAGTCAGACATCTAGTGTTCAGTCATTTGACAGGTCATATGCCGACTGGTGATTTTAGTAAGAGTGAACATATGTGTAGTATATTATGATTATTTAAGCATTTTTATGTACATTTGTTCATTTTATCTTCACAACAAACTTAAGATATCACAAAGATAGATGGTGCTATCATCTTCATTTTACTTTTGTAAAAATTCCAGCTCAAAAAGTTAAGAGACAAACTCAAGTTGATGCAATTAATATATGAGGTGGCCCTCAGACCCACCTTTTGTAACTTCTGACCCTGAGTTCTTTCAACATTATAACTAGTGTTTTCTAAAGTGTGTTATGAAGAATTCTGAACCCTCAATATGGTCCATAAAGTGTTTTTTTTTTAATTCCCACAAATTCTTTGACATTGCTCCCTTGTCAAATTGGAGCGTAAGGAGAGTGTACATAATTCCTCTTCTCTTGAGTGTGGGGGTGGATTTAGTGACTCATTGGTAGATGTCATAGAGGGTGACTTCTGAGACTAGGTCATAAAAGACATTACAGCTTTCTCCTCGCTCTCTCATAGATCATTCTCTCTGGGGGAAGCAGGCTGCCATGTTGTGAGGGCATTCAAGCTGCCCTATGGAAAGGCCACATGGTGAGGAATTGAGGCCTCCTCCAACAGCCATGTGAGTGATCCACCTTGAAAACAGATCTTTCAGGCCCAGTCAAGCGTTCATATGACTGCAACCTCAGCCAACATCTTTACTAAAATTTGAGGGGAGATACCAACCCAGAACCGCATAGCTAAGCCATTTCCTGAGTCCTGATTCTCATAAACTATATAAGATACTAAATACTTGTTGCTTTAAGTCCATAAAGTTTAAGTAATTTGTTATTCAACAATAGATAACTAACACAATTCTCAAACAAAGTTTTCTTTGCTCAATTACATTTGGGAAACCCTCTTAAAGATTCATAAAGTCTTGTTAGTGCATAAAAGTATTTGAAAAAGTCCTGCAGTATTAATAACCTGTTTTCACTTTTTTATAGTACAGTTCCAAGGCCCCTTTAACAAAATATCTTTTATTCCCCCAAAATGGTTTAGGATACTGGATTATGGTATGCCCTAATCCAATGACTGGTGTCCTTATAAGAAGAGAAAACAGAAACACACAGAGACACAGAAAGAAGAATGCCACATGAAGATGGGTGTAGAGACTGGATATACAAGACAAGGAACACTAAAGATTCCTGGCAACCACCAGAAGCAAGAACGAGGCAAAGAAAGATTCTCTACTAGAGCTTTCAGTGAGAGTATGGGCCTGCTGACATCCTGATTTTAGACTTCTAGCCTCCAGAACTGAGAGACAATAAATTTCTGTTATTCTAAGCCACCTGGTTTGTGGTAATTTGTTATGGCAGCTTAGGAAACAAAAACAGATGGTTTGTATAGATAGTTGTAAAACTGAACTAATGTGCTCAGATATACTCTTCCCCAGGTAAGCCTCCTCCCTAGGCCTACAAAGCTACCACCATAACTGGCCCTGTGAGTCAATTGCACAGACACTGATCACAATGGAAAGAGTTTTGATAAAAAGTCCCAACTTGTTAAATAAGGGTTGACAATTTATTTGCATTTTAATAGGATACTTAGTCATTCAATATTCATGGATCCATTTTCTCACAAGGGTTTACTGAGTGCCCACTATGTTAGACATTGCTACAGGTCAGCCAGAGATATATTTTAGGACACAGAAGGAGCTTTCTCTGAAAGTTTCAAATCACACCCTAGAGATCTTCACCTACTCATTGAATGAACTCAAAGAATTTACTGGCATTCTGCCTGGGGAATCCAACAACATGTATATCTTCCATTAACGAATAATACGACCCTGGCAGGGTAGCTCAGTTGGTTAAAGCGTCATCCCAATACACCAAAGTTGCAAGTTCAATCTCCAGTCAGGGCACATACAAGAAGCATAAATAAATGGAACAACAAAAATATATATATGTATCTTTCTGAAATTAATCAATAATTTTTTAGAAAGAATATGTTCTGTCTGAAAAAGTTATTCTCTGTCTGAGCAGAGACTGGGGAGATATAAACAAAGTGTGGGGAGAAGGAAAAGTCACCAGTCACATAACCAGTCAAGCAGGGTTAGGCTAATCAGTGCTGGAGAATCTCACAAGACATTCTGTCCTGGCTTTGCTCCTAGCTCTCTGGCCTCTTGTTTTCCACCTCCTTTAAATGCCCATCTTCTTCTGTCCATTTTGCAAATGTTTATGTTCTTCACCATTTTATCTTGGGCCCTCTTCTCATTTCATTCCACATACTCTCCCTGGATTGTTGCATCCAGTTCCATTTTTCTCAATTACCATGCAACATACACTGATGTCTCCCCAATTTTTACTCTAAACCAGAACTTCCTCCTAAGTCACACACCATTAAATTCAACTGCTTGCTAGATAGCTCCCCTTGGACATTCCACAAATACCTCAAATTCACCATTTCCAAAACCCAACCAATTGCCTTCACCACCCAACCTGCTCTTCTATCACTATCCACCATGTTGCTTAAGTGAGAAACTTCTGTAATGAGCTCAGTACTGCTTTAGCATCGCACTTCATTTATTTGTCCTCAATTTAGGTTTTTTGATCTCCAAGGGCAACCCAAATTCTAGTTCTTTCTAATTTGGTAAATTCATTTTTGTCTGCCCTTTCAATGATCTCTCTTTTCTTTTTTAAACTATAATCTTAATTTCCGGAGCCCATCTCCATATTTTGAAGGCTTTAATAATTACCTAGATCTTCTCCAGTTATTTTGCAAAAATCTAGGAATAGCCTAAATTTCTAACAGCAGAATCTGGTTACCCAAGTCATGACACATTAATAAAATGAAGTATTAAAAATCATGTTCTAGATGAATATTTAATAATCTAATAAATGCTTATGGTCTAATATTATAAAAAGCAGGTTTTAAAGCTATACAGAGCATGGAGATGACTTTTGTTTTATAAAAATGCATGACTACAATAGCCAAGTAAATATTGCAAACTGAACAACATGTTGCTTTACTCATTCTTGAAACCAAACTAAAATGATAATTCCAGGAAGGAAATAAAGGAGAGTGGCTGCAGGTGGCAACCTAAGGAGTGAGGTGAGAGAAGACCTTTCTGAGACAGCAATACGAGATCCATTATCACATAGGATGAGACTGGGCCATTGGTGTGAAGAACTGGAGAGCGAGAACTATGCCAGGTCTAGGGAACAAGTGCAGAGGCCCAGTCAGAGTTGGGAAAGTGCTTTTCGTTTTCGAGAAATAAAAACTAAGAGAACCCTTTGATGGATTTTAAGTTGGGAGGTGACGTGATCAGATTTATATTTTTATCTCTTGCTGTGATAACAAGCCTATTGGAGCATGGCAAGAATGGCATCAGGCAACCAGGGAGAAAGCCATTCCTGTTGTCCAAGTGAGAGAAGACGTAGTTTACACTAGGGGGTAGCTATTGAGATAGAGAAATTGGAGATATATTTTAGTGTAATTTGATGATATATTGAGATGACTGATGTTTATATTTAAATATATTTTGGTGGTATATCCTATTTGGTCAACAGTACTTGGATTTGGATGTTGAAGTAAGAAAATCAAGATGTTTTTAGCTTAAGCAATGTGGTGAAGACTGTGCCATTTACTGGGATAATATTTGCACATTTAAGATATCTATTATGATTGAGCATAAATGAGGTGCCCTTAGGTGGGAGAAATGAAGTACTTAACTATTACATCACTCACTCTTATGTCTAGATGTATAGATTACAAATTACCTGCAATTTTCTAGTTCAGAGAAGAACTATTTAAAAGGAAATTAGTTATGCAAATAACTAAGTATCCATGATTTTAAAAGGAGGGTGTAACAATAACTTTAAAAATCTGTTTTAATACGATCTACCTCACTAGTTTATAAAGATAACTTGTCTTTGGAAGGTGATGGATCATTTTGCAAAAGGAGCTTAGGCCTTCTGAGGTAAAGGGCCCCACTCACTGACCTCTGCTTCTTGGGATTCAAAGTTAAGTAGTCTTAGAAGGGTGGACAGGGTGGTTTTGCCTAAAGCTCAGGAGCTGAAACTGTCAAGGGGGGCCCTGAAATAACCTTGAGGAAAGGACAAGTAGAGGGTGGTATCCCAGGCTGCACTTGTAGCATGGTCTCCACAGTGTGTGACTAAAACTAGCCATGATGACAGTGAAGTGACACAAGAAGGTTTTGTTGTGATGAACAATGGCAGAATAACTGAGTCCAAACTAAGAGAGCTAAAAGTTCAAAGCCCAAGTTCAGATACCCATTGTGAGGCTGAGAGTCATTCAGACCAGCAAGAAACATCATAGAGAGTAAATAGGCATCTGTTGGACTTTGGGCACAGTCTTCATAGTGACACAAGGCACCAGACAGAAGCAGTGGTAATCCTGAGCTGATCAGTCATTCCAGAGCTCTTTATACCAAGCACTGGGAACAGGAAAGGCCTGGCCCATCAATGTATCCTCTATACTAAGTAAGTTTATCCCTGGTATTCTTGGTAAATTGGCCAGAAGATAGGAGAGGGAAGTTGGCTAGGTGAGTAGAGAAGGCTTCAAAAGGGTTAGAGTCACTCCCAATGTCAATTGGCTCTCTAGATATACTCATGTCAAACTGATTCCAAACCTACATAAACCAGAGACCAGCCTTTCTTCATCTGAGCACATGCACCTCTCATTTCTGGAAGAGTCATTGTAAAATCCTTATAATCCTTGGTGCTCATGTTCCACCAGATAGAAGTCTTTGGTTTTTAGGATCTTAGTTGTACCTTACTGACAAGCTTTTAATTCACTTTAAAAATGTTAATAACCATTTATATTATTAGCAAAATCTCTTTCTTGAAAGTTTCCAAATGTCTAACCTTTCTCCTAAGAAAAACAGGTCCCTTTTTTCAGGAGAGAGGAAAAAATTTACTTTTCCATAATACATGGCATGAGTCATGGAAAGGGCTTGAATGATTTGTAGACATGTTGCTATTGAGTCATCACAAATGATACAAAACCACTTGAATACTGATGAAATTAAACTCTTCAAAATCTGTAAGGAATAAAAGTACTATTATTTTTATATTTCACAAATCTCAATTTCAGTTTCACCCTAGAAGAGACACTAGGGCTAGATAGCAACAGTTCTCATTCATAGATGAGGAAGCCTGTTTCCCAAGAAGCCAAGAAAGATCTACAGGGGAGAGAGAGAATCGGTGATATAATATGGACGTAAATACAACTGTTATCTCTCCTTGTCTAATCGATTCCTCTTTTTTATAATAGGTAAAATACTATATTTTAAAACATACTGGCCTGATTGTGACTAAAATACTCAAGGACCTATAATTCTAAAGGCTTTAAGCAATATGACTGATGGGTTTGATGGTACATTGGAATGCTGGTGATTTATTATATAATTTAAGTGCCCATCTGTGCAGCTGGGCAAAAATATAGCTGATGAAAATATCAGCTGTCCAGCTGTTTTCTCTATTCAACAGAGGTCATGAGGATTGCTTCTCTGGCTGCCATCACCACTCCAACAACTTCATGTCTGTCAGAAGGACACTTCATCTCCATGCTCTCCTGAAATAGCAAGGTCAACAACACTGGTCCTTAATTCTGAAAAAAAATCCCAGCTATTTTCTAAGCTACTTGCAACTTAATGAGCCTTGACAATGGTTAAAGAAGTCATTCTCTCAAACTTTGTGTCACTTTGCCTCACTTCCCAGCCAGCTAGCCTGGGACAAAGAGGAGCTATGGTCTGGCCGTTAAAAGAAGAAATGAATTATGCAGTACCAAAATCAGGCTAAACAACATTATGTTCCCACTTTTCAGGTGCTGTTTAGCTACTGTATCCATTCTCGATGGCTCTGAGACCATTGACAAGTTTGGTGGCCTTAAGAAGTAGAACGGTAAATTTAGAGATAATTTCCAGTGGATCCTGCTTTGTTTTAATGTGATTCACTTGAGCAATTTGGACCTTAGCAACCCTACTTCCTATCCTTCCCACTGAGATAGTTACTCACCAAGTAGCAGGTGTTGAGTAGGTATCCATACTCAGGTATAAACAAGAATGAGGTGAGTTGTTGCTGACTGGTAGGTAGGACCAGAAGAAAGGACTACAAATGAATGAGGTGTTTATTTACTATGCGATTGACCCAGTGGGTATTAAAATTTCTTACTACAGGTATTTATTGCCTTTTACAGTGATTATTAATTCTGACCTAAGTGCAAAGAGTACAACAGTATCCTCAAGTCAGTATTGTGGGGAAGAAAAGAGAGAGGGAGGAAGTATCCTGAAGGTATGAATAGATTTCCCAATCTTGATCTTTGATGTCCTGCTCCGTCATCTCAGCTGACTGCCAAGGGTCAGAGCCCAAGGCTAATTTGCCATTTTAATTAGAAATTCAGGGCAGGACAAGTAGGGTGTGACTTTAAAAAATCTGCAAAACCTTTTAAAAGCATTACTGTATTTAAAAATACAGGGACTCTTTCAATGTCAATGCCTTGGGAAAAGGCCTGGTTATCCCCCTCTAGTTTGGGGTTTTGACTTTTTATTTTTGTGGTAAGAAAGATAACATAAGATCTACCCTCTTAACAAATTTTTGTGCACAATGAAGTACTGTACAGTAGATCTCTAGAACTTACTCATCTTGCAAACTGAAGCTTTATACCCATTGAACAGCAACTCCTCATTTCCTCTTCCCCATCCAACCACTTAACTCTGTTTCTATGAGTTTGACTATTGGAGATACCTCATATAAGTGGAATCACAAAGTGTCTGTCCTTCTGTGCCTGCCTTACTTCAGTTAGCACAATCTCTAGGTTCATCCATTGTGTCACATATGGTAGATGAATTCTGACTTTTTACCAAAACTCTGAATGACCTGAGGACAGCCCCTAAATGCTATGTATCCTGTAAGCATATACATAAAGGACTTCATCAGCAATGAATTAATTCCTAGTAATCATTAATTCCTAGTAGGAATTGTTAACGATAAAGGTTCTTTTAGAACAAACATGCACACCTGTCATGGGGAGATTTTAGTACATTCAAGCAACAGACAACAGCTAGATTTTATTTGGATCATTTTACTCTCAGTTTCTCTGAGCCTCTGTTAACTGCTTATTTGGGGAGAATCATACAGTTCTAGAGGCTTCTCTCTAAATTTCTCCCTGGCCCATCACAATAATAAATGAATAACATTGAAAGGTGCTTTGCAATTTGCACGGGATTTTAACATTCATTTTCTCATCCCACCTTCATTGAGAAAGCAGCTGATGATGAGACAAAGGCTCAGAAAAGTAGTGATTTACCCAAGGTCACCCTCCAAATCCCAGCCTCTTTCAACTATATCTTAAAGCCTTTTATGTTCTTCCATTTTAACTTCAGGTATTCCTATTGCTTGAAAAGTAAACTCAGATGTGGGCAAAAACTTTATAAGTAATGTCAATAAAATTAAAATTAAGCAAGTTCATAATTACTTATCTTTTCTCCCCTACTGAGTCCTATGCATAAAACTGTAACTCAAAGCAAAACGGTTAGCATGATTATAAAATACATATGTAACTCTAGCTAAGTATCTCTTTGCTTTTGTGTTTTCAGTGTGTTAAAATTTACATACATTCCTGACATATAAGGCATGCCAATAGTGTAGCAAGATAGCTGTTGTAGGCTGAATTGCGGCCTCCCCCCAAATTCTTATGTCAAAGTCTTAATCTCCAAGTACCTCAGACTGTAACTGTACTGGGGGATAGGGTCTTAAAAAAAGAAACGAAATTAAAATGAAGTCATCAGAGTGAGCCCTGATCCAATATGACTGGTGTCCCTATAAGAAGAGGAAATTTGGACACTGACACAAGGGGAAGACCATGTGAAGACACAGGGAGAAGACAGCCATCTACAGTCCAACGAGGCCTAAAAAGAAAGCAACCTGCAGACACCTTCATCTCAGAATTCTAGGCTCCAGAACTGTGAGAAAATTAATTCCTGTTGTTTAAGTCACCAGTTTGTGGTACATTTTTATGGCCCTAGCAAACTAACCCAATAGCTAAGACTTAGTTGCTTGTACAGGTTAGTAACATAACTGACTTTTAGTACAATATGTGGATATTGAAATGCCTTTGTCCTCAATTAAAAAAAAAAAAAAGACTATATATGTTAATCATGGGTATATATTTATTATGTTTTGAACAGAGGCATTACTCATCAGACAATCATAAATGCATAAATACTCACATGTAATTAAAATGACACACACAATGATAGTGTTATACATTGAATCAGCATTCAGATTTTCAGGAGATCAATTCTAGATGAGAGTAAGAGAAGTTTTCACTAAAGTGGTATGATTTATGCTGAGTATTAAGAATGTATAAGGTTTTGATGTATGTTGCTAAGGAGCAGAATAAGGAAGAGGTTATGAAAGTGAAAAATCGTAGAGGACCCAAAACAGGCCAATTTAACTAAGTCAATTTGGTTTCTGGAGAGAGACAACTGAAAGAGTGTGGGATAAGATGGGGAGGGAAGGGCGTGAGGATGAGTTCAGCATATCCACTAGCCTCAACTCAGAAGTCAGTCTATTACCCTATCTATAAGAACAACCTGCTGGTGACCTACTGCTCCATCCTGAGGCTACCTTTTGCATTTATTGAATTCTTTTCCAGAAATACCCATGGAAACAGATGCTTCTATCTATAACAGTGATTCCCAGAATCACATTGGGGGGTTTTATTCATTGCCCCCATCCCAGATATAGTCAAACAGAATATCTAGGGCAGTGTTCTCAACCTTGGCTGCACATTATAATCACCTGGAGAGCTTTATAACAAATCCTGGTGACCAGGCTATATATAGTCCAGAACAATTCAACCAGACTTCCTGGTGGTGGGAGCCAGGCCTCAGTATGATTCTTAAGTGCCTCAGGTGATTCCAATGTGTAGCCTCATTGGAGACCCACTGCTGTAGGTAGTAGGGTCGGGCATCTGTACTTTGAGTAGGCCTCCCAAGCAATTTTCCTAGCCAACCCTTGAAAAGCATTTGATCCTCAAAACAGAGGCTATCTTGTATTCCTCAATTATCTTTCTCTAATCCCTAAGAAAAAACAAAAATGTCATCTCTTATTTTCCTACCAAAAAAATCTCATAATTTATCATAACTTATCCAAACTTCTCAATTTGGCAAGATAAAAGGGGGGGTTTCCACAGAACATATGACACAGGGATTGGGTCTCACATTAGAGTTGGCATCAAAGCCCTTCAGTAGCTATAGTATGAAGCGGTGAGTTTAAGAAATAGAGGATTGAAAAATAAGATAGATATGCACCAGATTGTGGAGGAACCAGTATTTCAGCTACAAAGCCAATGGCCTTGAAAAAAATAAGTTAGCAGGAGATTGACAAGATCAATACTAGATTTTAAGGAAATTATAGAGAAGAGAGCAATGAAACAAAAAAATATATAAAAGACAGTGTAATTGGGGAACAATTGAACTTGACTGATAGATTAGGTATGTGAGAAAGCCAGGAACTGAAGATGTGATTCTGAGGTTGTACGCCTGAGTAATAGAAAGAAATTACAGAAATGGGGAAATGAAGAGAAAAAGCTAAATTTTCTTGGGGGGAAAGTACAGAAGGGAAGAGTATTAAATTGGGTTTTTGATTTGTCTGAGATAATGTGACATTTAGAAGGTAAGGCCATTCTGTCTTTTTCATCTTTGTGGCTCCAGTACCTAGCATGAAACTTAACACATAGTGGATGTTGATTGAAACTTAACACATAGTGGATGTTGATTAAATGATGGTTGAGTGAGAAAGCAGAGGTGGAACTGAAGGACTGAGGAGCGTGCCAGGTTAAGAAAGTGAGAGCCAATGGAGAGTAGGGGATGGGAATAATATGCCTCACAGTTAAGCTCCTGATATTATGTCAAAATGAGGCCACACATGCTGTCATCAATTTTGTATCTGAGTTTAAAGTGTTAATCTGTTAAGTGTAAACCCTTAAAATATATCGTAATTTGTGCAATACTGTCTAGCATGTCTATTTTTTTAAAAAATGGAAGTGGCCCGAGACTCTCCTGATATTTGAGAGTCCCCAGGAATAACCATTGTTAAGTATATGTATTAGGTAGTAACTTTTAAATTGTGTTGCTAAGAGATGCTTTGAGAGTTCAGTGGAACTCCCTCAGGGACCACTTTAGAAGGGATGGGAGAGAAGGATTTGAGCTGAGTCTGTCAGTCTGTGGACCTACAACCCCAACCCTACCCCAACACCAAGCTTTTATTGGTTTCATTCATTGGCATAACTAAGGCTTCATTTAGAAAAATAAATAAAGGCAGCATTTTAACTTTTCCCCCCACTAAATAAATTGTGAAACTTACGTGCTAAGAAATAAAGAGAAAATGAATGACAAGATTAACCATGAAGTCTTAGCTGAAGTGGGATAGCCAAAATTGGCAGCAGGCCAGATCAGCGGGGTCCTGTTGGCAGGCCAAGTGTAAGAGGAGATTAAGAAGAACAGGGAGTCTGGAGGGATAGTGTGGAGGAAGGTGAGCGATATAGTTTGAGTGTGGAGTCCAGATTGCAGTCCATCTTTGTCACTAACTGGCCCTATATGTTGGGTAGGACACTTAACCTCTTTGGGCCTCAGTTCCCTCTTTTGCAAAATAATGTCATTGGTCTAAATGACTTCCAATGATCTCCAAAGTCTGAGGTCCTGTTCAAAGGTTCAGTGATTCCAGAGAGCTAATGAAGCAGTGTGGGTGACTGACAGTGATTTCCAGGTTACACAATTATGACCAGAGAAAGCTCATTGTTTGCAGGACATGAAAGCCAGAAGGGAGAAGTGAAATGTTGAGGAGTTTGATATTGAAGTATAGAGTACTTAGCTTAAAAAATACCTGTTAAATTAATTAAACAAGGAGCCCATTATACGGAGATGGTTCTAATGCTACTTAAGTATACCAAAATCTAAGCCTGAAAATGCCTCAAGGTTATGAAATTGAAACCTAAGAACAACCAATCACAAACACCCAAGCAGGCTTCAAATGCTAACCAACCAATCATTTCCTTATCATTTGCTTCCACTTTTTCTCTATAAAAATATCTACCTGAGTTCCTGTGCTTGGAGAGCTCCTAAATAATTCCGTTTTTGTGCGGCTTGATTTGAATCAATTTTTGCTCAAATAAACTCTTAACTTTTTAAATGTGTCTCCGTTTATCTTTTAACATAGCTAATATTGTCTGTGCATTAAGTACTGATATTGTACTAAGGATTTTACCCATCCTATGGCATTTCATTCTCACCACATCGCTATCAGGAAAGTACAATTGTTATTCCAATTTTAAACTTGAGGAAGACAGGCACCTAGTGAGTGTCCTTTTATAATAATGATGTTAGTAACATTGACAATGTTAGTGCTGGTTAAGGAGAATTTATCTTTGAAATGTATGTTAACAAACCAAATCTAGTATTTTAATATTGGTTTTGCCATACTGTTCTCAAACACTTCTACTGGAAGCTCTACTGTTAAAAAGAAACTATGAAAAAGAAAATGGAAGCATTCTTCAGAGAAGCTCAAAAAGTTTGAATTCTGTTCTATCAATTAAGTGGAAGTGTAGGTGGCAGAAATTTCCAAAATATTTCACATTTTCTCTTCTTGATGGCAACTTATAAAATATGTATTAAAAATATAGCATAATGTATTATATTTATAAAATATTTAAGACTAAGAGTGCCTTCCTTCATAGATATTATTTCAGTTAATTCTTACTACTCCACAAATATTATTGTCCCCATTTTAGAGATCTCAAAACTGAGGTTTATAAAAGTTGAACTTTTGCCCAGGGGTGATGTAACTAGCAAGTGGAACCAAATTTTAGTCTTCAGGCTCCAAGTCCAGTGCACTTTCCATTATACTACAATCTACTTTATTAAAATACACACTTTATATCATAGTAAAATATAGCAGGTATTACCTGCTAGAGTAGAATTGGTTAGTTTTGCCCCCTAGAGGAGGAAATTATATCCTTTCCAAAGATTTGGTTGCTAGCAGTAACAACTTGCAATTACAATATTAATATTGTGATAGATATTAATTAAAATATATGGCTAACATTTTAAAAGAGTCAAATAAAAATAAACCCAAATGCAAGGTTTTGTATAATTTAGGACTGTGAGCATAGTTAGATGCACTTCTTAGTGTATGTAGAATTGGGTCTACTTTGACATGTTAATGTTTTGGGGATTGTAAACTTACTCATTATAAATCAGCCCAAGAGCATTGTTTATGGTTAAGTTGCTGATAGTTCTGATATTTAAAGAGCTTAATTTTCTCAATCTCAGGGAGAAAGCTTATATACAATATGTTCTTTAAACCAATACAGGTCTGGGATTTCCTCTAGTTCTACTGCTAACTACCTGTGTGACCTTGAGGAAATGTATTAACCTCTGGTTGTAACTTTCCTCAACTGTAAATGGGGGAATCATTCCTATATCTTTGAATTGGCATGAAAATTAAATGTGAAAGTGTAAACAAAGGAGAGAGCAAAAAGATTTGCACTAAAAAAAAGAATTAGTTTTTTTCTTGAGAGACTTACAAGTATTGATCTATTGGGTTTCACACATCAAAAAACAAAAAAAACAAAACAAAACAAAAAAACACCAAACATAAACAACCCCTTCATCTCTACTTATATCTGACATTAAAGAGAGGGTTATTTACCTATAGGTGTTTCTCTCTCTCTCTCTCTCTCTCTCTCCCTACCTTCCCCTCTCTCTAAAATCAATGAACATGTCCTCAGGTGAGGATTAAAAAAAAAACAAAACTAAAAAAGAGAGAGCTATTTAAGACCTCTCCTATACCTGTTCACAGCTAGGAACTTGGTAGGTGCCCAATAAATGTTAGTTGAATTAAACTGAAATCAAATTACCCCCTCTCCCTGAGTCTCAAGTGTTTAATTAGAAGCCTACCATAGCCCACATCTCATCGGCTAATTTTTAGCCAATATATAAAAGGACGTTGTCCTTGCAACATCCCTCCTTCTTCTTTAGGCCCTCCTTTTTTGTCATGGTTCATTCCAGCTGAACTAAAATTTCCCCAAACATGACTGGAGCAATGGGCCGAATCTAACAAGATTAAGTTTAATAGGGATAAATGTAAAGACTTATACTTCAGTGCAAAGAGAATCTTGTACAAGTACTTGATGGGGAATATGGGGATTAGCAGCAACAAGTGTGAAAAAGACTTAAGTGTTTTAGTTGATATTAAGCTCAATTAGTCAACAGTGTGCTTTTGCTAACAGGAAAGCTGATGTGAACTGAGCCTGCATTAACTCCTACCCAAGCCCGATGATTACCCCACTGCTCTAGTTCTTTAGATTTAGCAGAATCTCCAGGAAAGTTCATTACAATTCAGATTACAGTCCCATCCCCCAGGGTTTCAGCCTTCCTAGGGTAGGCCTTGAGAATTCACATTTCTAACAAGTTTCCAGGTTGGTGTTAATGTTGCTGGTCCCTGAATCACACTTTAGAACTATTGCCTTCCTCTGGTCAGGCAACACTGGAACTACTAGTAACAGTATATAACAAAGAGATTGAAAACATAGAGGAAAGTAAAAAAGGAAATGAATAGTTGTTTGGTGCTGTAGTAATATTAGTAAAATTAATATTAATAGTCAACATTTATAGAGAGTTTAATGTAGGCTAGAAGTTCTACCAAACATGTTGTATAGAATAAATAGTAGTAATAACAACAGTAATCATAATAACCACCACCCAAAGAGTACTTTCTGTGTGTCAATAATTGTTCTATGTGCTTTATATATTTAGCCCTTCCAACAATCCTGTGAGGTACATATTACTATATAAAGTCCCCCCTGGTCTGAGGTTTCCCATTTCTAAGGTTTTAGTTATCTGACATCAGAAAATGTCAAATGGAAAATTCCAGAAACAAGCAATTCATAAATTCTAAATTCCACACCATTCTGAGTAGTGTAATGAAATCTTGCTCCTCCATCCTGCCTGGGACGTGAATCATCCTTTTTTCCAGTGTATCCATGCTGTACATATAGTAAAATAAGATATTTAGAGAGAACACGTTCATGTAAATTTTATTACAGTATGTCATTATAATTGTTCTACTTTATTATTAGTTGCTGTTGTTAATCTTTTACTGTGCTTAATTTATAAATATAACTTTATCATAGGTATGTATATATAGGAAAAAAAAACATAGTATATGATGGGTTTGGTACTAGCAGTTGAGGCATCTACTGGGGGTCTTGGAACATATCCCCCACGGATGAGGGGAAACTACTGCACTCATTTTCCAGGCTAGGAAATAGCTCACAAGAATCATGGTTAGAATTTGGATTTAGACACGCTGACAACAAAACTCCTGTAATACCAAGAGGCCTCCCCTGGAGGCAAGATTTAAGTAAGATTGAGTTTAGAGGAGAATACAGAAAATATTTGATTCTGAGTAGATAAACTGAATATGGTGTATCTATATAATAGAAGACTAGTCAGCAGTAAAGATGAACTAAAGGATTGAAAACAACATGCAGCCACATGAATGAATCTCAAGATAAGTGTGGTGAGTCAAAGCAGCCAGACAGAAAAATTTAGAAAATGCTAACTAATCTACAATGACAGAAAGCAGATCAGGGGCTGCCTTGGGATGGTAGGAAGGGGAACTTGAGAAGCTGTGGGAGGGAAGGATTACAAATGGGCACAAGGAAACTTTAGGGTAGTGATCATTGTGTTTAAATATGTTTAAATTTATCCAAATGTACACTTAAAATATGCAGTTTCTTATGTTGATTAGAGTGCAATAAAGCTATAAAAAACAAATTTGGGTTTAAATACATTAAATAAAATCCAAAAATCCTGTGGAGTAGGCCAGTGTTATTACTTTACTAGTAACAGATGGATAATTGTGTTTGGTATAGGTTTACACCCATAGAACAGGTAATTTGGATAAACCAATGCCTTCAGCATATCTAATGTATATCTAATATGTCTTACCAATTTCTGAGTAGAAATATCAATTGAATAATAACTTAGATTCCGTGAAAAGCTAACTCAGTGGAAAATTTTATTACAAAATTCTAGTTCAGACTGGCTGGGTGTGGCTCAGGGGTTGAGCATCAACCTAGGATCCAGGAGATCGCAGTTTGATTCCTGGTCAGGGCACATGCCCGGGTTGCGGGCTCGATCCCCAGTGGGAGACGAGCAGGAGGCAGCTGATCAATGACAACTCTCTCATCGGTGTTTCTGTCTCTCTCTACCTCTCCCTCTCTCTGAAGTCAATAAAGATATATATATAATGTGTGTGTGTGTGTGTGTGTGTGTGTGTGTGTATATATAAATTCTAGTTCACTAAAAAATAGTTGGTCCTTAAGGGGTCAAAGATTCTAAAAATGAAAATAATACTTAAATATAATTACAATAGTAATAGTGGTAGTAGTAGTAGTAATTTCTTCTTATTAAATTCCCCATTAAAAAAAAATCCAAAAGTCTTTGGCACTTTCCTTCTGAAATTAACAAGATAGATAGGACTATTCCATTTACTAGATATTAATATTTAAGTTGCCCCAACATGCCTTTTTCATAACTTTTTTCTTCTTAACTGCTTTTGATAACAAGGATCACAGTGTGTTTGGAAGTTTACTTTGCCCAGTGTCATAACTTGATCTGAAATTCAGTTAAGTGCCCTGGTTTGTCATACGACCTCACCAATAAGCATAACAGTCAATGCTTTTTAAAGACATTAATTAGAAAAATTATAATAAAATTAATTCACACAGCACATGAGCTTTTAGGACTTGGAAGAAATATGACGACAGCAAGCAAAGATTTCTAATAAAATTTGGAGACACTCCTATAGAACTATTCTTGGAATTTTTCAGGGTTACTTGTACATGCTATTCTCAAATTAATTGTGGCTTAGGAGATACATGAAACCCACTTGGCTCAGGAATACAAAACTACATGTACACACTAGAGGTGGGTCACATACCCACTAGATTTTTATATTACTTTCAAGAGAAAATGTAAGTTGCTCGATTCTCTCACTCTGTTCCCAGGGAGAATAAAGTAATACAAGTCAAGGATAAACTCAAGGATACAGCTGAGCCTCCAAGATAAGGAGAGGGGTGGAGCTTGGGGCAGGATTAGTGAAGACAAATTCTTTAACTCATGAAAATCTATTCTCATCGCACTGTTGCTTAGGGACTGAAATGGGGAAGAGGGGAAAGGTCTAGAAGAGGCTACTCAGACTTGCCTGGTGGGAGGTCCTGAAATAAAGGGGTGTAAGAATTAAGTTCCAGTAAGGGAAATCAGGGAAGGACTTGTGGGGAAGGCCAGAGTGACAAAATAAAGTGGTGCAATTGCCATTTCTCCCTCACTCCCAGACTCTGTGGGGTAGATGATTGCACAAAACAGGATTCCAAGATTGGGGTCTTGGTTTTTAAAAACTGACAATCAAGTGGGAAGGAATGAGAGAATATCCTTCTAGAATTATTGGGGTTCTATTAAGAAACAGCCCTGCCCGGCCGGGCGTGGCTCAGTGGTTGAACGTCGGCCTAGGATCCAGGCGATCAGGGTTCGATTCCCGGTCAGGGCACATGCCCGGGTTGCAGGATTGGTCCCCCCCAGTTGGGGGCGTGCAGGAGGCAGCCAATCAATGACTCTCTCATCATTGATGTTTCTCTCTTTCTCCCTCGCCTTTCCTCTCTTAAATCAATAAAGATATATTTTTTTTTAAAAAATGTTTTAAAAAAAAGAAACAGCCCTATCCAACAAACCTTTGATGTTTCTCACTGTGGTATGGATAGGTATTCTAGGTATACTAAGAAATTACAGAATCACATTTACATAGCCCTCTCTAGGTTCAGCCATACTTTAGACTTCAAATGTGTGTCCAGGGACACCTTATTTGGTCAAGAACCACTGAGAACGAAGCCTTGTGGAGAAGACTCTCAAGAAATGGAGGGTAACCAGGGCCAGCCTGGGCATGGGACCTGTGCAGCTGCACAAGACCTCCTCCCCCAACTTGGTTTAAAGCTCTGCTGTCACTTTCCTGACATTCTTAGTAAGTTTTGACAAAGGGCTCTGCATTTTCATTTTGCATCAGGCCTCAGATTATGTGGCTGGTCCTGAATGTAACAATGTAATATCTAGTCCGCAGATCCCTCCCTTTTGGCACATCTCTTCTGCCTGGACACCCTACTCCCGCGGGTTACAACATTTTTCAAGAGATCATCTTTCAAAGCAGCTGCGACTCCCTCACGAACTATGTGCTCCATTGCTCTTTAACGATAATTTTAAAATCTTGCGAAGTTCAAATTTATTTAATCCAAAATTTATTTTACATGAAAAAAGAACACCAGGACTGTAATCCTATGAGCATAGTTCATGTATGATGCTTTTCCTTTATATACATCTGCATTGTAAGTCAAGTCCATTTTAGCAAGGAACTGCTTCTGAACCAGAACTACATCCACAAGCCTTCTGCCCATATCCACACGCACAGTCTATTCAAAAGTGTTTGACTGCGATCTCCATCTGTAAAGTCATGCACATCTGCGGACTGGCCAGGGAACTGAAGTGAGTATTTGACCCTTCTTGGCTGCAAATGCCACTGGCAGAGGAACCTCTAATACTATTTCCTAAGGGATGGGACCCAAGTGAAATTACCAGGACTTGCTGATCATTAAAGTAAAGCCGAAATACCAAACGCAGAAAGAGTAGCTTTGTAAGAAAGACATGGCTGGGTCCAGGCCACAAAACACTGATGTTTTCCCCCTATTGTTTGTGTTGTTTTATTTCCTTTAACTAAGCTAACTTTTAAAGGGTTATGTTTACAGCAGCTTAGGGAACACATGCAGCTGTGTCTGCTATGGTGAATTAGATTTTCTAGCTGCAAGAAAAAAAAGATCTGTAGGCTGCCTCTTTGGAGTGAACAGAGAGTGAAATGTGAATAAATGCTGCATTAGAGGTGATGGCAAAAGAAAACGCTGAAGGATGAGCCGACAAAACTGGGATGGTCAGACACTGTCCGTTCATTTCACATACTCTTTCTACAGATTCTGATTTCAATTATTGTTTAAGTAAATTTGTAAGTACGGTTAAAACCCCATTAATGCTTTCAACTTCAAATGTGTATAAGCAATATGATAGAACTCTGCTGGTTTACCTTTCTATCGTAGGCATAAAAATGACTGCTATAAAGATGATTATTAAAAAATAAACTATGTTAAAAAAACATCTTAAAGCACCCTTAAGTGCTTTCTAACTAACTCATAGCTCTGTTAGGGAGTTACTGTTAAGTATTTGAAATTTTTAACTTTTCCTTTCTCTTAAGTTCTGTAATGGAGATTTTCCTCTTTATTGAAATGCTTTCCCTCCACCTTTAGTTGTTGAGCTCCTACGTCAAGTAAGAGATTGTGCTGGGCTTTGAAAGGAACATATAGAGGAAGATGCTGTTCCTGACTCCAAGGATTAGGATAGATTTCCAAGTGAATATTTCCCAAGGTAAAGGAAGTTAATATTGGAGCGGCTTACACTGCCTGCTATGAGAGTATAGACACAGTGTGTGGGTTTTCAGGTTCCAGCAAAAGCTGATCCAAAAGCTGACCCTGAGAAAAGAATATGTGTGTTTATTGTTTATTTGGGTGTTACCGAAACCCCCACCAAGGGAGCATAAAAGGTAAGCAAGAGAGCAAGTTAGCCAGTAATAAAAGCTGCATTATTGAGCAGATTCCTACTGTGAGTTGCTGGGGCTCATCCTGCTGGGGAACTCTGGGACACAGTACAGAAGATGCCTCAGTTACCCTAACTGAGGGGCGAGGACACCTGGGTTTTGTCCCCCAGCTCGCTTGATTCATCGGTTGAGCGTTACTCTGGAAAATAAAAACTCCTGCTCTTGTGGCCTGTCCTGGTTCCAGAGCAGACGACAGTCCTCAGGCAGCAACTCACAGCTGGAAGCTCACTTGGTTGATGTGCACGGAAATGACATCCTAGGTTGGAGGGCAGGTCCTGGATGGTAGTTGCTCTACAAGGAGAAAATGTGATTCCAGATAAGTTAGGAAAGAAGGCTGCTGGAGGAAGCGGCATTTAGTAAGGCCACACGAGATGCAGGTAGGTAGTGATGGAAGCGTCACCTGCGAGGGGTTCTTGCCCTCCCCTTCCCCACGAGAAATATCAGGAGAAGAGGCAAAAGGATTCAAAAGAGGGTTGCTGAAAACGAGGTGGTTGGAAAGGAGAAAGGGAGGGAGCTCGATGCACCAAGGGAGCGCGTGCTGAGGGCTGCAGGGCCCGGGACTGCTGCTGGGGTCTGGCTCACACGGCGGGCTCTTCACGCCGGCCCACGGGAGACTTCGTTGCCGTCCAGGTTCCCGTGGTGAGCTGGTGTCCACCGGAGCAGGGGCAGAGCGGAGCTTTGTACTTTCTAGAAGCTCTTTCTTTTCCCGTTCCCCTGTTGGCTGGTTCCGACTGGTGCAGGCACAGAGCTGAGCTCTTCAAAGAGTGTCTGAAGAGGAACTTTAAACTTACCCCGGAGAGGCTTTAGAAAATAACTGAAGAGCATCCCCACCCATTCAAGAGAGGCTCAGCCTGTCTCGGGGGAATGGCAACGCCCGCAGCAGTAACTAGAAGACAGAAGGCACAGAGATGGAGAGGGGTGAGTGGTAGACGCTAAAGACAGCCCTGGGTAAGGGGAGTTGAGTTCACAGGAAGGAGGGACAGAGGACGATATGGCTAAGAAGGGAAACAGTAATCAGAATGAGAGGCCTCTTTACATGTCCTGTTTAGCAACTCGAAAATCTCTCCTGTAGGTCATGAGGAAACAGAATAGGTTTGATTACTGGAGTGACATGATTAAATTTTTATTTTAGCAAGATTGCTCCAGAAACTTTGTCATGATGTTCAGGATGGCGTGGAGGAGGTGGACAGGAGGCTCTCACTGTCACTCGTGTGAGACATAATCAGTGATGGTCCAAGGAGACTGAGAATGAGACCAGAGAAGCAGTTTAGGTGCAGGCACTTTGAGAGAGGCTGCGGGGGAAGGCGATGGAGGAGCAGAGGGGCATCCCCCAAAGCAGCCTGGTGACTCCTGGGGCTGAAGTCTTTTTTTTTTTTAATATATATATTTATTGTCGACAGTATTATAGATGTCCCCCATTCCCTCCTGCCCTCTGCCCATCCCCTACTCCCCCCCGCCCTGTTAGGCCTTCACCACACTATTGTCTGTGTCCATGGGCTATAGATATAAGTATATAAGTTCTTTGGTTTTTCTCTTTTCATCCCCACCTCCACCCCACCCTGAGGTGTCAGTCTGTTCCATGCCTCAGGACTTATTTTGTTGGTCAATTTATTTTGTTCATTAGAGTCCACAGTTAAGTGAGATCATGTGATATTTGTCTTTCCCTGACTGGTTTATTTCACTTAGCATAATACTCTCCAGGTCCCTCCATGCCGAGCTAATAAGTCATAGCAGGAAGAGGAAGTTGTGTGGTTGGAATGTGAATCTGTTGACTTCAGGGTGGGCTGTTAATCTGGAAGGGTCCAGCAGGCAGTTAGAAATAGGTGTCCAAAGCCTCAAGAGAGAACTGGAGCCAGGGGTGTGCATTTACAATTCATCCAAAGTTACCACGGAGGAGAATAAAGTGAAACAACCCCAGCTTGGTCTCCCCCCAAATACTCAGAATTAGTGATGTTTTCCAATAAATATAATTTGGAATAATCATTTTAAGATACCCACTAATTAGAATATAGAATTTCCCTTTCAAATTTATGTTTTAAATATGAGAGTAAAAGGTTTATGGAGCTACAAAAAGTTTCCTTCTCTTAATATAATTTATTTCTATGAACCAGAATACAGGAATTACAAGTACAAACTGAGACTAAACGACAAATGCACTGTTCAGATTTTTTTTGCGTAATGATGGCTGAAAGTGCCTGAACCACCGTATCCTTACAACAGCGATTGACTGATTCCGGAAATACTCCAGTTGTACCCCAGGAGGAGAGAAACTAATTTTAAAGTATAAAATAAAGTAGTCATCCAATTCACATTTGCCAAGCTCCTCTAATATTCTAAATTTGCCTCTTCTTTTTCGGAAGGCTGTGTACCTGCTGATCTGCACCTCCAAAGTCTCCGCAGGATATTTCTTGAGCAACTTTAGGCCCCCTCTTTGCTCCTTTCCTTACTAAAACTCAGGAGACAATTAATGATAAAGACATGCGTTGAAGTTTGTGGAGGTTCAGTAAACAGCACTACTGCTTTCCTCTCTTGAGTTTTGAATCAAAAGACATCAGGCTCATGGAAAACAGTATATTTATTATTATCATGATCACGATCATGACCCTCACCACAGTCATAATCATCATCGTAGGTAAAAAAAGGCCAGGGTAGAAGATGTGGCTTAGATGAAAAACAACAATGGGCAGCCTAATGCTGAACCCCGGAATCAGGCAGATTTATTTATCCACCCAGTCATATGCAAAAGTGGACAACCACACCCCTCCCCATGTGGGAACCTATCTTGCAAAACAAACTTCAGACCAAAATTTATGTTCACTGCAATTTAACCTCAAAAGTAAAAGAGAGGGGAAGGATTAGAGCCATGCATGCCCAGTTCCTGGTCCATACTCTCTAATAAGTCATTTATTCTTCAGTCACTTATGTCTTGGATGCCCCATATCATATCCTGAAAACATGAAGCCATCTGAAAAAGATTCCTCTTTTTTTTTCATCTTCCTCTCTTCTCCACCACCCAAAAACTCATAGTCTAAGGAGTTAAGAAGAGCTGGAAGATTGAATTTAGAGTAAGAAAAGTTCTCTCTGATCACTTTCCCTGACCTGTCAGTGCAGGGAAGTGAAGTGACTTGCCCAAAGTTACACAGTTAATAAGTGGAATATTTGGGGCTAGTATCCCTTAAGTTTGAAGAAGAGATCTAGAAAAACACACCGTTACTTAATTCCATATTTTTGTGCACCACTTAAAGGTGCCTTTGAGCAGAAACATCAGCCAGATGGTGAAACTTTTTCAAAAAAATCTCTAACCCAGAGAGGGAACTTAATGAAGCAGCAGATTTTCACATGGCCCTTATTTATCCTGATCTGAACAATATTTTCTGAAGCCACCGGCATTGTTCTTTCTTCTATTCTTGGGAGACTCAGTCTTCTCTACACAGAAAATGGCAAAAGACTTATTATGCCCATTTGTTTCTGGGAGATCGTCCCCCAACTAGCACAGAGCCTGGCAGATAGTAGGCACTCAATAAATGGGGAAGGCTGATTGAATAAATAAATGAACCAATGAATGAATAAAGTTTTCCTCTCATTTGAAAGGAGTACAAGATGAAAAAAATCAGCACTGTTCTAGTTAAGGCAATAAAAGATTCAATAGAGGAATGCATTAATTTACTTTCTAAAACTTTTTGCCTGAGATGAACCCAGATATTAACAATTATTCAAATTGACTTAAGTAGAGAGAATAGAAAGGAGAACCAAGAGTAAAGAAATAGCAAGAGAAAGATTCAACTTTAAAAAATTCTTAGGAGAGCCACAATATCTATGAAGAATAGTCCTGACAACCCCATGGTTCCCCAGGTTGACAAGAAAGCTGTAAGTACTAAACCAGCTTCACTCCTGCCCAAAATGCTCCCATTCTAAACACCAGCCCTAGAGCATTTGAAGGTCATATCTGTGGCAGGAACTTTAATATGGTATTCTATTTCAATCTTACAGCCACTGGATGAGATAGGCATTATAAACTCTGTCGCAAACTCCACAAATCATGGACCTTCACGAACATTAAATTGAAATAACGAGCTTATGCTGTATAAATCTATCTTGAAGCTTACTCTTTTTCTCTCTTTTGGCTGAAAATTTTCCTCTTACTCATTCACATGCCAATCCATTAATTTAAAAAGTATTTATTTAAAAATAGGTGGGATACTAAATTGGTATATACAAGAAATTTAAAATTCAGTAATGAAATTAAGAATACAATTCTATTCGAAATAGCATTACAAGGAAAATTATACTTAGGAATGAATTTAAAAGAAATGCAAGACTTTTACATTGAAAATTTTAAAACCTTGCTTAAAGATGATCTAAATAAATGGAGAGATATTCTATATTCATGAAAAGAAAGACTCAATATTGCTAAAGTGGCAATTCTTCCCAAATTAATCTAGAGGTTCAATGCAACTCTTATCAAAGTTCCAACAGGTTTTTTTGTTTGTTTTGCAGAAATTGACAAGCAGATTCAGAAACTTATGTGGAAATACAAAACATCTAGAATTGCCAAAACAATTTTGAAAAAGAACAAATTGCAGGACTTTCATGTCCCAATTTAAAAATTTACCATAAAGCTATAGTTACCAAGACAGTGTGGTACTGGCATAAAGATAGATATAGAGCAACGGAACAGAATTGAGAGTCCAGAAATAAATCTTATATTTATGGTCAATTGAGTTTGAACCATAGATGTAAATGCAAGACCTACAACAATAAAGCTTTTAGAAGAAAACATAAGAGAAAATCTTCTCGATTTTGGGTAGGAAAAAAAATCTTACATATGATAACAAAAACACAGTGCATACAAAAAAAAAAAAAAAGATAAATGGCCCTCATCAAAATTTTAAACTTTTGCACTTTAAAATACATCATTAAGAAAATGAAAAGACAAGCAAAAGAATGAGATAAAATATTTGCAAAAATCATATCAAATTAAAGACTTGTATCCAGTATATATAAAGTACTCTTACAACTTAATAATAAAAAGATAAAAAACTCAATCAAAAACTGGGCAAAGACATGAAAAGAGAGTTGACCAAAGAAGATATATGAATGGCTAATAGGCACATGAAAAGATGTTTAACATCATTATTCATTAGGGAAATGCAAATTAAAACTCCAATGAGATATAATTTTGCACCTGCTAGAATGTCTAGAAGATAGACAGTAATAAATGTTGGCAAGAATGTGGAGAAATGGGATCTTTCATCCATTGCTGATGAGAATATAAATGGCATATCCACTCTGGAAAACAATTTCACAGTTTCTGAAAAGTTAAACATAAAATTCCCATACAACTGAACAATCCTCCTTCTAGGTATCTACTTCTACCTAAGACAAAAATACATCCACACAAAAACTTGCACTAGAATGTCCATACCAACTAATAATGGAAACAAACCCAAATGTCCATCAACTGGTGAATGGATACACAAAATGTGGTCTACCCATACAATGTAACATTATTCAGCAATAAAAAGGAACTATGTGATGGATGAACTTCAAAATACAATAGACACAAAAGTCAACACATTGTGTAATTTCACTTATATAAAATTTCCCAAAAAGGGCAAATTTATAGAGAAAGAAAATAGAAAAGTAGTTGCCTGGGGTTGGTGGTATATGCTGCTGGGATTTACTATAAATAAGCATGAGGAATCTTATTAGGGGGATGAAAATGTTCTAAAACTGATTTATGGTAATGATTGCACCTCTTGCTAGAGCTACTAAAAATCTTTGAATTGTATACTTGAAATAGGTAAACTTTATATGTAAAATATACCTCAATAAAGTTGTTAAATAAAAAATAATATAATTTAAACATAAATTAGTAAAAGCCAGTATATCACTTGACCCTAGATGCAATACACATCAGTGGCTCAAGCTCAAATCTTAAAGTCAGTATTGACACACGGTCCTACAGAGCTCGTATCAAGGCCTTCCTGGTTCTTCCTGTGATCTTTACCGCATGAACCCAGTTCCTTTTCTTTCTGAAGCTATCCTACTGATCCAGATTTTCCTTACCTCCTAACTTAATTTTGCTAAAATTAAAGGTGGTTTCCCTAACTCTATTCACACCCTGCAGGTTAAACAGCTTTAATTACTAGATTAATTCGTCAGGAACGTTGGTTTTATCAGGTTGCGAGTTCTTTCCCCAGACCTTTAATTGTTCTCATTGCAAGCAGTACGCAATCAAACAATGGCTTTCCTGTTTGGACCAACCCTACATTTCCAATTTTATGTTTCACTCTTATAACAATCTTTTTACTCTGTCAGATTGGTCTCTTCCTTGTTCCCTATATTAGTTTCACAGGGTAGCCGTCACAAATTGCTACAAACTAGGTAGTTTAATAAAACAGAAATCTGTTCTTTTACAGTTGTGGAGGCTGGAAGTATGAAATCCAGGTATCAACAGGGCCATGTTCCTCCTAAGAGTCGAGAGGAGAATGCTTCTTTGCTTCTTCCAGTTTCTGGTGTTGCCAGCAATCTTAGGTGTTCCTTGGTTTATACACACATCAACCCAACCTCTGCCTGTCTTTACATCGCCTTCTGCCCTGAGTGTTCTCCAGTTCTCTTCTCTTCTAAGGACACTTGTCATTAGGCCAACCTTAATCCAGGATGATCTCAAGATCCTTAACTCAATTACATTTGTAAAGATCCTTTATTCAAATGAAGTCACATCCACAGGTTCCAGGGGGACATATATGAATGACTAATATAGGGTGATATCTGTGTTTCCTTATTAACATTTTTAAAAAGATCTACTCACAAGTCTAAAGTCAACTAATTTGAAATTGTGATGAGTGTGACTATTTCAAGCTCTATATAACAACTAAAATGTGACAAAAATACATCTTTCTGTTGGTGACAAAGAGTCACAGACACTGCTAACACTAATGTGGTTTGTTGCCAGATTCATAGTAGAAAGGGATGCTAATTTTCAGTTAGTGAAAATAAAGATGTAAATGTTTTCCCACCCATGGGCCCTTTGGAGGAATGTGTGGATCCCAGGTTAAAAGCTCTGCCATAGAACTCTGATAGCCTAATCTGATCTGCTAAATCCTGACCAATTTGGCCTGTCTTGATTTAAGGAAAGTTCATTGACCAGCTCCATCCCGGTCAAAATCTTTTGGCTAGGAAAGTGTCTCCAAAAGTTCCAGACACAGCCTCTTGACAAAGCAGCAGCTTTGGACACAGAGACCCTGAAAATGATGAGAACTGAGCAGTGTTCTGGGGAAGGATTAGTTAGAAAAGAGTTTCTGGGAAATAGCCTTTGTCTTTACTTTGCTTAACAGTCAACTGGGAAATCTAGAAAAAATGCAGACTTTTGGATACTCTCAGCCCCTTACCCCCAACACACCTCTCCCCGCCCCCCATGCACGTGTACCTCAGAGCTTCTAATTTAGTGGGTTTGGGGTGGGGCCCAGAAATCTGCATTTAAAATGATCCTGCCAGGTGATTAAGGTGCTGCTGCTCAGATGCATTAGCCTAGAGCCTAGTTTACCAGAAACCTCTTTTGAGAACAATTTGTGTTTCCAAACGGCAGAGAAAGAAGCAAGCAGCCAAGCCTTTCAGAGCATTTCCCAACAGCTGCCTGGCCGGTACCTCAGGCGGCGGGTTTGGGGCAGACGCAGCCTAACTCTAAGATTCACCGTCAGGGCAGAGCACTTTATGATTCCCATCAGAAATAAAACCTTGTAACTAAATTTTCAACATTTGAGAAAGGGAAACATTCTCCCTCCTTTTCTTCCCCACTTCCCCTGTGCTCTCCCCAGGATGCTGCAAAGACTAAAAGGGATTCCACGAGAGGCTTGAAATCTTAATCAGGGTGCCAAATAAACACATTGATGTTTCAAGAACCCCACAACTTTGGAGCACACAGGGTAAGGATTTCTTGGACTCAGGAGGCTTGCTGTTCCAAAGTGTATAGGATAACTCTTTTATCTTCTCTGCAATAACTTTATCTGCACTCTGGAAGATAACTCCACATTGTGGTAAGAGAACAATAATATAAATCTCTGACTCAACCCTTGACCTTTTTTCTGGAAGAAACATCAGAGAGAGGCTTGAGGCTTCCTAATCTTTGTATGTCCTTAGTCTCACCAGTCAAGACTATCAGAAACTTAACTAAAGTCACCTAGACGCTGTCTAGCACACAGGTGGTAAATTTGTTTTGTTTTTTTAAAATATGTTTTTATTGATTTCAGAGAGAGAGAGAAACATCCATGATGAGAGAGTCATTGATCAGCTGCCTCCCACACACCCCACACCGGGGCCTAGCCTGCAACCTGGGCATGTGCCCCGACCAGGAATCGAACCCTGTGACCTCCTGGTCCATAGGTTGACGCTCAACCACTGAGCAACACCGGCCCAGGCTGTAAATTCTTCATTCAGGAATAAATGTATCTAAACTGACAGGGTGGTATTGTAGTTTTGTTTTGTTTTGTTAATCCTCACCTGAGGACATTTTTTCCATTGCTTTTTAATTTTATTTTTTTGAGAAAGAGAGAGTGGAAGGGAAGGAGGGAGGAGGAGAGAGAGGAAAAAACCCCAACATCCCTGTGAGGGAGACACATGGATTGGCTGCCTCCTGCATGCTCCCTGACCAGGGCTGGAGTAGGAACCTGCAACCCAGGTACATGCCCTTGACTGGAACTGAACCAAGACTTCTCGGTGCATGGGCCGACACTCTAACCACTGAGCAACCTGGCCAGGGCTATAGGTTTTTTAGTGTGAACAAAGAAGCTAAATAACATTTTCCTAACATATTAAACACATCTTTTATATAAAACACAATACTAAATTATGTTTATTAACAATTACAATGTGATTTAATTTTTTCTCTTATTGTAGGACCATTTTTACTTCCAGCCAATTAATTTAATTTATCACTGTTTTAAATTTTTTAAAGCTCCCTGTTTAATAGGTGATTGGTCAGTGAAATGTATAGAATTTATGGACTTCTCTCCAGTGTTTCATCTGCCTCTCACAAATAACATGTAGAACTTATTACTACTTTTATTGGTTTCCCCCCAATACCTCTCTAGTGCTTACAACAAAGACAACATTTATTGAATAAATTCTCAGCCAGGCACTGTATTTACTACTTTACATAGTTAATCTCATTTGATCTGATTAATTAAATATTCCTCATCAAATTCTGTGAGGCCAATTAGAATTATTATCACAACCTCATTTTATAAACTAAAAAACATGAATGTGATGATCACTGAATATATTTTGAAGATTCCAGAGGATCACTGGGAAAACTAACACTAAAACTTGAAGTTGGTTAGGACTAGGGATTTATAATAGTTTGGTCCATGGGTCAGCAAACTATAGCTAAAGGTGAAATCTGACCCACTGCCTGTTTTATTGAACACAACTCTGGAAGATACTCTGAAATAAGAAATATTACAACTCCAAATCCTTATTTCTTAAATCTCAATAAAGACCGAACATGTTGAAAATGTTTGACAGTCTTACTATGTTGACAGTATTTTAATAGATAAATCCTGTGTTTATATTTGTCAGATTAATCACGTCTTAAAACATTAAAACATATGGAATTTACTATTTTATTTTTTAACTCTCTGTCCTGATGTTCAAGGACCATTTGAAGAGAAGAAACAGGAGCACACTGGAAGCTTATGTGAAAGCCAAATCCAAGGAAAATTCCAGCATCCAGGGTAGGATGGATCATTCAGTCTCATGGCTGGAATGGGCTAAGAACCAGAAAGCCTTCAGAGTCCACTGCCACTTATTTCTCCAGCTCTCACTCTTTCCAGAACCACATGATCTCTCATCTCAATGCTTTCTGCATATTTATCTCATGGCCCACAATGAATGCCCCTACATGGTGGCTTTGCTATATGATCTTATACATCTAGCTTTTGTGGCCATTAACATAGTTTCTGGGTCAAATTCCTTGTTCAAGCATCTAGTGCTTTCCCGAGGGAATATGTGATATGAAGGTCTCTCTCTTCCCATGCTGTGGAAGGTCAGATTCTCCAAGAAGGCTGTATGAGGAGAATAAACAATTGTTATCACCTTATGTGTCCTAGTAAAGTGATTCTCGGCAGGATGGGGGTGGGTGTTATCCCTCAGATTGCACTATAACACTGTAGTGAGCCACTGTAGGAGGATATTGTGTCTTTTTAGTTTTGCTTATGGGGATAAAAGGTAGAAACCCATTCTCTAATGTGATTTGTAAGAATGTATTATGTTAAGGAGAAAAAGCTTTGCAGAAGTACTACATTTCAAACTAATGCAAACATACGATAAGTGTTGTTCCTTAAAGTATTTAACTTGGTATATACAAGTATACCAACTGATAATTCAGTGGAGTCATTGAGATGATGATTTGCATTACTTCGCTGTACAATAATGTCACTTTTGTTTTGGTTCCTTAATCTGACCTACATATTTACTTGCTTTCTGTGTATTTTTTGTAATATTTATGCTTTGCAACATGGGAATACCAATAAGTACCACAATTTTATATACCTATCAACGGCAAAATATCTAGTCTATTGGTAGAGTTTAATGGTATTACTATGTCTGTCCCAGTACACTTTTTAGCAATTTTCCAACACATTCTTGGGATCACATTTACAATGTAGTAATAATTCTTTTGCAAATACATACCCGAGGTCATAATGTTGACCTGAAAAATTAACAGTGTACTTTTGCTATTCATCCAGCAGCTAATACAATCTCTAATTATTTTACAATTTATTTAATGAATGTAGTTTCTATTGTACATGAAGATGATAACCTTTTCCCCACTGAACTTACACTTGGATTGTTCCCCCTTGTGGAAAAAAAGACTCACAGTTAAAAATTAGTTGATCCAGATTGGAAGTGTTTTCCTAGACCAAAGTACAGTGTCTTCCTCTATAAAACTCGAGTTTATTCTATGAACGATACCGTGATTTTTGGATTACGAGTTATCATGTGTCTTTGCATCATGTAACATCTGCTGAGTGCCTACAATATTCAAAGCATCGTGCTAGGAGTTTGGAGTAGAAAAATAATACGATGATCACCGTCCTTAAAGAGCTTCTATTCGATAGGGAGCAGCCACGGCAGCTTCTAAGCCTGATTGTGATGCATGTTATAGTACTAGAAGGATGAACAAATCCCACGAGAGAACAGAAAAATTAATTATTTAATTATTAATTATTCTGGGGGTGAGGCCAGGAAAACCACATATGACATGACCTTTGAGTATGACCTTGAAGGAAGAAAGAAAAATTCAGGCAATAGAGAAACAATATGAGAAAGTATAGTGAGGTGAGGCAATGTAATTAAATTAGCAAAAGAACTGTGTCTAGGATGTCTGCAATCTGTTAAGGAAAGAGGTAAGAAGTGAAGCGGGATGAATAAGATGGGACAATGATATAAAAATCCTTGCATGCCACTGTGGGATGTTCAAACGAATTATAAACACAATGGAAAACCACTGAAAGTTTTTAAAAATTTTTTTTGAAGTTTTTTCAATCTGAAGATTTACAAAAGCATATTTGTGTTTGAGAAAAATAATGCATGTGGTACTGTGAAGTATTAACTAAATTGCAGTGATTTCTATGAATATTCATCTAGTATCAGTCTAGTTTCCCTCATTCTGCAATAATGATATTTACCCATTTACTTAACAATCACATGCCAAGAATTCTATTTTGAGTTATCATGAACAAGTATAGATTACTACTATTAATTAACTAATAGTTAATTCCTTTCAGCTTTAAGAAACCCCAATATTCTTAACATCTCCTTTTGTACTCAGTCTAGAGATGTAACTTTCAGTAGTAGTCAAGCCTCTTTTACATCAAATTTGCTTCTTGTCACTTGCAATTATGCAATATGGAGCTGTATCTCATTACTCAAGTTATTTTAAAACTTTTAAAAAAACTCCATAAATTACCAATATCAAGAATGAAAGTGAAAACATCACTAAATATATTACAGATTTAAGAAGATATAAGAAAAAATTATCAACAACTTCATGCAATAATTTCAGCAACTTATATGAAATCAATATATTCCTTGACAGGTACAAATGATCAAAACTAACAAAAGAATAGAAAATCTGAATCATCTTATATCTATTAAATTACTAAAATTCCGTAATTTAAACATATTCTCAAAAGAAGACTCCAAGTCCAGATGGCTTCACTGATGAATTCTACTGAATATTTAAAAAATAATAACAAAGTTAGCCAACTCATTAAGAAAATAAAGGAGAGAATGCTTTCCAAGTCATTTTATGAGCACAGCATTATCAGCATACCAAAACTAGACAGAAACACTACAAAAAAGCTACAAACCAATATCCCTACAGATTCAAAAGTTCTCAACAAAATATTAAGAAGTTGAATCCAGTCATTTAAAAAAGGATATTGGCCCGGCTGGGCGTGGCTCAGCTGTTAAGCATCAACCTAGGATCCAGGCGATCGGGGTTCGATTCCCGGTCAGGGCACATGCCTGGGTTGTGGGCTAGGCAGCCGATCAGTGACTCTGTCATCATTGACGTCTCTCTCTCTCCCTCTCCTTTCCTCTCTCTGAAATCAATAAAGATATATTAAAAAAAAAAAAAAGGATATTGGTTGCATCATGACACAGTGGGCTTTATCCTAGAAATGTGAGCTCGGTTTAATATTCAAATTATTTTAAAAATTTAAAAGGTGAGCCCTGGCTGGGCAGCTCAGTTGGTTAGAGGGTCATGCCAGTATGCCAAGGCTGTGGGTTCGATCCCCCATCAGAGCACATGCAAGAATTAACCAATGAATGCATAAATAAGAGGAACAACAAGCAGAGGTTTCTCTCTCATCCTCTCTCTCTCCAAAAGAATAAAAAGAGAAAAAAAGTTTAAAAAGTGAGATTTAGAACTAAAATAAAGCTTCAATGAGCATACATGGGGTAAAGGACTGATAGAGGGATGCTACTTATCAAAACTGCTATCTTACTTTCCTTTAGCGTAAAGGAGTTGGACCCAGGCAGATGCATAGAAAGGGCTGGTACAGCCCAGGCCTAGGAGAGCCTGTGCATGACATGCCCCGGCCACAATGATTGGTTTATGTGTGGGTGGGATCAGAGCGAGATCTAAGGCTTCTGTTGGTTAGATGACAAAAGAAGTTTTCTCTTACTCTGGAATCTAAGTCATGCACATGTAATCTTTAGAATTTCTGCAGCCATTTTGTTATAAAAGTGAAGCTGGCCTGCTAAGGTCAGCGAGATAACCATAAAGAGAAACTATAGAGATGAAGCCCAGATCAAGCCATTCACAAAGCCCTTTATACATCTGAATTTTTTTATGGAAGTCAGTTCATTACAATCTTAGTTGGTTTGACTATTTTTTTATTAACTAAGTAATAAATAAACATAGAAGAAAAATCTAAAAATACTTAAGATAAGCCCACTCTATTTCCATTACTTTTGTATTTACTGTAGAAATTTGACCATAATATTTAACTTATAAAATCTAAAATTAATCAATATCTGTGTCATTCTCTGAACAATAGAAATATTCTGGAACACTAACTCTGATAATCCTTTACAATTTATAACCGCTTATTTTAAATATATCTTTATTGATTTCAGAGAGGAAAGGAGAGGGAGAGGGAGAGATAGAAACATCAATGATGAGAGAGTCATCATTGATCGGCTGCCTCCTGCATGCCCTCAACTGGGGATCGAGCCCGCAACCAGTGATCTCCTGGATCCTAGGTTGATGCTCAACCTCTGAGTTATGCCTGGCCGGGCACTTTCTATTTTAAATATATCTTTTAGCCCCTTAAATTATTTTTTTACAGTGTCTGTTTAGATTAACCCATAGTTTTACATTTTGTTTTATCAGCTCTTCTTTAATCTCAGACCACTGATTTGGAATCACTTTCTTCCACTCGAAGCCCATATTTTAGAATTTCCTTAGGTTAGGGATTGTTGATTGCAAACTCTTAGTTCTTGTTTGCCTGAACTGTGTCCATTTGGCCCTTGTTTTGAAATATATTTTTATAGGCATGCAGTTCCAGGGTGAGAGTTATTTTATCTTGTTTCATCACATTAAAATTATTAACTTTCATTTGCCTTCCATGATAGTTCTGTGGCATTGCTTTAAACTTAATATTCACCTTCAAGTGTTTCAGACCATGTGGGTGGTATGAATTTGGGGTTGGCCGTGGTTATGAATTTTAAGGAGAGAATTTTACCCTTTCAACCAGTATCAAAGTTTTTTTGCAGTCCACTGAGGAAATGGGGAGCAGTGTGGGTTTATTTCACTGTCACACTAAATTAGTGTACAGATTCACCATCAGTGTCTAGTATTCCACATCCTAGTGAAATATAAGAATCTCAGAATTAGACTCCCCAATTTGAGAGGACCTGTGAATTAATCTTTTGTCCCTTGTATTCCTGAAGACCCCAAAAATGAAGTTCAAGTTCAAAAGATTTAGAAATTGCCACTAAAAGACATTTTTGTGTGTGTTCAAGTTCATGCTTTCACTTACTTTTGGCATCGGCATATTCCATGCTTTCTTGCCATATTACTGATGTGTTTAAACACAAGTTTCTTATTTTCTTAATCTCACACATTTAGGTTTTTTGCGTGTTTGTTTTATACTGGAAGTGTCATGTCAGTCTGGGTATCTCAGTCCATCATGCTACCAGATATGGAAGCCCTCTTTACATGTCTTCTCTCATGCTATTCTGTTAGCTGAAGACTCTCCACACTGTGCCAGTTGCTAATTTATCACCTCAGTTCCAAATTCACTTTTTATTGCCTGCTGTGCAAAAATGCAACTGGACCTTTTAAATAGTTTTTATTTGTCAGCTGACATTATGCTACACTTTGGCGGTGTGGGTGATGGAGAGACACTGCAAGATAAATGGATTTGCCTTCTGGTTCCTGGTGCATTTCTTCGGTAGGCTTCTGCAGCATGGGCTGTTTGTCCAGCGCCGGGCTCCTGTAGCACTCACAGCTTCCGCGGCGCCTGGCTCCCATAGCGCACACAGCTGCCAGCACCCACCTCCTGCAGCGGGGCGGCTCCCCAGCAGCAGGCTCCCGCACCCAGGCAGCTTCTCCAGCGCAAGGCGCTCAGCAGCAAGGAGCGGCCTGCAGCTTTCCTAAGCGCTGCTTGGGCTGTTTCCTAGTAGAGCGCCTTTAATGAGATAGATGCCTCCTTGTGAGCAGCTTTCTCCTTGCTTCCCTTCCCTGAGGGCATATTTTCAGGATTCCCATCACAGCAACTTCTCTGCCATTCAGTGAATCATGGGTGTAACATTTTCTGGACCTCAGACCTGGGTGGAGGGGAGTTCTTGCTTGGGTATTCCATTTCAGGGCTAGGGTTTGGCTGCGGCTGATCTTTACATCTGCTTTTTCTGCATTCTTTAAAGTTTTCTTTACTTCTTTCTAGACCCTCCTTAATCAGATACCCAGATTCTTTATATTAAACTTTCCCTGTTCAATTTACTGAATGGTTTTTGTGTCTGATTCAACCCGCACAATGAACGTACTTTCATTTGGTAAGCTTCTCCCTCCTTATCAAGACTCAGCTAGAGCCATCATCGCCTTTCTGGTGATGTATTAGAATGAATCATATGAAAATGCCATTTTTGTAGGTCAAAAATAGTTGAATATTGGCAATTTCAAGTGGTTCAAAGTAATATTTTTCCCCCTCTGTAGTTCCTACTGCATACTTCTGTCAACACTTATCCTACTAATTGAAAATATCAATTTTTAAAATATAATATCACCTACTATAAGAATGCACTCTCTTGGGAATTATTTTTAATCTTTTCTTCCTAATGCCTTAATGCCTAATCCAATTCACAGTAATTACTATATGTTAAAAAAAATGCTTGTAGAACTAACTGAACACTGGCAAATCATTTAGTCTCTCTAATCTTCAATTTCTTTCTCTTCTAACTGGGATCATTATCGTCTGCTCTATTTAATTCAAAAGTTCTTAAAATGTACTAAGTGAATAGTTGTTCTTACTTCCTTAGTACAATGGAAGGCAGATCATGCTACTAAATGTGTTATTTCATGTGGGAAAATAATTGAAGAATTACTTTTTTAATAATAAGATTTTATTTTCAAAATATTATAATTCATTGTAGAGTAGTTAAGAACATAAAAAATATAAAGAAAATAAAAATTATTCAAAACTCTATTAACCAGAGGTAAAACTGTTGGTATTTTCATGTACTTTTTCAATGAACATTTTAAAACTGAAATTAAGAAAACAATCTTATATATAAACTTTAAAAAACAACAACACGTATATTTTTATTGATTTCAGAAAGAGGAAGAGAGAGGGAGAGAGCGATAGAAACATCAGTGATGAGAAAGAGTCATTGATCAGGGATCGAGCCTGCAACCCATGTGCCCTTTCTGGGCCTCCTGATCATAGGTTGACAGTCAACCACTTCTATATTCTGCTTTTTCCGTTAAGTGTAATGTTGTGCACATTTTCCTATGTCATTAAATACTCTTTTAAAAACATGTTTTTATTGGCTGAGTGATATTCTATCATATAAATAAACCACCAATAATTTATCAAGTTATTGAAACATTTATGATGTTTTAATTTCTTGCAATTAAAACAGTATTAAGATAAACATTCTTACAAATATTATGCACACCTCTCGTTGTTCCTTAAATTAATGGGAGGATATAGTAGATCAAAGCCCACAAATATTTCTGTGGTTGTTTGAAATTATTGCCAAATTTCTTTTCAATTTGCACTCCAACATGAGAATAGCATTTCAATGCATACTCAGCAACAAAATGGTTTGAAAACAATACCAATTTAGTTGTTGAAAATACTGTTTACTTACATTTGTGTTTCTTTTATTTTTAGTAATTATTGTAGGTTTTCATGCTTAGTCCTTTTGAAATTAAGTATCTATTTGTATGCATCCTTTCTTTTAAAAAATTGAAAGCAACATATTTTCACTGTTAATTTTTAAAAATTATTTATATATTATGACTATTAAGCAATTTTTCATATATCTTGATTTTTTTATTTTAGTTATGATAGGTGTGCAAAATTAAAATTTTTTATAGTCAAGTATCTTGACTGTGTATTGAATATGTAATCAATCCTTTCCCTAGTATTTCTTGCATTGATTTTATGTTTAGAGGGTTCTTCCCCAGGCTAATATCAGAGAATCACCTCTATTCTACACTCTTTTATCCAGTCCTAGCTATTTTATTATTTCCATTTCATTTTATCACACGAGGTAGACAGTTTTTCTTCTAAAAATATAATAATATATTCATTATTTGATAATCTGAAAGTTAACCTTAATATATTTGCAAAACCTGTAGATGATGCTAAGCATTTTTGAAGGGTAGGGATTTAAAGGAACTGAGCTACATGTTTTTTAAAAAGTTAATAATAAATATGGTTTTACTTTACTTATTTTATGATTGTCTGATAAAGTATATAGTGTCCATAATGGGCTAGCCTTTCCTGGTTTTTTATTATTTATAATTTTCATTAACAAGATCATTCTTCTCAGCATGTAAGTGAATCTTGTTTTCTAAAGTGAGTTTTCTGAGCTTATAGATAGTAGGCATGTTGAAAATCAATTAGTTGTCTTCTGAATTTGAAATACTGTCTTTGCTGAAGGGGTGTACGTGTGTGTGTATGTTTTATGTTTGTGAAATATCAGGCAGCAATTCCAGTGGAGCTAAAGGGAATAAGTGGTAACTTTACAAAATGTTCTTCCTAGGCCATTACTCTGGCCTCCAATACATTCTGCCTCTTGCTTGCCACAATGGGTAACCCTCTTGCATTTTTGTTTTCGCAACAGCATCCAACATCCAGAGTCCTCGGGTTGGGTTGTATGAGGACTAAGGAGGTTTCTGGGACATTCTACTTAGGTATGCCACATGGGTCATGGAATGTATTAGAATTCCCCAGGAGATATTGGATTCTGCCTCTCCCCCCAATTGGAGCTTGCTATAAATTTTCCACCAGCAACCTAAAATAATTTTCCTCAAGGTTGCTTGGAAAGGAACCAATTGAAGGTCTTATTGGAAACAAAAACTGCCACTCTGGCTAATTCACTCAGAAAAAAATTACTTAAAAAACATTCAATAGCTCATGGTATCTCCAAGAAGCCTGGTCAACCAGGATCAGAGGCTATCAGTGCCCCAAAACATGCTACAGAACTGGTCTTGCAAGTGGCTGCCACTGTAACTGCCAAACCCCATTACCAGGATGGATTCTGAGTGATCTGTTTCTTCACATCCTGACTTTGACTCAGGGTCCAGAGTGGGAGAATCTGATTGGTGGACTTTATGACATAGCTGCAAGGGAGGCTTAGAAAGTGAGTTGCTGGTACTTTCAGTGCCTAAGATAAGGGTTGCCCATTTTATGAAGGAGTGGTTCAGATGCTGGAAAGACATAGGAATGTCAAATGTTCATTCCCTAGACTGATGCAGATAATATCCAGTGTTTTTATAAGAATCTGGACATGGTGTCACCGGAAGTTCTCAAAAGAATCGACAGCATCTCCATATATCATCTTGAGCTTCTCATTTAACAAATATTTATTAATAGATCTCTACCATATGCAAAGCATTATACAATGTATAAGAAATTCTTGCTATCCTAAGGAGAAGATAAGCTACTTGTGAAAGCAAGACTTCCATCAAGATTTTAAAAGGTTGACTTAATCAAAGGGCAATGCAAAATAATGTATAACTGTTGTCTTAGTTTGGGTTTTTCTCAAAGCAGAACCTAAGGCAAGGACTTGGTTCAGGCAGTATCTTTTGGACTTGGTCCCAGGAAGCAGAAGTGAGCAAGTAGGGAAAATGCATGAGAAAAAGAGGAAAAGCCAACATAATAGTGTCATTTAGAGGTCATTGTTGTAGACAATGGGGACTCATTTCTGCCAGGATATCTAAGCATACAGAATAGAAATGTCCACCTAAAAACAGCAGGCCAAAGTATTTACCCACTGGTTCCCACAGCCCATAGATGAAGGGTTTTCCCTAGGGATAATTACTCTCCCACACTTGCAGCTGGGCTCATCCACAGCACAAGTTCCCCTTATATCAGAAAAAGCCCTGTGAGCAAGTGCATTTGAGGTGGGTGAGGTGGGATACCTACCAAGTGAGGTGAGTTTGAGCTTGCATGGGTCCTCCTACTAGAGCGTCAGATGAAATCAAAGGTGGGTCAAAGGGCTGTGACAAGGGGACTAGGGGTGCCTGTTACAACTGTCAACCTACGGAAACACTTAATAGGGGTGATGCATTCAAATAAGCCCAAGGTCACTGCAGGCTGGAGTGTTTGGAGAGGCTTTCTTGAGGAGGCTGGACTCCAGCTGAGCCTGGAAAGAACTGACATAATTTCTCATGCCAGAAATTTTGCAACACATCAGGATCTGGAGTTTTCTGAAGTCTGGCTCTACTGAAGACAGCAGTTATATATTTCAGTGTATTAGTCCTACATGGTTCAGCCTATATTCTATTAATTTTCTTGTAATACTATTACATTGATTTGACTTTGAGTGGTGGGCACCCAGTGCAATATACAGATCTTGTAACATAGAAATCTACATTTGAAACTTACATGATCCTATTAACCAATGTCACTCTAATAAATTTAATTTAAAAAAAACACACATTACATTGAAGGTTATGACATTTAGGCATCTTTCAAGTGCTTGCTAAGGCTTTGACAACAAAAAATATTCCCTCAATTCAAGTGATTATAGAGTACTAGAAATTCCGATAACGGTTAATTGTGGTTATTTTTTAAAGTTCTTATGTACAAAAAATATAGCCTATGATAACTTAATGGTGATTCTGATAAAATAAGCTATTACTATTGAGTAAAATAGATGACATAGTTTTCCCTCTGAATTTTCATAGTTTTGCTAATAAGGCATCTATAAAATAAAAATAAAGATATTTCTTTATATTTAGGAGCCAGCAATTATATCAATATATATATATATATATATATATATATATATATATATATATACACACACACACACATATATATATATATATATATATATATATATATCTTTAAAAGTGTTTATAATCTTATTGTAAAATGTGGGTCTATCAAGAGTTATAATTTTTCATTCAGCTCATCTTACTTATTGCTGTCAATAAAATCTACCCATTATATTAAAAGAAGTAAAACTTCACCTCTCTAAAAATTTGTATGATATAGACTTTACCAAAACCCATCTTGCATACTCCCCAATTATTTCAAAGTCAAATGCTTTCAGACTTACAAATGACTGATTCATAGGTGCCCCTGGCATGAGGCTATTTGGTTGTGTGTGCCTTCTCTCACTCACACTGCAATGAGCTTCCTCACTCATCCTTTCTGCTGTGAACAGTCTCTCTGTTCACAACCGTACTCTGGCCACAGCTGAGGAGACTGTAGAAAGGCGTAGAAATGTACATAAGAATCCCATGTTCCCAAGCCCCACTCACCCCCTTTTTTCTCAAGTCAGCAATGGCCCCTTGTAAGTCCTTGTGTTCTTCCACCCCCACCTCCCTCACTCCTTTATCACCTCAAGTGACAGCTATTCCGACCGTTTGCACTTAGAGGTCCTTTTAAAATGCCCTTCTGCTTTCCTTGGTTTCCCCAACTTTTGACTGTTTCCTCAATAAAATCCCTACCTTTTGATTGATGAAATGAGGTAATGTTCTTAAATGTAATTGGTAAACTATAAAGCAGTGTACAAAAGCAGTATACGGTTATCACGTATGATCTCCCCAAATAATCCAAGTCAGGCCTGACGAGAGTGCCCATAAGTACTTCAAAAAAGGAGAAAAGTCCAAAGTTTCATATATGAAGTTTCCTTTCTCATTGCAAAAGTACTAAACAAGGAATTTAATATTCCATAAAAATGGAAAATAACATATGTACCCTAACTTTGACCATTTAAAATTAGCCAGATTCTACTATATTCTTCTTGTCTTTTTACCCATGCAAGTGCAGTGATATTATATTTATAATTTTTTAGCCCTCCCTTTTCAGTTAACATTATAGTAGAAAAACTTTTAATGTTATTATATACCCCATAACATCCTATCAAGTGAAATATTTTATTGACATTTTACACAGCAAAAATGCCAGCACCATTAACCTCTTAAACCTTTTAGAGAGTTCCCTATAAAACATCCATATTTTTTTCCAGCTATCCCCTCTAATTAAACTTGCCTTTACTCAAACTCACTTAAATACATGCACATTAAATAGGTTAATTGTATGATATATAAATTACATCTCAATAAAGCTGCTATTAAAAAATTATAATAAAACTATAAATCCATTTCCCACTAAATGTGATTACATTTTAAATTATTTGTTGGTGGGGCAGGATGATTTATTTAAACATTAATTTGTGTTTTGGCCTGTGTATTTTCTTCTCTGCTCTCAATTCCGGATGTTAGCTTAAGATTTTGTATTTCGTTTCTTCACAGGTGTTTGTGTGGTCAAGTAGAAGCTACATGAGGCAAATTCCCTTTCCAACTTGGACGAAAATCAGAACTCACTGAAGAGTTCGTGCTCACTGAAGGTGTTCCACAGAGGGAAGGGGGAAAGGGAAGGCCCTTTGAAAATAGCAACAGGGGAAAGGAGGGCTGTTCTCCAGCCTGGGGGGAGGTCAGAGGGACTCTGGGGAGGCAGCACTGGATTGGGGTATCTGGCAGAGCTGGGTCCCAGGCCCAGACATAACCAGACTCACTCAAACTTGCTGTGCCCCAGCAGCGTCACTGAAGCATCAGAACACCTGAGACAAAAAGGTCCTGTTAGGCTGGCACAGGCCCCAGTGGAAACAAGGGTTGATCCCAGGGCTTCCCAGGAGCTTTGGCTTTTAATAGAATCCAGCAATTTTGCATGAACCCTCCCAGGGATAGGGAGACCCAGTAATCAAAGATTGAACCTGTTGCCAGTCTGGAGGCAAAAGATGCGGATTCCATTTTAAACTGGTTTACAGGACAAAAGAAATGCAACCATTTCCACTAAGAACATTCATATTTGCTGTACTAACACCGCAACCACCTAGATTGCAATAATTTTCTAAACATCACCTCACATAGATGTCACTAATCAATTTTTTAAAGGAAGGCTTTTTTTCTTCCCTCATGCTGGAGCGCTACTGCTCCATTTTAAGCCTGGAAAGGATCTTGTGGACCTAGTCCATCCCCGTCATTTTATAGATTAAAAAGTTGAACCCGCAGAAGGTTGGGTGAATTCCCCAGAGTCGCGGAGTTGAACCTGAGCTAGAATCAGGCACCCTCACTCCTCACCAGTCCGCCGCCTTCTCCGCGCGGGGTTGCAGTGGCCCCATTACATCGCTAATAGATTGGCACTTACCAAGCCTACCGGGCAACCTTGTAGTTGCTCACTCTGTGGGTACAGATGCGGAGCTGGTAACAGTCACACGTTTACTTGCCACAGAGCCTGGCTTTTGTCTGATTCACCTGAGAACGGTGGGCTTTCGAGTCTGTATGATTCATAAGAAGGACACCACTGTGACCCAAGTTGCACATTTACAGTAGCCCTTCTCCCAAGGACATCAGGGAGCAGTTGTCATCATTACGATCTGCTGTATAAGAAAAGGACACTTTATACTGTATAAGAAAAGCACATTTGTTTCTTTTAAGGTTCCTACAGTCTTTTCGGAGAGACACACTTTGACCTACATTTTTGGCACTTCTATAATATAACAGTGAGGTGATTCAGAAGTGAAGCACCAGAAGAAATGACAACCTGAAATGCAAAGGGTCAGAAATACTGTGAAACAAAAGAAATGTTGCATTGCACAAGGCCTAGTTCTACCTAACGGAATGTGATCACGCAAAAGATTAAAACGAAGTAGATGCTTTCGCTTGCTGCGCGCTGGTTAGGAAAATCAGTGCGGAGAGGCGCAAGTGTGCACGGTTTATTGTGACACTCGCAGAACTATTCTTGTCTTCACTGTCATCCTTTGCATGCTGGTCAAACATTTGTTATGCATTTTATCTCCATTTAAGCATTTTTCCTACTCACTAACTTAGAAGCAATTTAAGCAATTTTAAATTCCCATCCTGGGAAAACAAAACTGCCATCAGGAGAAAACACATTTACTTTGCTTTATTCCTATCAATCCATTTTAATTCAAAAATATGTTTTTCTGGTTACTTCTTTGTTCAATAATTCCACCTACACAGTATGGTTTTCATTGAAGGAATCAAATGTAATTTTTATCTGGTAACCTTACTAAATTTTGAATCTAAGTTTTGGGCTTTATTTATGAGAGTAGTTTTTCTCATTATAAAAATGTAAACATGTTAACAGTTCTCTATGGCAGATTATTTTATGTAGAACTAAACTTTGCACAATGTATCATTTTACCAGGTCACCAGTGCTGAAGTTAAAGTTCAGAAATAGGGATATCAGAGGCAAGTGGCCAACCAGCAGCCCTGGCAAGACCTCATAGGGTCAATGACCTCTGAGGAGTTTCCCCATATCAGTAGTGGGTCTGAAGAGTTGTGGAACTAGAAACTTGATTTTGTCAATGTATCCAGCCAGACTCGATCAATTCAAGCAAGTATTTCATATTTAATAAATTCTCAAAGAGACTGCTCTATAAACCCAGATGCAGATTTCTTCCTTTATAATGGTGGAAAGAACGGGCTATGAGGTCAGCAGAAGTGGGGTCTGATCTAGGTTCACCACCGCTAATTAGAAGGTACTTGTTTAGTAGAGAATCAGCAAAGTGAATTAAGTGGAATATTATAAAATCTTGGGCCTTCCAGCCATGAGGACCTGGTAGATTCAGCTCTACTCCAGGGATATACCTCTCTGGCAGACAGGGTACATTGTTTCTATTCCAGCACCTACAACAGTGCCTGGAAAATGGCATTTAATAAGTAGTTAATGAATAAATAGGTAGAGAACCCCAACCCATGTGTAGTGCAGGAGATAATGTTAACTCCTTTATCTTTGGTTCACCTATTTTTAGACTCAATAAAAGTACTGCTCCCTCCCATTTCCCCCTAATCCCAAAACTACAAGAACATAGAATTTCTTCAGTAATATAATCAAGTGGTACACGGATTTCTCTGTTACATCAATTATGTTTAGACATTGTCTAATTAAACTCAAATCGCTTTTCATTCACTGCAATCATATTTCCAAGTTCTGTGAGTTCTGCCTTATAATCTAATATATACTTATGGTATAGACTGGCAGATGTTCCTGAAACTCATGTCTTCTTTTACCTGGACACAGTTAAATTACATTTCTTTGGACCAGCTCGCTTAGGTGTGGCCATATGATTGAGTTCTAACTACTGGAATGTGTGCACGAGTGACGTACATTTCTTCCAAGCGTGGCACATAAAGTCTTCCTATTTGCAATTCAGATCCCTACCTTCCTTTGTCCAGACAAACATAGAAAATACAGTGGCCCTAGGAGATGGTGGAATCAAAAAAGGAAAAATCCTGAATAACCTCATGAAACAGAGTCTGCCCCCCTTCTCACCATCACATGCACACATGTCAACCTTCATTAGATTATGACGTGAATGAGAAATATATTTTTATTGTATTAAGTAACTGAGATTTGGGGTTTGTTTTTATAGCAGCTAGCTTGTCCTGACAAATTTAGCACTGGACTTATGTCGTTTTACCGACTTTTAATTTAAATAAGTTGGTAAAATGACATAAGTGCAGTATATATGTATTTAAATTAAATACACATATGTATATTGCTTGAGAACTTGGACTGTTTCATTTTTGTCCTGTATTCCACATTTACATGGTTGCCCAAAGCCTCTTTCTTCTACCCATTTAGTGACCCACATCACAACAAATCAATCAATAAATAATCCGTTTTGCCCCTAAATATCCATTACTCTTCATCCCCACTCCCTGTACCTTGTTTATTAGACCCTTGATTTTCCTGCCTGGAGCACTGAAATAGCCTCTTGTATTTCCTCCTTGCCCTCAGTCTTTCATTCCTTCAATTCACCTGCCAATCCTTACCAGAGTGGTCTTTCTGTCATTCTTTTGTGCAGAATTCAGTAACTCTCCATTACCTCTTGGTTAATATCTAAAGAAGTTGTCTTTCTTTTAGAGCCTTTTTGCTTGCTTCTCTCCCATCATTCACCCTAAATTATTACAGCTTAATGATCTCCAAGTGTGAGTCTGAAATACTTGGGTTCCCTGGCATTACTGAAAAGAGTTCTGGATTCCATGAGTGGTCCAGGCATTATTTGTTGACTGAACAAATGATATAGCTTAAATATCTATCTATCTATCATCTATCTATCATCTATCTATCTATCTATCTATCTATCTATCTATCTATCTATCTATCATCTATCTATCTATCTATCATCTATCTATCATCTATCTGTCATCTATCATCATCATCTATCCATCTATCTACCTATATCTTACTACTAAATGAGTTAACATATAAATGCGTGCAATAAAAACAAGCTATTGTCATGACCATCATTTCCCAAATGTATTTTTTGCTCTTGTGACTAATAAAATTAATTTTTCTTTGAATGTAACTATTTGTAATACATTTCTCAATGGTAGCATGTTAAAATATAATTACTGCCAGGTGCATCCCGGAGTCGATACTTTGATGTTAAAAAGGGATCAACACTTGACTATTTGGGAGCACAGCTCCAGCCATTCCAAACTATTCACAGTTCTTTGAATGGACACGGACACTGATTCTGCACATGTGGCGGTTTCTGTGGTTTGGCTTGCTCAACCTCCTTTCCACTTTTCTTCCAGGGCACCTTCCTGTGCTGCAGAGAATAGAAAGCTAAAGGCCTTTCTCAACTTCTTTTGCAGTCAGTGTTCTGAATGCACAAAATATATGTACTCCTCTGACATTCAGAAATTTAAAATCAGGCTGAGGCCATCTTCCTGTTCTCCTGGCTCTTTTTCTACTGGCAAGCAACTCGTAGAGGTCCTTTCTCTAGCAGAGTTCCTGTGTCTAGTGATAGCTGCATTCAGGGCTGCCTTCCTGACCTCCCAACAGTGGATGCCAACGTGTTCTTGGACTGCATAATGCCAGTGGTTGCCTCAGTGGTACAGTAGTCTAGTCTTTTGGAAATCATTCTTGGTGGGCCGGCCTACAAACCATTCTTCCAGCCCTTGCATGATTTTGTCTTACTTACCTATGAATTTCTATGTAAATCCTTTTCATCTTAAAATGACTCATTGGTTTTGTTTCCTGCACTGAACCTTGACTAATACAGGCCTTGGAAAACATTGCTGTTTAACAAAGAATGCATGTCCCTTCCCCACCCCTTTCCTCTCCTTGTTGTCAGTTCAAGCCTCTGCATTTCTAGGAAGCATTCACCAACTCCTGCTGCTGAGTGCAGTAACTTTCCTTTCTGCTCCAGCCATAACCCAAGGATGGCACTTTTCCCTATTGTGCAATAATGGCTTATATTTGTCTATGATTTGTCTATCAAAGTTAACTGATAAAGCCACTTTTTGTTAGTCATTTGTTCCCAGATAGGTGCACCATAAAGTGCTGTGGAGCGAATGAATGAACAAATCAATATTTCCATAAACAATAATTAATAACAAGTCACTGATCCATAAAGGACTAACGCATTATCACAGAAGAAGATGTGCAGTTTTTCTTGCAAAATGGTGACCCATGCAAGTTCATGTAAAATAAGGCAGGTCTGAAATTCCATGAGTCTCCGTATGTTCTCCTTAGACTCCTAACAAAGACACCCACATGGTCTAGACCAGGGATTGGCAACTTTTTTTCTGTAAAGAGACAGACAGTAAATACTTTAGGCTTTGTAAGCCAAATAATCTCTGTCACAACCACTCAAATCTGCCATTTTTGAGAGAAAGCAACCAAATATATAAGCAGATAATAAATAATGGGAGTGATAGTGTTCCAATAAACCTTTATCTATGAATACTGAGATGTGAAATTCACATAATTTTCCCATATCACAAAATAGTATTCTTTTGATTTTTTCCAACCATTAAAAAATGAAAAAGCCACATATAAAAAGGTGGGAGAGACAGTGGGGAAGGGAAAGCAGATTTGGCCTGCAGGCGATAACTTCTTAATACCTGGCTTAGAAGATTAAGGAAAGGTTTGGGTTTATAGTATGATGTGACTTTGATTTTTTTTTTTTAGTGAATCTTTATGTGCATTTCAATTTCTTCCCATGTAAAATGAAGGTTATAGTATGTTACTTATGTGATAACATATTACTAATAGAATTAACTCTGATATATATAAAAAAAAATAGAGACCTTGAGGACAGGCCTTTATCACTTATAGGTCTCTTTATATACATAAGTACTGGGTATTTTAAGTGTTAAGTGATAGATAACATCTAGTGGTAAGGCCTTGAAGTTCTAGGTATACTGCTGAGCAGAACATGCTAAGAATCTGATCTCGCTCTTCATTTATAGCATGGAAGGTAAAGAGGCACAAAAATATGTGACGATTACCACCTTACTTTTGTTCCCATCCAAAAAAATGGACAAAACACTGTAATTGAAATTTTCAATACAGTAGATATCAAGAAATTGTAGGCCCACACATTATATCTGCTTTAGTCTCTAGAAGAAAAAAAGTCGTAGAGATTTCAAAGACTGGCAGAATTAGAGGGGTGGGAGAGATACTTCCCCACACCCTCAGTTCGCAGGTGAGAAAGGCTTGGATACAGAGCTGTGAAATGATAGCGGTAGAGCTGTGGCACACACTGGTCTCTGAATCCCAATGCAGTGTTCTTCCCGCCTCATCAGGCTTTAAAAAAAATGATGCTGTTTTATATAAAAATTTTCTGAGATTAAATCCAGCATGGATTTATAGTTATTTATATGTTTTTCTGCATTGCAAAGGATTTCTGTTATATGAAACACAGAGATATAGCATAAGAAGCTCTAATACCTCATCTTTTATTGATAGCATTATCCATCGCTGAAGGTTCTGAGACATGAAACCCAGGGAGCGAGGGATAAAGATCCTATGACCTTAGAGACTAGAGGTGAGTGAAGTCAAAAAGAGAAAACAAAAAAACCCGGTTCTTGCCACCTAATGGGCAAGCATTTCTACGCTTCTTTCTGCTGCTTTTCTGCTTCATTTGAGAAATTAAAGAGTGACTTCCCACTCCTTTCAGGCATTCCAGCCACTTGCTCTGCCTAAAATTGCCCAAGTATAGTGAACTCCGCACAACTTCATGAAAAAAGGCAGTACCCACCCCCTCTATGTTTAAACAATCCAAAGAGGTCTATCCTGATCAGCTAATTTAAAATTGGACCCCCTCTACCTTTACCGTACAGTTTCCATCCCCACCCCCTTCTTCCATAACCTTTCTCCCACTTTGCAGACTGTGTAATTAATTTGCTCTGTTATTGTCCATTACTTTCCCCCCCTACACTCCCCTAAAATGTAAGCTCAATGACTGCAAGGATTTTAGTCTGTTTTGTTCTCTGATTTAAGTACCTAGAATACGGCTTTGTACATAGTAGGCACTCAGGAAATATTTGTTGAATTAATAAATGAAATTGAGAGAATGAAGAATAGGGAATTAGGCACATCTTGACAGATTACATGATTTGATTTGAAAGAAACCTGGACAGGATGCAAAGGAAAGGTGGGGGTAATAGGATCATAAGAAAAAGCAAAAGGATATTTATTGAGTGTTACCACACACCAGGGACAACACAAAGACCTTTAAATCCATTACCATATTTTTCTCACCGCAGCTACTAATTACGCTCATCTTACAGCTGATAAAACTGAGGCTAGATAACTTGTTCAGGTTCATACAACTGCGAGGGGTGGAGCCAGGACTCAAAAACCCACATCAGTGGGCGTCCCTGGGCGTAGCCGCTGCTGTGCAACACTGTGCAATGCCACCTCTATGAACCCGAGCGCCGGTGCGGCCCTCCCAGCATAGGGGCCTGATTTTATTCAAGTGGCTAAATGGACGGGGTTCTTTTGTAGGACGCTAGCAGGTTCATGTTGAAGAGATTGTGCTTTCCTGAGTTATCTCCAAAGTTAGCACATAAAGAATGTCTTTTTCCTTTAAAGCTAGGAGGATCCCCTAAAAACATTTTTAAATCAAAAGCCTATTAGCATTGTTTCATCCACCAATCACTCTGCCAAACCACAGAATTTCAAAGATCAAAATCTGTCATGTTGCTTGTGCAGGAGAAAATGGCTCAGCAAGCTAAGTGCTCCCAGATTCAACATACTGGGGGCAGCAAGTGTCAGGTGCCTCCGTGCCTCACCTGTCTCTTTGGCTGTCACCACTTAGGTCAGGCAATATAAAGGTCGAGATTTCTTCCCTGACTTCAGAGGCATCTTTTCCTTTCTTTTCCCCACACTGCAACTCGTGTTGACACTTTTACACATATATACCTTTTCTATTTACAAACGAGCATGGAAATAAAAGTTTACTGCTTTCACGGCTAACACATTTTTAGAAAGAGAGTCAGATAGCAATCGCAGCTATCTGGCTGATTGACCAAAATGGATGTGGAGTAGTGATCAGGACAGAAGGGTCAGGGATATATAGGCGGGGGTTGTCATGGAGATATATACCAGGGATATATGAGACTTTATGGACAGAGGGACTGGAGTGAGAAAGGCTGCTTTAACAAGTTCAACCCTGGAGAGGTTTGCATAAACCAGAGGTTCTCTATGGATCCCAACATACATCTGTTCGTTTCTGCTCCACTACCAGTCCTACTCTCAGGAACAAGGAAAATGTAACAGTTTAGCTGTTACCACAACAAGCAGAAAAAGACAATTGTTTCTGAAGACTAGAAGGGAAAGTAAATGATTATTAATCAAGTGAGTTGGAATGGTTGTTAAGGCATAAAGAACAAAAGGTTTTATGTCCTGTGAGGCTGTAGGGTGTGTCCCATAAATGTTTTACACAAGTTACCATTTAAATAATAATTCCAACCTGACTGAGCTATGGGAATATAGCTTGTATGGGGAACACCATTATTTGTGTGGTTTAGTCATTCTTAAGCTTAGGTGTTGATAAAAATCAGCTGGGTTGAGATATTTATTTAAAATTCCAAGACTTCTTCACACGTCAAGGCCAGGAATCTGAATTTTTAACAGGTCACCTGGGTGATTCTGATGAATCACATTTTGAAAAATGCTATCATAAGACTGCAGAGTGCTAAAGATATAATGGTGACTTGGAGCTAAAAATGAGTTCTTGTTCTACTACAGTCACATATTCAGAAAACTAAACCAATCAAGTCAGAATTGAATAAACACTCTGAAATTCTCCAGTGGTACCAAATAATTGTGAACACCACTATCTTTTGTAAAGAAGAGAGAAGAACACATTTAGTTCATTCCATCCATTGTAATTACTGTTCCACCATATTACATTTTAGCAACCTTCAAAGAATAGGCCACCCAAATTTCTCAAACAGCTTAATTATCTTCAGAAGATAAAATTTCTATTTATCTTCTAGGGCTCCATGTCACTGGACACAAAACATTACTCTATATGACAAGCCACACTTAAAATGAGAGCTACTACTCACTGAGCATCAGGGACTGTTTTTATATGCAGCATCTAGTTCAATTTTCACAACAAGCCTTAGAGGTAGGGACCATTATAATCCCCATTTTACAGTTTATAAAACTGAGGCCTAAGGCTTGGCAGGTTAAAGAAGCCTGTCCAAGGTCATACAACTAGTAAATAGCAGGGTCCGTATCTGAATTCAGATCTTTCTGACTCCAGAGCACCAGTTCTTAAGCTCTAAGCAATTAAACCTCCACAGGGAGCCTTAGTTCACACACTATGAACATGCATGGATAAAGCAAATATCAATACAAATTGCATAGCTTACTGAGGATATGCAATCCTAGTAGAGTAACAGGTCTATTCCATAAAAAATGACATAAAATCAAAATGTAATTATGCCTTTCCAAAATATAAAAACTAAAATCTACATCAATATCCAGTGTTTGTCATTCTTACTAGACATGCTTTATCTATGGAAATAGTCATTCTTGTTGCCAGCACGTAAACTTCTGTTTGTTCAGTGTAGCTGCCACCTGAAACCTCCAGTGTATAGTATTTCCTGACATGTCTCCTTAAAAACCACTAATACTTTTTTTTTGCTGAATACTCCTAATACATTTAGCCTCCTTCTGAAATTTCTGAAGCAAACAAAACAATCTCTCCCAACCACTCGCTACTATATACAAGCCCCTGAGTTTAAAAAGAATAATATTGACCATAAAAATCATAAAAAAGGACAAGTCCCAAAGTGGCATTTTCTTTTACTTAGAATATAAAGCCAACCTAAGAATCAAAAGATCCCATAATGCAGCCTTTTCCCTTAGCCAACCAAGGAAAATCTCTTGAGTCTTTAAAACAGCTAACCCTTGAGCACCCTCAGATCCTGCATTTGCTTCCCCACTGTTAGATTCCTCCAGCACTGCAGGCTGGCTTGCTCTGCCTCCATCCCTGATGCTGAGGAACATTCTGTACTATGTGGTATATGACATCCATCTCTGCTGCTGGGCCATAAGCTCCATTAGCACAGGGCCCACATCTGCTTGGTGTCTCTTGCAATAGCCACAGTGCCTGGCACAGAGAAGGCACTTAATAAATGTTGTTGAATGAATTAATGAGTGTGTGACCTGTGAAACTTACTGCCTGGCTCCTAGAGCTTGGTTCTTTCTTCCAATTGCACCAGGATAATACCTTGCTGGATGCCTCTTTATTCTTTACTCTACTTGGGATTGAAAAGCCCCTGGTTTCTCAGATGACCACCAAGACCTGGGACCAGCTATTCTCCATTCATCACTCCGAGATACCCTTTGAATCCGGGCTCTTCCTCTTTTGAAGTGCTAGTCAACTGCAGTCTGTCCAGGATGGGAGAGCAGATACAGCCTCCAAATGAGGAAGGGGAGACTGGAGGGAGTGGTGGGGAATGAAAAAGGGTGGGCTCTCTGATCCCTGCTTTCCCCCTCTGAACAGAACAAGTATGATGGATGGAAGGAACTCAGGACTTCACTCAGCAATTAAAGTTTCATAGGAAGGACACACATTGTCTAAGTCAGGATAGCCGGAGGAGGCCTCGTCCTTGCTGCAGCCACTGACTTGGTTATGTCTAGAGTAGCTGGGGACCTAGAGGGCAGAGAGCCCCTTATCCCTCTGTCTGAGGTTGGGGACATACGTAGGTGTTGCTGAAGAGGCTCTTTTATTTTTCTAATTGAGAATTATCTAGTTAGGAAGAGGTTTATTTTATATTTATTTCCTTTCCTTCTCCAACCCCTACTCAGGTCACATCTAAATGCAAAGACAGAGCCAAAGGAAAATCTCTTTGATTTTCCTAAAGTCTTCCAAGCATAATTTCTCTTAAAACATGTCTCCCTTCCTTCTCTTCCTCTTTTTTCCTCTCTCCCTCCCTTCCTCCCTTCCTCCCTTCCTCCCTCCCTCCCTCCCTCCCTCCCTCCCTTCCTCCTTTCCTTCCTTCCTTCCTTCCTTCCTTCCTTCCTTCCTTCCTTCCTTCCTTCCTTCCTTCCTTCCTTCCTTCCTTCCTTCCTTCCTTCCTTCCTTCCTTCTTTCCTTCCTCCCTTCCTTCCCTCCCCGATGCGTGTGACAAGCAATGTTATGCATTTCATTGTCCCTTCTCTTGAACAGAGCTCGCCAGAGGTCAGCACTTCAACAAACTTGTACCGGTCAATCTGGTATTTGGAAAGAGAACTTTGTGCTTCAACATGTTAGAGAGTTTTGTTTTTCAATGAGGAAGAAGAGGGTAAGACAAAGTGTCAAAGGACAGGAAAAAGAAAACATCCCCTTCCAAAGAGCTAAATACTCCTGAGACCTGGAGTCAATTCTTCCAGCCTAATTTCAGGTAATATATTAAATGCCTTCTTTTGAGCGCTGTCACGTAATTTTTTAAAGCTGTCATTTCTGAGAGGCCAGCCTCAATACATTTGTTTTGCTGTCAGTAACTCGCATATGGTGGGGGTGAATCCGTAGGAAAACCTTTATTTAACATAACCTTGCCCCCTACCTCAGTTTTATCTCCTCTATCCCAAACATCATTGTTTTATCTGACTTCTCAGTTGCATGCCTCTCCGGTCTGTCCCATCCCACTTCAGGAAAAAGCAACCTTTCTGCCAGCTGTACTTCCTGCATTGCAACTGCACCTTCAGAGAATGTCCCTGGCCTATCGCCTATCTCCGATCCCTGATAATCCCATTTCATTTGGGGTTTAAATTATAGCTTTCTGTTGGTTGTTCCTTACTGTAACCTTACCTGTGTAGTGATTCTAATAAATCCCCCTTGTCTTCACCTAGTTCGAGCAGATTGCTGTAGAATGCAATCGGAAGTAAAAAATAAGTTTTAAAAAAATTTAACAGACCACCTAGATACTCTAAATGAGTTCAGATTTACTAGATCTATCGAATAATACCTGTGAATCTTGACAAAACATGCCGGTAAATTAGAACTGTTGAAGACCAACTGAAATCCTTTCTAGAATGAGTGAAGGGATATAATAAATAATATATATATAATAAAATTATTTATTTCTAAATATATGTGGGTATAAAATCAGGCCATAAATATTCTGAGTAATTCTGGTTAAATTTCTTGGGATTGGGGAAAAAAGGTTGGATTCTGCAAACTATAGGCTGGTAAATGAGAGACGTGGAGCCTAAATAAGATCCTAGAAAGTGCTATGTAGTAGAATACCCATTGTGGCTTCCGATTCCTATTCTCACTTTTCTGTCTACAAACACCAAAAAAGCAGCCCTCCATAACAGACGAATCCTTGCCCCTCACCTGATGAAAACGGCAGTGAAGGAGGCCACATGCCTTTGTTTCCAGGCCTAGTTATTCTTACTGCCCTTGAATTCTGGGAGAGACCCCAATATTTGTACAGTTAACTTCTATTTTTCCTTAAGCTTATCTGACTCACTTTATGGTCCTTGAAATGAAACCTGACTAATAGACAAGTAAAGGAAAGATCAGTGTACTTAGAAAAAGAACAAAGTAATTCTCAGACGCTAACATGGGATCACTAAGACTAGCCTAAACTTATTTTTCTTTTGTAAGGGTGTTAATAAACTGATAGCTCAATTGCACTGTGTCTGTTGGACATGTTAGACCTCTTGTTTTCACCTGCCCAGTATCTATTTGCCTCCTTTTCTTAGTAGTACTACTCTAGTTTTACTTTGGGAACCTAACAGCCTTTGTGTGTATGCAATCTTTTTTTCCTAAAAGTTTTCTTAAAGTTTACTTTTGTTTTCAAAAACTATTTGATACATACAAAAGAATAACATTACATCTATGTAAGTTACAAAATGAGCTCCTGTGAGTTCACAAAGAACTAGAATGTTACCAATACATGGCATGCACCTAAATGTTCTGTCCTAACTCAACTCCCTGCCTCCCCCATCACTGACCCTTCCTCCCCACACCAGGAAACCCTGCAGTCTTAGTGGGAGGCTCAAGCAAAGTGTTCTCTTCTACCCTGGGCAAAGGGTAAGCATAAAGCTTGGGTAAACACAATTGGAATCTTCCATTCCACTCTCTTTAGTGGGATTAAGAAAGGAAGGAAGGAAAAGAGTTTGAGCAAATTCATCATAATGAAGATATTCTCATCTGAAGGGATCTCAGTCCCTGGAGCTGAGAGTGTCAATGGGCTTTCCGAGATCTGGTTCTCCAGCTTTTCTCTTATTCTAAGAGCTTTCCCATATCCTTCCATAATTTCCTGTTTTTGTTTTAATTAACCAGAGTTAATATACCTCACCCACCAAAGAACTCCTCTCTGATAACATTAGTGAATGAAAATTTCATAAAGCCTTTTGATTAAGTCACATCAGGTATTTTCATGAGTGGGCTGCAAAGAATATGGACAGGATGAGAGTGGAATTACAAAATAATCGTCCCCTCTGGGGAGAACTAGAGAGGAATCGGACCAGGGAAGGGGACTTCAATTGTATATGCAATGTTTGATTTCTTATAAAGGAATCGCAGGCAATATACTAATATATTAAGTTGTAATAAAGCTCCTACATGATCGCTGTATTTTATTATTCTCTTTAGGTTTGATTTTTTTAAATTTTTGTTAATTTAAGTGAAATTAGGTGGTTCTATTGCAGGTGCAACAACTGTGGCCATGGGAGGGCTAATTAATGATCAATGTTAACCTACTGGGAGGTAGCTGCTCTGGGTTTTTGCCTTAGGCAATGCTTTTAAAAATGACTTGAAAAAATGTAAGGAAGGCATCAAATGTGTGAATGAACCAAAGATGGTAAAATCAATAGCAAATATGTTGAATAAACTAATCAGCATACAAAAAGATGTGGCCAAATGGAATTCTGGGCTGAATCTCATTAGTTAAAGAAAGTAAAATGCAACCATTTATTGGGTGCTTATTATATGACAAGCTCTGTTTTAAGTATTTCACATATACTATTTTGTTTAATCCTTACAATAATCTTATGAGGTGCATATTACCATCCCCTTTATACGTGAGGAACTGAAGCAAGGAGAGGTTATGCAACATGTCCAAGTCCACAAAGTTAGTGCTGGGGCTAAATAACTCATGTTGTTACAACTCCAAAGCCTTGGATCTTAACCACTGTGCAATAGCAGGGTCATTAAAGCATATGCCTCAGTTTCCCAAAAATAAATTATACAGGGTGTCCCAAAAATGTATACACACACTTTGAATAATTATAAAGGCAGTGTTTATTAAAATACATTTCATTTTCAAAATTGAGCTATCAGTTGTTAAAGTGTGTATACACTTTTTGGGACACCCTGTATGATACAGATTGCTTAACAGCACACATTTAAAAAAATTTTTTAAAAAATATCTTTTTATTGATTTTTCAGAGAGAGGAAGGGAGAGGGAGAGAGATTGAAACATCAACGATGAGAGTCACTGATAGGCTGCCTTCTGCAGGCCCCTACTGGGGATTGAGCTGGCAACTTGGGTATGTGCCCTGACCGGGAATCCAACTGTGACCGCCTGGTTCATGGGTCCATGCTCAACCATTGAGCCACGCTGGCTGGGTTCAAAAAAATTTTTTTTTGAGAATAACAGTTTTGGTCAGCAGTGTTCCCTCTTGGGCTGCAGTAGTAGAAACTTTGTTTCAAAGATAAGGGAGCCTTGGCCATGCTGTACTGCGCACAGCCTCAGCCCCCGCCTGCTCTCGATATCCCACTTAAAGGAGCATACAACCCAAGACAATAGGCAGGGTTTGAGAGGAGAGCAAGAATAGAGAATGGTGCCCTAGGAAGAATGCTTTAAGGAACTGGGGCTATTTGCCTGGAAAAGACACAACTCAAGGCAGGAGGTGGTCATGAGGGCTATCTTCACATATTTCAAGTGTCACAGGGAAAAGGTTTTAGGTTGTTCTGTGTCGTAACAAGGGAATAGAAAAAGGAACAATGGATAGCATGGAAAAGGAGAGAAATTATGTTAAATAGCGGAAAGAACTCTAGTATTCAAAAAACATCAGAAGATGAAATTGATTGTCTTGGGAATAAGGAACTTCCCAGGAGCTCCATGTGTCACAGTAGACATTCCTTGTTGGGATTGCTGTTGAAGCTTCCAGTGAGAAAGTGGCTAGGAGGACCGTCTAATGGTAGTGCTTACTGCTTTTATTTTCAAATCCATTAGTGTAAAACTAACATCCACTTAGAGACCTATTTTTATGGTATGATCCTTAAATGACTCCTTGGTGGCTCCCCCTATCCCAAAGGCAGCTAGCTTGCAGAGCTAGGTATCTAGAACCTTTCTACTACCCCAGCTCTGCTACTAGCTGTACAATATTGAGGGAATTATTCAACTTTTTCCCTGTCATTTTTTCATCTTTAAAAAGAAGTTCCCTCTATCTGTCTCACTTACCTCATGTGGATATATTAGTGAGTAGCACATCTCAGATGTGCTTTGGACAATTATAATGAAAGGCAGGTATAACCTATGATGACTAATTTAAGTTCTATTTCCCATACCTGGGACCCCTAACCTCTGGCACTTCTCTCATCTGCAGATTTTCTCTTATCCTTCTTAGAATTTATAGTCTTTTTGTTTGCCTGTTTGTTTTGCTTGTTTTGTTCATTTGTTTTATAAATCCTTGTTGAATTACTGTTACATGTTAGGCAACATAGAAGTTATTGTACTAGTTATTGGATAATAAAATGATTAATGCAACATCACCATTTTCTTTAAGGTGTTCGCCATCAAACAGAGATCTCTATCAATACGCAAATGTAATGTAAGGCCAGCGGTTTGACTGTAATGTAATACAAGGCCAGGTATTTGAATGTCTTAAGAGTAATACAGATAAAATGCCACAGAAGATCACAGGAGAGTGGGAATTCTGAGAAGCTTTGCTTAGCGTCATCTAGGAAACCAAACTATTTAGCCCCAACTCTGCTGGGGTGCAGTAGAAGCTAGTTCTCTTTGAGATTACAAATTTTTGCACTGCTGCTGAAAACTGGTCTAACTGTCCGAGTTTCAGTTTTTAGTCTCTTTGCATTGGCCTTGAGAGGAGAGGTATTATTTTTTCAATTTATTTCTCTTAAAGAGAGAAAAAAAAAAGTGAGCTCAGTAAGGTCAAGTACAAGTCAAAAACTTATGCAAGGCAGACCCTCATCAGTGAAACTATCTAGAGTTTCAATGCACAAAACAAGGCTTGTTTCAAAGAGTGATTTATTACAAGTATGCCTTTTTAGGTGTTAAATAATGGCCACCCAATAAGATGTTTGCTTTTTCCTGGGATCAGGCTTAACTCCTTTTTATGTTCAGAGATGTTGAAGTTAGTAGAATGTAAGCTAAAGGGAAATTGTCAACACTGGGCAAGTAAGTTGCAACAGGTTTCATAAACTCCATTTGATATGAGGGTTAAGTCTTATAACTCTTTCTGTAAAAGAGCTGTCATTGGCTCGTATGTTGGAAAGATAAATTTAAATATTTATTGAATGTTTAGTATGCTCCCAGCTTAAACATTTTATATGCATTATTTTATTTATGGTTACTCTTATTTTATAAACTAGGAAACTGAGTCTCAGAGTGATTAAGGAATTTTTCCAAGTTTACACAGTTAGGAAGTGATGACATCAGGATTTGAATTAGTATAAAGAAGTAATATATGAATAAAAAACCCCAAATGTTTTTTATAGACCTACTTAAACAACACATACACCTGTACACACACATTTACACATATTTAAATTTACTCTCCAAAAATTATTTCATGTGGCTTACAACAAAGGACTCATAAAACAAAATTATGAAAATGACAAATCAAGGCCATGAGAAGGAAGATTATGCAGACAATATGAGCTTAATCTGTATCATCAAATATGAAAACAAGAAAAGAAAAACACAGACCCTTTCAAAAGCCATTTTACCCATAACAGTTGTTTTTATTTTTATAAACTTAACATTATAAAAATTAAATAAGCTCTATGAAAGCTATGGTTTTTACCTGGAACATATTTTTAATTTTTGAGCATCACTGGCATTTAAAATTTCTTGATATTTATTCTTAAATGAGGTAGTTAAAAAATCTAAAAAGTATTTCCTAAATGTTAAGTACTACATTACATTTATTTCTAAGCCTCTTTTCCTTACTTAGTGGTAAGGCCCTATCTATCATACGAGAGACTGGAATTCTATTCTATTCAATCACTTCTAGGAGCAGGCAATTTCCCTTTTCCAGAACCTGGCATGCACAGCGCCTAGCACATAGATCCTTCCCAATAAATGATCCGCAAACAAATGTTGAATGATGGCTTGTACTGCCACATGATGCCTAATATACCACCGATATATAATGTTATTTTCAAAAATGTGTCATTCTCCAAATCTAAAGGCTCTGTCGACCAACCCGTTTTCCAGTAGTTATTTCTGTGCACTTCATGCTCTTTTGCATCAGTCCTGGTCAGTTAGCACCTCTCACTGTCAGAAGTCTCCAAATTTCAATGCAAAACCCTGGGGCATGTGCTAAGACTATATCGTAGGGGTCTGGGAAGAAAATATTACAACTCTTAATTTATTTTTATCTCATGCTTTTCCAGTTCATTTTTGTGAGTGTATGCTTTGAAATAATAAAAAATATATATATATAGTGATGCATTTAAAAAATGTATACATAAATATACACATATTGAGGTACATGCGCAAACATTTTACTGATAGGTATGCATGATCTAAAAGTTTGAAACTATAGCTCTAAATAATTCTGCTAAGTTCAGCATAATTCAACCAAGAAAATCCTTGTGACCATAAAGAAATAAAGAATGTTTTCCTATGGTTGGGTTTAGGGGCAGGGGGTGGGGTGTGAGCTGGTTTTTTATATTTTTCATAACATAAATATACTAGCAAATAATTCACAACACTTCACTCAGCAATGAAAAATAGCAACTCATGTTGATTTTTTTTCCGTCTTCAAAAAAGAGCACAGTGAAATCCTGAGAAAGTTTTTTTCTGGTTTTTCCTCCATCTGCCTCTGGTCCCTGAAGTTTGTCATTTCGAAGGAACTGTCAAGTTACTCAGAATCTGTGTTGAGTATGAAGAGTCCAGTCCTGGGTTTAAGTTCCTTCTTCACTAGTATATTCTGTGAAATATTGGGCAGGTTAGGTAATTTGTCTCTGTCTCCTTTCTCTTATGGATAAAACAGAGATAATAATACCTAGAAGCGACCTCATAGCAGTGTAGTGTGGATAAAGAACACTTTGTTCCTTCTGTCAACTAAATGCAGTGTCATTAAATATAACCTTTAATATTATCAGTTTAAAATGCTGTGTTTTTATATACTTTTCCCTTTTAAAAGTTATTTTCATTAAAAATAAACAAAACATCACGTTTCTAAATACCACTTGTTTACTGAAGTTCATAAACTTAAGTTTTCTCAGTATCTATTTCTCTCTTTCTCTCTCCCTCCCTCTCTGTCACACACACACACACACACACACACACACACACACACACACTCATTTGATAACTTTATGGTCATGAGAGGGAAACTAAGATAGCATCAAGGAAATAAGAGGGGATTTGAAGTAAGTTCTCTTATTCAGCTTTCCTTTAATTTTTAAAGCTATGCATTTAGGCCATACAATTGTGTTTATTTAATCTTCAAATTTCGTGTTTAAGAATAATCCACGGACTCTTAAATCAGAAGGAATCTAAAGAAAACATTTAGAGCCTATGATAATGCCTGGTACAGAGTAGATGATGAATAAACACTTAATGAAAAGAAACTGGGGAAGGTTTCTTATTTTAATTTTAAAAGAAAAATATGAAAATAAAACCTAAAACCAATCCTGAGCATTAAAGTGGCTAAGTTAGTTGCTCAAAACTGGTTCAGCTAGTTTGAGTTGGGTCTAGAATTTATTACTCTTAATTTCCAGCTATGGTTTTCCCCCCAGCAACCTGTTGACTTGTTTATATAGAACTGTCAAATATAACCTGCCAAAGATGCGTCATAGAAAAAAAATCAGAAAGAACCCCTTGTGTTCACCATCTCCAAAAGTCACCCAACATGTGATGTTCACCTATGACGTGAAATATGTAAAGTCAATATCATATACATAATATGCAAAATATGAATCTTGCATATATTGATCAAAAGGCCTATTTAAAAGAAAGGAGCCACAGACAATCTTCCTTGACTTACTCTACCTTATAGCACTGTTTGTATACCCACATAGTTGACTTGTAGTCCTCGGACCAGCTAAAAGTGGACTGGCTATTTCAGCAAAATGTTTATCTTTGTTTCTGTGTATTTCTGTACTGATTTTTCGGAATCTACCTACAGATGAAGCATTAACAACCTCGCTGCACTAGAGTCCTAATAAACTTCTCTTGCACTATTTTGGCCCGGGTGATAGCTAACCCACTGACACAAGCAATTCAAACTGATAAAAGCCTTCCTTAGCCACTTATCAGCCAGGTCAGGCTGTAAAATCATAACACAATGCATGCCTCTTCCATGGGGCACCCCACAGCAGCGATTAAAAAGCCCCCTCACTTCCATATCCAGTGGAGTTGTAGTTTATCACTATCACCCTCCCCAGCGAAATGGACACCAGTTCCAAGCCCCGCAAGTTGGTGCACGCAGGGCTCTGGGCCCTCGCCTCACTCTGCTGGGCCTCTCTACCTGTCCTCCCCTACTGTCTACAGGTCCCGAACATTAGAAAATAGCAAATGTGATGATCTTTGTGTGTCTCGGTGAAATGTGTGTGTGCGCGCGTGTGTTTGGGTGTAACGGGCCCTGTGTTTGGCCGCGCGGCCTGCCAGTCAGCGCGCGGGCCAATGGCGGGCTGCCTTATATAAAGTGAGTGTTTTCGGGCTCTCCGGGCTGCATGTACTGTATGTGGAGCAGTGTACAGTGGAGCGGAGGCAGAGCGGCTCCGCAAGCTCCTCTCCACTTTCCCATAGAGAGCCCCTGACTGGCCGCGGAGGGCGAGCCACGCACCAGCCCTCACGGCCCGCGAGCCCGCGAGGTAGGCTCCCCCGGCCGCCTGCCCTCCCCGCCGGCTCTCCCCGCACTTTCTGTTTTCCTACTCACTTGCGAGCCGCCGGGCTGCAGCCCCAAGGACTCCGCGGCAGGAGCAGCGGCGGCGGCGGCGGCAGCCGGTAGGGTGGACTTGAGAGGAAGACGGAGGGAGCCCCGCGCGTCGGGAGCCGCCGCCAGCCGGCCCGCTCCCCGGGCACTTTCCCCCTCTGCCAAAACTTTGGGTCGGGAGAGGTCGGGGGCGAGGGTCGCGGCGGCCGCGCCGGCGGGGGGCGGGGGGCGCGGAGGCAGTGCCCTGCGGGCGGGAGGCTGGGGGCCGGGCTGGGGAGTAGTAGGCCAGCCGGTGCCAGGCTGCGTTTGCAACCAGCACCTCTCGGCACCCGGGCAGCGCCGCCCGAGAGGGGCACGGGAGCCGGGGCGCGGGCAGGAGCAGCCCGAGGAAAACAACAACAGCCCTCACGCCGGCGGGCGGCTCGTGGCCGCCCGGGGAGCCCCAAACTTCATCTCGGCGAAAGTACGTGGATCGCAGCCTGGGCTCGGCTGCCGGGGAGGTGGGGCCTGGGGAGCAGGGGCAGGGGAGGAAGGTACGGGGAGCCAGCCCTCGGTGGATTCATGGAACGTTTCGTGTGCGTCGGTGACCGGGAACAGCAGCCCAGTTGCTCGTTCATCTGGAGAGTTGGGATTCGGGTGTTCCGGCCCCGCGGATCGCTGCCCTCTCACCCCCCACCACTACCCAAATGCGCGGCGAGTAGAGAAAGTGCTGTTTTAGTGCCAGAGTAGCCGGGAGGAAGAATAGGGGGAGAGGGAAGAGGGCGAGGGAGAAGGGGAGAGAGAAGAGGGAGGGAACGCGGGGGGGGGGGGGGGAGAGGGAGAGAGAGAGGGAGAGAGAGAGAGAGAGAGAGAGAGAGGGAGAACGGGAGGGAAGAGAGGAGGGGGAAGAGAGGAGGGAGGCTGTGTCAGGATTTTGCTTGAATGTGGGATTATGTTGTGTCAATAAGTTTAAGGTGGAGAGAGCAAGGCTGGGGGTGGTGGTGGCGGGGAGGAGGAAGGCCTTGGCTGTTTAAAGTCTTATTTCTGAAGGTAAGTTGTGGCATTGCATGGTCGCGATGACAGAAAACTTGCAGATCCTTTATCCGGGGATGGGGTCGATGGCTCTAGAAAGAGCTTCCCAGCCCTCTCAAGCCACACTCGTGTTACACTGTTATTCGCCGCGATCCGGGTCGCTAGTAGATTACAGAAATCAGACTCGAGGTTTCTTTTCCTCCTCCACCTCGTCTCGCTCGCTCACCCTCAGAAATGTATTATTATTTTTAATTTTTTTTCGGCATTGTACGAAACTTAACGTAACTGAGACCAAACCCGAGTCCTGTAATTTACAAGGACCCTGAATCCAAGGATCTGGAACACGGTAATGGGTGAAATATACGCGATCATTTCTGCTAAATGAGGAAGGTAAAACGAAACGATGCAAAAAGCTAAGACACAACATGTACGACAGAGGGTGGGGGGGGGGAGAGGGAGAGACGGAGAGAGAAGCTATTTTTTGCTTTCCTTTCTGTAGAAAGGAAAATAAAGCGTGCATTCCCCTTCCCTCCCGGTGTGTAGGGTCTAGTCAATATTTTCACTGTCTGAGGACAAATTAGTCCAGGTGGATCTTGTCGAAAAGTTTCTCGAGGTGGGGTGGAGGTGGGGGGGTACGAAGGGGAAGGTGGGTGGAGGTTGTGGGGGATGGGGACGGAACGAGCTCTGCCTCTGCTAATGATCATTGGCCTGGGGCTTTGAAACCATTGCCTGTCCTGCTAATGACACGTCCAGTTCTCTTCTCCCGTCCGCGGACGCCAGGCTGCCGGGGACTGGGGTACTTTCCCCGCGCGGGGAGGGACGTTCTTTGCCATCCCCTGGGGTTGCCCACTAGCGGCGTGGGGCCCTCGCGCGCGCCCCCTGTTCTGCGCGCCGCCACCACCTCTGCTCGCGCGACTTCTGTAGCCAGCCCGCGGCGAGGGGGTGCGGGGGTCCCTGGCGCGGACGACCCCGCGCGGCCACCCGGCGCCGGGCCCCACGCGCGCCGCGCGGTCCAAACCCGGAATGGCAGCGCCGGGCCAGGCGGCGGTGCCTCCCCGGGGGGCAGCGGAGGCAGCGGTGGTGGCGGCGGGATCTTCGCCGGGGCCCGCGGGAGGAGGAGGAGAGGGAGGAGGAGGGGAAGGAGGAGGAAGAGGAGGAGAGGGAGGTTTTTTCTGCTCAGACTGCCGCCAGTTCGAGCGGCCACGGGCACGGGGACACCCCACTCGTTGCTCCTCCGTTATGAAAAGGTGTTTAGCAGACTTTTACGCCCGGAGTGTGGGATTTGCACTTCATTTTTTCCCTCTCCCCTCTTCCCCAAAGCAAGATGGACTCTATTCCCTTTCTCTTTCTCCCTCTGCCTCTGTCTTGTCAGCCTTTAAGATCGACATTTTGTACTAAGATGCAAACTTGATGGTGACCAGCAACAAAGCCAGGGTGGGATCTCTTACTCCCTTCCTCCCCCTCCGTTTCCTAGCTCCCCCAACCCCGAACTCGAAGACCCGGTGGCCCTGCACTTGCCGCCCGGGCTCCGGCTAATGTGTTTCCTCGCTCGGTTCCGATCTCCAATCTCGGGATTGTGACCGGAGCTGGGCGCTTGGGCGAAGGCTGTGGGTGGCAGCCCAGGTCCGCAGGGCTGAGGGCTGCGCTACCTGGATCCGTTGCCATCTCCGTGCTACCTCCTGCCGGCTCCTGGGCACCTTGGAGGCTCCGGCTGCCGATCGATTGCTATGATTTGGTTACTTACTGGTGTGTTTGTGCTGGGGGCAGCGATCACTTGTGCAAGTTGATGAATGATCGTGGTAATGGTTTTGGGTTTGCAAAATGGATCAACTTTCTGCTTTGTCCATACGGGGAGTAGGGAGTGAGGGTGCTTGAGACACCTTGGAATGCCAGCTGGGCTACCCTCAGCCTCTGCCCTCTGAATACTGGGAGCTTCTTTGCCTGTATTGCCCCACAGTTCCAGCATGGGGGTGGAAGGAGGGGAAGGGTTGGTGGGAGATGGACTCCTAGTTTCTGGCTCCTTCATAGATGTTGCAGGAGTTGGGACTCTTGTAAAGCTCTACCATACTGATGATGTACCTTTATTTGATACTTTATAGGTCACTATCATATGACAAAGGCTTTGCCGCAGTTCATCTTCTCCCTGTGTACTTTCCATTTGCCTTCCTGGGTAAGTATGCAAATTCTCCATACAGGAAACCTGGGTGGCTATTAGTAATGACATAAGGGTCCTTACTGTTTACAGAAGAAGATGCTTTATTGGGGTTGCCACACCCCAAAAACCTTGTTTCACTGATGTTCCCACAACAGAAGCCTAGGATTCTCAGTATTTAGATTTCAGCTGCCGTTACTATTATTTTAAGATTGTTTAAATGTTCATTTCATGTTTATTTGCAAGTAAGTGTTATTTGACAACTTATTTTCAAATAGGCATTTTAATTGATAATGTAATTTACAGAGTTGGAGTCCTAGATATTTAATGCTAGATAATATTGTAGAAAGATTGCAGCTTATGAGTGGAGAGAATTATTAAAAACCCAAAGAAGCATTGCACAGAAAGCCTCTCTGATTATCATGAGCGACATTTGCTTACTCTTCCCTAGGCCTCTTTCTCTGGTAACTTGTGTTGTTTGTGACAGTTACTTTTGTGGTGGGGAAGGGTGGACTGGGCAGTGTAGTAAATCTAGCATTTAGAGTACCAACCAGCTTGATTCTAAAGGCAAAGAACTGTGACCAAATTGAGCATGATTTCCTTGAAAATTTATGTATTTGGAGAAATTTGGTACATTTTAACAGCCTGTATATACAGTAAATAGTGACTTCGAAATTTGTTAAGTGCTTTTTTCAGATATATGCCTCCCAAATGGAAAAATTGGTGAAATAAAGTGTGGGACAGCAAGTGCCTGAAAAGTTTGTGAAAAGTAATGGTCTAGGTGAAAACAGAGGGTTTATAGAGCCTTGGAAAGCACAGCGGTGAGCCCAAACTGTAGAGAACTGACGTGTAATTTTGCCCCTCCATTGTAAGGAATGCCTCAGGTACTCTTAAGTTGCTGATAATTTAAGAAAACTGATTGAACTAAATTGTGTAAATCAGATATGGTGCTTTGTAATACTGCCATATGAAGATGGAGATTATATTTTGTCAATGAAAATGGACTTGGAATCAGTTTTTCATAAAAGAAAAAGAAGGGAACCTATTTGTATTGTTTCTTGGCTTGCTGGGATATTGTGTGTGTACTTAAAGTTCGTCTTATATTAAGAGGAATTGAGTTTGAAGACCAGGCCTTTCTGATAGTTTCCATACAGTAGCAAAATATACTTTGATATTGCTGAGAAACTTAGGTGAGATATAATATAAATTCTGTGTCCAACATCTTTTATGGAATGTGAGTATCATATTATTTCAGATAGTTTTAAGAACTTTCTAATACATCACACATACAACAGGCCAATTGGAGTGGTCAGAATGAGATAGTTCTGTAAGATGAATTTAGTGCACACCAAAATATGTAGATTTCATGTCTTTGATTTTTTTTTTAAAGCTTGTTTGGAAGAGAAGTTTTTCATTTTTCAATGTATGGCAAGAGTATTCAAAGTGCATTCCTTATTACTAAAGAACACCGCATTTATACATGTGAGACACATTATTTTGTTCACTGGAGCAAACTTTTAATGTTAATTCTTTCCCCATGGAAATATATTTGACCAATTCCAAATTTAAAATGTGAATCTGGAATTTCTAGAATAAAAACTATTTGATAGTCTCCTGTATTTCTTTGAGATATCAAATAACTGCCTCATTAAAACAATATTTTCAAAAATAGTCTTGGTGTTTGAAGTCAGAGTAGTTTTTATAGTGCAAAACTTATAGTAATGGTCTAAAAAAGTCATTCTAACAATGAATTACTAGTTATTTGCATCTAAAATGTATTTATTAGATTTGAGGCTTGATTATCAAAACAAGAATTTAGGTACAGGTTTAGCTTCTACATTGCCAAGTGTTTCCCAATGTCGCATTTTATTATTCTGCATATCTCTATTAAGTTCTGAAACTGAAGTCTTAATTTGCATTTCATTTTTAATGCTTGCTGTTAAAAAGGAGGTTCACCTATGTTGTTTTTCAGTGCTATATATTTGGAGGTGCACTGGCAGTTTTAGAAAGAATCTTTCACTAGAGACTTGAGATTTTAATAAAAATTTTCAGTTTTCACACTTTTAAAAATCCATCTTGATCTTCATATTCAAATTTAAAAAAAAGACCCACATTTAATAGTTTGTGAGATAGTTCTGCTTTTAATATACGTATAGCTCTGCTATACAACTTGAAAAAAGTGTATGCCACTTTTGACCTTACAGACCTGATCTTTATACTTAATCCATTGAAACAGATTTGTTTAGACATTTGAATGAAAGCTAGGATGAACATGTAGTAATTATGGTTTGTTTGTGCTGTGTAATTGATAAGGTATTTTTGTATGTAGTAAAGAAAGAAGAAACAGTCTTAAAATAATGTGGTGCAACTCATAAAAATCTGACTTGGCAGTTAAAGTTAGCCATATTTTTCAGTAAAATTACAAGCATAATTTTTAATTATTAATCAACAGCTAACATACTTAAAGTTTACATTTTTCCACATTTCAAAAAGAGCATGGGTAAAGCAAGAGCCATGTTTTATGGGATCTTACCATGAATATCAATTACTTTAATATTAGAGAACTTTAATAGAAGTAATAAAGACCTCACATCTCAACTCTATTAAAAATCTTTTTGAAAATAGCCTCATTACAGGCATGCCTGTTTTTGCTGTACTAAAGGAAATCCTTCAATTAATACTGTCTTACAAGAGTGCAAAAATATTTAAAATTGTGATATTTAAATGTTCTAAATTAGTAAATTTAGGCAATTAATTTTCTCAGATTGCATCACCACCAGTGCGGCATACCTATATTTTAAGATGTAAACTTGAGCAGGTGGTTAACTTAGAAGACCACACTTTTCTTAAACTTGTTTGAAGTCCACCGTTTTTTTTAACATTTCATCACTAAGAGTACCTTTTAAAATAGGTCTGAGTGGTATCCCACATTTTTAGTCAGCTTCTTTCCTCTCACTATGAAATGAAAACAATCCAAATTATAAGAGCATTGTAATTTCATGGCTTCCTCACGTGGCCCAGGTAAATCTGATGCAGGCGGTCCTCAGGCTACACTTTGAGAAACACTGCTCTGAGGGAAGTAAAGACTACTGCTAACGGCTAACCACTGAATGGAGGTTCTTCCTGTTTGAAAATTCTGTGACTGTCATTCAATCAGTGGGTTTGCACTGCCTCAAGGGCAGTTATCACATACTGTGTCGAATTGCAGAGATTTCTGTATGTTAAGTCATACCTGAGGAAAGCACTTTGCGAGTACAGCTTCACTCAACATTTATATGTGTGCATATTATTCCTTAGAAGGCAGTTACAGTTCCTTGAAATGCCAGGACATAATTTTAAGTTGGTAAAGATATACCCAGAAAAATCCTCATGAATTAATGGGAATTGTTTTCATTTTTTTTTCTTTCGAAGAAAAAGATAAGGTGAGAATTAAAGTAAGTTTCAGTTATACACTGGAAATGCAAAATAAGGCAAGGCAGTAAAGAATTCTTTCTAAAAGTATAAAAAAATAGAGAGAGGGTGGAAGACTAAGGTAATGAAAGACTTAAAGGATTAAAATAGATCATTAAGCATTGATACACCTACAAAAATATAAATTTAATAAGTTAAAATATTCAAGTCAGTTCAAGGATCTATTCTAGATAGTGAAATAACTTCAGGTAGTGAGGAGGTTATATGAAATACAAAGTAAAAATAAGAATGGGTTGGATTTTATGAAATCTTAGAAAAATAAGAAATACTGTAAAATACTGATTCAATAATTAAACCAATAGTTAAACATGGCCCTTAGGTGAAAAGATAAAGGAATAAATAAGTTCCTGGAATGGAATAACTGAGATCCTAAAAAGGACATGGAAGGATTTTATCCATGAATTATTCCATAGAAGGGAATAATTAAATTAAAACTGATAACTATTTCAAAGGAGAAATAAGAACAAGGGCATAAAGTTGTTTAAAGCAGCTGTATTTCTTCAGTGTTTTTTACTGAGATATATGATAAATACCTTTTATATCCCAATCCATACATAAAAACTGAAAGAAAAGTTTTCTGAAACATTACTAACCAGTGCCCTCTGATCTTTTCTATACGTATTTAACCCTATAAGTCTAATCTGTTCCGAACTATTTTACTAAAATAATAAATACAGGGTGTCATTCACTAAATTGATTTTTATGACATATACCTTGAGAAACACCAAACTGTATGTCATACAGTGGGAGATCTCACTAAAAGTGGAGGTCGTCAGGCCCCATCTCCAGATATTCTGATTCATTGTGTCTGGTGTAGGGCTTAGGAATCTGCATTTCAACTACTGCTGGGGATACTGAAACCGGTGTGGGGTCCTCTGACACACTTTGAGAAACTGGTATAAGGGACAGATGACTAAAGATTGAATGCGAGTCGTACACAGAGTATGGGGTTAGAGTTCACTGGCTGCTAAGATCCCTTCCAGCTTCAAGATTCTATGGCTGTATTTCAGTCAACATTTTGCAATACTGAGGGGATCCTTATCACCCTCTGTAGATGTTCCTGTAGTGGCAGGTGTATTACAAGGAGCAGAGGCTTCACAGCCAAAAAACCTGTGTTCTACTCCCGCTGCCTCTATTGCTTACTAAGCTGAGATACTTTGAGCATGTCACTTCAGAATAAACTTTCATTATGATATGTGCAAAAGAGCATCCTGATATTTACCATGCAACAGAATGAGCATTACAAAGACAATAATGTCTCCAATGACCCATATCCACAGTCAGCACTCAAAATATAGTATAAGCTTTCATAGTTACATCTCACTTCACCCTAATTTGCAGCAAGATAGAAATTTCTCAGAACTGTACCTTTTATTTTCATTTTCTCTAAAGCACTGATTTTCAACTGGTGTGTCATAGCACATCAATGTGCCACAAGAATTTTTAAAACATGCTATACCTGATTATTTAGTCAGGGGTACTGACCTCTTTTCCCTTAGATTGTCAAGTAAAAAAACCAACAACAGCCAACACAACAATAGCTGTCCAGTGTAAATGAATCAAAATTAGATCTATTTTTTGGTGTGCTGCAGAATTTTAGTAATTTATATATGCCATGAGGTGCAAAAGGTTGAAAATTGCTTGTCTAAAGTGGTTCTCAACCTTGGTATCATGAAACACTAGTATGTTTTTCACTGGGTGTGAGGCACCGGACAATTAATTTGTTACTGAAGGAAATACGAACAACCAGAAGATAAAAAAAAAGAATAGCTGAGGCATGCACAGCTAAGTACAGTGGTCTTTCAGGTTTGGGGAAGAATCTTCCAACCTCTTACAAAAGAAAAAGCACAGGACAGAACAGCTCTTTTCTTATTTCGAAGTGGTTAGTTGAGTATTCTCTCCCGTGACTTTGATACATCTTGGAATGTTTTAGAGCATCACTTATCAAACTTTCTTCTATTTACCATGACACGCGGGACTGATGTTTACACATGAGACATTGCGATTTCCCTGGTTATAGACATAGATAAATTACCTGGTGGGTTTTATACGTGGTTCACAGTGTGATAAAGCCACTTCTTTTCCTATTAAGAATGTCAGAATACAAGTGAGAGTGGTGTTATCATAATGAAAATCTTGAATATACCCATACACACGAGTGAAACCCTTTATAAACTGTGGTACTTTAACTGTTTGTAACTAATTACTTGGGACACTCCTCATAACTAATTAAAACTTACCCTTGTGTCAAGGCATGAAGATTGAAGAACATTACATCCAGAGTGCATAACAAATTACATTGCACAAAATAGACACTTAAATAGAAAAGAGGGGCAAGCGAAGAAGATGAATGGAAAATACACCAAATCCCTGAAATCTCAAACAATGTGAAGACTAAAAGCTAGGGAAAATGCAACATGTGGTCACATGCAAAGAAGTGCAAATGACCACAAGTAGTTTCGGAGGTCTCAAACAGTGCTCTTACTCAGATACTCATTACCTCTAACATAAACATTTATTTTTAAGTAGTCTCAACATTCATTTATTTGAATAAATTAAAGTGAAATAACTTTGCATTTCCTAATTTTTAAGGTTATATTTGCCAGGAACACCTTTCTACTTTGCTATATTTTAATTGGGTATACTTTTTCATCTCCAATAAATTAATTAGCTGTGTATATTTTGAAAATGTCTTTGTACTTTGATATGTAGTGGTATTGGATAGATGTTCACAATCCTTTATCTAAAAAAAAAATCTCTGAAAAACTAAAAGCTTTTTTTTCTCATCCAAAAGTTTGGTGGCAAAAGCAAAACCTGACCAAAATTTACGATAGGCCTGTTTAAAGTAGTTTTAAAGCTCACTTAGAGTATTCACATACTTTGCTATAGAAATAGTAATGTATTTGATTGTGTGGGCTATCCTAGATCTTGCTAGGAATGTTACATGATAGATACTATAAGCTCTCTCTGACCTTTTAAAAAAATTTTATTTTTCAATTACAGTTTACATTCAGTATTATTTTGTATTAGTTTCAGGTGTATTATTTTGTATTAGTTTCAGGTGTACAGCGTAATGGTTAGGCAATCATGTACTTTACAGAGTGATCCTCCCGATATTTTAAGTACCGACCTGGCACCATACATATTATTACAATATCTCTGTGACCTTTTTAAAACAAAAATCTGAAGCATAGCTGGATGTAAGGATTTCATGTAAGGCATTGTGTTGCTCCTGTATTAATTTCCTTAGTCCACAGAGTGAAATAATCTGGTGTTCCTACCCATTTCACTCAATGAAAATTTTTTGCTAATTTTGGTCACTGATCAATCTGAACATTTTGAGTTCATTGCAAGCTGGTGAGTCACAGAAGATATCTTAACATTATATTTTAACTCAGGAAAACTGTCTATCTGTTGGAACCCTTTGGCTTCTAATATAAAAGTGGAAGGCATTAGAGGTCAGATAAACAAGATTGTAGTATGTAGGTAGTTAATATCATTTGTACCTCCTAAGTTGAGCAGAGGTAAAGGTAAGGGGTAAGGAAAGCTTAAAAAAACACTCCCCCCTGTTAGTTGAACCTCATATATCCATTTTGACATTGTGATTACTTATTTTGTTTTATAATTGTCAGTTTTATTAGATTAACATACTGAAAGCTATGTAACATTTGAAATACTGTGTTGAACTGTTTCTTCTGTAGCAATGAACAAAAATTTAGGCTACTTGCATTGTGGTTTACTGTTGTGAGAGGTTTCATGAAGAGGTTCTGTTTCCTTGATTGCCATCTGCACAGTTCTTACAGTCTATCAGAAAAGTAAAAAGAAAATGTCCTCTGCAAATTTAGTCTACTCTCAGGTGAGAATGTTTTTGTGTTGTTTTATAGAAGTTCGTAGGTACCTTAATTTTCAGTAATTAGCTATGAAAATCTAAGTTAAGATCTTGCCTTTGTATTTTTAATTTTCTATAAAACCATGGAAAAATGAAAAGTTTGATGTGAAGAAAAGTTTGTATGACATTCTCTGGGAATAAAGTAGTAGCTGATGTGATCTATTGCTATGGTTAGACTTAAGTCAGTCTTCATTTGGTGTAGACTGAAACTGTTGATGGCTAAAGACAGTTTTTCTTCGTTTATTATTTATTGCTTGACTACTGTAGGAAAGCCACAGTTTGAGTAATTCAGAGGGAGTCTTATTAGCAATGCTGATTCTTTTAATATTAAAAAATGCTGAGTTGTTTTTCCACTTTTGGTGTGCCTCTGAAAACTCACCCAAGTGTAGAGTTCTCATTGACTGCAAGGGAATGTGGTGGAGCATGGAACAAAATGAGAAAATAATTCTCTCCACCCAGCTGTCAAACTTTGATTATCTTTTGAGTTACTGAAGTTATAATTTTTTTCTTTCCCTTCTTCTTTCCCTCTGCTCTTCCCTCTTCTTTTCCCCCCTCTCCCTCTATCCTGTCAGCCTATCTGATCTCTTTTCCTCTGTCAGCCTTTTATTGTCTTTGCTATTGTGCATTAAGTGATATTGCCTATAGATGTTTCCAAATGAGGATATGGAGTTGAACTTTTTTTTCTTTTACTATTATTTGATTTTAAAAACTTGTTTGTAGCTTTTGAGTTGTCTTAGTGTTTATCACAACTCATATAATAAAGTTGATGATATATGAGTTTGAGATGTCACCCAATTCCCTACATGGTGGCATCTATTAGGAAGGGATTATGAGGTGCCTTTAGCAGGGCTATATGTAGTAAAGTCACCTGTTGTTTTTATGAAATAAATTGAAGTAAATTTCTTACTCAGTTATTTTTGTGTTTTAGGGTGATAGGCTGATTATGTAGTTTCATTTATATTTAAGGGAAAGTTGAAAACAGTTTTTAGTCGTTTCCCAAATACAGGGTGTCCCAAAAAATGTATGCACACTTTAACAGCTGATAGCTCCATTTTGAAAATGAAATGTATTTTAATAAGCACTGCCTTGATAATTATTCAAAGTGTGTGTATACTTTTTTGGGGACACCCTATAGTATTTTACTTTAGGAGGAAGGGAGAAAGTTAATTTGGACTGAGGGCCTCTTTATGAAGCACAAGTTTTATTTTTACTACTTTATTTTTTCACAACAACTTTCTGATGAGAGGCATCTCTATTTTAATGATGAGAAAACTTAGTCTCCGGTTTAATAACTTTTCTGAGGTTACACAAGTATGCCTGTCTGCAGTTGCCAGTCTTTTGGGTTTTCCGGTGCTTACCTGCCTTTAGGGCCACATTCCAGGAGGTTAGAAATGAAAGGTTTGGGGCAACTTCCAGCCAAGAATTTCCCCCAATTTTTCTTTCTCCCCAAAGAGCAGTCTTCTTCATTTTGAAGTAATGAGCTGGAATGCTGCTCTTTACTACTCTTAAGGGAGATAGATGAGAAAGCCTGAATGGGGGCCTGTTACCAGTGAGGTCACAAAGAGTAGCCAGTCCAAAACAGTTTCAGTGAGCTTTCTAGTTGATATATCTAGTACAGCACTGCGTAGTAACAATAGTTATTGTTTCCTACTATTTAGTAATTCCTCTGGTACATCAGTAGAAATTATGTTTTTATGAGGAGTCGAGTTTTTCTGGCTGAATATTCTATGATGTTTTTACTGTTACTTTTTAATACTTAAATTGGTGAATATATTTTACTAAAGGTACCAGTATAACACGGATAGTGCTATGAAATAGTTTTCTGACATTTGCTTTGAAAAGAAATTCCTTATTAGTGGAAAAAATAATAAGCAGATCCATGGACTTCATTTCAGAGTGTCTGGTGATCAAACGTGAATTAGATAGAGGGTCAATCAAAAGTTCATAGCTTTCGAAGTGGTGTATGGGCACTTCTGATTTATTTACCTATGAACCTTATCCTGTTCTGATAAGTAGAAGAGATTTAATAAATTACACATTTGTATACAAGTAGCAAATCATTTAGAAAATAAAAAATAATAAGTTGCTTTTTTATACTAAGAGCCCTATTCATCTGAAATTAATTTTTTTATCTTTCCAAATTCAGCAAAGTCAGAGAGTAATTCAGATATGGAAGATCAAAATGTTGTCATTTGTTCTTTAATGGCTTTTCTTTTTCTCTGATCCATAAAACATGGAAATAGAGTATTTTCCTATTTTGGCAAAGTAGCTTCTGTGGATGGTAGTCTTATTAAAAGTATGCTCTTGCATTGTTTTAGTTGACTGATACTTTATCAAAGGTGGTGGGCTTCCATTTCTTGTGTTTCATCCTTCCACCATAAACCACTTCCATGCTATTCTCATTCAAGTGGTATGGTGAACTGAAACATAAATTTATGGCATCTAACACCTTTCTTTGGACTGTTTTTTGTTTTTGTTTTTTGGCTTTTTAAAAAAATTTTGCATATTAAATAATTTGGTTCAGTGTTGGCGTGATTAAGGTAGCAAAAATGATTATCAATTTAATTCAACCTTCGTGGGTTGAGTGCCTATAGCATGGTGATGCTGATTTAGACTTTGAGATTAAAAAAATGAATATGGCACAGCTCTTTTCTTCAAAGCAAATATATGCTACTGTCTAAAAAAGGCCACCAGTTGTAAATATCTATAAGTTACTCTGTGCTAGTTGTTCTAATAGATATGGCCTAAAATAGTATTTAGTAAATACCAATGAAAAACTGGCTAATTCCAGCATAGGTGCTGGACACTGAAATGGGGGTAAAGGAGTTTTTTGCTGCCACACTGTGTTTGTCCTAATTGTCATTAGGGTTGTAAAACTAATTTGGCCCAAGTTAGATTTCTAACCCTAATTTGGCTTTTATTTAAATATTAGTTTATCTCTTTAGTTTTTGGTCTATTTAAAAGGCCACTGATTTTTTTTTTTTTTTTTTTTTTTTAGACAAAGCTTTATATTTATATTAAAAAGTGTTTTAGACTTCCTTCTGATTTATTTTTCCTTTTTTATTTATTACTATTACTGTCACAATCTGTAATGATAACACTTTTGAAGTGAAGGGAAATATTTGAACATTTCACTACCAAATCATGTTAAAAGCACACTGAATAGAATAATATGTTTGAACTAGATTTCAAACTAGGGGTCCAAACACATGTCAATAAAAGTATTATAAACTACTATTGTTAATACTTAAACTTTAGTTAGATAAATTATACTAGTTAGGAGTATATTAGTAAGACTCTAGCCTAATTATTAAAATACAACATGAAATTCTAAAGAGGTGAAAATGTACTTTTCTATAATCCATGAGAGATTATAGATTGATAGAAGCATTGGGCATAATTTTTAATCAGTGTCAGGTTTTCCGGGATGTTTTCAACCTATATTTACAACTGTGGTTTGTCTCATGGCTTAATAAGCCATGGTCTGGAGTCACCCATGAGTTCGGTTGCTTTAGTGATCTGAGTTCTGGTCTTTAGATTCCCCTTTGACTTGATCAAGCCTTTAGTATCAATTCTTTTAATCATGACTTGGTTTATTATACCTCAAGATGTCTTCCTTTTCACTCAGTTTTAGTTGTGGCCCTCTTTTGGCTGATCCTTTCTGGATATCAGCCCAGTTTAGATTAAAACTTGTTTCTAAAATATGTCAGCCATGGGTACTTTTGATAATAAACAAATACACTCATCATCAAAATCATAAAAAAGAAGCTGATCTTGGAAAATATTTATTCATAAGCTTTTACAACATTGATAACAACCCTAATGATTGCATTAAAGCAGCAGAGAGGAACAGAGACACACAGAATAATAACTTGAGAGTTTTTCTTCCATTCTCTGTCTTGGGGCTGTTTGGCATCATGTAAGTACAGGCATTAAGATCTCATTATTTACCAATCCTCATGGTAATTATGAACAACTTTATAAGTTTTGTATATGAACATGCGTGCTCATCTCATTTGGTGCTATCCATTCTTAGAAGTCCCAGGAGAACGTGTTCAGATTTGTTGTATTTTAGTAATTTTCTATATACAGCTTCTGAATGAATATAATACAAATCCATACAAAAATTTTCTGTAGCTTCAAAGGGCTTCAGGAAGGGGATCGATCACATGTGGACACAGAGTTACACTACGAGAACCTTGACACACACATAGTGATAAGTTTACTGCATGAGGAACTGTGATTATGAATCAGTTGTTAGGAAGTGAATTTCCTTTTCTTTAATTTTTAAAAACTGTGACCATGTATGTAATTTCTGACATTTTTCAAATACAGCTAAATGGCCTTAAGTCTAATATATAGATCTTAAGAATTAGGATAATGGGTACTTTTCTTCATTAAAGATGTTTTCTTGAAAAGTTTTGACTTAGTGTTTCAAAATTAACTATATATTATTATTGACAAATTATAATTTCAGTTTGCTCCTGTGTATTTCTTTCTTTCTTTTTTTTTTTTAATATATCTTTATTGATTTCAGAGAGAGGAAAGGAGAGGGAGAGAGAGATAAAACATCAATGATGAGAGAGTCATTGATCCGCTGCCTCCTGCATGCCCCCAACTGGGGATCGAGCCCAGAACCCGGGCATGTGCCCTGACCGGGAATCGAATCCCGATTGCCTGGATCCTAGGTCGACGCTCAACCTCTGAGCCACGCCCGGCAAGGCGGTCCTGTGTATTTCTAAATGATCTTCAGTTGACAGTGGCTACTGATTTTACAGATTGAAGTTTTACTGTTCCCAGGCTCCTATATAAAGTAATCAATGTGTAAAATACACGTAGGGGACCTGTGTAAAGGAACACAGTACTGATCATTTTATGAAGAGCCATCTTTGGTGAAGCACATGATTATCCTCTATCATATCTGTTGGGTAATTCTGGGTTCTATATATTGAATTGTCTTTATTTTATGTATTTATTGAGTACTCAACATGTATAAAACTCGATTAGGAATTCTGGGGCTTGCAGAATAAAAAGATAATGACTCTGTCTTCAGCATGTTTCTAATATAGTGATACACATATACCATATGTGGAGTAGAAAATAAAGATTCTATAATATTCATAGGACACAGGGATGGTGAGTATAGGCTGATAGGAGACAGTTAGGGAGGGGAAATTAGGATGGACCTGAACTTTGGTTATATTGCTTAGTGTTTAAGCATTGTTGCAAACTGTTTACTTGAATTTATCAGGGAGAAAACGAACCTGGTGGAAAGCCCAGGTTAACCCTACCTGGGCCAAGCAGTTTATTCTAAATGTGTCATCATCTAAGCCAGTGGCATCTGGACTTTTTAAATGTGATCCTGTCTTCCTCAGCAAAAGAATTTGTGCATCTATCCCTTGGTATGTGTACATTTGTTTATAAATTATACTGAGCTGTTAATATATTAGATATACAATATAGATAGCTTAGACATAAAAAAGATAAATTGAATATAAAGAAAAATTTAATATTTTCTTCATACCTACTCCAGTGGACTATGTCTTGTTATGTTTTGGTCGAGAACCCCACTTTGGAGACCATAGGTCAGAATGGGGCAGTGTTCCACCAAGTTTAGGTAAGTTCCATTAGATCAGGGACTTTGTTTCGATGACCACTGTGTCCTCAGCCCCTAGAACATGGTAGGAGCTCAATAGATACTGTTGAATGAATAGGCAGAATTAGGCTGGCTAGCAGGGATGGAGATGGAGCCTAGTTCAGCATGAGGGATCTAGTACGAAAGAACAGACATTTTTTGTTCATTGCTGTATCTCGGGCCTCTAAAAGTACCTGCTACATAGTAGGGACTCAAACATTAGTTGACTTAGTAGGAGTATTCAGTGTGTGGCTCAGCATGAGGTATCTGGCAGAGGCCATAGATCCATGGGTGTGAAAAGATAAGTTCCAGGAGGTCCCCTAAAGTATAGGACAGAGTATGGCTAGCTATAGGTAGGCAGAAAGTTATAGCAGCTGCTGCTGCTGCTGGTGGTGGTGGCAGTGGGGCACAGTGTTTGTAAGAACATCTCAGAGGAATGACTTTGATATCCTCAGATCTCAAAAAATGCAACCTTGTTAAGCAGTAGGATCTGGATTTTACTCATCTTTGTACCCACAGTGCCTAGGTCATAGTACAGTAGGTGTCTGATTAATTTTTGTTGAATTGCTCTGTTTTATGCGATGTACTGGGTGTAAGAGGCTCTGCGTGTACAGGAATGGATTGGTGTCAAGATCAGAGGACTGTAAATGAATCCTGCTCTGACTGAAGCAAAGCCAGTGATTCTGGGATTACCTCATACGCAGATATGTTTTTAAGCCTTGGCAGTGTTGCCTGCACAGAGATGCTCTAGAGAACACAACTGCCAAGTTACAGTTGTTTATTTAAAGGTCATTGTTAACATACTTTTATTGACATATTATCAACGAACAAAATGGAGTTCACAATAGAATTGTTTTTTATATGCTATTATCCTGTACCTTCTTCCCCCATCACTAAAGCTGGGATATGTCATGGATCAGCCCAATGTATATATACTATTACAGTTAGGACTGGATTTATTTACACCTGAATGAAACAGGGTACTTTGCGTTTTTTTTCTTCTTTTTGGAATTTTCTTATTCAGACTTCCACTTTAAAAAGTGCTACAAATTCTAATTTTGTGGTCATAAAATAAACCTGTCATGCATTTTACTGAATGCTGTCAGAGTTGGGGAGAGCAAACATTTCCTCCCTGAGAAGTTACGGCATTAGCTCTCTCCGTTAGAAGCTGGCCAGATGAAGGCATCCATCCTTTTTGGCTCTGCAACACTGGTCAAGACCAATACTCCTTTACTCCTTCTTATAGTTCAGTCTTATTTAGGGCATATTTATTTAAAGCAGTTCCACATCTGCACAATTAATAAATTACTGTGCTCTAATTTGCATTTCTGATGCCTCATAGTAAATATAGGAAGTTCCATTTTGCCCTTATAAAAACAGTTTATTCTGCCCACGCTTCCTAGCATTGGATAAAAATTTCTTCAGAGAGCCCTTCATCTTTAGCACAGTCTCATCATTAAGTCATCAAATCATCAAGTCTTTCTTTATTACAAGGCTGTCACCCTTAAAGGCACGGTAGTAACTTGCTATTGCAGTCTCGAGTTTACACTGTGATTTCACTGACATCTTACTTGCTCTTTAAAACCACTCTGTGAGGTAGATAGATAGTAGGGTATCATTATTTTCATTTTGAAGATGAGGAAATAGGCTCAGTGTTGTTAAGTGGCTTGACCCAGGTCACTGAGTTTGCAGTGGCTCCCATGAGACCAGAACCCAGTATTCTGTCCACTCCTCTAGTGAGCTGCCCACTCTGGGTAGCAAAATTTATCGTATTTGAACAAAGGTTTTTTTTGTGTGTTTTTTTCTTTCTTATTTTCAACCAAGTAAGTTACTGTAAATACCTGTATCAGCAGTAGCATGGACAATATGGTAATTTAATTGTTCACGCCCGGTGGTATATAAAATATCAGTGAAATAAGTGGGCCTTAACTTTCTGGTGTACTTAAACCTATTTGTGTATTTAAATAAGTGTTCTCAGATCCTCTGGAACGACTCTCTGTTTGACTTAACTTTTTTGTAGTCTGTGATGGAAAATTAACTGCATAGGGACCACACACTGACAAAGAATGTATATGAAAGATTCTTAAGTGAGATTTAGATTAGGTATTGGGACCTTTTTTTTTTCCTGTGAGATTTCTGAAATAATAATGAAAATTAATTGGAAAATATGAATTGCTATCTAGATATTTGAGCTACACCCATTTCTTAACACTTTTACATTATAATTTATATCAACTGGTGTTTTCAAAGAAATGAAGGCATGTGCTATAGTTTTCTTTTTAAATTTAAAAGACAACTTAATTTGGCACTTTGTAGAAAAGGAACATTTCACAAGCTAGTTAGAGAATTCAATATATCACCTCAGCCAACTATAAAAGAGAAGATATTTCTATCCAAAAATTACTATGGGATCAATTATTCAATTAATATTTTACATAGTAGAAAAGTTTTATTTGTTAGGATTTTATTTCACAGTTCCCCAAGGGTAAAGAGACTGGTAATTATTTTACTGTGGGAGGATGATAAAAGATTGATTGCATTATATCTCCAGAAACATTTTTTTTTAAATTTAAAAGATTTACAGTCTGACACGAAAGCAATTTATTTAGAACATTTGTTTCTATAGATTTCCTTTATTTCCATTTAATTTTTATAATTTGTATTTGAATATTTATACCAACTTTGGTACACAAGGTAGGTAGTAATGGCTAAAGAAGAAGTTTGTTGAAGAATTGCAATTTGAAGAAAAGCCAGCACCTATGTTTATCAGAGAAGGTGGGTAAAGATGAAAGGGGTTAGAAACTGTAAACTTTCTTTTCTTTAGGTTGGGTTGTCATTGAAGATGGGATATGAAAATAAGTCATGAGGATAATTTATAATCCTCAGTTTAAGCAGTTATGTAAACTCTGAATCCAGTGGTCCCTCTCTTTGTACCTGGAAACAGCCTGTGAGGAAGGAATTGTCTCCATTTTAGACAAGGGATGTGCCTCAAGCTCTGCAGCTTGCCCAAGGTCATTCTTCCAGTAAGTGGTGGAGCTGGCATTCCATTTCAGCTCACTAAGGAGGCCAGGCTCCTACTCCCTCCCTCCCTTATCTGCCTTTTGTGCTTCCCACATGGCATTTGTATCACTCCATAGTGCCATGTACCTGTCTTGACTCCTACTGAATTGTAACGCTGAGGGTTTAAAGCACAGTTTACTGACTCAGGAAGAAAGAACTTTTTCTCTGTTTGTGTTTCTACATTGTCAGGCAGATTGCCATATACACAATTACTCATTAATAACTATTTCTTGAATCATTCCAAGTATATGTAAAGTTCTTAAGTTAAAGTTAGTGTTATATAGTATCCTAAGAGATCATGATTAAAAAACATTGTACTACCACATGAAAAAGAAAATAGCTTTGGAATTCACATAACTGACATCCAAAGAAAATAATAGAATTTTAGCTCCAAAAGAGATATTGTAGATGATCTTGTAGTAGCATAATCCATCACTTTAACTTTAAATCTGAAGAAAGCAAGGCCTAGATTAAGAAACTGGGACCCAGGCCACATGAATGGCAGAGCTAGAACCAAGTTGTAAGGCTTCTGGTTTGGTGTTTTGCTTTAGAAATTTGCTTAGCTCCAAAGTAACGTAAAAATAGTTTTAGTCAATTGATGGCACTATTTTCACAGCAGGAATATGCGACTTTTTGTGTTGTTTATAAATAGTTATAAAGATAAAAGAGCTCAAATGTTATGTATTGTTAGAATAAAGCTCTATGTTATACATTATACATATTAACTTTGAAATCTTTTTATTGTATTACTAGTTGACTTCTAATTTATTTATATTTAGTAGTATAACATAATTTTTGTAGCCAACAGATAATAAACTGAACCATGGCTTTAGTGTAGTTCCCTCAGTCCTGTGAAAACAGAAGAAGAATTCGCAAAACAATACCACATTGTTAAATGGCACCCTAGTTTATCAAATGTCATAAGTTTATTACAGTCTGGTTTTAGGAAAAGCCATCTCAGCCTTAACAGCAGTTTTTCCTAATCTTAAGCAAAAAAGCCCTTAAAGTTTCCAGGGCTGTTAGATTTTGTTCTGTCCATCAAAGTATGTTGATTAGGAGAAAGAAGTTTGTAAAACCCTAAAAGCTTTATTTTTGAGAGTGATTTAACTGATTTGTGTACTGCTACGCCTCATGGTGGCCTCATTAAGAAACTACTGTAGTGAAACACAGTGACCACATACCTTGTAACTGACTGAATCATTCAATGTATGTGGACTAAACATTAGTGAGTTAAGACCCTAGATGATATTTTCAAGGTTGGTGTTTTTATGTCTCATTTGAGAGAAATTAACCTCTGCTCTGCAGTTCAGGGAGGAAGTGTGGTGTGCCTTATCAGAGGTCTGCTTCTGCTTCTGGGAGTTCACCTGGGAGTGGCCATCCCCCAACTCCTTACTTCCAGAGGAACAGGAGCCGGGTAGTCCCAGCAGCTGCTAGCCTTTTTTTCTCCTCTGTGTATATTAGAAAAACGGCTTCCTTTACTTGAGATACTCTAGTTCCAGATGTTAGAAAATTGTCATGATAGATTGGTTTTGTTAGAAAAAGACACTTTACTGCCTTTTGTCAGGAAATTGTCATAATAAATGTATAGATCTATGCTCTCTGATGTGAATGGCGCCCCCTAGGGTTGTGCACAGAACAACTTGTGCAGCTATACATGGAGACTCTGCAGGGAATTATATCTAGGCAGATCATGTCTTTAGATATTAAAACATTATATCTAGAAAACTATAAATATAGTTTTTAAATATAAATTTAGTTATTTATGAAATGCTTATTTTTAAATTTATAAACATAATAATAGAAATTAAATTGAAAGAATAGACAGTGGAGGCATTTCTTTACCTCTGCAGTATACTGACAAGAGGCTCTGTATTCTATTACACACCACTTGGCCCAACCAGTTTAATATATTTTCAAAGTTAGTCTTTTAGAGTACTGATTAAAGAAGAAAAACTTCTGACCTTTATAAAGGAGCTTTCCTAAATTAGATAGGTGCAGTAATAGAATGCAGAATGACTTTAAGCATCTACCTCTTTTATCCATCAGTGACAGTTAATTGTCACACCATATAAGTGCAATTTGATAGGATTTTTAACATACCAAAAATTGGCAACCTGTGATGAAGAAAGTATGCCCTGTGAGGACTTGAGTTATGAGAACGAAAAGAAAAATGAACTTTTTATAAATCTTAAGTGGTAGCTAAATGGAAATAAAAGCTTTTAATTTTTGTGCAAGAATGGTGATAGCAGATCAGTACCTTGTGTTTAGTTGGAAGCAGAAGGTTTCAGAATGCAACTTGTCTGACTTTTGAGGGCTGTTGTTTGGGCAACTAGGGATTGTAGAGGTTTAGTTCCCTACACATTTGGAAGGATGATAATGTGTTCATTATCTTGGTGCTGGTCCATGGAATTATTTTCTTTAAAGGAGCAGTAGTTACCTTGCGCCTTCTGGTTCATGGCAGGAGTGGCAATTGGTAGGATATTCAGCAGGAAATCCATTACTCTGTTTATAGTCTGGTGCTTCCCTGGTTGAGTTTGAGTCTGGCCCAGTAGGTAGTGATGGCGCTTTAAGTAGTTACAACAGTTATACTGGGGCTTTCATTCAGCTCAGTGACAGGATTGTAAAATACAGGATTCAAAACAAAGATTTTGAAATGGTGATCTCGTACCAGTTCTCGTCACAGTTTGGGAGAAAGGGCAGTAAAATGTTGCTGGTTTGTAAAAAGGAGACTGCTGTTTACAGTAGCTCAAAGGTGCTGATTGTTTCTAGTAGGAATAATACATGTGAAGCCTCAAGGTAATCCTTAACCTTTTACTTTTATTTCGATCCCACTGGCCAGTGACCAGTTTGCCCACGCCTTAATACCTAACCTCTCCAGGGCTTTCCTGCTGGCTTCCTGGCTCATGGCAGACAGATTAGACAATGTTAAGTTTGTTTGAATCAGCACCTTTTACTGTGCCCTCTGAGGATCAGCTCTATCTAAGACCTGGGAGCCACTGATCATCCATATTTTGATCCTTTAACTCTACAGACTTTGCTGAGATGACATTCGTTCTTTAGTTATTCTTGCCCATAAATTACTAGTGTTTAAATTTATCACATTTGTAATTTTACTATTTTCATAATTTTTGGAAATGTTTGTATGAGTAATTTAAGGACCATATTTTTAAAAGTCCTTTGTCAGAACACTGGTTTTTGCTTAGTTTGTTGACTAAATAAAACCCAGATTTTTAAAATTTCATGATACACAGGAGCCACATGATTAAATAAATCATTATCGAGTACTTTTAGTGATAAATCACTGTAGGAAACTGAAAAAATCATTTATGGCACATGAGATCATTTTTTGCAAGAAACTCATGTCCTCTTGGATTTCAAAAAAATTTTAGTTGGTATACAATCTTATATTGATGATATTTGTCTCAGCTGTACAAAATAGTGACTCAACATTTTCATATTTTACAATGTGATCACCCTACCAATTCCAGCAATCATCTGTCACCGTGTAAACTTATCACTATACTGACTATATTCCCCTTCCCCTTTTCACTCATCCCCCCCACCCCCTCCCTTTTGGTAACCATCTCTCTTTTTTTTTTTTTTTTTTTTTAAATATATCTTTATTATTTCAGAGAGAGGAAGGGAGAGAGAGTGATATTAACAGTAATGATGAGAGAGTCATTGATCGGCTGCCTCCTGCACGCCCCCAACTGGGGATCTAGCCCCCAACCCCGGCATGTGCTCTGTCCAGGAATCGAATCGCAATCTCCTGGATCCTATGTCGATGCTCAACTGCTGAGCTACACCTGGCTGGGCAGGTAACCAACTCTTTGGTCTCTGTTTCTATGAGTCTGTTTTTGTTTCATTTCATTCTGTTCCCCCGCCCCCCCCAGATTCCACATATAAGTGAAACCAAACGGTATTTGTCTTTCCCTGACTTATATCACTTAGTATAAAGCTAGATTCATCCATGTTGTTGCAAATGGTAATATTTCATTTTTATTTATTGTTGCATAATATTGTATTGTGTATGTACACCACATCTTCTTTATCCATTCATCTGGCAGTGGCCAACTAGGTTGCTTCCATATCTTGTCTATTGTAAATAATGATGCAGTGAGCATAGGGGTGCGTATATCTTTTCAAATTTGTGTTTTTATTTTCTTTGGCTAAATACCCAGAAGGGGAATTGTTATTATTATTTTTTAGGTTATGATTTGGGACTTCTGAGTTAAATAACACAATAATATATTTTGCCTTCATAAAAATCCATGATGATCATAATGTTAATGCAAGAAAGAAAATTTAAATGTTTTCTGAATTTAAAATGTATGAATTTAAAATGTATGAATATTTGATTATAATATTTGAAAAACTGGTTGTTGTACTGGGCCTGTCATTTAGCATACCTGCAAAACTATCTTTATTCCTTACAAATGTGTAATAGTATTATACCTGAAAGTAACGTGTGATTCCTTTATCCTTCCAACTCCTGCTGTATTTCAGAAGGAAAAGGAATTATATTGATTTGCTGAAGAACTTCTTACCCAACCAGCTTCTCTTATGGTCTATTAGTACAACTTCTCTGCTAGTGTATTTATTCTGACTTAATAGTAACGAGTATTTTAGGTAAATTTCATAATGTTCAGGGTAGTTTGAAAAACGAATCAATACTTATTTCCTTGCTTTATAAATGTATAAATGCTATACAAGTAACAATTATCTTAAAAAGCTGCTTTACATTATAACAAAATAGTACTAGAAAAAATTTGCTCTGATAACATGAAATGAAACTCAGAAGTTCTCAAAATTTTTTTGGTTAAGATTTATAGCTTTCAATCTTTGTGATAGGATGATGGCATAAATTATAGTTATCTTGCAGAACTTTAAGAAAAGTTTGAAGGAATTTATGGTGGTTCTAAAACATACCTTTAGTAAATTAATGGTATTGGTGACCATTTACTAAATATCTGTTCAGTGAATGAAATTACTGAACTTTGTCTTATTTGTATAGGTGATTATTGTGCCTTATATGTTTGACAGTACCTACTTCATTACCTATCAAGAGGCATTTGGGAGTTACTTAATAGATGAATGAAACGTAAGACTGAATTTAGAGTTTTACAGGCTTTCTGGCATATATAATTTTAAGATGTAATTTGTTCTTAGCCATAGTCTTATGAAGCCTATCACAATTGGTTTTCCCCTCCCTCCCTGTCCCCCCCCCATATATATCTTCACGAAATGAATAAAATATGACATTAAATGTAACTTGTATTTACTACCTATTATATATCAGGCACTCTTTAAATATTCTCTTTAATCCTCACCTGAGAATATGTTTTTATTGATTTTTAGAGAGAGGAAAGGGGGTGAGAGAGAGAAACAGAAACATTGATGAGAGAGAGAAACAGCAATCGGTTGCATCCTCTATGGGCCCTTACCGGGTATCGATACACAGCCTAGGTATGTGTCCTGACCTGGAATCGAACCCACATCCTTTTGGTGTACAGGACAACGCTCCAAAAAACTGAGCCACCCAGCCAGGGCTGTATCGGGAACTCTTAAATGCATTTTCATATATCTCACTTTAAAGATCATAACAAATCTTGCTGGTTGATATAGTTTATGCACCTTCCTCCACTTCTATTTTTCTTTCCTCCTCCCTTTCCCTCCCAAATTTTGAAACTGAAGCTCAAAGAGTATTAAGTAACTTACCTAGCATCACACAGGAGGGGCCACAGCATCTAAGTCCAAAGCCAGTATCCTTTCCAGTGTCATAACTTATCCAGGGAATCTTATACCTAGACTCTTAATATCTGATTGCTGGAACAGTTGCTTTTTTTCTCTCTTTCTCATTTGTTTGGCTTCTTTTTCATGATTTAAAACTGAGTTCTGGGCCTAGCCACACTCTCAGAAACCTAATTACGTTGGTCTTTTAATATCTACTTGGGAGACAGCATGGTTTAAAAGTATCATCGTGTGTCTGACAAGCCCCATTTGAATTCATCTATGCCACCTCTTAGCTCTGTGAGTTTGGGTCAGGCACTTTAATGTCTTGGTACTCTGGTTTTCTCATGTATAAAGAAGAAAAATAGTAGTTACTTTTTAAAGTTATTTTGAAAATTAAAAAATAAAACCTATGTAAAGCAGTCAAGTGCTTTACATAGGTTTAACACTTAACAGCTATGAATTAATACTACTTTATATGAATTCTGTCTCTGTTAGATATATTGAGTGTATCTATGTTTATGTGTGTTCACTTGTTTGTTTGCAAGTGTAATGTATGATATTATATTTATACTCATTTATGCGTAAAGCACAGGTTTAGAAAACAAGATTTTCTTGGGTGCTTGTGGAATCCTGATAATATGTAATATTACATATTTAAAGATAAATAATAAAATAATTGTAACATTTATTCAACAAACATTTATTGAGCTTCCCCTATGGGCTAGGTTCTGTTCTGGTCTCTGGGACTATAGTAATAATAGGATGGTTAAAAAACACTGCCTGGATGGGGGTGTACCTTGTCGTGGGATGAAAAAGACAAATAAGTAAGTTATATATGTTAGATGGTAATATAGTTAAAATAAAGCAAAGGAAGGAGAGTGCAGGGTTGCAGTTTTAAACCGGGTGCTTTGTTATTAGAGAGGAGTTTTTCTCTGTCAGGAACTGGGCAAGTCCAGGAGTGGTTCATACAAAGATGGAGAGCGTGGTGCCGACTTCAGGAATGCCCTGTTCTCTTCCAACACCCACCTGTCTTTTCTGCACCAGTTTTAGAGTGCCGTGGCACTCTTGGAGACGCTCCTGTTCAATGTGAAATGTGGTACGGAAGTTTGTACCTGGTGGCAGGCTTTGGGGAATGTACTTGATGCTTGGAAGAGGATGCCTGGTGGCTCTGGGTGGCTTTCTCTGTAGCTGGTAGAATTAGAGGCAAACCATGTGTATTCCTCACAGCTAAAATGCTCACTCATATTTCTCTTGACTTTTCTTTGAAATTCTCTGATAGCAGTCAAGTGAGCTAGAAAGTAGACCTTTCATACTGAGAAGAAGAGTATCTTCAGGAAGTATGCTGTTCTTTAATTGGCTTTTATTAGTGCTGATGGCAAGAGGAGTACATTTAAGTTTTGAAATAATCTGCAAAGAGTCAAGACAGGGAGTAGCACTGAGCTAATACTTACTTTTTAAAAAATTGTTTCCTCCCCCAATTTATTTATAGATCTGTTAATTCTTTCAGCATATATTTGTTGACCATCTACTATGTTCTAGGCACTGTGAAAGTTATCAAGAGGGTAAGAGTGGGGAAAGTGATATTCCTGCTCACAAGGAGTATATACAGCAGGGAGAGGAAGTACAGAAATAACCTCCTTATGAGGCATTAATGAGATAACACATGGGGAAGAAGGCTAGCACATTCCTGGGTACATTAGATGCTCAACATCTACTTGTTGACTTTTGGATAAAGTGATTAGTCACTCAGGAGAGTAAGACAATATGCTAAAATGATAGATGACAGAGGTGGCAACAGCAACATCTGGCTCCATTATTTGGGAAGTCTTCGTGGAAATTTGAAATGCGTCTTGAAGATTGAATGGGATTTGGGTAGTACGCCCCTTGAGCATGGGGAAAATTACCTTATTTGATTTTGTATTTTTAGCAGGTGGTACAGTATCAGCTGTCATATTTTTGTTGTGTGAGAAAATAAGGGGAAAGGACAATTCTGGTGAAGAGAAAGTGAGGGCAGGGGCATGCCAGAGATTAGGAAGCCCACAGGTGAGTGCAAGGAAATATTGCTTCAAAGTAATAATGGGTCAGATTCTAGAGGCTCATAATTGCCAGGCCAGGCAATGGAGGATCTTTGAAGCAGGCTTTGTACCATGCGCAAGTAACACTGAAGAAGGGGAATGAGTGGAAGGAGCATCGGGTGATGAACTATTGCAGCACCAGAGGCTGGAAGTAATTAGGAACTCATCTAGGGTGGCCACGAACAGACCCAAGTGGTATTTTATATTTTAGAGGCTGAATGGACAACACACTGACTGCTTCAACTGTAGCTCAGTGGAATGATTTTGAATGCCTCCTTTTGCTATAGGAACTCTTTTGAGAAAATGAAAGCATCAAATCACATCAACTGGAACAACTTTTCTAATAGTTTAGCACTAACTCATGCTTGCAGGAGCCCTTATAAACACTACGAAAGCAAAAGAATATTAAGTAAGGTTATTAGATCAATGTTAGGTAATTTATATCAGAGTTCAGTTTTTATATACTGTAAATATATTTTTATAGTTCTTTTGGGCCTTTTGTATATTCAGTGTTATAAACACACACACACTCACCAGGAGAGGAGAGAGGAAATATGGAAATAACCACATGTCAGTTATTTATTTGATGCTGCATCTTGAATCAGTAATGTAGCCCAATGATAACACCTTGTTGATTTTTATGTGAAATTTCTTTATGATCATCAGTTTTATAAAGTGTTCCAAGAAAGCATTTCAGGGAGGGCTTTTTTTTTTTTTTAATTTAAAGAAATATTTAGAATAGTAGCTATGTTTTAAGTTTTACTTAGAATGGTACATTTTTGTTAGGAAAAGCATTCTTCAGAAAAATCGTATCAACTTTTGCCTTCACATCTAGCATAAATCTAGCATATAGAATAAGACTATAAAGAAGAGACAATATAAAAATGTAATATGTCTGATCCTTTCTTTCAAGATCACAGACCTTATTAATGTGCTTGTGTGTTAGGGTGTAAGTCCCGAAAACTGATGAACCCAGATTCTACTCTTGGCTTTTGCACCACTGAAGTGTGTAACCTGTGCCAGATATTTTATTTCAGCAGGCCTCAGTTTTCTCATCTATGAAATAGGGGCTGGCCTGGAATGATAAGGAAGATCCTTCCCAGGGCAACTCCTTGTGACTCTGTGACCTGTTAGAGTCACAAGGCGAAGAATCTCCCATAAACATTGACAAATTGTAATATTTCAAATTTCAAATTATTTGGTATTCTTTGTAAGTTCCTGACTTGTATCTTTTTTCATGTAGGAGGCTGAAAGGCCCATTATTTACTTTTGTTGCAAAACATTGCCTTTTTCTGAGCAGAGTGCAAGGCCCATGGAAGATGCCCCCAATAAATAATTGCTGCGTTTGTTTCAGCTGTGAGAGACATTAGTGTGTTGAGGGATTGCTCTGGGCCTTGGTCTGATCCTCTGCTAATGTTGGAGAAGCAGTTGAAACAACTCTTGCTATTTTCAGAAGTAAACTCTTGAATAGGCGATCACAGAAACCATTCTATTCACTCAAGGAACATTTATTGAAGTCCTGCCATTTGTCTGACAAGCATGGCATTAAGCCTCGGGAATACAGAGTTAACAAAAGTAGGTACCCAAAGTCAGCTTCCATAGTAGTAGAGATAACAGGCATTATGGAATTAGACGAATAGGTATTACTCCAAGTACAGATGGAAAAGCATGAAGTGAGTATATTCTAAATCATTGTTAAAAGTAAAACTGTTTTTTTTATGTCCAAGTCAGTAAAAGTATGCACTTGAAAAATTAAAAGATAGTAAGACTCACTCCAACTTCCCTTCCCACCACTGCAGTTTCTTTCTCTTGAAGTAAGATGACGGATTCTCATCTGGGTTTCTTCACATTTCCCTTGTTTAGGTCTGAAGAACCAGGAACATTTCAGCTAGTCTCAACAACCATGACGAGAGACAGGGGGATCTGCAAGCTCTAAGGACGGTGCAGCTCCAATTATTTAGGGATTTTTGATAAAAGCCATTTTCAGTCATTTTTGCTGAGGTAGCAAAGACCTCATTTTACCCACCCTTTAAATACTGTACTTCATTTGATTTCATTAGGAAAAAACTCTTATTTCAAAAATTTTACTTTGGAATTAACAAAGTGACCTCAGGTTGGTAAGGATCTGCCAAATTTGCTGAGTTTGAACAAACCAGTCAGTAGTGAAAAGTTTGATTTACTTGGTATTTAGACATTCCATTGCAATGAATGGTGAAAATCCTCACTGTGTTATACCTATGGATTTAACCACTTTTATAAATTCTTCTGTTTATAATAATTGCTACTGTGTGTTGAGCATTATGTACCAGGCATGTGATAGGTATTTTAATTCATCTTATTTAACCTTTACAGTTGTACTATGAGAGAGATTTTATTCCCCATTTTACCTATGAAGACCACATAGCTGTTTCGGTGCTTCAGGATTTGAAGTGTACAATTGTATAAGACATCATTTGTATATTGCATTGCGTGCTCACCCCCCAAAGCCTAGTCTCCTTCCATCACCATAAATTTGACTCCCTTTAGTCTTTTCATTTTCCCCCACCCCCCTTCCCTTGTGATAACTACCCTTCTGTTGTCTGTGTCTATGAGTTTGTTTGTTTTTATTCATTTGTTGCTTTCTGTTTCATATCTCACACATAAGTGAAATAACATAGGTCTGTGCTTTTTACTGCATGGGCTAAAGGACAGATTAGGTAGATGAGGGGTTGTGCCTGTAAAGGCAGCAGGAGGGAGAAGAGACTTTGGGGCTTAAACTGGAGGGGTATAATTTTTAATTTTTTAAATTTATTTTTCAACAGCTCAATGACTTTATTTATTTATTTTTAATATATCTTTATTGATTTCAGAGAGAGGAAGGGAAAGGGGGAGAGAGAGAGAGAACCAGATGAGAGAGTCATCATTGATTGGCTGCCTCCTGCACGCCCCCCACTGGGGATCGAGCCCGCAAGCCCAGCATGTACCCGGATGGGGAACCACAATCTCCTGGATCCTAGGTAGATGCTCAACTGCTGAGCCACGCCCGGCTGGGCTGTTTGTTTATTTTTTAATTTCTCTTTATTGTTGGAAGTATTACAGATGTCCTCTTTTTCCCTCATTGATCCCTCCTACCTGTGCCCCCCACTATTTTCTGTGTCGATGGGTCGTGCATACATACATACAAGTTCTTTGGTTAATCGGAGTGGTGCATTTTAGAGGCTGAGGTGAAGACAAGAAAAGCAGGAGAATTGTTCCAGAGAGAATTGTTTCCTGGACCCCCGTGGATGTGCTCAAGTCCCTTATATAAAATGGCACAGAACAATGTATACAGTCAGCCCTTCACATTCCCACATTCCCCAACTGTGGGTAAAAAATGCTTTCAGTCCCCAGTTGGTTGAATCCATGATGCAAAACTTAGGAATAAGGAGGGCCGACTGTAAATGCACTGAAAAAAATCTGCGCGTAAGTGGCCCTGCACAGGCCAAATCCATATTTTTCAAGGGTCAACTGTAGTATATATGTAGTTGGGATACTCTTCTTGTGTTTGCCTCTTGGTTTAAGGTTTTAGGTATACCCAGCTCACAAATGAATTTATAGATTTCCAAGGGCACTTTAGGGGAAAAAAAGTAATGTACAAACATCAAAGTAATCTACACAAGTTGGGTTTTTCATTAAAGACCCTGGTAAAAGCTTGGAGAGTGCGTGATAACTTTTTCAAGAAGACATTGCTATGGTCACATCACTGCTATGATCATAAAAGTCCCAACAAAAATTATTCATCAAAAAGCAAAAAGTGCACCAAAAATACTATTCCACTCAAGTTTAAGAACATGATGCTCATCTTCTGGAAATACAGTATGGGTCTCCAGGTTAGAAAGAAGTTTAAAGAAGCCCCAAGGAAGGGCAACTGAAACTGCTTGGATGGAGAGCTGTCCTGTAAGGAGGCTCTTTGTTTGAATGCTCAGAGCATCTCTTGCTAAGCCTACAAAATCATGGATAAAGACAGCAAAGAATTATTTACACAAATTCTTGTGAATTTGAATGAGTAATAAGTTTGTACAGCCCTAAGAATTTCTGGACAAATGCTCCCATTTTAAATAGTAGGACAAAAATGTTATAAACTGTTGTCCCCAGAAGATAAAAATAGAAAATAGACATTTGTGAAAAATATAACTTACATAAATTCATGATAAAAAAATAATGGGGCAATATAGCAAGTAGGAGGTTTTGGAGCTTATCCATAATTTTATGAAGCTGATGTCAGGGGAAAAAGTCATGTCCTTTCACAACAAGCCCATATCTCTACTGTTATATTGAGTACTGGCCTGGGTCGCTCAGGGTCTGCTCAGCTCTGTTGTTTACATGCTCTGGTAATTCCTCTTTGTTGCTATCCTGCCAAGTTTCTCCAAGATATTATGACTTTGCTTTCCATTTTAGAAAAATATTGGTTAATAGAAACCACGGCCCATTCAACTCTGATTCAGTAGATGTTTATTGAACAGGTTTACATGCTTATTTTAAAATGGCTCATAGTAGATTATAATTTTGAGGTGTGTATCTCTGTTTATTTTATTTTTTGGCTTAGATGCTGGACTTGAGCCAGGCCATTTTGCTGAGCAAACTTTCAGAGCCCTTCTCCTGGTAGAGGAGTATTATATGTAAATGCTGGGTGTTAAACAGCCTTGCAGGTATCTGGTAACTTTCTGCATTTATTCCTTCAGTTAACAGAACCAGAGGGTCTATCCTACTGGGGCTGCTATGGTTGTGGCGATTTTCTGGTATTTCTTTTGAAGAAGTTGCTGTAGGAAATGTGTTTTAAGGCACAGACCAGTCTTAAGTGATAATTCTACCAGGTCATCCATTTAAAGGTCCAGAAAAGCCTCAATTTATATAAAATATTCAATGAAGATGTTGGAAAACTTAAAGGAACCCAAGCATTTGGCTAGGTTCTGGAGCTCTTTCTTAAATAAGCCTGGAAGCCAGAATCAGAGGGATTTTTGGTTTTATTAGTGTTCTGCTTCTCAAAATTTTTAAAGTTTCTGTATGCCACAAGAAAGTAAACTTACATTCTTATGAAGTCAGGGGTCATAGGCCAAATTGTGCTACCAGAAGCTCATATTTTTGAAGTTTCTAGAATGCTTTATCTTAAAAATCCATTTGCATCTTACATTCTATTCCATAATATATACTTAAAAAAATTTAAGGTAAAGTTGACATGGTGAAATGCATAGATCTTTAGTGTTTGGTGAGTGTTGACAAAAGCATACACTGGTATAATCCACACACTCATCAATCATGCTTTAACATAGAAGTAGCATTTGAAATTATTTTCATTAAGAAAATGGTTACTTACTTTTTAAATTTTATGGCTTGTTATACCACTCTGTGGATTCCCTAGGAATGGTGGCAGTGGACATGGCATGTTTATTCCAATTTGAGAAGCATGGACTTCATCGAGATAGTTGTACAAAATGACTAGACACTGTAATGGAGTGTTTTGTTTTTTTTTTAAAAAGCTAAAGCCTCACATTAGCTAGAGAAGTTGGTTAATGCCCACTGTTCATCTAAACATCAAAAAATTTCTACTTCTCTAATTGCAAGTAGTTTATCAAGTCAAGTAATAGATCTGTGATAAGGAAATTAGAGATTCATTCATATTCACTGTTTTTACTGGTCATCTATTTTATTGTAAGGCCTCATTCACATGTATGTGACCTATCTTTTAACATCCTTTCCAGGATAACATATGGCACTTTGCTCTGCAGTAGTCATCCTCCAGGAATCCCACTGATGACGCACTCCCAGCTTTTTATTCCCATTTCCTGAATTCTTTTGTGAACATTGTCTGCAACTATAAGTGCTGTACCTCTGTTTTCCTCCAGATTCTTTCAGAGAGCAGATATTAAAGCTTCCTTTCAGTAGAGACCAAATTTTAGTTATTGTATGTAGTGCAATGCACAATACAGTAAGCTCACTGGATTGATTTCAGTTGTAGATATTGCCTTTAGGTAATATAGAAGATAGAAAATTGGCTAAGGGGGGATAGACCCTTTGCTCATGAATGTTTAGTAATGTTAGGGGAGCTGATGATGGTAATTAATACTTATTAAGAGCTTTTTATGGGCTAGGTACTATTCTAAGTTTGTTGCATGTGCTGTCTGATTTTATATTCACAATAATCATTTGAGTTAACAATATGCCTGTTTTATACTTTAAGAAGCTGTTTGTCTTAGGTCAGGTTTCCTAGAACCGGAGCCTGAGATGCAGATTCTTGTGCAAGTGATTTATTGAGGAGACCGAGCAAGGGAAGGAAGAAGGATTGGGGAGGGCAGGGTGCCTGGACTAGCAGTGTCAGCATCACCTGTTAGATGTACATCTTCTCAGGTCTCACTCAGGTGAGTTCGGCAGCAACCTGTGGTTTAAAGTAGTCTTCCAGGTGATTCTGGTTGATATTAAAATTTGAGAACCAGTCAGATAGAGGAAGAAGCCAGGTAAAGATGTGGGTTTTGGTAAAAATCTAGCCTAAGTGGGACCTTTAAAGGAGTTTAGGAGCGTAAATGGCACCAAACAGTTGACACTGAGAAGAGGGCCACTTTAATACTTTGATCAGTCAGACATTGGCTAGAGAAGGAGGAGGAGACTGCCCTGGGGACAGAAAGTGAGGGAAGGGTATACTTTTCTGAGACTCTCTGGAAAAGGTAGCTCTTGTGCAACTGTGAGCTGTTAGCATCCAGCACTCCCAGCAGCTGGGCAGTGTGTATGCCTGTCCACAGGGGGTTTGGGTGGGGCATCCCAGGGCCCACTACACTCACATACAGGGAAGTAAAGTAGCTAGCTCAGAGTCCCACAGCTAGTAGTGGGATTTGAACTCAGGCAGTCTGGTTCCAGAGTTCATCTTTTAACCATACTGTCTTCTGTGGTCAGAACAATAACAGCATGGACATAAATGAACAAGAGACAATTTGGAGGAGAGAGCTGTTTCTGACAAAGAAAGCAGGAGCCCTTATGAAAGGGGTGTTATTTGATTTTGCTTTGAAGTAGGATAAGATCTGGACATGTATGAATTTATGTGAGAGGCTTTCTAGGTAGAAGGACTAGCCTGAGAAAAGGCACTATGGCATGCGAGTATGGGTTTGTGTATAGAAAGCTAGTTATTCTGTTTGCCTGAGATTCGGCTTATTAAGGAGTTCTGGGAGAAAAGTCATTCAACACTGGTTTGAAGCCAGGTCCTGGATATCTTTAGATGCCAGGCAAGTTAAGATTTTTAACCTGGGAAGTGATGTAGTCAGAACTTTAGATTAATACGACAACAGATATGTAGGATGACTTTTAGGAGGAGAAACTGGAGATAAGCCGAAGGGACACAAGACTGGAAGCAATCAGTGTACACCAGCAGTTTTCAACCTTTTCATTTCATGGCACACATAAACTACTAAATTCTGTGGCATGCCAAAAATATATTTTTTGCCAATCTGACAGAAAAAAATAGATATAATTGCAGTGCCTTCACACCAGATGGCTATTGTGTTGGCTATTGTCATTTTCTTATTTGCTAATCTAAAGGAAAAGAGGTCAATGCCCCCTACTAAATAGTCAGGTATTGCATGTTTTAAAAATTCTTGCAGCGCACCAGTGTGCCTCTTTTTTTAAAAAAAATTATTGATTGATTTTAGAGAGAGAGGGGAAGGAAGAGAGAGAGAAATATCGATTTGTTGTTGAATTTATTTATGCACTCATTGGTTGCTTCTTGTGTGTGCCCTGACTGGGGATTGAACCCTCAACCTTGGCAGAGTGGGACAATGCTCTAACCAACTGAATTACTCACAGGGCACCATTATGCAACTTGCGACACCCCAGTGTGCTGCGGCACACTGGTTGAAAATCATTGGTGTGCACAATAAATTAAAACCTGGTCTTGCCTGTGGCGGTTAAACTGAAAGAGAAGAATCTTAGAAAAGATAGTACCGAGAAAGTGCAGTTCAGATTCAGGACCACAGGTTCAGGAGTGTGGAGTTGGTAAGGGGCATTCCATGTGGAGATGCAAGCAAGTAGTTGGAATTACTGACCTAAAACTCAGGGATGGATAAGACATCATTGTAAAGGCAATTATTAAAAGTCACAGGTCTGATAATAAAATTGTCAATAATAAGAGGGTCAGTGTCAGGATTAAAATCTTGGTTTCTACTTGTTCAGTGTCTTAAATACATTGACTCACATGGTCTCCAAATGAATAATGAAGTTATATTTTGCATATTAAATCAAGAGAAAGTTAAACCTCTTACTGCTTTCTAACTCAGAGTAGGGAATATAATGGGGGAAAAAAAATCCTTCAAAAATCCTTTCAGTCAAAAGCAAACATTCCCCCCCCAGCAATTTCTAGGAAATATCTTGACTACCCCTCCCCCCTTTTTAAATCTCTTGTTTTCTTTTTTCCAAAAGAAGTAATTAAATAATTTGATTTAAAAATCTTTCTCTTGCCCTAGCTGGCTGGTTTGGCTCAGTGGTTAGAGCATTGGTCCTCGGACTGAAGGGTCTTGGGTTCTACTCTGGTCAAGGGCATGCACGTTGGTTGCAGGCTTGATCCTGGGCCCCAGTTAGGGGCAAGTGCAGGAGGCAACCAATCGATGTGTCTCTTCCACTGTCTCTCCTCCTCTCTTCAACTCTCTGTGAAAAATCATTGGAAAAAATATCCTCATATTTTTGTGTGAGGATTAACAAAAAAATAAAATTAAAAAAAATCTTTCTCTCTTGCTCTTGCTATAGCTTATATTTATAAATAAAAGGCTAAAATATCATCCAAGATACTAAGTAAAGTCAACTAGGAATTAAGAGTAAGATTTCTTTGTGGTAAACCATGGGACTCAGATTTAACTATATTTCTAGTTGTTTGAGTTTAAATATGTATAGTGAGTTGCTTCAGAAAGAGATGTTATACTCTGAATAATGGGACTATAGAATGGCATTATGTGCTGTAGCTCATATTCTTTATTCTGAGTTCAACTGTTTGTGATGTCAGAAAACACTTTCACTTAGTGTCGCTGCTTATTATCTAAAGAATGATTTTGTAGGCCAAAAGTTCCTGGAATTTATAGTTGGCCAAGGATTGAAAGTGAATTTATGCCAGAAGAAACCAGGTGGACATTCTGTTCTTCAAAAGGCAATACTGGGGAAAGTGAGACATCCCTGGCCTCCAACCACTAGATGCTGGTATCATTCCCCCAGTCATGACAATCAGAATCACCTCTGAGAACCACTGTGCTAACTAACTGTGGATCAAGAAAGAACATGGAAGTCTGAACAGTCTGTATTTAGGTGTTGTAAAGTGTGGGATAAATGAGATTTTTCCATTTTAGAAACCGATTCCTTGAACACTTTGCTTGGGACAGATTGTCCTGGTTATGTATGACCCCTTCCAAATCAAAGTACAGCTTGGTAGAACCACTTAGTGGGGAGCAATTTGTCAATATCTCGTGAAAGTTGAGAAACACAACAATTCTATATTCAGTTATACCCTAGAGAAACTGTCAAACACCTGCATAAGGGCACAGGTACAAGGACATTCATGGCAGAATTTATTTGTAATAGGGAAAACTGGAAACGCATCATTGACTACCAGTAAGGAAACAGATACGATGTGGTGTATTCAACACCATGGAAGAAATGTGAAGCAGTTAAAACGAATGAAGTGAATTAGTATGGATCAATCTCAAAAACAAGCTGCTGACCAAAAACCAAATCCCAGAATAATTTTTACTTTGTGTCTTCCATATATATATTTTTAAAAGAATAGTTTATTTATTTTCTAGAGAGAGAGGGAGGGGGAGGGAGAGGGAGAGAAACACTGAGGTGAGAGCGCAACATCAATTGGCTGCCTCCTTCCTGTACGCCCCCCTGCTGGGGATCGAGCTCGCAACTCAGGCATGTGCCCTTCACCAGGAATTGAACTGGCATCCTCCTGGTGCATGGGACGATGCCCAGCCAACTGAGCCACACCAGTCAGGGCTTCCATATATGTTTTAGAAAACAGCCAAAACAACGGTATACGTTATTTAGCTCCAATTCATGACAGTGTCCAATTCTGAGGATGAAGGGATAAAAATGACTGGGACAAGGGAGGCAAACATGGGAGGATGTTAATTTTATTTACATTGTTTTGTTAGTTTTTTAAAAAATTCTGAAGTATATACAGTTGACTATTGAACAATGTTGGGGTTAGGGGTCCTCCCCCACTTAGAGCAGTTGAAAATTCGAGTATAACTTTTGACTTTCAAAAACTTAACTACTAACAGCCTACTGTTGACTGAAAGCCTTACTGATAATGTAGTTGATTAACTCATGTTTTATATGTTAAATGTATTATATACTGTATTTTTACAATAAAGTAAACTAGAAAAAAGAAAATCATAAGGAAGAGAAAATACATTTATAATACTTATTGAAAAAAATCCACCTATAAGTGGACCTGCACAGTTCAAATCTATGGTGTTCAAGGGTCAACTGTACTACAAAAATGTTAAATTTCAGTTGTAGGTTCATGAATATTTGTTATTTATCATTCTCTGCATTTTTATTTTTTCAAATGAAATATAAAGGAAATATTTTAATACTTGACAGTATAAATTTATATTCTTCAGTGTGCTCTGGGAAATTCTGAATTGTATCGTTTCCTGAAAAATTTGTAGCTACAAATTTAATTTTCAGCCATGTTTGAAGGAAGTGATGCTGTGTGCTATTTCCTAGTTACATTTCCATGCACTAAGTCATGGTTTCATGATTCATTCTTGCACAGACGTGTAGATCTGGATTCTCACACGTTGAACTAAATGCAGCTGTGTTTATTTCAATGAGATTACATTAAAATAAACACACATGTGATCCCTTATGAGCGTGAACCTGTAAAACACTTGTTGATTTGGTTCTGAAATTGTGTGTTCAAATAAACACACTTGTTCTAAGGGAAGTTTTGCTTTACTCACATGTTCATGCCTTGAACATGTGTTTTATAGTAGCAGATGTGGATATAAGCATCTTAAAAAAATAATGGTTCCTTAGAGTTTGTCATTGCTTTTAGACAAATGCAGGGTTTATTTAATGGGCTAATTTTTAAAATGTGTTTGTAGTTGTCCTGTGTAATGAATTAAAAATAATCTTGGAATATCACATCTTATATAATTCATTTATTCTTGACACTTTAATTGACTGGGATGGAATTTTTAAAAAATTCAATAATATATAAAATACATATGTGAGTATGTTTTTAGGAGATATTAATGGTAATTTAAGAAGTAGAGGAACTTTTTAAATTTTGAAAACTGCTTTTCGTTTAACCAGACTTAAAGTCTGTGTTTTTTGCATTTCAAATTTTAGAATAAAAAATAGAGAAAAGTTCCAAACCAGCAAGAGCACTGTTCACATTTATTATAGGTATTTCTGCTGAAAGGACTGTAGGTAACCTGAATAGGAAGGAGTTAACATGCTTCCGTCTTCTACAAAATATTTTAATTACATTGAATATAACTTAGAAAGCACTAATATTTGAGGTTATCTTTTTTTTTTTTTTTTGCCAAATGAACCACAAGACTATAGTAGCCAGAGGTCTTTTATTCCCCTTCAAAATTTGAGGGACATTTTTATGTGTGGCGGTGTGCAAATATTTAGGAAGCAGAAAAACTGACATCTTTTTTTGACCTGAAAGCCTTGAAAGTTATTATATTGTCCATGGTAAGGTTCTTTGCTTTGTAAGTCTTGTCAACCCTACAGACTTGGGCTCTGCAGCACTTCTCTCTGCTGTATGGAAGGAGCTGCGGCAACGGTGTGTGTTTTGGGGGGTGTGTGTAGGGCTAGGTAGGAGGGGAGGAGCGTTTGGCCTTTAATGGATGGACATCTTTAGACAGTCTCCTTTGCCCAGTGGAGCCTAAGGGTGGCCTCAGGGACCCTTCCCTGCCTTTTTCTCAAGACCCATGTCCCTTGCTCACTACTTCTGTGAAGTTCATTGTGGCTTTTAGCTCCATCTCTGAGGAACAGACAGAAGATACTGCCTTCCACTTGGTGCCAAAATAGATATCTTTCCACATGTCTGTATTCCTTTTATTAAACGCTTGTTTAAGAAAACATCTCATATAGATACAAAAAAAAAATCATTGCTGGATTTGGCTTTTTAGGAATATTTATCCAGGCATTTCAGAAGGTTAAATATTGTATGCATAAATTCCCTAAATGTAAACTATTATATAGAAAATAAACTTTTATAAAGTTTTGAAAATTAGTGTTTCTGTTTCACAGGTAATAGGGTGAATACATTTTCCTTGTCAAAGATCAATACATTCCAGAATAAATATACTTCTATTTTATTTCTTTTAGTATTTACTAATTTCTGAAGTTACGTTAATTTAAAATAAGAAGTATTGTAATGCTTTGGCCGGGTTGAGTGTCATCCCATACACCAAAAGGTCAGGGCGCATACCTGGTTTGTGGCTTCAACTCCTGGTTAGGGGGAATACGGGAGGCAACTGGTAGATGTTCCTCTCTCACATTGATGTTCTTTTCGCTCTCTCATTCTCTCTCTCTGTTTCTCTCTTGCTCTCTCCCCCCTCTCCTTTCCTATCTCTAAAATCAATAAACATATCCTTGGATGAGGATTTAAAAAAATGAAAAAGTATTTTAATTTTCTGGCTTATAAGTTTAGAGTCTGCCTCTTCTTTTCTAGTAAAGGAAGTTTCAGGGAAACACGACCCTTTGTTTGGTTTGTTGCATTTTTCCATTGCTATTACAGGGCCTGGCCTATATTAAACACTAAATAAATGTTTGTGAATGAATTTTGAATGAGTAAAAGATACAGAATTCCTTTTGACTTGACCCCCAATCTTAATGTTTCGCCACTCCACAAACCTCCCCAAGCTAGCTACTTTGTTAGGTGTGTATTCTTTAGAACCCTTTCAGGGCATTTACTTACATATGTTTTTTTCTTGAAAAAAGCAGAACATAGTCACTATTTTTCTACACCTTTACCAAACTTAATATCAAATTTAAATTTTTTCCAGTCTGATGTATTAAAGTGGTATCTTGTTTTAATTTGAATTCTCTACGAAGTAGACCATACTTTCATCTATTGATTAGCCAATTTTTTGTTTTTCTTAATTACTGGCTTGTATACTTCTCCCTTGGAGTCAGTGGGGGATTGATTCCAGGACCCCTGTGGATACTAAAATTCATGGATGCTCAAGTCCATTTTATTAAATGCCCTAGTATTTACACATAACCTCTGCACATCCTTCTGCATACTTTAAATCATCTCTAGATTACTGTAATACCTCATACAATGTATATGCTATGTAAATAGTTGTTATACTGTATTGTTTAGGGAATAATGACAAGAAAAAGGAAAAGTCTGTACATGTGCAGACAGACACAACCATCATAAACCTAGCTACACAGTACGCGTCAGCAGCAAGGGAACTCCCCCCCCCCCCAAATATTTTCAATCTGGGGTTGGTTGAACGTGGAACCTGAGGATATGGAGTGCCAACTGTATATCCTTTGCCCTTTTCCCGATCAGGCTTTCCTTTTCTTGGCATTGTTTTTGAATGAGCTTTACATATGTAGTTTATATATTACTCTAATATATATTAATATACATATGGCAACTCTTTCTCAGTTTATTTTTCTTTTAACTTTATTTATAGAGTCATTTCTCATGGGGACATTGTCAGTTTTTATTTAGTCAACTTTATCAATCTTTTCCTTTTAGTTTTTTCTTTCTGTACTTTGTTAAAGGCCTTTCCTACCCCCGTCATTGTTGGACTCCCTTGTATCTTCTCTCATACATATATCCATTTGATTCTCATGTTTAAGCCTTAAAAGAAAATCCTGCTGCATTTATTGTTGTGAGGCAGAGATGAATCTTTTTAACCCCTCCCAGCTCCTCACTTCCCTACACAAAGGGGAAACCATTTGTTCCAGCCCATCTGTGGACTAGTAATGTGCTTTCTTTAACTAATTTGAAATGATTTTATCATGTACAACTCTTTGGGGGTTGGTTTTTGAACTTACATGTTGTGTTCTATTGATATCCTTTTTTCTGTTTCTGTGGGAATAATAAATAGAATTACATAGCTTTATAACACCTCTCTTACTAGTTTTACTAGTTTGTCAGTTGATTCTCTTGGGCATTATTTTTTCCAGAAAGTCAAGTCATATGTAACTAATGATAGTTGTGTCACTTTGTCCAGTCTCTTTACTTTTTCTATTTTTCTTCTTTCTTTTCTTTTTGCTTTTGGGTAATGCATTGGCTGGTACCTCTGGTATAATGTTGATTACTCCTCTTGATAGTGTATATATTTTTACATATTTTAATACATCTAATATTTATTTCACTACTGTGAGTGATGTCTTCTACATGCTTCGCCTAGGTCCTCTTTTATCAGATTAATGAAATTCTCTCCTCTTCTTAGAGAAGAAATTTTATCATGAATGTGTGGTGAGCTAGTTTGTTGACTTTATCCATGTCATTTTCTCCTTTTACCCTGTTAATGTAGTGAGTTGCAGTGATACATTTTTAATGTCAATCATTCTTACATTTCTGAGATAAATTCAACTTGATGTTACTTTTTTCATGCTCTGTTTTATTATATTTTTAAATTTTACCTAAAAATTCTACATCTGTGTTGAAGTGTTATTGGATAGTAATTTTTTTCTTTGCTATTTTTACTTGGTTCTATCACGTTATGCGAGCCTTAGCTTACATGGGTCCTTATACCTTTCTTTACTGTGGAACAGTTGCTTCAAGTAAAAATTATTTATTCTGGATGTTTATTAGAATATCTATAAAACTGCCTCAGGCTAGTGCCTTTATTGAGGATGTAGATCTTTGGCAACTGTTCTGATATCTGTATGATCAGTCATGCATGTCTCAGGCGACAAACAGGAGAGTGCGTGAATATGAGTCAGTTTACCGCTAAACCTCGCGTCGTTAACATCTTAGGAAATTGTGCTGTGAATACTTTCGTGCTCTTTTGCTTTTGTTGCTGATTATTAAATATGTACAGTAAATCACCTAAGAAGGTTAGTGATTGCAGCAAAGTGAAAAGGAAAGTTGTGAGAATAACAATAGAGCGTAAACAAAATATACAGTACTGTGTATAAGAAAGGTTAAAACAGAGAATCATTTGGGGGTCTGGAATGGATTAATTAATTCAGTTTACATTATTTCTAGTGGGGGAAAAATGATTCAGTTTTCGAACAAATCGCTTCTCAAACAGCCTTCTGGAACAAATTAAGTCCGAGAACTAAGGTTCTACTGTATGGTTTAAAATTTTCAGTTAAAATTTTTGGCTATCCTTTTTTTATTGACTTTTTCAATGTCACTGTATTTAGGTTAATGAATGTGGCCTGTAGGAATGTGTTAATATTTCCTTTGTTGCCTGCTATATAATCAATCTCTGAATATTTCACGTCTTTGAAAAGAGTGTGATTTCTTTTTTTGTGGAGTCCAGAGTGCTGCATATTTATATTTCTTAGGTTCATACTATATCTATTAGATTAATTTGAATGTGCAATTCCTATCCTGCATAGCATCACTTATCTTGCTTTTAATTTTCTTGTTATTTTCTGAGAGAGGTATTTTAGAGTCTACCAGTGTGATTGTGATTTATCATTTTCTGTTATTTGAATTTTTTCTTTATATCTTTTTAAGCTATGTTGCTAAATATACAAGAATCAGTGATTGCTGTTCACTCTTAGAAGATTCTTCTTTTTGGAAATGTAAATGTTTATCTCTTTTAATTATTTTCTCCTTGATTTCTTTTTTGTCTGTTGTCACTGTTGCTATGCCTACTTTCTCTTTCCATTTGCCCGCTGTATAGTTTCATATCCCTGAATTTTAAACCTTTGCCCATCATTTTGTTTAGGTTTTAGGTGTGTCTTTTATGGGTATGCACATAACAAAATTTTACTTTTTATTTTTTTGTTTAGCCTGAACATATCTCTGCATAGGTGTGTTTATATTTATTGTGACTTAAATGTGCTATTTTTAATCACTATCTCTTCATTTTAATTTTTCAGACTTCTGTTGGAATGATCAAATTTGTTTGTTTTATTCTTTATTTGTTCCACTGGTTTGAATAGCTTACATTCTTATCCTGTTTTGTGGTTACTACTATTTACTTTTTCTTTCAGTTGTATTGAGCTATAATTGACACACACCACTGTATATAAGTTTAAGCTGTATAGCATAATGACTTGGCCTACATATATTGTGAAATGATTACCATGAGTTCAGTTAACATCCATCATCTCATATAGACACAAAAATATGTTTTTCCCTTGTGATGAGAACTTTTAGGATTTATTCTCTTAACAATTTCAAATATACCATACAGAGGTGTTAACTATAGTCATATTATATGTTACAGTCCCAATATTTATTTATCTTAATAACTAGAAGTTTGTACCTTTTCACCAGTTTCATCCAATTTCCTTACCCCCACAAAACATTTTAACTTACATATTTAAACATGCTATTCTAATACTTGTAGTTTCTCTCTAAAGAAGAGAAGAACTTGAACATGCTCTTTTTCTCCTCCATCCCATCTCGTGAGCCTCTTAGGTTGATAAAGACATAAATTTCCCCTTGCATTAAGTGGCAGTTTGCTATCTCTTTTATGGGTAATCTCTTCTCTTTTATTTTGATAATTTTGAAGATTTTTGGTTTATCCTTGTTACTCAGAATTTCTCCAAATACCGTATGATTTCACTTACATTTGGAATCTAATGAATAAAATAAACAAAATAGAAACAGACTCATAGATATGAACAGACTGACAGCTGTCAGAGGAAAGGGGGGTTTCGGGAGCTGGGTGAAATAGGTGAAGGGATTAAGCAAAGAAACCCAAACTCGTCGACACAGACAGCAGTACGATGATTACCCCGGGGAGGGTTCTGGGGGGGGTAGGAGAGGGTGCAGGGGGATACACGGTGATGGAAGGAGGCTTGACTTGGGGTGGTGAGCACACAGTACAATACACAGATGATGTAACATAGACCTGTACACCTGAAACCTATATAATTTTATTAACCAGTGTCACCCCAATAAATTCAATAAATTAAAAAAAATTCTTCCTGATATGTTCAAGTGTTTTGTTTTTAATTTATTCCAATTGGCACTTAGTGGCTCCTTTCAATGTGAGGTTTTATGCATTTGGAATCAAATACCCTGTTTTTGGATATTGCCTCTCTTTCACTCTCTCTGTTCTCACCTCTTAGAATTGCTAATAGGTGGAAGATAGATCTGTTCTCTCTGTCTCTGTGTCTCATAACTTTTCTTTTTTTACACTTTATTTTATAATTTATCTTCCTTTTTGGAGAAATCTTTGGCTCAGATTTGAGCTTACTAATTCATTTTTTAGTGATATTCTTTTAGTGGTGTCCTACTATTGTCTTTTAGTTCAATAAATACATTTTTTATTTCTAAGCTTTTCGAAGTTTCATTTCCAGGATTCAGGGTTCTTTTTATAGACATCCAGATGATTTTGAAACATGTGTAAAATACATGTCTGATACAAGCACAGAGATTCCAATAGTCACGCAGACCTGTGTTCAGATCTCGTCTCACTACCACTTAACTGTGTTATAGCTGTTACTTGATGCCTCTGTTTAAGCATTTTCTAGCAAAACTGTGATAAAAATGCCACTCTACTACATTGTTGTAGGGATGAAATTCCATAATCGTAATAATATTAGCTAACTTATTAGACACAATATGTTGGGAACTATACTGGCTTATTTTACTCACTAAATGTCATATCATTTAATTCAACAGTTCCTTTACAACAGCCCGAAGAAGATATTCGTGATAGTTTTTTGATATCGTATTCCCCTGGAAGCAACTAATCATGTTGCTCTAGTTGGTGAAATTCATTGCAGAAGCAAATCCTGGCCATTGGCTCTCCTACTGGCTTCCCAAACATAGCAAGTAAACAGTTTTTTCAAGAGCGGTGGGTTTGGCCTACCCTTGACTGTGTTTCTAACATTCGGAATGATTTCTATTTTTTCCTTGTTTTTCTGCTTAATGTGTGATCCCTGTGTGCTCACATGTGCACATGTGTGTGCCCTCATGCACAACATTTAATCCACTTGTTGGGATTCATTCGTTGAGCTAGTAGATATCTAGTAGATATCATGGGTTCAGATTCTTCTTGCCATTGACTATGCAGGGCATTTATTCTTTCTGAAAAGGTAATGAACTTATTTTGTGAAGAAATTATTTATCAAAGTAACATGAAAAGGTAAATAAAAGTTACGGGAAATTATATCATACTAGGCTAACACACTGAAGATATTACCCAGAAAATACACTACTTTCTTTAAGATACTTAGGATGGTACAGTTGTTCCTGAACAGAACCATGTGTGCTGGTGGCTACTTCTGAAACTCCGTGTCTCCTAACTTTTTGGAACTTCAATATTCAGAAGGTCCATTTCTTCTCAAAAACTTCTAGTGAAAGGATTTGTGACAGTCATTTATTTTAAAAAATAAGAACCAAAAATTAAAACTCATTTAATACATTGTCTTGAGACAATTGGTTCCTATCAAAGGACTGTTTTACCAGGATTGTTACTCTTCAGAGGGGTGAAAAATACCTAAAATGCATTGGAGATGATCATGTGTTAAAAGCAATCGCATGTTGGTATGTCTTTATATCTAAATGTTTTATAATTACAAGTAAACTCTCAGTGTGTTACCTCCTTTCTTCACAACCTTCTCATCATTAGTATGCTTTCAGATTCTTTTTAAAAAAGGTTAAAATTACCATCAATATGGTATAATCATTTCAATGTCTAATATACAAATGTGTACACAGGCTCATTTTTAAAGTAACATTTAAATCATCAACCATTTAAATGAAAGATTATTATAGTTATTGAAGTATGACTAGGAAAGCTAATATTTTTAGGGAAAATACTGACATACCTCTGCTATATAAAGAATATATAACAACACCAAACAAATTTCATTAAGCGGTGTTGTTAAACGCGCCACCCTGTTTGTTAATTTTGACCTCAAAGATGTGAGTGCCTTTAATTTACTACCAGTGTAGTGACACAAGTTTTCTGGCTTATTTAAAGATTTTAAGTAAATTTGAAACTCATACTAATTTTTAATGTTATCCCATTAAGTATAAACAGTAATAACCCTGTAAAAACAATGAAGATACACTCAATCTCACACCCTTATTATTGGAATAAGATCATATTCACAATAATTAACCTACATTAATGCAACTATTTTTCAGTGTTCACAGTTATGTACATAGATTAAATCTAAATAACAAAAATAATAAAATAATTTATGTTTAATGGAGATTAAAAATATTCTTGAAGATTTAGTAAAATCTGATATCTTTTTGTATAAACTCAAAATTTCTTGAGGTACAAATAAATAAAATATTTATGAAAAAGACCATATAGGCTTTGAAAATGAAACTTAGATTAAACATAGTTATAGTTTTGTTAACTGTTTTTAGTAGATTTTAGAGGACACACACAATTTAAGTATATATATATTTTAAGTTATTATTTTTAGAGTTTAGTCTGCTCTTTGGAAATTATGAAGGATAGAGGATCATATATATATTTTGGTACTTCTGCCACCTAGCACAGTGTCTGCGTAATAATCACTTAATAATTATTTGTTGAAATGAAATAAAGGAAATTCCTCTTTGGGAGGTTAATGAATAAAAATAGGTAAAAGGAATATAACTGTATAACAGCATTTAAAAATCCAGCCTTCAAGTCACCATTATTAATGTGATTTACAGATGAAAACAAGTTCCTAAGAATATCTCTTGATCCCGTGTTCTGTGCTGTCCTTGCACGTTATAAAAATATAGATCTATTTTTCAGAAGGGATGACTCAAGGCGGTAGAGGGCAGTGTAAGTCAACTTAAGTGGAACAACTTAATGGATTCTGGGTTAATGAGGTGCTCTACTAGTTGCTATTGTCCAAATGTCCAGTTATGTTTTACCTCCCCAAGTGTCTGACCACTGATACTACAATTGTCTCAGACTTAAAAGTAGAGAAGGATAGATGAACGGTGTATCAGAACCGAAGAATTACTTCAACCCACAAAGACACTGGCAATTTAACACTGTTTCTACCCTTCTAAACTCTAGTTGCAAAACCAAGACCATTACCTGGATAATCTAGGCCTAAAAGCATTTTTATTTCAATGAACTTGATGATAAAATTTCTTGTCAAGAATTCTCCCTCCTCTTTAATTGTCTAATTACATGATTTCAATAAAAAATAGCAACCCTCCCAGTTGCCTCTTCTTTTTCTCTCTCCTTCCTCACCACTTTATGAAGGCATAGACCACTTAGTTGTGTATTAAATTATGAGCCATACTAGATTTAGAAAATATTTAATAATATCAATTTAGGTTTATTTGCCATTCTCTCATTTTGTTGCCAGTCTTCATGGACAGTTTGATTATCCAGGGTTTACTTCATTATATCACTTTACTGGTGAATAAGATACTTTAGGACTATTTTGCAGTAAGTGGCATAGGTTTTCATTTAGGAAAACATAAACAAACAAAAAAAACCCTACTATCTCACAACTATGTTAGTTTTTGTCAAAATTGTCACCAGTATTGCCCATACTGCCCATCTGATGGGAATGGATATCTGTAGTTTGGATTATGCTAGTTATAAGCTGGTTACAATACTATTTTTTTTAAACACCACTCATTTCTCTTAGGTTTTTGGTTTTAGCTTTAGATAAATATAATTTCCGTGGCTGAAAATTTTATAAGTAAAAATCATATCTTTAATAATTGCTGACTCAGTGCTGGTTATTGTAGTAATTCTACTGGGTAATTATGTCTAATTTAAATAATTTTAATAGGCATGTCATCCTTGAGTAACATAGTATCTCCAAAGTTTTAATAAAAATCAAAAATCGAGTTTTCTAAATGTAGATACATGAAGCATGTATTCCAGAAATTATAGGAGTGCTGACTTCAAGTCTTTCATATTTGACAGTTTACAATGTGATGAGAACCAAGGAATATATAGTTCAGAAAACCTAACTTTTATTTTTAAATACTATCCATATTCTCATTTGACTTTCAGAACAACCTATTGATAGAGTTAGTGTTGCCATTATTATCTTTGCAGATGTGGGGAAACTGAGGCTTAGGCAATATGAGAGATGTGCTTAAATTGAGATGGCTGATAAGTTGTAATGCTACAACTGGAACCCAGTCCTGCCTATAGTGTTTTCTTAGAATGAAATGACTATTTTATAATTTTGTTGGCACAGTGAGAAGTGATTTCTTCAACATATTGGGAATCAACACTACCTATATTTTGTTGAATGAATAACTGACCTTTTTTTAAAGACCAGAGAATATGTTATCTGGAAATTCTCAATCACAGTTTATAATTTCCATTTATTGACCTCACCAATTCACTAACTTTAAGGCAGTTTCTAGATTTCTATTTTGCTTTAAAGGTATTTTTTTTTTTTGATCTAAGGTATAGTTACCTTTTTGTATGTATGAAGGCCACAACATAAGGTGCTTTATAGAACTCTAACAGTATGTTAACAGGAAAAAGTTATAAGTTGAATAAATTTGTTCAGTATTTGTTAGGTACAAGTCAACATTCCAAGGATTGACCTATCTATCTGGTTATTTATTATTATTATTTTAAAAAATATATCTTTATTTATTTTTTAAAAATATATCTATATTGATTTCAGAGAGAGGAAAGGAGAGGGAGAGAGAGAGAAACATCAATGATGAGAGAGAGGTGATCGAGCCCGCAACCCGGGCATATGCCCTGACTGGGAATCGAACCCTATCGCCTGAATCCTAGGTCGATGCTCAACCCCTGAGCCACGCCCATCCGGGCTAAATATATCTTTATTGATTTCAGAGAGAGGAAAGGAGAGGGAGAGAGAGATAGAAACATCAATGATGAGAGAGTCATTGATCAGCTGCAGCCCGCAACCCAGGCATGTGCCCTGACCGGGAATCGAACCCTGATCTCCTGGATCCTAGGTCAACGCTCAACTGCTGAGCCACGCCGGGCTGGGCTGGTTAGTTATTTTTATCCTGTGAATTCTGTTTTGGCATTAAGGTTTTGTGCTTTGGCTACAAGGGACTGACCAAAACTTTTCTTATGACTTCTTTTTTTTCTCTCTTTTGCAAAGCTCTTTATAAACATTAAATCACAAGAACAAATGTATTTTTCACCGCATTCCTGAAAGGCACATAACATTTTTTGCCATAAATCCCATTGATTAAAATACTAAAAAGGATCCCTAACACACCTGTTCATCTCTAAAGAGTGGGCGTGGACTGTGTGTGATAATATTGGTGTGAGTGTGAAACACACTGTGATTCACCTAGCAAGGATGTGAATGCACATTTTGGCTTTACATTTATCAAAACAACATTTCCAAAGAGAAATATTAGTAGGAATAGAAGGAAGGATTAGAAGATTTGAAGCTTACTTTAAGCATGTACCTTGGGCCAGTTACTTAAGCATTCTCAATCTCAGTTTCCTTATCTTTGAAGTGGGATAATAATAGTACCTCTTCGTTGACTATTGAAAGGAATATGATAAAATATGTAAATGGCTTCTATGCTTCTTGACTTATGGCATTCTCTAAGTAATTGATAATAATAGTAGTAGCTCTTGGTGCTTCAGTAATCTTAAACGAAAATTAATTTATGTGTAAGGTTTAGTGGTAGCAAAAGTAGTGGACAGGAAAGATTCCAGTTATTTACTGAAGAGTAAATAAGTGGACTCCATAAGGCCTTAGCAACTGGTGTGGTGTGGCTGGTGAAGTTAAGGGGCACCAAGGTTTCTGCAGTGGTTCAGGCATGGGGGTCTTTCTGTTAAAGAGATAGTGTTCTCCCTGACCCTAAGAAAGAGTTTTCAGAGAAACACCAGTGAGGCAGAATAGTGGGTAAAATAACTCAGGATAACTTTTGTTTTATTTGACACACTTGTTTTAATAAATTGATGTTTAACATTCATTGTTTCAAGTGCTTTTAGGTAAAGTATATTTTTTGGAGGGTGGGGTTCTCTTGCCTAAGTAATTCAAGTTTTCAATACTAATCTATTTGGCTGGTGAATGTTCTTCCTAAACAGTTGAATGGTAAAATTCCTGCTATCGCTTTATATAAAAGAACTGGCTTTTCTTTAAGATAACAGTATCTGGAAGCTTGGCCAGGTACATTTACTGCACTGTACGAGGGAGACCGAGGGTGTAGTCAGGAAGCTTGTAGGTGGGAAGGGTTTCCTGTTTCCAGGCAACAGCGAGGAGCTACAGTGGGAAAGCAACTTGAATATAAATTCATTCAGGAGAGGACATTTTACCACACTGCCTTCTAGCTGGTGGGGACAGAGACTTGATTCTGGAAGAGAGGGTGGAGTTTAAACTTCGTCAGGGGTTAAAGTTATTGTAAACCTATTTCTCATCAGATTTTATGTATACAAAAAAAAAAAAAATCATGTCCTGGTGGCCAGGTTAGAATTTTACAATATTTTGAAAACAGTAGCACCTGCCTGTTTGCCTCCATTCTCTTTTTCCAGAAGCACGGGGCTTCCCGTGGCTTCATTTTCCGTGTGTCTGCTCAGAGAACAGAGGCGCCCTTGGCCTTAGAGCAGGCTCTTTCTCGCCTGCCTCCATCTGCAGGAAGGAGGGAGAAGCGCAGCGCGCTGGGCTCGCTGGGAGGCGCTTCCTCCTCCGGGGGAGCCAGCCCAGTGGCTCACCAGGAGCAGATGAGAGAAGCCCTCCTGCTCCCTGGGCCCTGGAGAGTGTGCACTGGTCACCTGCTTGTGACATTTTCCCAGTCCTGTGAAATGCAGGAGGAGGTGGATTTGGAAGAGTGGAAGAGGCATTTGCAGGAGGCAGCAATCTGATGGGGTTGGTTAACCTTGAGGCTTTGGAGTTACTAAGGAAGGTGGTCATTTAAATCCCCCCCCCCAAGATTTTGTAACTGATACAGTAACCCTGTGGACTCCAGCCTGTCATCAAGTTTATGGACCGGTGAGAAACTGGAGAAGGATTACACATGCTAAGAGTTGTTTGTGTAAAACGCATGCGTTCTCATTTCTCACTTTCACATTGTGTTCCCTCTAGAGTTATAGAGGTGAGCTACTTTTCTTTTAAAAATCTGCTTTTCATTGTTTTATTATACTGCATATGTTTGAGAGTTTCCTTCAAAATCTAAGTGGGATTTGCCCTCTGCTCAGACAAGAGGAGAAAAGCAGGTGCTGTTGTTTGAGTGTTGGCCTGGAAGGGTTGTGTGTTTTAATCGCTCAGTCTGGACCCTCCTAATAACTTGTCCCAGGACTGTAGTAGGTGCTGTACACCCACTAGTTAGTTACAGGGCCACTGAAAGAGCTGCCCAGACGCTTAAACAAACAGGCAGGATCCAGGCTTTATAGTGGATCCTTCTCGCCATGTGTCTGAGGATGAATCACTTCTTGAAGGGTCTAATCTGTCTCCTTATTGTCCTGTCTGGAAAGGTCACATTATTTAAGTGTTAACTCCTGAGAGCCTGGCAGGTCTTTTCAAACAAATGTTGATGGATGCTCTGCAGTCCCTCCCATCTCAACAGATTTCTTTATGCTTCTTTTTACATAGACACTTAACCTATGTTGAGGGTGCCTCTTTTATGACTAGAGAGAAGAAATTAAAGGAGTTTAATTCTCATGGTTTATATAGTTTGTTCTTCCCCAGATCCTGCAGCCAGCTCTTAGTCATGTGCTGACCTGTATCTTTCTCTTTTCCTCTCTCTTCCTTCTGTACTTGTGTTCTCAGTTATCCTATAGGGACATTAAGTAAGTGCCTATGGTGGACTGAGTATCTTTCACTATCCTTTTCCATAGAATTAATTTTTAAACTTTGTTTTAAGAACATGAGTTGGCAAGTTCTGGGGTATTTTTGTTAATTATGTAATTATATATTAATGACAGTGGGTTTTTTCCCCCCCATGTAACTTTGGATTGTACTTGGGAATCTCATTTAAATCAGTACAACAGATTTTAAAAAGCCAATAATCTTTTATGTAAAATTTGCGTTGCTTATGGCATTTAGATAGGCATTTAATTCTGGCTAATTCATTTTAACCACTTGATATCAGTTATAGAGTTTAATTTTAGATATAGGAAATTATGAAAGATTAATGTAAAAAAAATAGACTCTATGCATTCAGCATGCTTCTTTAACTAAAAAACAAAGAGTTTAGTTTACCAAGAGTTTATGTTGGCTGTTTATCTTATTTTTAAAGACATTACTTCTGTTTTGCTAGCACTTCGGATAGAAGATAAATCTTAAATCCGAAAGGTTTTTGTTGTTAATTTTTCCCTTATTATTCTCATTATTCTTTTTCAACATTATCATCCTTGCTATTTCTTTGAATGTTCAATACCAACACGCTCATGTGAAAATGTCTATTAACAATTTGTTTTATTTTACTGAAGATTCAGAAATAAGATATCCATGTGGAATTCAATTAATAAAGGAACATTATCTTTTGATGTCAGTCACATTAAACCGTAGTTGCATTCGTAATAGGTAAGTATTTACCAAAAATGTGACTGATATATAGGTATGCTATCAGGAAAAAAAATCCTATGATTAGGAAACATTAAATGGTCACTTTTAAAATTATTTTATTTTTTAATTAAAAAAAGTTTTTATTGATTTTAGAGAGAGAGGAAAGGAGAAGGAGAGACAGAAACATCTATGAGAAAGAGCATCGATTGGTTGCCTCCTGTACACCCCTACTGGGGGTTGGGCCAAAACTGGGGCATGTGCCCTAACTGGAATCGAACCAGCATCCTCTTGGTGGACATTCAACCACTGAGCCACACCGGCTGAGCTAAATAGTCACTTTTTAATAAGAGATATTAAATTTCATGATTTTAGTCTTCCTTAATTATGCAAATAAATATTTAAATTTGGAAGACCTAAAGTCTACCTTATATCTGGTCTGAGGCTAACCTTTTTGTTATTCACAAGTGACTTTTGAATAAGTTTTGCTTAAAGAACCATCTATATTTAACTAGGGGCAAATTTAAATCAAGCTTCTAATTTTTTATAGAAGCTGCTAGTTTTGCTTTAAAATGTCTTTAATCATACTTTCACTTATTGAGCTTTTGTAGAGTAATAACACTTAAGTTCTAAAGTGTGGGCTGGATAAAAGAAATTTAAGACCTTTCCCCATTTCTGTTGGAATTTTTTTTTGGTGATACAGGCCAGTCTCTTTCAGGATTCTCAAACTCAAGAATTCCACTTCTGTGATCCTTTATTTGTGCCCTGCTCCCACCAAGTTAGAAGTGAATGGGATCATGCGGGGCCTTACGGTGCTTTGCACAACTAGACAGATAATATTGTGGAATTAAGCCAAAATTTGTAAAAAGTAGCTTGGAGAATGGGATTATATGCCAAATAAGTGTTTTGCTAATTGGTGTCTGTTATAGACCTGAGCTGATGTTGCTCAGTTTTTATACATTGCCTATGCCCTCAGTATTTAACATCCTTGAATTGGCTGTTTACTTTGCAATTAGGAATTTAAGATAAAATTTATTTGAGCTATACATAAAGAAGACAGTTTATCAGCAACAGGGCAGAATTGATAGAATTTATTAAATCTAATTCTCTATCATGCACTATGTCCTCTAAGGAATAGTTGTATGTTATTTTTTAGAAAAGGCTTATAGTATATCATTATTACTGCTACTAAAAAATTTTACATATAATTTGGATTCTATCAATTTGTAGACAGTATTACTCCATTTATAGTGGCATATTTCTAAAACATGGTTTTTAAAATAATGTTTACTTTAGTATAATATGTATATATATAACATTATATATATATATATATGAGCCCTTTTTAAAAATCTAACTTTTAATAAAGTGTATTGCAAAGATTTAGGCAGAAGCACTAATTTCTTAGCTTGTTAGGGCATCAGATATTTTGGCAAACTTTCTGTATAAAATATTCACACTAACCTGGTAGAAATATTTTTAAGTACATTCTATACGTAGCAAATATTTGCAGAATTGTTTTGTGCTTTTGGAAACATTTGGCAAAAATTTGTGCAGTTTTTACTTTAAGAATTTTCAGTCCACATATGGCATATATGGAAACTTTTTTACATATTCCCACCCCAAGTTTGTACCTTTTGACCACTTTCACCCATCTGTTTTGTATCCCATTATCCAGAAAATGTTTATAAAACTAAGATTTTTTTTTAAAGTATTGAAATTGTCTTTGTGGTTGAAAGTCTGTTAGTTTGCCAGATAAGTAGCCATCTTTGAAAATCCAGAGCCACCCAAATGCCAAACAATTAATACTAATTTTAGGACAACTTCCAGACATAAATTTCAATGAAGAAAAGTCTCTTCTCCCAGTTTTTCTATTTGTTTTCAGTTGTAAGTGGAGAACAGTTCTTTGCTTACGATTGCCTTACTAGTATTATTATTAGTATAAGTGTTATTGCTTTAAAAGTATTTTTCTTCCTTAAAGCTGTTGGCATATAACTAAGGTAGTACTTCCTCTGCTAATGGTTTATCTCTGGGACTATAATGTACCAGTTAAACTATAATGCTTGTGAGTTTAAGTTCTACAACATTTTTTTAAAACAGTTTTTAACTTTAAAAAAATTTAAATTTAAATTTTAAACTTCTTGATGATGATGTATTTTCCTGACTTGCTACATAGAATTTAACAAACATAATTTTACTTTTTTTGATCATTCGAAATCACTACTGTTGTTAAGTATGGGATATAGAGATATATTGTGCTCTTTGCTTCACTGTAAATGCTCTTTGTTGCTGTGTTTTAGAGAATGATCTGTGCTCTAATCGTTTTTTCTCTTCCCTTTTCTTCTCCTGTCCCCCTTTTGACGCTTCTCAAGGCTGTTAGCTGCCTACTTATGTGATTTGCTATTAGATACTGAAGCACATTGCAACAGCGATCAAAATAAAAACCACGATCAACATGTTGTGAAGCTTAATGCCTGCCTTAAATACATGGGACTTGTTAGGTGTTAATTAAAAATAAATGCTGGCTATTCAGCATTTATTAAAGTTTTTTTAAGGCTTATAAATTTTTTATATTTTGAGTAGTTAAAAGTCTCAGAAGCAGACTTTCTGGTTAACTGAGATGTTACTATGTTAGATTTCCTGGTATGTCTCTTAAATTTTCCAAAGTGTTAGAAGGACCTTGAAGATCAGCTACTCAACCACTTGTTTTATAAATGAGGCAACAAAGCATGAATGATTTACACCTAATCACCAACAGCACAGCATACTAGGTTTTTGGAGTAATTAATGCTTCATTTATCATTTTAAGATTAAGTTGAGTGATTAAGAGTAGTTTTAAAATGTTAATTCAGATTTTAGAAATATTTATTCTTGTAAGTTTATGGTTTTCTTCACTGTAGCCTGATTTCTGCTGAGCCTTGAGTGGATTAAAGATTCTGCAAAAAATAGTCTTCAGTTTTGATATCTGGAACTATTTTATTTTTATAGGTCTGTGTTGTTTTTAAAAAGTGCCAGTCATTTCATTCTTCAGGATAATTTTGCTTTAAATTTTACATAGTATCTGTAATATTAAAAGTTCTAAACTTCAACTAATTTTACAGTTGGTTTGTTTTTTAATATCTGAATCAAATTATTCATATGATACTATTTTTTTCTTTAGTTTTACACTTTTAGAATCAAGTTTTACACTTTTAGTTATCTGTTTAGTTTGTGAAACTCATTTGTTCCCTCCTTCACTCCCTTCCTACCTCCCGTCCTCCCCCTCCCCTCCCCTCCCCCTCCCTCCCCTCTCCCTCCTCCCTCCCCCTCCCTCCCCCCTCCCTTCCTTCCTTCCTCCCTCCCTCCCTCCCTCCCTCCCTCCCTCCCTCCCTCCCTCCCTTCCTTCCTTCCTTCCTTCCTTCCTTCCTTCCTTCCTTCCTTCCTTCCTTCCTTCCTTCCTTCAACATTCATGTAAAGCTGGGCACCAGGGATCATAGCCTTAACCTTGCATTCTAATGAGGGTAGTTGACATCAAATAATTACTTATGCAGCTATTTTAATTCAAATTATCTTAAATGCTTAAAGGCAGAAAAATGGAGTAGTAAGAGAATTATAAATGGGGCATTGACCAAATCTGTAGGAGCAGGGCAGGCTTCTTGGAGAAAGCGATGTTTCTGTTGAAATCTTAATTTGTAGTCCTTTGGGAGACCAAAATGCAGAGAGTATAGGAAGAAGGCTTGGAAGAGGGCAGGTGGAGTGGCATCAGTCACTACAGGGCCTGAGGTCTGGCCAAGGAGGCAGGAGGAAGACCAGGAGAATGTCAAGTTAGTAACTCCAGTACAGGAAACAATAAGGTCCAAGTGGAAAAAAATAACCTTATAATTTCTCAAAAGGTAAGTACTGCATATATGAAATCTAGTACAAATAAAAAGTCTTTAAATTATTACATTTTAAAAATAATTATGTTTATAAGAAGCCCTTCTTTTCCTATTATGGGGCTTTTTAGCTAACTCAGTGCAGCAAAAGTACAATCCTATTTATTTTTTTATGATTATTTTCTTTGGAAAATGTTTTATCAAAATATATAATTTTTAGCAGTGCTAAATTGGCATGAGCCACTTAAAATAATAAGAAATGTTTCCAGAACAGGAAACCTCTGTTTTATATGTATATGATTCTCTGGGTAACTAAAAAGTAAACTTATTTTAATTATGTTATTAAAACACAGTAGTAGGGTGCAAGAAAACAAGATATTAGGTTATATTATATTTACTCCACAAAGAAGGTCAGGAATCCCTAAACTAAGAGGTTCCAGAATCTTCATATTTCAATCTGCAATTACTCTTATTGGTTAGGGTCACACTTTATAATTTTTGGACATTTTTGTGGAAGAACAACAAAAGATCAACTTTCAGATATATTTTCTGATGTTCTTTCATATAATTTTAATGTTCAACAAATGTTCTCATTTTTAAGAAAACCCAATGCAAAATCAGAAGTTAATAACAAATAGAGGATAATTATTTGACCAAGATAATTCATCCACATGGTTCTTTTTGAATATCACTAATGTGCTATTTGAAAGAGCTTATTTATATATTATTAACTATTTGTTCATCAGAGAACTGTGGCTAATAGGCAGAGAAATTTAAGATTAAAAATTTTTAAGAATCACTAGCACTTGAATATTAATCAGGAATGAACATTGATTAAAGTATTCAGTTTGTTGTACATATATATGCCCATACCACAAATATACATGAATTCATTTCTTGAGAGATACCCTTACTTCTGCTTTTTAAGATCTGGGTTTCTTAAACTTGAGTCAAGTAATGGACATATCCTCAGGGGTTAGGTGGTTTTTAATGAGAACTTAAATTTTTTTCTATGTTTTTCTAGCTGATAAATAAAAAAAGAAAAATGTATTTTCTGGCCCTGACTGAACCAAAAAAAAAGTATTTTCTGGATGGCCCGATTAGTTAACTTATGACTGAGCATCGTTATTGGATTTCCATCTCAAAGTTTGCATTTGTGGTTATGATACTGTTGACAATTAAATGTTTTCCTAAAGCAGATGTTTAACTATTAAGATCATGTTCCTTAGACTGGGGTCCATAGAGTTGTTTGTGGATTTATTTTTGCTGTCAAGGCTAAGTTTGAGAAATAGTGTCCTTGATTACGGTCTGTGATACTGTGTGAAATGATTCACACCGTTGAGAGCTTTAGCATTTTATCTTGCTTTATTTAAAAATATATTCCACCACTACTTCTGAATATTTTGAAAACTTTTAACATTTTTTAAAAAAAATGAAATTAGTTTTGGTGAGCTTTTGAGAATTTAGTCAAATTCTGAAATGATTCGGATCTTATAATTATAAACAATATGAGCTAGAACTTGCTATTCTCACAATTCCTAAAGGATTAGTTAAGAATATAAAGTTTTTCTATCTGCTTTCTACTGTTAGTTATTAAAAGTTGGGATCTTTTACTAAAGGGGAATCTGTCTGGGGGCAGATGCTTACAGGAGCCAGGCAGGGGGCATGAATGTGGGAACTGGGCATTGGGCAAGGGGATAGGAAATAGTAGGGGTCATGCCCTAACTAGAGGTGCCTACCCTACGTAAAATCACTTGGGTTCATTTTTACCTTTGCTGGGCAGACCAGGCCAACATAGATTTGTAGACTCTAGGCTCTTGAGCCTCAACTTAGTTGGGGGAAGCAAAGTGTAGAGATGAAATGGTTTAGTCATAGTTTGAGGCAGTTGTTCGTTTACTCCTTCCCTCCCTCCTTCCTTCCCTCCCTCCTTCCTTCCCTCCTTCCATCTTCCTTCCCTTCCTCCCTTCCTCCCTCCCTCCCTCCCTCCCTCCCTCGGTCCATCGGTCCATCGGTCCATCCATTCATCCGTCTTCATTTATATGTGCATTGATTTACTGATTGAGGTACCTGTGATGCGCCAGGCTTTAGGCATAGATGGAATCCTTGCCTTCAGTAATTCAGTTTTACAGCAAATTATCAGAAAGCCAATCAGAAATAGTTCAGAAATCACTTTGTTTTCATAATACATATCACTGACAAATTATTTTTGCATTTTTAACCTATTTATTTTCTGTTCTTCTTGTGACAGTAGAATCATGCCTGTTTTGTTCCCCTTTCTATTCCAGTGCTCAGGGCAGTGCTTGGTGCACAGTAGGTGTTAAGTAATTACTGAATGATTTGAATGAATGGCTGAAGGTTCTGATTGTTCAGTAAGACTTTATGGAAAAGAAGGGACATGACCCAGATATTAAAAGATGGTCAGACTTTGAGGAGGCAGAGAAAGGAGGAAGTGACTGATAGAGGAAGCTATATGAAAGACGTGGTTACAAAGAGAAGGGGCCGGGAGGGTGGGGGTGGGGAATGGAAAGGTAGAGAGGAGGAGGATCAGTAAGGAGGCCAGCCTGGATTGAGTAGCCCTTTTGTGTGGAGCTAAGGTGGTTGAATGAGATATAGATGGAAAGAGCAGAGGGATATGGAATAACATTAGACTTAGAGAAACAATTTGGTTACTAGCATGGAATCACATTTTAGGTTCAGATCTGAGTTTGCTACCTATAAACTGGTTAACTGTGTTCAAGATGCTTAACTTCTCTGTGCCTGAATTTCCCAATTCTAGTAAAAAAATTAATTCAGCCATTAATATTTTTAATAACAGGAGGAAATGCTTGTGCTATTTTTCCTAAAACTAACATATGTGAGTAAAAAAGAACGGGGTAAATATTGAATACATAGCACAGAGCACCTATTGATGTGCCAGGCTTTGGGGTTACAAAGAAAAAAAAGACTGGGAGTAAAAAATGTCCATAGTGTGATTATAGGTAATATTTATTTTAATTTAAAAATCACATATATGCCCGGCTGGTGTGGCTCAGTGGTTGAGTGTCGACCCATGAACCAAGAGGTCACCAGGGCACATGCCTGGGTTGAGGGCTCAATCCCCAGTAGGGGGCGTGCAGGAGGCAGCCGATCGATGTTTCTCTGTCACTGATGTTTCTCTCTATTCCTCTCCCTTCCTCTCTCTCTAAAGTAATATATATATATGTATATATAAATCACATATATCATGTACTTATGAGCATTCATGAAGATGAGAGATTGAATCTCCCAAGTTAGTTAAGAAATAACGTCAGTGGTGTTTACAAAGAACATCTGTGTTTTCAGAGTTAGGGATGATGTGTGTTACATACATTTATCTTCATTTCTGCTATTTACCCCCATGAAACTTCCATTTAGCCTTTTGACATATCCAGTTAAAACCATTAGACATCATTTTATGCTGTTTCACCTATTTTTAATGCAAACTTGATTTTAGGGGGAAAGATGAGGAACCATTTTATTTAATTATTTGAGCAGATTAATTATACTCAGTGAGTCAATATCTTTGAACATCTGCTATTTGACCATTATTTTGTTTTCTTCCAGACATAGATAAAGGAGTGTACTTGGTTCCTTACTCTCCAAAAGCTTATAAAAGAACTAAGAAAACAAAGCTATTAGATAGAAGAGAGTAATTAGAGAATGGTTGACGTCAAAACAGTTTACTCCTGATTCAGAACTATTCTCCAGCTTTCCTGCCTCCTAATCCAGTGTTCTTTCCCTTGCTTCCAGAGTGCCTTCTTGATCAAGTTACTTGGTCCTTCAGATAATAATTTAAAAACAAAAATACAGCAGAGAAGTGACTGCTGATTCATATATTCCAGCTGCTTCCAGCTCATCAGCACTGGTTTAAGTGATCAAATGATTGTTGGCACTGTTTCAAGAAATTCCACCAGAGGAAGCAGGAAAACCTAACTTGACATGGTTTTGAGCAGCGCCACATAGCAGTACTTTTTCAGTTTCAGAAGAATTACGCTCTTCATTTTCTCTAGGAAGATATTAAGAGAGGGCATTTGAACCTGACTATTGTTCAAGTACAGAAATATCTCAGAATTTCTCAGTACATATTTTGAGCATTTTGGCCTTCTTAATCACAGAAAAGGCACACAGATGTATTTAGAAAAAGGGCAAGATCTAGCAAAACAAAATTTGTTTTAAAAGTGTGATATTCACAGTTGGCTAGAGATTTTGTACCATGCTCCATGAATTTTGGTTAGTTTCTTTATGCCTTTGTTTTAGTGCTTTACTTCGTTTTGGGGTCTAATATGACCCCTTCATATTTTGTACAAGTTTTAATTTTTTATTCCCAGAATATATGTCTTCACATGTACAATATAGAGTTTTGCATTTTCAAACATGAAGTATTTCTTTAAGGTGAACCTTCATAAACACCTGAAAATCTTTTTATAAATAACCAGTTTTAAGATGATTTTTATTTATCAAATAATTAGTTTCAGAAAATGGTTTAAAATATAGTTAAACAGAAAATTATTTGTATATGCATGTATTTTTACTTGTTTTCTAAATCTTTACCTCTCTTATTTTACCCAGTCCCTCTCTTATTTCTTTAAATCACTTTAAAGTTTAAGCTTTATCCGCAGACAGCACATCCTACCTACACAGATAAATTCCTCTCTTTCAGTGACCAACTTGGGCTGCTTGCCCCTCTGCCTCACATCTGAGAGCTTATTTCTTATTCACTCTATCATCAAAAGCCACACCAGTGGGCCTGTGACCAGTGCTTGGGTTTGGGACAGGTAGTGGGAAATTAAGCTTTGGAGTGCTAGGTCAGGGGTTCCACTCATCAATAACAGCACAGGTTGTGTGTGGTCCCAACAGAAGTCACAGCTCTGCCTGCCCCAGTAATGCCGGAAAGTTAGTCACTGACCTTTCATGACCTTGCTTCCTTAACACTACATGTAATACCTCTAGTTTCCAGGCAGTATCCACTCTTGGGAATCGGCCAATTTCCTAAAGGTTAATGCCATTCCAGATAGATTTTATTCCCATAGTCTTAAGAACAGAATCATAGATTAGAATCACATCATTACCTTTCAAGGTATATATCTCCTTCTCCTTCGTGATTCTAAATCCTAAAAGAAGCTTTTTTTCTTTTATTTTTATTTTTCAAACTATAACACCGCCCTGGCCAGGTAGTTCAGTTGGTTAGAGCGTCATCCTCCCAAGGTTCTGGGTTCGATTTCTGGTCAGGGCAACATACAAGACTCAACCAATAAATGCATAACTAAGTGGAACCACAAATCTATTTCTCTCTCTCTAAAATCAATTAAAACACACACAAACACAAAAAATACTCTTAACACCTATGTATAGGAAAAAAGTGAACTTAGATAATTTTCCAATGAGCCCCTTAATGTGCTTCATTTTTATAGGACAGTGAAGAAAATTATAGAAATAATGAAAGAGTGAAGTAGATTAAAACCATGGTTAGAGAATTCAGGGGAGCAGTGCAAGTACAATGAAAGAGGCTTAAAAACACTTGTTTTAAGATGCAAATAATCAGTCAGCTGCTCAAAGCAGGTAACAGGAAAAGGAGGCATTTTAGAAGTATGAATCCCCCCAATTTTATACTGTATTTATGAACAAATATATTTTGAATCTTTTCAGTATATACTAAAAGCACCTAATTTAAGTAAGAAAATCAAGTTCAAATCTTGACTTTTCAGTTTATTAAATATGTGAGATGTTTGACTTCTCTCAATCTTAGTGAATTTCTCTGTAAAATGTAAATTTTCATGAGTAAAAATGTTAGTGTATTATAGACCCATCTTAGATGTCTTTGTAACTAGAAGGGGCTTACTAAAACATTTGCTAATTATGACTTTCAAATATGAATCTTTTTAGACTTAGATGTTAGAGTATAATAGAAATAAACATTTTCTTTGGGAAATTTATCAGATTAAAAAGAACATGCAAATAAATGATATGTGTGATCTGATTTGAGAGAATGAATATATTTCTACCAAATATGACTTATTTATTTTGTAAGGAACTATAAAAATCAATGAATGCTACATGTGGTAGCAATCATATACAGTTAAAAGGAGCACCCCAATTACGTACTTAATCACATTTTATTTATTTTAAAGGATCTTAATAGTAATAGAAATTTTCCTTGAGGCAGAGTACTTGACTATAGGTAGTTGAAATGTCTTAGTAAGATTTCATTAAAGTAAAAGAAAAATCTTTATGTGGTGAAGAGAATCTGTAACTTGCTAGTAAATTTATGCTTTTTATCTTTATAATTGTTATGGTACAAAAATGTTACTTCGAATTTCTTTGGCATTGTATATATAACTTAACTTGTAGATAACTATGACCCTGGCTTTATATTAAAGAGATTAACCCCTTCAAGAAGTTAATAACCCCCCAGTTTAGTATGACTTTGATATTTGGGAAAACTTGTAAGCCTATCAGCCTGCAAAACATAATCTACTTTTCTTTTTTTCTTTTTTCCCTTTTCTTTTAGTGTTTTGGGTTTAAAAAGTGTGTTAAGATCACCAGGTGTTCTTCGTGAGATTGCTGATTTTTAAAAATATCTTAAACTGATTTCTAGTATAAAAGCAGCCTTAGCATTAAAGAATGCTCAATCTTAATATCTCTTAGAGTTTAATAATGCAAGGAAATCTTAGGGAAATTTGAAACATTTAAAAATAGATCTTTTATTGTAAAACCGGAAATAAAGTTTTAAAGTTTATTTATGTTGCTGTGTTTACCAGGACACATGGAGCTCAGATTTTGTTAACAAAAGGGGCATGTGCAATTTTGGGGAGCCCACAGGTACTTCTTCAAATAGGTATGTTTAGATTTATCAAGATAGTAATCATATTTGGAAAATCTTAGTAATATTGGATGATCATTGATGATCAGTCTCCCTCATACAAATACTTTTAAGGGCACCAGTTTCTGTTACATTATGCCATATAATTTATGGAAAAGGTTTTTTAAGATTTTATTCTTAGATTAAGGTAAAAAGTTCTCTTGGTATTGCCTTTTTCAAAGAACTCCATACAGAAAAAAATAGAAGTATGATATTTTGGGGATTTTTAATTGTCTCTGGTTATATTTAATCAGAATTTTACATTTCTAAAAAGCGAATTTTCTGATCTTAGAGGCTAACTGGTATTTTGCTAAATCTTTTAACACTCTTGTTGGTAGTTCAAGGATAGTCTACATTTGTCCTGTGGTGGTTCTAATAGCAGCATTCAATTAATCAACCTATATAAAAGTGTTTATCTGATACTGACCTTGCACTGGGCACTTCTCTGGGTATTATGGGATAAACAAAGCCCCTTAAGCTGGTCAATAAATTTTAAGTGGTCATGACCCTAAGTCATATCTTTTGTCTGAAAACTGAGTATGGGGCATATGTTCAACAAAGAGGGTACTGAAACATCATCCCAAGGGTGTTTTCCTTTTATTTCCCCAACTGGTTGCCAGAGAAGTAATCACTAATCCACTAAATCCTAATCACTTTTGGTGATTGAAGATTATCACTCTCTAAAGAGATAGGCTTCTAGAGTAAGCTCAGTGGCAAAAGAAACCTTAGTCAGAAAACAGGCTTGAAAACTTCCAACTAATCTTTTTCAACATTTATTGAGTGCAACACAGTATACTACTGCTAGGGTTGTGAAGATGAACAAAATACAAATTCTCTTCTGTGGGTTCTTAAAGGGTAATGGAGAAACCAGATCTGTCGTCACAAATGGAGAGTCCTCAGTGCTCTAATAGTGGCGTGTGCAGAGCATTTGGGAGCACATAGCATGCAACCTAACTCTGCCTGAAGGAAATGGGCAAACTGTGGTTTCTGCCAGTCTCTTTAAGTGAAGAAAACAGACTGAATTTAGACAAAAGCCACAGGAAAATAATGTGGATTAAAAGCCCCAAACATAGTTATACAGAGGGAACTCAGAAATAACATTGAATGAACGTTTGATTTAAGATTTGCCAAAGGAATCGAATTTGCAGTTCAGCAGTTGAGAGGGACATTTTACTGAGCTCTGATCTTTTGAGTCAAATGCTTTTTAATGTACCTGCATCAGGTCATCAATGAAAGCTGATTAAAATGATCACATTTTCCCTCTAGGGTCAGATAATTATTATGTAGATAGGGACTGGACCCCCAAATTATATCACAGGCCAGGTTTTGGCCATTTTTCTTTCTAGTATTTTTTTTAGGCACCTGATAAAGTTTTATAAATATGTTTGTTTTTCTTGGGCTAATTTGCTGACATTTTTTCACGTTCCCAATTTCAGGCCACCATTTAAGTTTCTCCATCCTGCTGCATATTACTCTCTTCCAGGGAACAGCTTCTTTCTTGACTTTGTCCCTGAAGCCCTTACTTCTGTCAGTCTCAGTCAAGTTCTCAGCTCTTTATGTCTCATCACTGGGGTGCATCATAGACCTTAGGCCCTCTAGGCTAACTATGGAGAAGGTTGATGATGGAGATGGAGATGATGATGATGGAGATGTGGAGAATAAGGGCGGTGTTATCATTATAATCATTCCCAGAGAGTTAGTCTACAGCAGCTCGGAGTGTGAGTCCTGGAGTCAGGCTGCTTAGGCTCAGAGCCAGCCCTTTCACTTCTTAGCTGTGTGACCTAGGCAGATTATGTTACCTCTCTTGGACAAAGTCTTTCCTCATCCATAAAACAGGAATGATAATAATATATATTATGCCATAGGATTATTGGGAGAATTAGATGAATTAAGACACGTCACATAATAGCAGCTCAAAAATGTTATTATTTAGTAGACTTAAGTTTATAACTGGCTTAGTGCTAAGGATATTATCTCTTAAGTCCCCAAAACAACCTTGTAGGTGCTGTTATTACTTCAATGAGGAAACTGAGGCTTAGGAAAGTTAAATAACTTGCCCAGGGTCACATAGTCTGGATTCAGACTCATATCTGTGTGACTCTAGAATGCCTGCTCTTTGGGCTAAAACATGATGTCTTCTGGGAGTCACAACAGCAGGAGTGCTGCCACAGCTCACTGCAGTTATATCAGCTGTTCCCTTGGGCCAAGCACATGCACTAGGGGATGTCGCTGGACCATCCGTTTGCAGGATTGAGTTCTAGTTCTGGCATTCATTGCCTCCTTTTTGATCTTGAGCAAGTCACTGAAATACTTTTGAGGCTCAGATTCGTAATCAGTAACCTGGAAATCATAGTAGAGTTGCTTAAAAGGTCAAGTGAGACTATAATACTAGTAACTACATAATTCATGGAAGACAATAAAGTGCTTAGCTTACCATATGGACATTTTAAATAGACAGAACAGGTAATATCAGTTAACTTTTTAAAACCTTATCTCCCCTTTGAGGTTATTTGAATTTTACTTGCTACTTTGGAAAGTGAGAGGTTTATTTTGTGTGTCTGAAATCAAAGATTCTAGGGCAATAGATGTAACTAGATTGGCTTGGCAACTGAAGTTTTGGACTGCCTAACACCATAAGTAAAAACACTTAGTGAGCAGATAATAAAAGTAGCATGTAGTTGTGTGTTGGTTGTTGGGTTGGGGGTGGATTTGATACTAAAAAGAATCACATCTGAAAAATATGTTAGGCCTCCCCTTTCTGTGAATCTTTTGTTATAGCAGATTGAGATTTTGGATAGAACACAATACAAAGTTACATCTTTCTATATATTACTTAGTCATTCATCAAACAGTATCAGTGAGAAACCCATATGACCTCCGGAGATAAATAGAAGATGACCCACCCCTTAAATCATGTTTATGAGAATTAAACAAACAGATCTAATTAGCTTTTTGGCTGATTTCCACACCTGTAGCATTTAGAATGGAGAGAAGAGCTTCATGCAGGCAATCAATGGCGAGAAGTGATAGGAGGAACCTGACCGAAAGGGGAAAAAAACCCCCAAATCATAAGTTTTCTTCATATGGAATCTGTAAGTGAAAGCATGTTCACTTCTGTGAACTCATCTCAGTTTTGTGAGATAGTTTAAGGTGAGATTAACTTCTTTTTATGGGGAAGAAAATTGGAACTCAGGGCGTTTCATTACCTGCTCTGGGGCTGGTAGCTTGTGACTGTGAGGTCAGGAATTGAACCCACATCCCCCACTTGCTGGCGAAAATGCTGTGAATCTTGCTAAACAGAAGGAACATCATCGTAGGTCTTGGCAGCATTACACGAATGCTCAGCAGGATTGGTGTTAGTAATAATTATCTGGGAAACACCAATAAAAGATTAAGTTACGTTGGTGTGATGTAAGAAGGTGTGAAGGAATTCCCCATTTTCATTTATAAGTTTAAAATTAGGAGACAAAACTATTATGATACTCAAATAATATAATCAGAGATAACTGGAAAACTTAGTTGCTCTAAGTGGCTCCTTTCCTGAGATTGCCGTTCTTTCCTAAAACTCTGTTGTGACACTTAAAAGGTGCTTTGGAATGGAAGAAGGGTGAGCCAGTGTAGTGGCCTTTAATCACTGTGCTCCAGTAAAAGAATTTTGAGAACTATGGGTTCCCTCATTGACATTTAAAATTGGTGTCATAAGTTTAAATCATTTGTATGGTATAATTGTTGTTGATTGTAAATACTGACATTTCTTAATAAATTTGCATACCCTTCTGAAATATTTGAGTCAGATACCATAGCTGTATGATACTTGTATGATACTTATCCATTTACAAACTGCTCTTTAACAGCCAGAAGTTTTAGTATTAATTTTTCTCTTTGAAGTCTTTATCATTACATTTTCCCCACTAAATTTTATCCTTATGTTTTATTGTTTAAAATCTGTTTTTGATCATTCTATCATACTTTGGTGATAAAACTTAATTTACTGTGATGAGACTCTCAGTGATTTTTTAAAAAAGTTATTACAGTGATTATTAGTATACAGTTGATCATAATAACGTGTGAATTGTAAATTTTGATAAATGATATTAGAGAAAAATACAATTTTATTGGAAATTTATCTCTTAATGCATTATTGGTGCTTTTCTTCTAATTAGTTCTGTATCAATAGATGAATATTACTTGTTACAAAAAGACTTCAGCAGATTTTTCTTTCTTTTTAATATATACACTGTTGAATTTTGTTTACATAAATAAGTTGAAGAGGATGAGAGTGTTGTTAATAAAGCAGTGTCAGTTCTTTGAACTTCTAGCTTATATTCAAAATCACAGTGACCTCTATCATTTAAACTATTTTTAATGATTTATCAGCTGACAACCAACTTAGGTCCTCCTCTACTTTTATTCCAAGCAAAGAATGGGCAAAGATACCTAAGCTGCAAAAGAAGAGTGCTTAGGGCCATACGCTTTTCACCAGTATTTCTCCTGTGTCCTGCCCAGAGGTTCTTTCCTACCCACACAGTGCGTCAGGGTGAGATTTATGATAAGTGAGCTGTGTGCCTTGATTTTGTAAAGTGAGAGAAGAGGAATTGGAAAAGGGGAAGTGGGAAAGGTAATCCTGCTCTGTAGGGGCATTCTAAGGTAGTTGGGTTTCAGGGAAGGGTGTTTAGAAAAGTTGATTTTGGAAATTGATTTACTATCTACTTACCTGTTTACTCCTTCGTACCTTTTGGAAAGTCCCAAGTACTTCCAGGAATTTGCCTACCCAAATTTGAAGACTGTTGTGCTAGTAACCAGTATATTACTGGCTCTTAATTTTAAAAAATTTTTTTCCTCCCCTGATGCATGTGTGTGTGTGTCCTTTAAACTGAGAACATGGCTGAACAAGGTAAAGAGTTGTGGAGGGTAAGGCCATAGGTCTTAATTACTTATAAGCATCTGTTTATAAATTGTCCTTTCCCGAACATGAATCTTCACAATCCTAATTCTCTCTAAATTCTCCAGGTCAGGATTAACACTTGAACACCTGTGTAACTTTTCCCTGTACATCTTTGGGTAGTACTGATAAATGTTATCAGTACTCTGGCAAAGCATGTCTTAAATAGCTCAGCATACTTGCCATTTTGAGTAAACATCAGTTGGCCACAGTTAGATTACTTTTTTGCTCCTGGTTTATTTCTTTTGGGTATTAGTTCATAAAAATTGAAAACAGTACACGAGATCTCAGATATAATTTATTTTAACTCCTTTTACAGAAAATGAAACCAGAGAGATTAAGCCAGTTGTTCAAGGTCACAGAGCTGGTATTAGAATAGTAGAACCGGGGTCTCCTAACTCCCATTATTACACCCTTTGCTACATCACACCTTCTGCTGCCTTTTGCTAAATTGCATTCTTCACCTCAATCCTATTTAATATTATTTCTCCTGGGGATTGACGGAGCTTTTGTTGACTCAGCATTATTTTTCAAATAGAGAGGCATTTGCTTTTTCATTGAAGACTTTTCTCAAAACAAAAATACTCCTTATCCCCGGGCAAATACTTTCTGTGGCACAGTAGGACACAGCGAAGCTGGCCCGGGGCCCTGCGGCCCCCAGGCAGTAGCCCTGGGGGCGGGGGGATGTTAACAGGTCAGAGCAGAGGTGGATCGGCAGAGCGGGGGCTGGTGGGAGGTGGGAAGCTTACATCATTTCCCTGCAACTGGGCTCTGGCGGGGCTGCAAGGCCTCACTTTCCCCTGTGTAATAGTTCACCAGATTGGCAGAGATTCGTAAAAGAAAAAAAAGGTACGGCAGGACGGATGCTCACCCCGTTCATAAATCTGTGATACAAGATGAAACTGTCAATAAGTAACTAGAAGCAGCCAGGACTCTCTGTGCTTCGCTTCCCCCCCCAGCTCAGCTCCTTTCTGCTCCGCCCCATCCCTGCTCTCTCTGCTGCTCAGATCAGCTTCCTGCTTCTCTTGAAAGCTGTTCTCCTATAAAGCTGGTCTGCTTTCACTGAAAGCATTATATTCATAAGTCTGAGTCAGGTTTTGTGGAAGTATTGTTGGGTTGGTTTTCTTTGGGGGATGGAGGGGGAGGGAAGAATTTAAAACAAGAAAGGGGCAGGCTGATGAAAAAGCAAAATCATCATGAATTTTGTTGTTACATCTTGCCGGTGTTACAACCAGCTCTGTAGACTGCCGCACTGAAAACATTTCTGTGAGAGGTATGTGCTTGAAAATGGAAAGGTGACTGTTGGCTGTGGAGCAGGCTGGCCTCCCAGCGTGTGCTCAGATGGCTGTGAGGTCGGAATTCTCTCTAGTGTTTTGCGATGGCAGGGGCAGTTGTTACTTGAAACGTGGTACAGTTAACCAGCTATTGGTGAAATGTTAATTGTGTGCTTAGTCCCCACATCAGGACTCCTGAAATGCTCTTTCAGGCTGCATACGTCTCGTCCAATCCACGGTGTTATTCCAGGCTCTCTTGGTGGTGGTTGTCTGTAAACAAGATGATGATCTTTAATACCGCTCTCATTATTTATGAACCATGTGACAAAGATTAATGAGAGGGACTTCCAGTAGCCTAGAAGAAGCTTCAGATTCATGAGGACCTTTTGCATTGACAGATGGCGAAAGTAAAAGGAAATGGTTGATGATTTACCGTAACCTAAAGTGAAAGTTTTAAAGTTTAGAGGGTGTGTTATGGCTAAGTGGAAAACTCTGGAGGGGCCACTAAAATTTCAAATCATAACCCCACCCTCTAGAGTGGATGCCTCACCTATTTTATGGCCAGAAGACTTTTGAACACATACGGATGTATCTTTTCAAAGGAAACTAGGGAATAGTTATAAACGTTTCTCTTTAGTGGTCAAAAGATCAGGATTAAGAGTAAGAATATAACCAACACCAAAAGAGATGTGGAGAACTGTATATTGGTTACAGAATACTCAGGCTGTTTCGTTACAAAAAGTTTTAGACAACATTTAGAGTAGGAATATATAACATAATTTTATTGTGTGTGTTGGATAAGCCAGTGTGGCAGAGACCATTAAAACAACAAAGTAGTTTCTGCTTGACTATAAGAATTATTTTATCATGTAAGAAACTTAAGAATTCTTGAATGTTAGCATGTTTTAAATTTATTTTACAAAATTTTGGAATGAAATTGTTTATCAACATATAAATGTGCCAGCACTGTTGCCTTTTTCCACACAGATAGTAGTGCTTAAATTGTTGAAAGCTCTTATTCAGGAAAAAGTCAACCTAGATTTTTCCCTTTAAGAGACTGTACCATTTAAACTTCATTTCTTCTCAGATATGTGGAAGGAGAGCTAATCTTCGTGGTCACAGAGGTTAATGTTAATAAGTTAAAAATGGAAAAGGTTCTAGAACAAAAGATCTGGGAAGTAAACCTAATGTGGGCCTGAGAAGGAATCCCTGCTACATCACAGGCAGGTGGCCATCCTGATTGCATTAACTTGGTTGTTCTCAAGTGCACATTAGAACCCCCTGGAGAACTTTTAGTACCTCCCATTGCCCAGGCCCTGCCCCAGAGATTCTAATTTAATTGGTTGGGCGTGGGGCCTGGGTACTGACAGACTTGAAAGCTATTCCCAGGTGTTTCTGATGTGTCGCCAGAGTTGACAATAGTTGCATTTCCTGAACATCCCCAGTGGTGTTGCAGCCCATTCTGTTTTTGGTACTGTTGGGATCAACACCAGATCTACTTAGGTATGTGTCCTCTTAGGTCTGAACTTTGTTACTTGAAGCTCATTAAATATTTAATATCTCTCCCCTGAGACTTAGCTTTTCCAGGCTAAATAGTCCTAATTCCTTCAGTTTTCAGGACTTGCTTTCTAGCTTCTTTCTCATTCTGGTCATTCCCTATCATGACCAAGAATTGCTCTTCTTGGTCAGTATCACTCTTTAATAGGATGCCCTGGTGACTGAGCCCATCATTCTAGTTGTGTCGTGCCCGTCACAGGATGCAGAGAATAGAGTAAAGCCATAACTCCTTTGTTCTGGACACTACACTTCTGTTATTGGAGGATGAGATTACTTAGCTTTTTTGGCAGTCATGTCATACTGTTGACTCATGATGAGTGAGAACTCAGCTCAAGCTCATAGTTCTTTTACATATGAACTGTTCTTACTTTAGGCCTCTCCTACTCCATGCTTGTAGGTTTCCCTCCCTTCCTTCCTTCCTTCCTTCCTTCCTTCCTTCCTTCCTTCCTTCCTTCCTTCCTTCCTTCCTTCCTTCCTTCCTTCCTTCCTTCCTTCCTTCCTTCCTTCCTTCCTTCCTCTCTCTCTCCTCCCTCCCTCCCTCCCTCCCTCCCTCCCTCCCTCCCTCCCTCCCTCCCTCCCTCCCTCCCTCCCTCCCTCCCTCCCTCTCTTCTTTTTACTGTAGTTCTAGATTTACATTTATGCTTATGAAGTATAAGAGGAAATCCAGTGAATCAGTTATTCCGCACAAGGAGAGGGATGTGCCCAAACCAAATGCCAAATGTTTATTATGTACACATAGCAGCAGTTTTAATGAGTGATCTAGACCATTCATTGAACCCACAGTTCATTTTTCAGTGTTCCCTCTGATTCGTTACTCAACTCTTGCTGTTCAAAGTTAAGAACCCATTTGTACGGCCTGTGTTAACGTTTGTATTCAATATGTAGGGGAGGAAAAATAATTTTCCTTCTACCATTTAAGTTGTTCTGGCTGATCTAATAGTAAAAATGACATGAGATAGATTAACAAGGGAAAAGAGCCAAATTTATTATGTATGTACATATGGGGGCCTCCAGAAGAATATGACATCCAAGGACAAATTGGGCATTTGAGGCTTATATGCCATTTTAGACTAAGGAGAGGGAGGTAGTGGTCTAGGTCTCTAAAGGATGGGACACAGACATCCTGGGCTAACCCCCTGAACCTGTCTCCAAGGCCCCCTTTCTCTGACTTTCCAGTGAGCCAAAGCAGCCCTGCCTAGGCTCGCCCCTGTTGCTCCTTCTATCTTAAGCCCTTCCTTGTTTCACTGTCCCCAACTTTAATAAATGTACTCCTCCCCCCAAAAAGAGACACAGAGGGCAGTCTAACAGCCTTATGGTAAGGTGATGGATAGCTCCCTTCCTTTAAGCAGTGTTTCTATCTAACACTCGTTAGGCAGGGAAGGGGGAAGTAAAAGACTATTTTTGAATCTTTTGTTTCTTAAAAAATAACTATCTTGAAATAATCAATATCCCCAAAAGGCATATTTTGGCGTGGCACACTCTGCCCCTCCTCAAGTACTTTGTCAAATGCTTTTCCAAAATCAAAATACATTATATCCACGCTACTCTCCTGAACTGTTTGTGTAATATCTTTATTTTAAAAGGCAGTGTGTTGAGCTTGTCATGGCATTCTTGTTTAGTGAGAGAAATAGGGGTAAATATTTTTGCAGCTGAGCAGGGGACTTGTCTAGGATCATGCAGTTCACTACCATCAAGACTAGAACCCACTTCCAGTTCTGCTGGTCCCCTGTCCACCTCTCCGTGGATCAGACCACAAGTGCTGATGCCACTTGTTACTTAGGATAAGAATTCAAAGAAAACCGAAAGGAAATAAAGCCTCCGTGGATGCTTCACTGTCTCTTTGGGGATATTTAATATTTAATCCCTTAACATATAGCCCAGTCAACTTTTGATTTGGTTTTCATTTAGTGTTCTGCCCAGAGCAATAAAATAGGAGTAAATGGCTAGCCAGCATTACTAAATTAGCTGCAGAGAATAGTATTCTCAGGAGTTTGGGCATCTTAACTTCCCTTGGAAAGTTATCACCCCACCCCCCTCTCCTACCCATCCCCACCCCCACAAATGATGCTAATATCGCCTTGCTTATGAATTGTACCATGGGGAAGTTTTATGTGTTAAGCGAGAGGCGTATATTACCAGGCAGGAAAGGCTTGCTGTGTCCATAGTGCTTGTCAGTGCATTTAGTATATAAACATGCTTAGTACATAAGACATATTTGAAGTAACTGGATATTGCACAACTTTCTTCAGTATTGTTTTCTTCACATAGGAATTGGATTTTACCTTTCTTTCCCTCAGCTTTGCCTTTGGGCACTCATTTCCTTAAAAGTGTTGAAATGGAACAGATTTTTCAAGAATACCTATTCCTTTAGAAAAGCTCCAGTGATACAGTAAAAGCTCAGATAACCAGGTTTATTTTTCCAGCTTTTTTGAGTTATAGGAAAATAAGTCCCTTTCCTCCCCTTTAAAAAATTGATTAAAAACAATTTAGTTAAAAAAAAAAAAAGAACAATAAGAAGAGCATCCAAAGAATGAATGGCCTAGGGCTGATCTGTATTCATCTAGCCCCAATGAAAACTAATGCTCACAAGGCTGACCCTAATGTATAAGACCTGCAGCCACCAGTGATTTAATTATGTTCACTATACTGTACTTACTAAAGTAACAAAGTATACCTTAATACATTTGGAAAGGTTTTCAGTAGCAGTGGTTGAAACAAGAAGGCTTTATAAGTAAATTTAGTCGTCTGACTAGGCTCCTTTTCTAGCCTTTGGTCAGGATAGGTGTGATTGCATGTCCTCCTGTATAGTTTGGAAATATCTGCCTTTATTAACCCGAGGCTTGCAGAGAGTATCAGCTGTAATATCCTATGAAGCTGCACTTTGAGAGCATCCCTTGCTGTTTTTGCCCCAGCGGTCCCAAGCATCTATTTTCTATATTGTAAGCATATTTAAATTACTTCAGTTAATAGTGGTTGTATTTTTACATGGCTATTCCTCTTATCTCATATCTTGAAATCCATTCTTGTAACCCCTTCGTAATTTTTATGCTTTAGAATGATGCCTTTAACCAGATGTTTTTAACAGAAAATGAGGATTAAAGGTGCACAGAACCATGAGCCATCTGTAACATTAGCCATAGAAAAGAATACAGTTTGAAAACTGTAATATGACACATAGATTAAGGTATGATTACTAGTGGAATTAGTTAATTCTTGAGTAGTGCTCAGTACGAAGTATCCATATTTAATTTGAAGTCAAAGATGGGATATCAGAAAAAAAATGTGAGTTGGGAAATACACATTCATTGCAAATCCTTCTTGTTGAGGAATATTAAAATGTAAAACCCTCAAAACCTAACCTCTCTAAATTACTATTCAGAGATTGCTTAGAGACATACCTCCTAAAGCTTCAACCAAATTACTTTTTTCATGGCACATCCCAGCAGTCATTTTTCTATGTGTTTTTCTCTTTGTTACTATTTTTATTATTATTAAGAAACTTGGTGGAACTCATCAAACTTTAGAAAGAGTGCTGGATAACCAAACTTTTGGGTCAGTTTTGGTATTTATTTTTAAAGCATGTGTTTTTTACACAGTGAACTTAACCTCTAAAAACGTTTGAATATATGAAGTTGCCCTTAAAACCTATATGATGATAAATAATTGCAAGAAAATAGTGTACTGGTTGCTAAAGTGTTCATAATAAATAACAAACAGTCCGTCTTAGTCTGTTTAGGCTGCTGTAACAAAATACCACAGACTCGATGGCTTATAAACAACCAATATTTCTCATAGTTGTGGAGGTTGGAAATCTGAGATCAGGGTGCCAGCATGACTAAGTGAGGGCTCTCCTCTGGGTCACAGTCTTCTTGTATCCTCATATGACCAGAGAGTTAAGGGAGCTCTCCTTTATAAAAACACTAATCCTTATGCTGTACACCTGAAACTAATACAAGATAATATTGAATATAAAGTGTAAAATAAATTTTTAATTTTATAAAAGGGTTTTTAAGTGACAGCCCTAAAAAAATAAAATAAAAGCACTCATCTTACCATTCATGAGGGCTTCACCTTCATTCTTAAGCCCCTCTCAAAGGCTTCACCTAATACTATCACATTGGACATTAATATTTCAACACATGAGTTTTTAGTAAACATTCAGACCATAGCATTCTGGCCCTGAGACCCCCCCCAAATTCATGTCCTCCTCATATGCCAAATACATTTATTCCACCCCAGTTGCCCCAAAAGGCTTAACTAGTTCTAGCATCAATCAAAAGTCTAAAGTCTCATCTAAATGTTATCTACATCAGATATGGGTGAAACTGAAGGTATGAGTCATCCGGAGACAAATTTCTCTCCACCTGTGAACCTGTGAAATCAGACAAGTCATGTGTTTCCAAAACACATAATATTTGCATTCAAAAAGGGAGAAGTAGGAAACAAGGGGGTGTGATAGACCCCAAGCAAGTCAAAACCCAATAGGGTAAATGACATAAAATCTTAAGGCTAATCTTTAACTTGATGATCTACTCATCAGGCTCACTGGAGCAGGTCCTACCTTCTGGACACACTCAGGGCAACTCTGCCCCCATGGCCTTGCTGGGTGCAGCCCACACAGCAACTTTCCCAGGCTGGAATGGTATGCCGGTGGCTCTGTTGCTTTGGGGTAACCTGGTGGTTTTAGCCTTTCTCCTATAGCTCTGTGGGACATTGCCCTAGTGGGGCTCTCTGGTGGCCTCACCCTCACCATGTTCTCAGCTTTCCTTCTGCCCCTGTAACTCCAGGCAGCTCCATCCTTTAAAATTTAGATGGAAGTAGACACTTCCCTGCTGGCTTCCATGGTTTTGGGTGGTAGGTCTTCTGGCCTGTTGAAACCCAGGCGATGCCCTAGCCCCTTTTGAAAGTGAGGAGGAAGCCCTGAGGATCTCTGAATAGCCTTTGGGGTCCTTCTTCCCTTGTCTTGAGGAATATCACACATTCCCAGTAGAATATCTCTATGGTCCCATCCTGTATACTCTAAGAAGTCTGACAACCAACCTTCATTCATTCTTGTCTCCTTTCCCTTCAGTTCAGTTTGGCTGTTTTCCTGCTGGGGTGGCTGAATAAATCCTGACATCACACCCATGCTAATCTCTTTATCCAAAGGTCTCTTGGTCATACCCTTAATGTTCTCTTCCAACACAATTATAATATAGGTAAGTGGATAATTTTCCAATTTTTTAAATTTTGGCTCTTTTTTTTAAATTAAAATTTCCATCTTTAAATCATTTTTATCTTACATTTTTATATAAGTATTCAAGAGAAGCTAAGTGGCACCTTCAACACTTTGCTTAGAAAGAGGTCCAGCCAAATACCCAATTTCACCACTTTTATCACTCACAAGTTCTATCTTCCACAAAACACTAGGACATGAACAGTTCAGCCATGATCTTTGCTACTTTATAATAAGGATGGCCTTTTCTTCAGTTTCCAGTAACATGTTCCTCATTTCAGAGATCTTATCAGAATGGCCTTTATTGTTCATATTTCCATGAACATCCTGTTCACGACCACTTAGGTTTTCTCTAGGAAGACTGAGGCTTTCTCTACCGCTCTTCTCCTCTTCTCTCTTCTCCTCTTCTTTCTCCTCTCTCTCCCCCTCTTCTCTCTCCTCTCTCTCCCCTCCCTTCTCTCTCCTCTCTCCTCTTTCCTCTCTTCACCGGAATTGATTTTAATGTTTTTTCATGGTAATGTAGGCTTTTTCTACCATGCACTCCAAACCTCTTCCAGCCTCTACCCATTACCCAGTTCCAAAGCTGCTTCTCATTTTTAGGTATTTGTTACAGCAGCACCACACTTTCAGTACCAATTTTCTGTCTTAGTCAATGCAGGCTGTTATAACAAAATATAGACTGGGTGGCTTGTAAACAAACATTTATTTCTCACAGCTCTGGAAGCTGGAAATCTGAGATCACAGTCATAGTTTGACTATGAATGACAATGCCTCTTTCTAGGAGAATTACTATTATTGTTCTCCATATATGGAAAGTTCCAGAGAAAATGAATGTCAAGGGTCTTAGCAGGTAGGCCTAAGTTAACCTAAAGAAAGCACCAAACCAAATATCTATGACTTACATACTGAAATATATTATAGTGATTCATACCTTAGATATAAGCTTTGTATGAATATTAGAATTTTTTTGATTATTTTTATTAAAACACTTTAATTAGATTTATTTGAAGTTTTATAGGTATCCTTATTCTTATTTAACAAGGGACTTATTCTAGTCTGGGGGCTCAGGAAAACCCATCTTGGAGAAAGTGATGGATGGGGGTAAGGTAAGATCTGACTAGTTGATTTATAAGTAGATTGGGCTGAGAATGGTAGGAGGAAGTGCAAAGGGCCTGGGGTGAGAAAGAGCAGGATACCTAAGAGAAACTGAAGAATCTATAATGACTGGAGTTTGGAAAAGAGCAAAAGGGTGGTAGGATGCTGGTGGAGACCAGAATATGTGGGATTTTGTGTGCTTTGATGGGATTATGGCAGGCATAGTAGGTAACACTGAAATGTTTTAAGTTGGGGAATGGGGTGTTTGGATTTGCGTTTTGTAAAGATCAGTCTGGTTGCTACAGGAGGGATACTTTGGGGGGGAGACATAAATGGGGGATGCAGAAATGTTATACTGGTAGTTTAGGCCAAGTGGTGGCAGTAGGGATTTAGGAACTTGAATTAACAGTGTTTTATGATTGACTAGATGTATAAAAGTAAGACAGGGAGAAACCACATACTAGCTTTATCATCCAGTGCATTAGACTAGACGGTACAGCGACAACCACCAAAACAGGGAAACCTCCAGAGAATCAGAGCAGGAGGCTGTGGAGAAAAGATGATGTGTTTAAATGTACATATGTTGAGCTTGAAGTTCCTGTAAGATACCTAGGTTGAATTTTCATTTGTCAGTAAAATATATCTGGACTTCAGAATAGAGAAATTGGCTGAAATGTAAACTTGGCAATCATTAGCATATGGTAATTGAAGCTTCCAGAATGAACGATACCAGCTAAGGAGGAGTGTACAGTGAAAGTCAAAGCGAACTTGGTAACCTTAACCCCAGGGGCCTGCAAAGGAGACACTTTCCACCCAAGGAATTAGAACATGAAGAAGCGCACGTTGCTCACTCACCTGCTTTTTGTTTGTGGAATTTTTATTTTTTTGTTTGTTCTTTTTGTTAATCCTCAGCGGAGGATATTTTTCCCATTGATTTTTAGAGAGAGTGGAAGGGAAGGGGAGAGGGGGAGAAAAAGAGCGAGAAACATCGATATGAGAGAGAGACATTGGTTGGTTGTCTCCCTCACGTTCCCCGCCCAGGGCTGGGGATCAAACCTGCAACCCAGGTACATGCCCTGGACCGGGAATTGAACCAGCAGCCCTTTGGTACTCGGGTCAGTGCTCTAACCACTTAGCCACACCAGCCAGGGTGTGTTGCCCTTTTTATAACCACATCCACTTCCCTCTTGTCCCCACCCCTTTTATACTTCTTACAACAACTAATCTGTCCTCCATTTTTATAATTTTGTCATTTCAAAAGTGTTACTGTTTTTTCCCCCACTCAGCATAATTTTCTAGGGATTCATGTAAGTTGTTGTATCAATAGTTTTTTATTCTGAATAGTATTCTGTGGTGTAGAGATATAATTGTTTAACCACATGTTGAAATTCATCTGAGTTGTTTCCAGTTTGGGGCTATTATGAATAAAGCTGCTATGAACTTTCATGTACATATTTTCGTATGAGTTAGTTTCATTTCTGCTGGAGAAATGCCCAGGAGTGCAATTATAGGGTCGTAATGATAATTGCATGTTCAATTTTTACTGTTGTATTTTGAAAGTTTGTATATTCTAGATACTAGTCCTTTGTCAGATATGCATTTGACACGTATTTTCTCCCAGTCTGCTTATCTTTTTATCTTCTTTACAGGGTTTTTGGCAGAGTAAAAGTTTTAAATTTTGATGGATTTCACTTTATCAATATCTTCTATTATGGATTAGGCTTTTGGTATCAAATCTAAGTCTAAGCATTTTTAACCTAGCCATAAATTCTCAAGATTTTCTTTTATATTTCTTTTCCTAAGAGTTTTATATTTTGTGTTTTATACCTCAGTCCATTATTCATTGTGAGTTAATTTTTATATAAGATGTGAGTCTTAGGTCAAGGTCCTGATTTTGCCTATGGATGTCCTGTTGCTTCGGACCATTAGTTTGAAATGGCTATTCTTCCTCCATCGACTTGTTGCTTTTGTGCCTTGGTCAAAAATTAGATGGGCATATTTATATCTATTTCTGGGTTCTCTCTTCTGTTTCACTGATCCATGTGTCTGCTCCTCCACCAATATTGTACAGTCTTGATTACTATAGCTATATAATAAGCCATGAAATCAGGTAGATTGATTTCTCACCCTTCATTCTTCTTTTCCGAAACTGTTTGAGCCTTTCTATTTCCTTTACCTTTCCATATAAAATCTAGAATGATCTTGTCCATATCTTCTGTATCTACAAAAATCTTGCGGGGCTTTTTTAAAGAATTGTGTTAAATCTGTATATCAATTTGGGAAAAATTGACATCTTTTTTATATTTAGTCTTTTAGTTCTTGAACACAGTATCTTTTCATTTATTTAGAACTTAAACATTTTTTCCATCAGCATTTTATAGTTTTCAGCATACATGTGTTGGACTTGTTTTATTAATTTACAATTAACTGTTTCATTTTTTTAACTATAGTAAATGATACTGTATTTTTTTATCCTCACCTAAAGATATAATATTGATTTTTAGAGAGAAATGGGAGTGGGGAGAGGGAATGGGGATGTGAGATTGGTTGCCTTCCATACACACCCTGACTGGGAACAGAACTCACAACCTTTTGGTGTATAGGATGATAGTCTAACCAACTGAGCCACCCGGCCAGGGGAATGATACTGTATTTTTAATTTTGGTGTCTACATGTTTATTTCTAGTATATAAAAATATTTTAATTTTGATGTCCATATGTTCATTGCTCATATATAAAAATACAGTTGATGTATTTTTGACCTTATATACTCTTGTGCTCATTTTAGAAGTTTTTAAAAATACTTTTCTGAATCTATTTTATGATTATATGATTTTTCTTCTTTTACCTGTTAATGTGGTGGACTATATTCATTGAGTTTTGAATATTGAACCATACTCGCATTCCTGAAATAAATCCCTGGTTATGTTGTATAATTTGCTTCGCACATTGCTGAATTCTGTTTGCTACTATTTTGTTATGGGTTCTTGCATCTGAAATAATGAAGAATATTGGTGTGTAGCTTTCCTTTTTGGTACTTTGTCTGCTCTTGATGTCAGGGTAATACCAAAATAATTTTTTTATTTTCAATTTCTTTGATTTCTGTTCTTTATTATTTTCTGCTTATTTGGGTTTATTTTTATCTTTTGCCAGGTTCTCAAGGTGGGAGTTTATTGATTTGTAAGATTTTCTTCTTTCAAAGGAAAACAGTTAGTGCTACACATTCTCCACTAAACACTACTTTTGCTGTGTCCCACAAATTTTGATATGCTATATTTTTATTTTCATTCAGTTCGAGGTATTTAAAAAATTTTTTTCTTGAGACTTTTGACCCATGGATTATTTATAAGTATATTGTGCAGTTTCCACGTTAGGGAGTTTTCCAGTTTTCTTTCTGTTAATGATTTCTAATTTGATTCCATTGTGATCAGAGAACACACTCTATAAGATTTAAATTCTTTTAAATTTGTTGATGAGCTTGTTTTATAGCCTAGTATATAGTCTTTCTTGGTATGTATTCCTTGGGCACTTGAAAAAGAATATGTTTTAGATCCTGTTGTTTGATGTTGTTGAGTTTTTGTATATCCTTTTGGATTTTCTAAAATAATTAGATCAGTTGCTGAGAGAGGGTTTGTTGATGGCTCCCACTCTAACTGGATTTATTTGTCTCATTTCACTTCTGTAAGTTTTCACTTCACATATTTGGTAGCTCTGTTACTGGTACATACACATTTCGAATTGCTATATTTTCTTGGTTATATGGTTCACCCTTTTATCATGATGTAATGTTGCTCTCTGTGTCTAGTAAATTTCTTTGCTCTGAAGTCTACCTTTTCTAATTAGTATAGCACTCTTAGTTTATTTTGATTGTTTCAGTGTATACCATTTCCATTTTTTAAATTTTCAACCAACCTATATTATTATACATGAAGTAAGTTTCTTGTAGTCAGCATAATTAGATCATATTTTTTAATCCACTGACACTCTTTTTAATTAGTGCATTTACCTCCTTCCTATGTCTTTACTTCCTCCATTTATATGATTGTCTTAAATACTTCACTGACATACACATAGAACTGACATAAGACACTCTTATAATTTGTTTGAGCAATAGAACATAATTTAAAAAACGAAAGAAGAAAGCCTATTGTATTTATTCATATTTTGTTTATCATGTTCTTTTTCCCCCTGATATTTCAAGTTTCCTTCTTTTATGCACCCTCCACCTCCGCTTTTTGTTTATTGAACTTCTTTAGGTTAGGTCTGCTGTCAAAAATTCTGAGTTTACCTTAATCTGAGAATATCCTTATTTCCTCCTCTTTCCTGAAGCGTAGTTTCACTGGGTATAGGATTCTAAGTTTACAGTGTTTTTCTGTTAGCTTAAAAAATGTGCCATTGCCTTCTGATCTTTATGATTTCTGATTAGAGATCTGTCATTTGAATTGTTTTTCCTCCATGTAGTAAGTTCTCTTTTCTTTCTTGCCACATTCAAGATTGGGATGGAGTTTGGGGTGAGATGATTTATTTTCAGGAGTTTGACTGTGAAGTGTCTTGGTATATGTCTCTTGCCCAATTTGGGAAGTGTTAGCCGTTGTTTGTTTGAGTACTTTTTTAGCCCTGTCTTCTTTTCTCCTTCCTGGATTTTAGTGACATATATTTTAGATCTTTTGTTCTTGTTGCATAGATTCCTGAGGCTCTGTTTAGTTTTCTTCAGTTTTTACTTTATTTTGTTTAGATTGGTTAATTTCTATTGTTTTCTTTCCTGGTTTGCTGGTTCTTTCCTCTGTCCTTTCCATTCTGCTTTTGAACTCATTTATTTAAGTTTATTTTGGTTATTGTGTTTCTCAGTTCAAAATTACCTTCCATTTGGTTCTTTTTTATATCCTATTTTTTTGCTGAGACATTTTGTTTTCATTTGTTTCAGGCACATTTGCAGCTGTTCATTGAAGCATTTTTATGATGGCTACTTTAAAATCTTTGTCAGATAATTCTTACATCTTTCTCTTTAACTTATCATCTATTGATTGTCTTTTTTCATTCAAGTTGGAATATTCCTTGTTTTGGTATGAGAAGTGACTTTTGATTGAAAATTGGATATTTGGGGTATTGTTTTGTGAAACTTTTACATCTTATTTAAACCTGTTTTAGCTGACTTTTTCTGACACTCTTCTAGCAGGGAGAAGGAATAGCATCATCTTGCTACTGCTAGATGAGAAGTCTAGGTTCCCCAGTAGGGCTCCATTGACACCTAAGGGAGAAAGAGACTCCTTGTTACTTCCAGGCAGTGGTGGGAGTCTGTGGGCCTGTGCGAATACCACCCTAGCTGGAAAGGATAGGAGTGTCTCATTACTGTTTTACACATGGCCTCCACTGACACCAGGGATTGGGGTGAGAGAGTTGCTTCATTACTGCAGGGCATGGTCAAAGTGCTGATACTTCACTCCTCCTCCTCTGACACTACCCAAGCAGGGAGAGGGAAGGAAACATTACTGCTAGTAGGTGGGCGCTGATGATTTGTACTGACTCTCTGTATTGGTCTTGGGTGGGGGAGGAGGGACTTGTTACCACCTGATTAGATAAGAATCCCAGCTCTCTACTTGTCCTTCTCTTTTTTTTTTTTAATATATCTTTATTGATTTCAGAGAGAGGAAGGGAGAGGGAATGATGAGAGAACCATTGATCAGCTGTAGCCCGCAACCCGGGCATGTGCCCTGACCGGGAATCGAACCTTGATCGCCTGGATCCTAGGTCGATGCTCAACTGCTGAGCCACGCCCAGCTGGGCAACTTGTCCTTCTCTTGACACCATCCCATTGAGGGGGGTGTGGGTCATCTTTACAGACTGGTGAGGGTGGTAGTCTAGGTTCTACACTTGGCCTTAGCTGGCATTGCTGGTGTGGGGCCACAAATTATCCTGTCATGCTTAGCTTGTGTAGAATAATTATTGTCTAAAAGTTTTCTGTCTTGCTAGACTTCTTTCCTGGTCATTTGGTTAAAGAAAACTGGCTTTTGTAGGGACTTAGCTGTTTGTGCCCTATTGGCATATCTGGATTGCTGGCTTCTTCAGTTCCAAGTCTAGGATATGTGGGGCCAAAAGGAAACCCAGGGAACTCAACACTGTATTGTTCTTCCTTGAGTTCTGAAGTCCTTAGCTAGTCAATTTTTTTCTAATGTTCCGAGTCTTATGATTGTTTTATATATAATATGGTGTTTTTAGTTGCACCTGGTAAGGGCATTAGGGACAAATACGTCTCTACCATCTTTCTGGAAGTGGAATTTTCTCATGTGTTTTTGAATATGACAGAAAATAAAAACACTGCATAATGGTATTATGGAGAATATATCTTGGAATTTCCAGGTGGAATTATTAATATTGAAATGAGTCTTCTCAGGACAGATTCTTATTTCAGAAAATGTAGATATCTTTCAGCTTGAAGACCTGATTTGCTACTTGGTGACTGGCAGTGACACAGTGTTCTTTGATTTTCTTTCTATGTGCTATTTTGGTCTTGGGTTTGTATATACAGTAGAGCAAGAAGCATATTAGGTAGAATTACACCTTTGTAAGTCGTTTTAAGTTCTGATGCTGTTTAGTTGATTCCGCTGGCCTTTAATGCAAAGGGTCAGCTAAATTTTCTTTAAATCAGCAACTTGATAGAAATCATCTTATAATTTTTTCCCATAAATCCTGTAGCAATTTATTTTTCTGTGCGTTTTTAGCTTGGGTTTTAAATTTTTTGTACTTTTTAAGTTAACTGACAATAAAATTGGCTTTTTGTGTACAGTTCTATGAACTTTACAATGTGAATAGATTTTGTATACAGTTAAAATTTAGAAAGTTCCATATCCCCCCAAATATCCTATGCTGTCTACTTGTAGTCACACCCACCTCCCAACCCCTGGCAACCCTGTTCTGTTCTTTATTACTGTAGTTTTGTCTTCTGGGCCATGTAGCGTAAATGGAATCATATGGTATGTAATCTTTTGAGACTAACTTTTTTCACTTCCTATAATGCCTGAGATTCATCCAAGTTGTTGTGTGTATTAATAGCCCATTCTTTCTTTCTGCTGAGTGTTATTCATATATATACACATATATATATTTATAACATTTACATATATTATATATTATAATATATTCTTATATATAACATATATTACATGCACCCATTACAGTTGTTTACTTAGCCATTGGGTTCTTTTTAGTTTATGGCAATTATGAATAAATCCACTATAAACATTTGTATACAGATTTTTGTGTGGTCATGTTTTGATTTCTCCCAGGTTAATACCTAGGAGTGGAATTACATGGTTATATCGTAAGTGCATGTTAAATAAGAAATGTGTAAACCACTTTCCAGAGCAGCTATACCACCTTTAAGTCCTTTAAGAATGTTTGCCTTACATGTTGGAATATTTTTATAAAACTTCTCTAAAACCTTTGTCAGATGATACTAACATCTGCATCATTTTAGCCTTGGTATCTGCTTTTTTTTCCTATGCAAATTGAGGGTTTTTTAAAAATTTCTTTATATGTGGATTAATTTTGGATTTTATTATGGACGTTTTGATTATTTGATTCAATTAAGTTCAGGATTCACGTTTCAACCAGCCCTCTTGAATTGTGTTTCCTGTATCAGTTCAGTTTTCAAAGGGTTTTTAGTGTTATTCAGAGTTTTACCACATCTTTGCCACCCAGTGGCCAAACTGGGAATTGAGCAGTGCTCTCTCCAGTAGTTCAGCTCCCAGTGTCTAGGTATGTTGCTTATGATCAGATCCATGCATGGGTAGCTTTGTGTGAGAGCAGAAGCTCCCCCAAACTCCTTTGCCATCTCCCACTTTCACCTTGGTTCCCTGGTTGGGAAGCTAGGGCTTTAGTTATGCTGTGCTCTGTAGTTCCCCTGTCTGCGGATAAGTGGTGGGAGGATAAAGAGAGAATAAAGACAGCAGGGTTTTGCGCCACCCTCTTGGAACCAATGTTCCTCCAGTCGGAAATGAAGGTTCCCGTGCTCAGAGTTTTTGCTTCTGTGGGCTTCTATTTTTGCCTCCTTCCTCTGCTACCACAGAAATGCTTGAGGCCCAGCACATCAACAATGGAGAAAATGGTACTTCAAAATTTGTTGTTATTCTTCTATTTTCCTGCTTCCGAAATAGCTGCAGCATGCATTCTGCCCAGGTTTTATAGCTATGTTTAGTGGAACAGATAAGATGGAATATATTTATTCCCTCTTACCCAGACCGGAGCCCACTGAGCTTGCTTTAGTGTTGAAACAGTGAATGGGAAGAATAGAGTAGGTCCCTGGTCTTGTGGGTCTGACGTCATACAATTTGAAGGCCCTCTTTTTTCTTCTTCTGTTAATCCTCACCCAAGGATCTTTTTTCCATTGATTTTTAGAGAGAGTAGAAGGGAAGGAGGGGGAGAGAGGAAGAGAAGGAGAGAAAAGGAGAAAGATCCATGCGAGAGAGACACATGGATTGGTTGCCTCCCTCACGTGCCTCAACTGGGGCTGGGGACTGAACCTGCCACCCAGGTACATGCCCTTGGTTGGAAATCGAACCTGCGACCCTCCCATGTGGGCTGATGCTTTAACTACTTAGCCACATGGGCCAGGGCTGGAAGCCCTCTTAAAGGAAAGGAATACAAGTTATGAATATGAGATTAGGCACAGTGTCTTGGATGAGGCTGTGAAAGTAAAGGACCTTAAAAGTTAAGTTGCATTGGCTTTAATAAAAACTGCCTATGGAGAAAAGATAAAATACAAATAAATAATGATATGGGTAGGGCACTGTACAGGTATTTTTAAAATCATGTTTTAGTTAATATTTATAAAAATATAAGTGCAACCTCATTTTATAGATGAGGAAAACAGATTGAGAATAAATTATGCATATGTAAGGGGCTTTATAACTCAAATATTCTAATTCCAAAGCACATGGTCTTTCTACTATGCATAGTACTTTATGAAGTGAGTAAATTAGAGACTAGGAGAGCCAATATAGGCGCCTAGTTAAGAGCAGAGGCCCAGAAACTAGATTGCTAGAGCTCAAACATGACTCTTTTATGGATAATGTGTGACCTTGAGAAAGTTTCTTAACCATTTCTTACATCTCTATGTCTGTAAAATGGGGATAATAGAACTTACTTCATAGGGTTGTTGTAAAGATTAAATGGTTAATAAAAAATATTTAGAATAGCTTCTGGCATATAGCAAGTGCTTTTTATTCGCCATGCACATCTGTGCATTTAGCTAAGTTAAGTCAAAATTTTTATTTGCTGTGTTAGCAGCCTTCTTGGGCTACCAAGACAGGTTATAAAAAAAAAGAGGATTTTCACTTACTTACACCTGAGTCATATTGCAGATTTGGAATAGAAGCTGAGACATGGTCATTGGTAAAATAGACTACATATTATATAACCAGTAATGCTTTTATTTTCTGTCAAGAATTAAAGGTGTTTTTTTTTTTTTTAATTTAGGGATGTTAATCTGTTTAATAAGCAAAGCTAGAAGAAATGGTCTATACGGTTGATTGAATTACCTTTGGACTATTACTGGTTGAATGTTTTGGGGAAATGGCCAAAAAACACAGAGGTAAAGTAGTTCAACAAAAAGAAAAAACTATACCTCTTTCTAAAGATATTTAAAGTCTTAAACATTTACAGGCTCTTCTCTCAGATGGAGACAGTGATAGTATCAATCTATATTATCTATTGAAGTATAATAAAATGACATGAAACTTAAAAAAATAAACATTTATTATCTCACAGTTTCTGAGGGTCAGGAATTAGGGAGTGGCCTGGCAGGGTGATTCAGGCTGCAGTATAGATCTCAGATGTTGGCTTGGGCTGCATTCATGTGAAGTCTTGATTGGGGCTGAAGGATAACTTCAAGGTGGTTCACTCACACACCTGGCAAGATTGTGCTTGGCTGGCAGGTAGGCTCATGGGGTTTCTTGGCATGTGGACCTTTCCATTATTGGGAGCCATCGTTGCAAATGGTTACCACCTTGCCTTACAGGATTACTCTAACAATTAAATGAGATCATTCTAGTGAAGCTTCTTGAAGCTACAGGTGCCCCGTGCAATACCTGTTTGATTATTGTGTTTTTAATTGATGGTCCTGGTCACTAGACATCAGTTTCTAGTTTCTCAAGTGGAAAGAAAGGTTTATATTTCTCTATAGAAAAGAGATTTAAGTATCAAGTGATAGTAGCAATTAGAGTTTGAGGCAAGTAATATTGATAAGTTCTATAAGCAGTAATTTTTATCCACAGTGAACTTATTTAATTTTATTACCACCTAGTATATCATCATTGAGGAAGAATAATGTGTTTCTAGTCTGATACTTTTTTTTTTATTGTGTTATTAAATATCATTTAGACTCTTCTACTTTCTCTAAGGTTAAATGGGTTGAAAATATTTTCTTTCTAAGACTATATTTTACTGTTGGTAGTGATATAAGTATGGCTTATTTTGAAGAGGACACGTACTAGATTATTTAAATGATACATAACAAGAATACAATAATTTCTCCTATTTGTTGTGAAAAAAAATGATGGATAGATAACTTATTTAATGTTTTTCTTTAAATGGTAATATGTAAATATTTTGCCACTAGAGGGCTCCATATTTTAAAAAATTAAAGTTATAAATGGTCACTGTAACAATTTTTGACAGTACAGAAAGATATAAAGGGCTCCGTGTCTTTTAGTAAAGCTATTGAATTAAATAGTTGCTGAATATAAATGAAGATTGTGTGCATGTGCAAATAAAGTATATTTAACGGGTATTTGCTTTCTCCTTTTTAACATATTTGAATAAAAATAAAGCATATTAGCTAACTTCTTCATAAGTAAAATATCTCCCAACTCAGATGTCAAAATATAAAACTAGTCACCAGAAGCCCCTCAGTGAAAAAGGAGGTTGAGAGAGATTAAAGTTTTTTTCTTGTCTCTGTCCTATATGTACTATTTTATATGAAAATTTTTCTTGTTTTAGGGTTCATTGAGGTTATTTCCATTTAGTTTAATAAAATCTGTAGTTATTGCAGTGAATGCTATAACATAATTAATAAAACTCACAGAACATTAGGATACAAAAACAAAAGTAAATGTGGTATCAAATAGTTGACAGTCACTACTTTTAGTGTCTTTCTTTGGTCCAGGTGTGTAATTTACATTGTTTTGCTCTGAAAACTGAGCTTCAGGGCTTGTTTTTCCAGTATTAGTGTAAAATGGGAACTTACAAAACTGAGAAATTAGAAACTCTTATAACAAACATCAGTACCTTTTTGTCTAGAAAAAATCTAGATAGGAAACTACTGTGTTTCTGAAAAAAAGCATTTTTACTTCCTTGATTTTTCCTATTTGAAAAAAAAAAAAAGTGTTTGGATTTCTTCATAATTGTGAAGTGTTTACTCTTTAAATGTTTGATCTGAGCTCTGGAGAAGCTTGCAATTTCTAGGGTAGTTAAGCATTTTTTTCCTCCCCTGATTAGATATGGTTTCTTTGTACGGAGTTTACAGAGCTGAGGCTGTGGGCTTTGGGTGATCTGAGTAGTTAAGTTCCCCTGTTGTTCGGTAGCTTTGTCCCTTAGCACCTCCCCTTCACAAAGGAAGCTGTAATGCAAATTAATTGCTAAAGAGGGGTAAACACAACAAAATCAAAAGGAAACAGTAAAAAACTTTTATGCCTGTTCATTTGAAAACTATTCAGGGTCTATGATAATTACTTCTACATATAAGGACCAACTATTAATATAGGGACTAAGATTCCAAAACATCATGAAAGGAAGACAGTAGTCCCTAAGTTAGTGCTAATTATGCATACGATGTTGGGCAGCATCATGGGCTGATTTTTTCTATTTAAGCCTCTGTCAGATATGTTAAGCAGGCTCACAGAAGGTGTATCCTCTCCCATTGCCACCACCTATTTCAGCCACCACCTACTCACACTATTTATTAATAGTGTGTTAAAGACAGTAACTGTGCCATTAGCTTTGGAGCATGGAATACGTAGTTTTTCTTTTGACAAACACACCATTTAGTGTCTAATGGGTTCCATCTATTTAGTAGTGATTGGGGCATACATCTGGGTGCAGCCTGCAGAGCACAGAGGGAAGTCCTGCCCTTCTCTTGTAGCCACAGATGCATCCTTAAGATTTGTCAGCCATGTTGCAAAACAGGTTTGTAGCTGAAAGATACCAGAGAGGATGTAGGGAAGAGCTTGACTAATCTCGCTGCCGTGTGAATTTGAAGACAACTCTGCATTGCTTTTTTTGAGAAACTTTCCATCTTTTTCACACGGATCCAGTCATCTGTATGGCATAAACTGGTGGGAGGCCTGTCAGGGTAGAGGCACAGCCTTTCTATAAAAGAGAATAGACCTAACCAGTCAGATTCATTATTATCTGTGACCATTTTAACCCTGTGCTTTAACCATCTGAGCTCTTGAGCCATAAGCACTAGCAACTTTTAACACTAATATATATCCTTCAGTCCATGTATATAGATATGGATGCCTGAGACCATGGATGCCTGAGACCAACCCTATACATTATTCTCACGTCGGTGGCTTTAGGGTACTATGAAGTGCCTGGGCGTCTGTATTTCAAAAGTGTCTCCTGTGATTGTGTTTTGTAGCCTGGGTTGAGAGTGATTCACAGGAAACTTTATTTTTGGAAATGTTCTGAGGCCCTTACAAGTTCTTATTAGTTAAACAAATTCTACTCTTTATATTTGAATATGTTTTTCCCCACCCCAGAAGGAAAAACCAAACCTGGCATTATTTTGGTTGCTGACATGGACTAAATTATTTTGAACTGAGGTGAGCCATGGGGAACGTGGTATTTGATTTTCAGATAGGGTTTGCCCCTTCCTGATGAGTTTGTTATTTTTGTTACCTGCCAAAGCGGTTAGGTTATCTTTCACACTTAAAGCAGTTCTTATAGAATATAGAATAGAATGTGACCTGGCCAGGGGAACATAATTCAGTGAATGAAATATGCTTTGGCTTGTAGAGATCCTTTGAAATGTGTGGGATTATAAACAGGGAAAAGTCTTGGGAGAACAGTGTGTGCTACAGGCAGGCTGTAGGGGGAGGGGAACTTTAGGATCAGAGGCCCCCACAACTGCTGACACCAGCTCCTGAAAAGACTCAACAGTGTCAGTCATGGGTAAGGGTGGTGAGCCCTCATGCTTCTTTACTAATTTGTCACAATGATGGAAGTGTGAAAAGGCAGGCTGTGCAGCGTACCTGAGAGCTCAGTCCTTGAGCCCCTGTCCTCCCCATTCTCAGGTGAGGAGCCTGGATCACATCTGTCAACAGTAGGTTTAACCTGTGTGTATTTGGATGACTCCCAGATTCTGTTGTCTACCCAACTTTTTCTGGTTCATTCCATGTTACCTTCCATGTAAAAGACGTCACAAACTGGATCTCTGACAACTAGAACCAACTGTTTAGCTACCTCCTCACCTCTGACCAACAGGACACTCAGCCTAGGCCTCTAAGCCCTTGGGCTCATTTTGGGCTCCTCCTCTGACATTTAACTTAGCACATCTGACTTAATCACATGTCCCTCACAAAGTGCCCCAGGCAGGCAGTGATGATAGTTGTCCATTTGGATGAAAATAGTGATGATATTTAGGTTAACAAGAAAAAAAAAAATCACCATAGAATATTTGTTCAGTGGGAGAAAGAATCGTTAGGGGAAAAAAAAAGTTTCAAATAAGTCTCCTTGTTTAGGTACCTATAAGATTTTAATGAAGCTTTGTAAGCCTTATTCTGCACTGTTGTGCTAAAACCATTCTCCTTGATTAGAATTAGCTTTAAAAAAAAAACAAACAAAAACTAAAAAGGAAAAGCTAATGACTTAAGTTGTATAAAGAAAAAAAAAGACAAGTTGTGGGGTTCTGCTTTATTTTTAAAGACAGAACTAAAAAAGAAAAGCTAGTAACTTAAGACAAGTTTTAGGGTTCTGTTTTGTCTTTTTTTGCAGGGGTCTCTTGAATATATATATATTACCACCGCATACATTCTTCTTGCTGTTTGTGGATTATCCATAGCAACCTGGTCACATTTCAACCTCATGTCCATTTTCCTTAGCTACCAAAGACTTCTTTAAATTCTCTCCAGTTGCTACCTTTCTGATCTGTACCTAAGAAATGTAAAATTTATTTTACTTTTAACCACAAGAAACATCAATAGTAGTTATATAACTTTTTAGATATTTAGAAACTTCAAGTTATTCAAAGTGAACTGAAAGTGGTTTTCAGAATACTTAATGTAGTTGCTTGCCGTAGCACTGGCAATCAAAAACTGGTTTCAGTTACAGATCCTAGTGGGAACCTTTCATGAAGTCTTAGAAATGCTTGTTTCTACTTGTCTAGTAGTGCTTTTCAGTTTTTGCAAGTGTCTAGGTATATCTACCCGCATTTTATTTGAAGTTCATTTTTGTTGAGGAGATGTGATTTGTAAAGGTAGAGTTGTGGGAGTTTGTTTTTTGCTTTTATGTCAGATGTTTGGGATAACCTTCAGAGAATGGTTTACAAAAATGTGCGGTTACCAAAAGAGGTCACCAGGCAGGTATCAGCTGTGTTATCTGTACAGTGGAATTTTAACTGAAAAGGAATGTTCTATGGTGGGGTGAACAATGGCAAAATCCCACAGGAAATCAATTATAACGTATGTTAATCCTACCAAGATATTAGCCTCTTGAGCTTCAATTCCAGGGTACATTTACTACCCTGCAAGTTCAGCTAAAAATATGCTGGAAGGCAACTTTCATAAGGTAATGAAATAAAAATGTGGACCTTGGTTTGTAAGATACAGATTAGAAAATAAAATCCCTAGTCAAATATGAGTATCTGACAAATCCTTGGCTCTCTTATAGTTAGTAGCCTTAGTAGCCTAGTCTTTTGGAATGTTCATAAAATAATGATTTTTTAAAAAATGCACTTAGAGAAGTCTTGTGGTTGAATGACTTACCCATCTGATAATTTTTATTTTAGAGATTTTTTTTCTTATTTGTGAAGTTATTTGTGAATATAACTATAGCTAGCTATTGGTGGCTCTTTCTTAACATATAAAATGGGAAAATAAAAGCTTGTTATGTCAATTACTGTAATCATTTCTTATAGATTTGATTCAGTGTTTATAAAGTGTTTTGGATTTCAAAAACAGTTCTGTGAAATTGGGTAATAATATTATTTGTTTTGAATTTTTGTATTAATCCAGTTTCAATTTAGTGTAACAATATGAGCATAAGCTCAGTAGGTTTCCTTTCATATATTACTGCACCAGCACATTTGTCACTTGGAGCAAGGGGATAGTGTTGGGCATCATGACTGCTGGACATAATGCATTCCAAACCTCATGGCTTCCAACTCTCATTTGCTTTTATTTCGCAAAGCTAGAGAATCTTGAGATATTTGGATCAGCCTTTAGTGTCCTACATGAATCTCTATAAAGTAACCCCTAAGGTTTTTGCTTGACCATGTCCGTTGAGGGAGAAATATCCAAGGAACTCATTTCATTTTTGGACAAAATCTGATAATTAGAAAGTGTTTCCTTGTACTGAACACCCTAGACTGCCTCCTAGAAAAATCTGTTAATTGATTCCTGTTTTAAACTCTGAAATCACCATATGAAGTTTTATGTGATGCCTCTTCCTCATAAGACACCAAAAAGGTTATGAAAACAGCACTTCTTTTCCAGAGTAACATTTTCATTTCCTTTTGCCCCCAACAGGGTTGCTTAGCTGTTGTCCAGAATCTTTCAGTGATCTGGTCTGGAGGCACTTTGAGCTGTAATGATCTGACCTGACACAAACAGCATCAGGTAGACTGGGCTGTCCTCCCCCTTTTCAGACAGCCTAGTTCTACTAAGTCCCATTTCTTTTTGCATATACTTCAGTCTGCTGGCTCACATTGCAATATGTCATTTTATGTACTTTCAGTTGAGGTAGTCATTCCCTATTCTCTGCTTTCAGACTTTTAGTCAGTCCAATTGATGCTACTAAGTTTAGACTATAGGTGCCAGCTTTCAGTGATGTAAACAGATAAAGATGATAGAGTTTACTTAGAAATCAGTTGGGGTGCTTTCATGTTACCTACTCTTACTGCTCCACAGTTGGAGATTTTTTTACTTAGACATAATGTCTGGTAGCATGCAAATTTTACTCCCCAGTTAGTATTGTAAATATTCTCATTTATTTAAAAGCAGGTTTTGATGTGGAGGATGGTGGAGTGATACTGGCTGGCACCTGTGGTGGGGTAAAGAGTCTTTGGGGGAAGAGAAAAGACTTGTGAAGAAAGTTTGAGGACATCAAACTCCAGCTTTAATTTTGCTTAGGTCTAATTCTTTAGTGCTTTTCTTCTCCTAATTTTAAATATTCCTGTCACACATGAGCAAACAGTTCTTTGTGTTTGTAGAAACTCTTCGCTGAGTATTTGAGTGTTCATGGGACAGAACCTGTGGTGTTTCTTATACAATGAAATCTAGATGGCTTGCAGTTGCTTTGTAGTCTCTGAAAGATATGGCATTTTGGGTATTGTCAGGTTTATATTAGCATTATCAACTCCTCTCACCCTACTTTTTATTTATTTTTTTAACCAAAACTTAGGTAACTCAAGTTCTCAGGTTTAGAGTGGTGGTGAAGGTGGGGTGGGCAGAGAGTTGAATTTTCAACTAAGTTTTGTTCTGAGAAAAAAAAAAACATAGCTCAGAAAATAAATACAAGAAAATTATTATTTGAGTTCTTATATTGGAACTTTAAAAGATTTCCCTCTTAATAGCATCTTTCCTCTCCTCTACTTCTGTTTATCTGATGTACATTCTCAGGTCTATGTAAAATTAGCCTACATTCAAAATACTCAGTAAACACATTAAAATCGTTGTTTTGGAGGAAGGAAAGGGAATGGGACTGGAGTATGGGATAAAGGGAACCTATTTAGTTAATTAAAATTCTCTTGTAAGCAGTGGTGTTGTGTTGCAGATTTTACTATAAACAAATAGACTTGAATTTCTAATAGTCTTAGACTATTGGAGATTCCCCCAAATTCATTACATGAAACTCTTGATGTTTACTAGATTGCTGTGTGGTAGAAGGGATTGAACTGAGTGCCCTCCAGTTTTCATCTGCCTCCAACATTCTGTGATTCCATGATTCAGTGGAATGTCTAGTGGGAAATAACATCAAGTCCTCAGGGGTAACAGTGTGGAGAAATGGGAAAAGCTTGGTTTCAAACCAGCTGAATGCCTTTTGACCAGTCACTTAACCTTTCTGGGTCTGTCTTAGCTTCAGCTATGGAAATGTTGTGATTAGACCTCCTTTTTCCCTCTAAGGAACCTGTTCTTCGATCTTTCTGATTTAAAATAAGTAGTTACTGTATGGTATTATTTGTGAAAAAAATGACTTCAAAGGGAGTGTATTGCCACTTACTGTAGGTGACTTTTGAGCAGACTCCTGTATGTCTTCATATAAGAATATTCTTGCAGTTAACATACCTGGAGCAAGTCTTTCTGCTGCTAAGATATTTGCTAGAAATACTTTAGGCACACCTGAAAGGGACAGGAATTCTTTCTGGATAATACACTTTTTTAAATAACACAGTATCAGTTTTAATACAAGTGTGTTTTTTAAGAACATTACAAAAAGTTAAATTATACTTATGTTTATATTTAAGTTGTATCTGGGCAGCTTAAAGGGAAAAAGGGAAAGACTAGTGAGTGTCCTTTGCTTCTTATAACAGAATATTTCCCATTTAAAATTACATAAATTGCTAACGTTAGACTTCTTTTTTTAATCAAATAACTTTGTGCCAAATTGTTTAAATAAGAGAGATTTCCTGTATCTTGTGAATTTTTGCTGATATGAAAGCAGCCAAAGGACAGGGCGGTCTTGAGGTTCCTCCAGTGGGTTTCATTTGCAGAACCCCTCTCTGGAGGAACAAGCTAATTCCTAAAGTGTGTAGGCCAGAGTTTACTTGGACTAACCCAGGTTATCCATACGTGAGAGATCCCACAGGGCTGGATTATCCTAACCTGCTATTTCCCAGCTCAGCGCTCAGTGGCTTGATGGAACTAATGAATCTTCCCAAAGTACCTGGCGGTTTCTTGTCAGTATTCTTGATGTAGCTGCTGGCAAGCATGTTTTTATACTCTTCCTGGAAGTGAAACTCCTTCTGCCTTAAATGTGCAATTTCCCCTGACTGAGAAGGTCAAAGGCACATTTATACAGTTAACAGGAGTATAAAAGAGGCATTCAGAGCCTCCCTGCCAAGCCATCTGACTGGACTAATGCCTACTCATTTCCCACCTCTACTTATGGAAACTGCAGAAATTCATGGTTACACCACGGTCCCTGAAACAACAATCTTATGGCAAATGAGCATTATAATAAAATATCCATATTATCAAATTAGCTAATGCACCTTGAAATTGGTAGGAGTAAGAAAGGTTTCTCAGACTGTCAGAATTAAACATATGTTAAAACCACCTAAACTAAAACAAAATCTACAGTGAAACACCATATGAAACTAGCAATTCACTTAGCATCCAAATGTTGAGAATATTCAAGGCAAACTTCAGTGTGATCACAATGTACCTTTATTAAATGCTTTTCTATCACATAGCTTTAATTCTAGTGAGAGCACTAGCATTTATTGAGCACTTACTGTATGCCAAGCCTTTTGTATTTAAAAGTATCTTCTAGCCCGGTTGGTCGTGGCTCAGCCGTTGAGCGTCGACCTAGGATCCAGGCGACAGGGTTCAATTCCCGGTCAGGGCACATGCCCGGGTTGCGGGCTCGATCAATGACTCTCTCATCATTGATGTTTGTGTCTCTCTCTCTCCCTCTCCTTTCCTCTCTCTGAAGTCAATAAAGATATATTAAAAAAAAAAAAAAAAAGTATCTTCTAACCTGGCCAGTGTGCCTGAGTGGTTGAGCGTTGACCCATGAACCAGGAGGTCATGTTTCAATTACCAGGCAGGGCACATGCCCGGGTTGCGGGCTCCATCCCCAGTAGGAGGTGTGCAGGAGGCAGCTGATCGATGATTCTCTCTCATCATTGATGTTTTTCTCTCTTTCTCTCCCTGTCTGTTTTCTAAAATCAATAAAAACATTAATAAAAAATAAAATATCTTCTAATAATTTAAGGCAATCTTTAGAAGTGTAGGGATTGTTATCCCAATTTTTCAGCTGTGGAATGGAGGCTTCAGTGTCTCAGGGATTGGCTCACAATTGGAGGGTAGTAAATGGTGGATGTGGGGTTTGGCCCTAAGGTCAGTGTGCTTTGCAGACACCATGCTGTTAACTGTATTCTACTATTTATGAGACTATGGAGAGAGAAAAAGAGCAAATTGCATTACTTTCTGATTTGCCCACATTTCATGTTCCAGTTTCTGATATGAACCTTGCACTTCAACCAGACCTGCCTTTTGTCCCTTTTAGCTGCTTTTTGGTGTTGAAGCTTGACTTACCCTGTCAGCTGGCGCCTGTAACACCCTCCTCTATCCTCTCTCCCCATCGCATTGCCACCCGCTTCAGGTTCCAGCTTTGTTTATTTCCTGCATAAACATTCCCTTGTGCATTCTAACATTTTAAAAAATCTTTGCTTATCATTTTGATATTACACATTTGTGTTTATTATTAAATAATGTGTGTGTGCGGGTGCACACGCAATTACCCAACTAGATCATTAGCTTCTAGAAAACAGCAACTCTTGTAATACCTTTTGCAGTGTTAATGCATACTAGGTCATTAATAAATTTCTCAAACTGTAAAAGGTTATATTGTTTGCATGACCTCTGAAAGCCAAAACAACGCCAGGTCACAAATAGGCAGTAGGTAGTTTTTATTATTATTATTTTTATTATTTTTATTTTTTTTCTTTTTCAAAAAATTCTATTTTTCTAGAGCAGGTTTAGGTTTACAACAGAATTGAGAAGAAAGTACAGAGATTCTCAAATACGCTCTTAAACCAAACTGTCTCATCCTGGGAATTTACAGCACAGAAAAACACTAAGACATAATGACAATAATATACAGATGTTTTTTGGACCCCTGTTTAGACTGAAAAAACAACAACAGAAAAATAAGAGGATTACTGAGTAACAAATCATACGTTCACCTTATGGGATATTTTCAGCTATTTATTTATTTATTTATTTAAATTTTATTATTGTTTAAAATATTACAGATATCCCTTTTTCTCCCCAATGACCCATTCCACCCTGTTCCTTCCCCCTCCCCAATCCCTCTCCCCACCATTGTCCATGTCCTTGGGTTGTGTATATATGCACATAAATTCTTTGGCTACTCTCTCCCCCTCCACCCACCCGCCCTCCTCCCTCCCTCTAACATTCATCAGTCTCATCTATGCTTCCATGTCATTGAGTAGGTAGTTTTTAAAGCATACTTTTCTAATTGGTCAGTATTGAGTAATGTCAGACCACGTGAAACAATGAATGCTCAAGGATTCTGTCTGCCTGCTAGTGTTTGCTAACGACTTACTGGGAAGTCCAAACAGAGGGACAAATCTGGAATGACTTAGTAATTGCTTTGGTGTACTGTTGGATATCTAGGGAACACTTAAGACTTGTTTTGCCTTTTATTACTTTAAGGTTTCTTAACTGAAGGGCTCTGGGTCATGAGGAAATGCAAGGGTGGGGGTGGGAAGGTAATAAAGAGGTACTTCAGATTTGCATTTTCTTTTAAGAGATTTTCATTTTCTGTAGAGCAGAGACTTGTGATTTCTGTGAAAGATTGGTGCCTGGACAAAAATGCCTGTGAAATAGCTATGATTTAAGCTTTAACTATAAAGATAGGTGCGGCGGGTGATTTTAACAAGCGTCGTCTTTATTCATGCATTCTGTTGCCACTGTCTTATAAAGTATGGACAAAGATAACACTTTTGCCCGGCCGGGCGTGGCTCAGTGGTTGAGCATTGACCTAGGATCCAGGCGATCGGAGTTCGATTCCCGGTCAGGGCACATGCCCGGGTTGCAGGCTCGATCCCCAGTCGGGGGCGTGCAGGAGGCAGCCGATCAATGACTCTCATCACTGATATTTCTCTCTCTCTCTCTCCCTCTCCTTTCCTCTCTCTGAAATCAATAAAGATATATTAAAAAAAAATAACACTTTTGTTAAAAAGCATATATAACATGTATGTGTAACATACATATGTATATATATGCATATATTTAATGTATATACATATAATGTGTATATGTGTATATATATGTGTGTATATACAGGGTGTCCCAAAAAATGCATACATACTTTAACAGCTGATAGCTCAATTTTGAAAATGAAATGTATTTTAATAAAAACTACCTCTATAATTATTCAAAGTGTGTGTATACATTTTTTGGGAACACCCTATATATGTGTGTATATATACATATATATGTCCCTTCAGTTATCATTATCTATATGAAGATATTTTATTTCAGAAAATGATTTGACAGGAGGCCAGACTACCAGCTTATCATTTCTAGGAAAAGCATTCTTTGCCCTATGGTGGATCACAATGGCTTGAGGAGTGGAATTCATTGGCCAGAATTGCATAACAGCTGGTATGCATTTTCAGTACCATATTATTGTATAATGCACCTGATGTTACAATTGAGGAGATTAAAGGAATATAGAGTACAGTAGGCATGGGTGAGGGACCTTACCCTGTAGGGGTACACACAGGACAGGGAAGGCTTCAGTTAAATAATGAGAATTTTTTTTTACTATAAATATAATACATTAAAGTTTTATTTGTAAACATATAGTATATAAAAGAGTGAATTGAGGAAAAGATCAGAATTGTACTCATGTAAAGAAGTAGTTTTAAGTTAGGAAAATGCTTTACAAACCTATATTGTGAAGTGGAGAATGGAATAAATAATTGTTGGGAAAATGGAGGGAGCTAGTGAAAGATTTAGTGAAAGATTGGATATTAAGACTGTTATTTGTGACCTGGCCTTGTTTTGGCTCTCAGAGGTCATGCTGACTCTTAGATTAGAAATGCAGCCTCTTTTCAAAGCATAAACCTAAATTGAAAGTAATAATTTTTAAATTTCCTTTCTTGGGTGCTCCATTTTGTTTTCTTTAGGTGGAAAAGCATGAATATTCTATTTTCAGGAGGATGAAGAAAAAATTTATTTCCCTTTCTTCTAGCAGTTTGGCAATTTTTGTTGTTGTTTCTGGCTCCATAAATTGAGAGGCATCTTACCATGCTTTGTATCATGCCCAGCAATTTTTTTTCATTTGAATATAATTGTTCCTTAGCAAATAATTGCAGTTCGGAATGACTTTTATTGATCTTGATTGAATTAGGGTTATGTATGAAAATGAGTTAGTTAAAGCTTAATTTATTACCCAGAGAATTTGATGAAAACATCAGAAAAGTAGTCATTCATGGGGATTAAATATTCTTCCATGTAAGTGGGCAACATGGTTGCCTTGGAGTCCCTTTTGCACTGACTAGGTAGTTGTGACATCAGGGTGCAAAACACACAGTGTTGGCATAGAAGGGGATTTTGCCATGATGTGACTTTGAATGTTATATTGGACATTAACATTAATTGGGTGTCTGCCTCATTGTAAAACGTGGCACCTCACTTTTTTTTTAGTATAATTAGCTTTTCAAAACATAGCACCCCAAGGAGCAGTGTGTAAATTGTGCCAGGAAAGCCAGTTGCTTTGGGATATTTCAGTGGTTGCTTGGGCCAGATCTTTAAGATAAGAGCACCTGAGAAACCTATTTGTGATGAGAGGCAAATAATAGATATTTAATAGGTAGCTGTCCCACCTACCATGGTAAAGTTTTTCAGAGGGAATCCTGAGCTGTCCCAGATAGGTCCTAACCAGGTTTGCATCCTGTGGGATGAAGCACCATGAGTGGAAAATAGAGGTCTTGTGAAGGAAAATGGAACAGGCTCTTAATAAGGCAGTGAGAACTAAGTCATGTGGAGTCAGGAATTCAAGGACCTGTGTGCGTGAGAGTGGGGGTTGAGAGGAAGCCGAACAGGGACCCAGAGAACACAGAGAAGTGTGGTGTGGCTTAGGTGAAGATCTGTCCTGGCTTTACTCTAAGGGCACATTCAGATCACTAATTTGCAGGGTTGTGTTCACACTTTGGGCATCTCCCCCTGCTCCCCTGACATGTCACACAGCCGTCCATTTCCATCAAATCAAAATACTTTGTGAAGTACTTGTAACTTAAATGCAGAACAGCTTATGCTGAAACTGCATTTCTGAAGCTACTCATGTGGCATTTGTAAAAGTCAGGTAAAATCTGGAGTCTCTAAGTTTGCTATCAAAGGGAGTCTGCCTCAAGCAGGATCTTCAGCCTTGAAATCTGCCCTGCTCTGGAGCTGATTCCCTGGCTTCTCTCTGCTAGTCGGTGAAGTCTAATACGATTCCTTGTTATCCTAAGAGTTTTAAAACCTGTGTTGGCCATAGTATAGGCAACCGCCTTCCTCTCACCTCTCCACTTGTCACAGGTGATAAATTATTGAACAGTAATCAAAATAAGGTATAGTTATGGCCCATTTTGGGAGTATATATCTGATTGTATCAACAAATAATCTATAAGGGTACCTGAAGATTATTGAGAGTTTATTTTTGATCAAAAAAGTTCAGGATATATTAGCATATGTCATTTCTCACTTCTTAGACTGAAAAACAAGCCAATCTTTAAACCAAAATAAGAGTTAAACCCATACTGTTAAAATGAATGGTAGAACCTCCTCTCCCAATTTTGGCAGTACAAATTATATTGAATTTTTAGTTTATACCGATTGATTTACCTGACAGTTATTTATAGTCATTTTTTACTTCATAATTTTTACTCATTTATTTTACAATTTTTAGTTTAATGTTTGTTTTCTATACTGGCCTTTATGTATTTATATGTAGCAAATGAATATATAATAGTGTATCTAATTTCTTATAACAGCATTTTAAATAATATTAGTTGCCTATTTTATAATTAAGAATAGACTTTTGCATGTTCCCATAGTAAAAACACAGTTATTTAATTTGAAAGTATTCATTTATGTGTCCTTTCAAAGATCAAAATTTATTCTTTTACCCATGCCTTTGTTTTAAAAAATATGGATGAATGAGTAGTATCTCATGTGAAGCTACATGAGACCTTTTAATATTTTATGCATTCTTTCTAGCTATTGTTTTCTCTAGTAGCACTGGGTGACAACTGAATCATCTAAGTCTAGACAGTATTACTCAGATGAATCATTACCCGTTTGTGTTTTTTCTCTTTGTTTTTTAATTATTTATTTTAAAAAAAATTCTCACCCAAGGATATGTTTTCATTGATTTTAAAGAGAGAGAGAAATACAGAGAGAGAGAGACATTGATGTGAGAGAGGAAACTGATTGGTTGCCTCCTGTACACATCCTGACTGGAGATCAAACCCACAACCTAAGCATGTGTCCTGACCAGCAACTGAACTCACAACATTTTTGGTGTACAGACTACGCTCTAAATAACTGAGCCACCTGGCTAGGGCTATTTTTGTATTTTATTTAAAAGTATTTTTTGCCCGGCCAGGCATGGCTCAGCGGTTGAGCATTGACTTGGGATCCAGGTGATTGGGGTTCAATTCCTAGTCAGGGCACATGCCCGGGTTGCGGGCTCAATCCCCAGTCAGGGGCGTGCAGGAGGCAGCCGATCAATGACAACTCTCTCGTCATTGATGTTTCTATCTCTCTCCCTCTCCTTTCCTCTCTCTGAAATCAATAAAGATATAAAAAAAAAAAAAGAAATAAAAGTAATTTTTATTTTTAATTACAGTCAACATACAATATTATATTATATTTCAGGTGTGCAATCCAGTGATTAGACACTGTATAACTTCCTAAGTGATCGTTCCAATAAATCTTGTACCCACCTGACACCATGCATAGTTATTAGAATATTATTGATTATATTTCCTATGCTGTACTTTACATCCCCATGACTTTCCTGTGACAACTAATTTGTACTTATTAATCTCTTCACTTTCACCCATTCCTCTAAGCCCCCTTCTATCTGGCAACCACCAAAATGTTCTCTGTATCTATGAATCTGTTCCTTTCCTGTTCTGCTTGTTCATTTATAGTGTGTGTTTTTTTTAGATTCAGTTGTTGATAGATATGTATTTATTGCCATTTTATTGTTCATATTTTTTATCTTTTTTTCCCTTCTTACCCTTTAACATTTCCTGTAATAATTGGTTTGGTGGTGGTGAAGTCTTTTAGCCTTTTCTTGTGTGGGAAACTCGTTATTTATATGTCTTTGGACTCTAAATGATAGCTTTGCAGGGTAGAGTAATCTTGGTTGTAGGTTCTTGCTTTTCATTACTTTGAATATTTCTTGCCACTCTCTTCTTGCCTGCAGAGTTTCTGTTGAGAAATCAGCTGACAGACTTATTGGAGCTTCCTAGTAGGTAACTAACTGCTTTTCTCTTGCTGCTTTTCAGATTCGCTCTTTGTCTTTAACCTTTGCCACTTCTAATTATGATGTGTCTTGGTATGGGAGTCTTTGGATTCATCTTCTATGGGACGCTCTGTGCTTCCTGAATTTGTACATCTATTTCCTACACCAGATTAGGGAAGTTTTCTGTCATTATTTTTTCAAACAGGTTTTCAATTTCTTGCTCTCTCTTCTCTTTCTGGAACCCCAGTGATGCAGATGTTGTCCCAGAGGCTCCTTTATACTATCCTCATATTTTTGGATTATTTTTTCTTTTTGCTTTTCTGATTGGGTGGTTTTTACTTTCTTATATTCCAAATCACTGATTTGATTCTCAGCTTCATCTACTCTACTGTTGATTGCCTGTAAATTATTCTTCATTTTTGTTAGTGTAGCCTTCATATCTTACTGGTTCCTTTTTATGGTTTCCATATCTTTTTTTATGCTGTTGAAGTTTTCACTAAGTTCATCTACTCTTTCCCTAAGTTCATTGAGCATCTTTATAACTAGTGTTTGAATTCTGCATCTACTAGATTGCTTGTCTTCATTTTGTTTAGTTCTTTTTCTGGAGTTTTAATCTGTGCTTTGGGATGTTTGTCTCCTCATTTATGCAGCCTCTTTGTATTTGTTTCTATATATTAGGTAGAGCTGCTATGTCTCCCGAGCTTGGTAGAGTTGCCTAATGTGGTAGGTGTCCTGTGGGGTCCAGTGGCACAGCCTCCCCAATCACCCAAGCTGGGCTTATGCACATGCCTCTCCTCCCTCCATGTGGGCTGTGTACACTCTCCTGTTGTGATTGAGCCTTGATTGTTGTTGGCACATCAATGGGAGGGATTTATCCCCAGGCCGATCAACTGCAAGGACTGGCTGCAACCTCCCTAGAGGATCAGCTGTGCAGGGGCCCACCCCGCAGGAAGCAGGACTAACTTCATAGGGCTCTGGTGCCTGCTGTGTCTTCCCCTTGAGTGTGTCACTTGTGGAGGTGGTTGAATGGTGCTTTGATGTAGTCTGAAGCTGTCCACCTGGCCTTCTGAAAGGTGCAGGCCAAGGTCAACCACCACCTGTGCCCAGCTTAGCACCACTCTGTGTGAGCTAAAAAGTGATCTGCAGATGGCTGCTACTTGTGCTGGGCTTGGAGGTGCCCAGGAGAAGACCAAGCTACAAATCAAGGTCTACTACCACTACTGCCAGCCTAGGGTTGCTTAACGAGAGTTACAAGGCTTGCTGAGGCCAGTTGCTGCTTGTTTGAAAGGTTTTAGGAGAGTCTGAAGCATGAGCCAAGATAGGCCATTTATATGGAAAAGCTGCTGGAAACAGGTTGGGTGCGGTGGGGTCTTAGGGAATCACCAGGGTGGGATGATAGCCAGGTTGATGGAGACTCAGATATGGTGCCCACCTGCTGCCTCTGTGGACAGTGGTTCAGAAAAGGAGCAATCGCCTCTGCCAGCACTTCTGTCTGGGAGAAAGCTGCCCCTACAGCTCTCACCCTGATGCCAGACAACTTAGTTCTTCCCGGTACGTCCCTAGTGCCTTTTGAGCTGCTGCCCCAGTGGTGGAGCTCAGAGGGAGTGAGTCTTTGTGTGCGCCCTCTAAGAGAAACACCTGGGACTCCGGCAGGCCTTTATCTCCCTCAGCCTCAATTTTTGCTGGTTTTTACAGCCAGAATTTATGGGGACTTCTCTTCCTGCCACTGGAACCCTGTGCTGGGAGGCCCGGTGTGCGGCTGGGACCCCTCAACTCCTCAGCGGGGACCTCCATGTAGTACCAGCCCCTTCTGCTCGTGGTCCCTCCTACAAGTCTCAGTGTAGCTTCATCTTTACATCCTTAATTGTAGGACTTCTGTTCAGCTAGCTTTCAGGAGGTTCTGAATGATGGCTGTTCTGTAGTGCAGTTGTAATTTTGATGTGATTGTGGGAGGATGCGAGGACCGCATTTACCTACGTGGCCATCTTGACCGAAAGCCAATCATTACACATTTTTGATATTTAATGTGTAAGAGCCAGTTCTTTCATATCATAGTGACTGATTAGGGAAAAAACTTCAGCCAAGCCATAAAATGACTAACACTTTTGATAAAGCTGTAAGCTAGTAAGTGATGCCTGATTTCTAGTGTGTTACAGTGTACTGATCATAAGGAACTGTGTTGTCATAATCTGCAAGGGGGCAGGAAATTATCTCTCTTAGTTGAGTGTGAATTTCGTATAATTAAAGCACCCTAGAAACTAAATGAATGTCTCACATAGAAGCTGAGATAACAATTCGTACAAATGATACAGTTTAGGTATATGTTATATTTTCAGTATAATGTAAAATGTTTATTTAATTTGTTGGACATCCTTTTGCTGATTTTGAACCTCTTATATTTACTGCATTACTTGTAGCTAGAAGGTAATTTTTTATTACCAGTTTTTCTCTATTTGTGTGTGCCTCTCCCACCCGTCTTTTTTAAGTATCTTGTTCCACTCATTATCTTTAAAACATTTAAAAGATAAATTATGAAATATTAACATATGAACCATAGTCTATCTGGTTGGGTTGGGCCAGCAACTTAAAATAACTTAAGCCCTGGCCAGTGTACCTCAGTGGTTAGAGCATTGGTCCAGGTCGAGTGTTTGATGCCTGGTGAAGGGCACATACCTGGGTTGCAGGTTCAGTCCTCAGCCCTGGTCAACCAATCCGTGTGTCTCTCATATTGATGTTTCTCTCTTTCTCTCTCTCTCTCTGCCTCTCTCTCTCTCCCCCTTCCTCCCTCCCTACCACTGTCCCTTTAAAAAAAAAAATCAATGGAAAAAATGCCCTAGGGTGAGGGTTAACAATAAATACATACATACATACATACATACATATCTTGGGTGCGATTGACAATAAATAAGTAAGTAAGTAAATAAAATAACTAGTCAGGATGCCAATATAACATCATGTTTTTTGTCAGGGGATTTGCCTGTAATTCTATACTTGATTTTAGCCAAAAAACTGAGAGGTTGTCTTTATAGTTCTTTGTATCTTAACTTTTATCTGAGAATTCCCACTGAGTAATTTTAAAGATTGTCTTTTTGTTAAAGTTGACAAAAATACTTTAGTCCACTTTTTCTAAATAGTTTTAATGTAGGGATTTTTAATAATTTGTCTGGTTTTGATGGTTTGGCTGTTAATTCATTTGGGGGCTATTATTTTGGTAAAGGACAATAAGTGTTAGCTTTGTTTGAAAGAGTTTCATGGCTCACCATTTTAACACTTTGCTATGGCTCTTTCGCAGAATCCTGCTGCATCACGGAAGCTGGGAATTCTGATGTTCCATTGAAATCACAATGGAAAGTCTTGACCTGACCGGTAAGAACAGCACTGCAGGTGCCATCTTCCTTACTTACCTGGAAGCAGTGGAGCAGTCAAGGACCACATGCCCTCACAACTGATCTCAGCTTTTTCTTATATGATGGATTCACCTTCCTTATTGATCAGGGAAGTGTGATAATTGTGGGTTTTTTCCTTGTCAATTTCATTATCTTTTTAAAAGTGACATTTTAATCTCCATCACCAAGTAAGTTAAATTTTTCTTTAAAATCATGAATTTATATAAATTAACTATTTCAAATTCTCTAATTTGTTTCTCTACTGTAATGTACTATTGGTGAAAAGTCAATTTATTTAAGTCTTGAGTATCTAGTTACATTACTAAATATTAAATTGGCCTGTTCCCCAAAAGCTATTTTTTGGTACTGCCTTAGGCTGCCAGTATCAAAGCGTTATGGAGGTGTGTCTAACAACATCATAAAACTGTTTTGAATATGAAAACCACACAATGAAGGAAAAGTTGAGATTGTAAAATACATACATGTGCAAATTATATGAAACCTTAAAACTCACAAATATTATAACTGTTCTCTTGTACATAAGTTATTTTCAAAGTTGTTTCTTTAGGAAAAAAATTTTAATGGTTTAAAATACAGCAATAACATATTAAGATTAATTATAGTGGTTACTTAATATATTCAGTTTTCTCATTTGGGAATAAAATGTATGATTGCTCTCCTGGTGCCTGAACATTTATGGTGAATTGATGATTTATAAGACTGGGGAATTTGATGTAAATTAAAATAAACATATATAGAAAATATTGTTTACTTCCGTTTTCAGGGCATGAACTTAATTTTTAATCACTAATTAATTGAAAATTAATCTTGAATCTTTTCTGTTTTTAAGTATTTTTATTTGTTAGCTTATTAAATCTGCCTAGAATATCTGTGTTTATCTTCTTGTTTTAGTAACTATGATTGAATGTTGTTTTTATTATGTAAGCCTAAATATAAGGCCTCTGAACTATTCCTTTGAAGGTCATTGTGTAGGGTTGTACACGTAGTAAAAATGTGTGCAATTTAGCTTGAATGTGTATTTACTAGGATTTTAAACACCCCACAAAATCTAAATGCCAGTGAGACGATTGGGATTTAGTTATCATCTTTCCTCCTTTCTGTGCTATCCTTTAAGGCAAAATTAAGTTAGAAAAACACATTCTGGACTTACAGTTGATTATGGTTTTTACTAGATCAGCAAAATAGACCATAGAATATTTGAATATTGATACTGAAATTTCAAGTAAGGGAGTTAAGCATAGTGAGGGTTTAAAAGAAAATTCAATTTTTAGAAGTATTCTGAATTTTCTAAACATGAATACATATATAAAAAGTAAAGCAGGGCACTATCTGACCTGTTCAGAAAACTAAATTGTTAATCAGCACTAGTACAACTATCTTGACTTTTAAATAGCCATCTGATCTGTGATTTCTGAATATTAATCAGATTACTCCAATATAATATTTTTATTGACTATGAGCAAAAATTGACAGAAATCCAAATTGCTGATTAAAATGTAAGAAAATCAGTTATCTAATACCTTATGCTTCTAGCTTGCATATATATATTCACCTTAAATGCAGTATTAACTAAGAAATAGAAAGGATACCATTCAAAACCAGGAATAATTTAGGAAACAAATCCTAGAAAATGTTTTGTGGCAAAAGGATGCCAGGTTCCAATAAATTTAAGAGACATGCTGTATCATTCAGCTTAGGTAAAGTTATGTTTCATTATCTAAAGAGTTCCCAACTCGTAGTGGTTCATAGCAGTAAACATTTCTCAACATGTTTATGTTCCTGCTGAGTCTACTGCTGCTCTGCTCCATGTCCTCTTTGTTTCTGGACCAAAGCCGAAGGAGCAACTTCTCTGGAATGTACTAGTATTGTGGCAGAAGGAGCAAGGGATGGTGGTGGAATGGTGGCTCTTAAAACTGCTGCTTGAAAGTGGCACTACCCCTTATGTTTCCTTGGCCAAAGCATGTCACATGGCTAACCTTTATGTCACGATGTAGGAGTTGCCTTTTAAGAGGGTTGTGGTAGGGAAGGGCTGATATGCACAGTGCATATTTTTACTGTAATATCTAATAATATAAATAATTCCATTTTTAGCTCTTCTAGGAAGACAGAGTATACATAGTATATTTAGCTTTTAAGAAGTTCCATAGTCAATGTATCTGTTTAACATGTAAAATTATTTGACCATGATGCCTTTTGTTGTAAGATGGAACACGGTGAGCTATGATATGCTTATCTGTGGCAAGTTTTCAGGAATGAGTCATTAATCTTGATGTTTTGAAAATTAGGACTTTTCCACCATGCAGTGAGGGTTTCTAGCATACATAATAGATTTACATTATTGCTTTTATAGGTAGTTTTAAAATGAATGAAAATTTTTATAGACTGGACCCTCTGTAGTTTGTATCCAGAATTAGATAAGGGAAATACTAATACTTATAATAATCTCTTACCTATTTTGCTTAATAGGTTATAGAACTTTGACAGATGTTGTCAAATTTGGTATAGGAAGAGAATGAGAAAACAGGTGTTTTGCTTTTTCCTGTAGAATATCATAATTTTACCAGATAATAGTACCCAAATACCTCCACTTAAGATCAACTTCAAGAATCATTCTAGAGAGAAAGAAAGCAGACACTGTAGGGATGTTAACAATTGTATACCAGGAATCTTCTTAGGTGCTCTACCTGAGGTCATATTCACTGTACATTGCTTTATTGTCTTCTGAGTCTTCTAGAAGATTAGTAGGCACGTACAACTCCTCAGCCAATATTGATTTGATTAGTTCCATGGGTATTATAAAACATTGCTACCAGACCTGTGTGGATAAGATGATGTAAAAATCTAGGAATATATAAACAGTGCATTGTTAGATAGTTTATAGTTCCTTATGATTAGAAGAAAGGAACATTCTTAGACATCTGTGGATTCAGAGAAGCTTAGGCATAAATCCTAGTTCTGGCATTTTTTGATTGAAGGAATTTGGGCAATCATTTAACCTCTCTGAAATTTTGTGTTCTCCTCTTAATATGAGATAATGATCTCTACCTCATGCCATTGTGGTCATTAAATGAGGTAATTATGTCCAGGGCCTGATACAGTGCCTGGCACATGGGAAGCACTCTAGAAAGAGTTCTTAAAAAAAATATGATCAAAATCAGGAATCTTGAATGCACTATAAAACATATTTAAAACATCTGACAGTATGTGTAGGTCTAAAGTGTGTTTTTGTATTTATATATAAACACACAATACACACACGCCTACCTCCAAGAGTTTTAAAAATTTGTCCAGAATGCATAAGAACCTCTGTGTTCTCCTACAGTTCTGGAAATTGAAAGTGGCTTTATCGTTATCAATGAAAGGGTGAATCCTATAAAAATATTAGCCATATATGATCTAATAATTCACTTCTTGCCACCGAGAATGTAGAAATCCTAAGCAAAGAGTGATTGCCAAATGTGGATATATGGCCTTCTCTCTGAATATTAATAAGGTCAGCGTCAAAGTAATAAAATTTTTCCATATGTGCCCTGACAAGAGATTGAACCCGCAACCTTGGCATATTGGGACGGTGCTCTAACCAACTGAGCTACCCAGCCAGGGCTGAAATAAATAAAATTTTATATCATTTTGAGGCAAGGTACAAGAACAGAAGATAATGCCACTGAAATTTTCTTCATCATATAGAGCAAATGCTATTGGGTTTCAAAAGAATCAGCATTTCTATTTCAAGATTTTTTTGTTTACTGTTCTTCTGTGAGGGTTAAATTATTTATACTCCTTTGAGGACTTCTTTATAGGTATTGCCCCATCATACTCTCAGAATCAGGCACAGCATGGTGATATCTTATGTGGTGCAAAGCTTTATGCTATTTCTAAAATCACAGTTTCATTTGTTTAATTTAGAATCACACATAATATAAAAATTTGGGGGGATAAATTATTCTTTAAGTTGGTCCAGTCCTTTTCTTTTATAAATGGATCATCTTTGTAACTATCAGCTACTCGTTTAACTGGTAAAACTAGCTTGAAAATATAAGCTCCTCATTTTTAGAGATTATATAGTTAGTTTGGGCTGCCATAAAAAAAATACCACAGACTGGATGGCTTAAACAACATATATTTTTTCACAATCCTGGAGGCTGAAAGTCCATAATTAAGGTGTGGGCAAATTCTGTTTTTGGCAAGTGTCCTCACATGGCCTTTTCTGTGTGCATGAGAGACAGCATTCCCTGGTGTGTCTTTCTTTTCTTATAAGGGTACCAGTTCTGTTGGATAATGGCCCCACCCTGATGACCTTACTTAATTAACCTTTACCTACTTATTGGGTCTGTCTCCAAATACAGTCACATTGGGGTTTGGGGATTCTACATATGAATTTGAGGGCAACCAATTCAGTCCTTAATAGAGGTCATTGTTTTTCTGTACCAAAGAGTTAAGTGAAAATTAAAAAACACAAAAAAAGCAACTTTCTATATTATTTAATATAAAACAAGAAAAATTGGTCAATTATAGTCATCTAAGATTCTAAAAATATCTTTGGGTTTTTGAAATGACTGAATTCATATTTATTTGACTTTGAAGTCACCGTGCATGAAAATGAGTTTCTTACAAGTGAAGAAATCAAGTCCAAAATCTTGAAAATCAGAGTGTTTTGTATAATGAAGAAATTACATCATTGTAAAAATTAATTTTCATGTGTATTCGTTGTTATCTAAGAATAGAAGTATTTGGAAATTAGGTCGAGGAATAAATCAGTTACTCTTGGGTTATGGTTCTCCCTGTTTCTGCTTCCTCGTAATCAAGTCAGTTCACATGTTTCAAGACAGTATTCTTCTATTATTCTTTTATTAATTTTTAATTTAATTTTATTTTTCCATCACCATTTATCCCCTCTAGGCTCTCTTTCACAACCACCCTCCCCACTCCAGCAATCACCAGATAGTATTCTTTTATTTTGTGAATCATTTGTGAATTCAAATAGAGAACAGCATATACTTAATATTTTGGTAAACAGAAAGAAAAGATTGTGCATTTAAAATAATGCCAGCAGAATTGAAGGATTCCTTAATCTGTTATATCTACCTGTGTATTGTCTTTTCCTCCCTCCCTTTTTAAAAAATTCCCTTTTCTCTGCCTCCTTGCCCTTCTTTCTTCTGATAGTGACTCTTAAGGCTGTTTGAGTTTCTCAGTAGTCTATAAATGCAGTTCATTGAATGTATAATCCTTTTCTTTCTCCTTTACAGTATATTTCTTTTGGGTAAGTCAGTTGATGGATGTTTGGGATAAGTGATGGGAAAATAGTGCATTTACATATTGGATATTGCTGTAGGCACAACTGAACTTAGTTTTTTATCTTTTAACATTTTTTAAAAATGTGTGTGTGTGTTCTATCACTAGAATAATTTCAGTCTCTGGTGATGTGATGCGTGTCTGAAACAAAATACAATCAAAAGGGAATAAACCTTTGTGATTCAAACACTTGATTGGCAAAACTTACCATCTCACCTTGTGTATTTGTAAAGGATAAGCTGTTGAGCAGTTACGTAGTTTTGTGGGTGTCAGTTTAATTGGGTGAAATATATCTTAATTTTTTCATCTACTCGATTTTGGTTTACCCCGAAAGCTATGTGCAGAATGAGTCAAACTCACAGCCCTATGTAGAATGCATATTAGCAGGGTTTTTCTTCTTAGCAGTAGGCTCAGTCTACTGGTTGTGAAATTTACTAGTTAAGGACTGTATAAGGAAATTCAGGAATCACTTCATGCTTTAATACTTCTTGAAAGATAGTGGATGAATTAAGTATTTTTATATTGCAGTCTCATAATATTTCTCTCAGAATTTCTGTGCATTTTAGTATAAAATATGTACTGTGTTTATTGGTTATTCTGTATATACACATGTAAGTGTTGTATATATGAGTGTATGCATATAGTTTTTTCATAGAACCTCTTTGAGAAACTAAGGGACTTAAGTTTACACTAGAGAATATTTTCTTCATGGCCTTATCCCCAAAACCCAGAAACAGTGTCTGGCATATGGAAGTCGCTTAGTAAACATTTGGTGAATTAGTAGCACAGGAGTTTACATTTCATTAATCCTGTATTCCACTGAACTTAGTGTGTTAATAAGCATCTCCTGGTCTACCTGGAAATAATTATTTTTTTGCAGTCTGAGTTCAGAGATAGGAATGTTCTTCAAAAATAAATGTCTCTCTGTGCCTTTAAGTTTGCAGTTAGTCCTTTAATCAATAAATGTTAGCAGGACCAAGAACTTAAAGTGAACAGCAAAAAATGTGTGGGTACCTGTTGGCTCATTTGTACTGTGTCCTGGGTTGTTTGTGAAGACTTATAAGCCTTCTGCCAAGTGCTTCTCTAACACTCCATCAGCAGCCCTGGGAGTGAGGCACATGTGAAGGTTGTGAGATTTAAGGTAGGAAATTGGTTCAGGCTGGACTTGGATGCTGCATGGTACCGGGATTCAGTTACTGTGTACCAGAAACAGTTGACCAAAGTACACTTTTAGGTGTTTTATTTGGGTGGGGTGGGGTGGGATATTTTTAGGCTATTTCTGTATTCAAATTGATTTCTAAAGATGATACAAATGATTATTGTAGTTTGGATTTATATCGACTTTTATAACTTGCTTAGTTTGCAGTTGTTCTGCTTCCGCTGTGGTTATATCATTCTTTTGCAAAAGTGGATGAATTGTGTAATTATTTCAGTGTTCCTTAATATTTACTATAGACCATTTATTACTAAGTGTCTCTTTATGGCAGAAATACTGCACCTCAGGTAATGTTTTAAGGTACTAAAACCATTACCATAGGCACAGGTTTCTTGAGCGAGCCAGCCAGATGGGGAGGAACTGACTTCTAAACAAAGCTTAAATAATAAAAAGCTACCATTTATGTGGTGAACCCTGTCCTAAGCATTTTCAATTATGCCACACTAATTACAATGAAGAATTACCAGATTAGAGAGATGGTGAAACCTGGGAAATGTGAGATGTATTCATGTGCAAGGTAGTATGTTCCTGTGTATCCATCCAGGCACCACCTGGATGAACATGGACTGAAACTGAACCATGACTTCAGTACAGTTTTTGAATATCTATGTTTTTAGCATTGTTTGAGTTACCAAGTCATCCAATAGGTGTGTTATATTATAAAAGAGACAATAGAGAAAATTTTGAAATGAGCGGCCGCTGTCAAGTCCCCTTTTTAAATACCAAACCTCTTTCTGTAGCATTCAGTCAGTCCTGCCATTTGATGAAGCGTTCAACTTATCTTTCAGTTCATTTGGTGAAGTGAACACTTAAAGGAATGATCAGGTCTTCAGGTTTAAAAGTTTAGTTGTTCCTGTTAAAATGATGGGTGTTGTCTTTCTTTATTCACTGAGAGTTTCACTTTTTAGAGAACGTAGATAAATTTTTCTAATAAGGCTGTTACATTATATCTTATTAATGGTAAAGGTGCCCCAGTTATGTCTCTTTTTTATGAGTTTTTACTTAATCATCAAAATCATAGCAATTTTTTAACCAATTATTTCTATTGTAATAAAATATTTCATACATTAGAGTTTATAATATGCTTGTGGAAAAATATTTTAGAACTTTTACTTTGTGATGCTGATAAACACACTTATTTTTGCTTCTCGATTGTCAACTACATGATGGTCACTATTGCTTCCTTGAGATTAATATGTATAGGCAGGAACTTAAAGGTTTTCTTGTAGAAGATTTAAGTGGATTACCTTGTTCTTTTGAGCTGTGGCTTTATCTCAGGAGCATGGCTATGGAATCAGATGGACTCACGATAAGACTAAATCTAACTCAGCTGTTTACTGTGGTTGGGACATGGGAAAGTTACTTAGCTTCATTGTGCAATGGGATGAATACCAACCTTGTAAGATTGTTCTGAGAATTAAAACTGCTGGAGGGTGCAGTGCTAACGCAGCACATGCAGGGCTACCAAGAAATGTGTTTGTTTTCAAAAAGAGCAGTAGGTCATAAGTGACATTTGACTTTTTTGCTGCTGAACTGTTCCTTGAAGTTGACTTTGAAGCATGTTATTGTGTCCCTTCGTAAGCAGGGAAACATTTGGCTTCAAATTGCACATCTTGTTATATTGGAAATTGAATTAAATTCAGGATGGATTTGCTTTAAATCATTAGGACATATTTACTTTTTATATTGTTAGATATCTTAAAATATTTTCTACACCACCATAAGTAATAGAAGTTTGATATTAATTATACTTTCCCCAATTAATTTTGCAAGTTTACTAAAACCCAATCAAAGCTCAAATACATAGAAATATTAGGAGATAAGCCATCTATTATTTAGTGGATTATAGTTATTTTAGGAACATTATGGTTTCATACTATTGATATTAACAAAATTATCACCCCAAACAATAGGTAAAGTATTTAAGCATAACAGAAAATTTTTATAATTAAAGATTATCATTATTTTAACAAAACAGGGAACCTGTATTATCAATTCTTAATGAATTTCAAAGTTTGAGAGCTATTTTTATAAATTGATGACCTCAACCTGACAGCTATAAAACTTTTTAAAAAAAAGTAAACAGCTAATTCTGTTAGAACCTAATTCTGCTAGTTTATTCATAAACTAAAAAAGCCCTGTTTTCCTTTATTTGAGGTCAGTGGTTTAGCATTTCACAATTAATTGATCCAAGAGAAGAAAGTATTTTTCTACATCTGCAGAAAATGCTACCTCAGTGGAAGTATTTACTTTCTAAAAATTTTCATGCACTACAACTTGGTCTTTTGTCCCTAGTATCAGTAACTTTTATTTATCAATTTTGAACACCTCTCTATATTTAATATATCTAAACTTGTTTTGAACATGATTTAGTACCATCTATGAAAATACCTTGTTTCCTTATAAAAGCTTCTCTGTAAGTCAGCATCTGTCATGTATTTGTGTAGAAATTTTGCCTTTTCCTAGTTGAATATGTGAACATTCTAACCATAACAAGCATAGATTTTATAAGCTTAAGTTATATACTTTTCCCATTATTCGCATCTGTTGAAATTCTAAACCATTCTTGTCCACCTGTAAGAGTGTTTGCACTCTTTCTTCAGCTCTGTTGTATTCCGTTTTAGAACCTGAGCTTCCTTCCTGCAGTATTCTCACTGGAAAAATCTGTTGCTTAAAGATAATCTACTCTCTGTTCTTTTATTTGTTTACCTAGTAAGTATTTACTAGAACTACTCTGTGCAATGTGTTAGACACTATATCAGGCTCATGATATGAGAGAAGGCAAACTCTAATTAGGAAGAGAAAGAAGAGAGAGACAAATGTCATTAAGTGTTCTGAAGAAGATCTTAAATCCCAGGGAGGAGTATGAAGGAAGGCTACACAGAAGAGGAAATACTGAAGTCCGGGAAGGTGATTAAACCCCACTGCCATTTGGATGGGATATATGTAAAGATAAATGGGAAACTGTTGGAAAGCTGGTAGGTGTAAGAGGGCCTTGCATGTCAGAATGAGTTTACATTATTAAAAGGCACATGAACCCCATATAGGTGGGAGGGATGGGTTGGAAGGGAAAAGAGGAAAACATTGGAAAGATTGATTTGCGTGCGTTAGCTATTCGAGGTAAGAAGAAATGTGTTCTTCTAATAGGGTTTGAGAGTTGTAAATGGGGACCACTGTGAGAGACATTATGAAGGTTAAACACTGTATTTCAAGATATTTGGATTGAGGTATCCAACTTGCAAAATCAAGTTAGTCTTTTCCCAACTCTCAGGGCAAAAATTATTACTCAGTTTTAATGATTCCTTCATTGAAGATGGAGGAACACTTGACTCCCACTACTATTAGCCTGTGTGTGTCTGTGTCTGAGTATTTAAAAAAAGGGGGACATCTGTAATACTTTTAACAATAAAGATAAATTTAAAAAAATAAAAAAGAACATTAATACTGGAAGAAAAAAATACAGCTTTCATTGTTTCTCAAAGAATACAAATCCTGTCCTGTCACCCAAACCAAATTGCTAATCTATAGAACTTGGCAATCAACTGAATTTGTGTTGGGGGTACAGAGGGGATCATAGAGGGAAGAAAGCAATGGTGGGGTGTTGAAAAGGAAGTCATTTAAGTGTAGGTATTTAGATTACATCCAGAAGTAGAGAAACAGAAATAGAAACTGATCTGTGGGAGGGGGAGATGAAGTTTGGGATGGATTGGATTTGAAACACAGAGAGGATATCCATGTGATTATGTGTAGGGTATAGTAATAAATGTGAGATGAGTTTGGAAGAGATTCAGGCTGAAGATAGGTATCACTTGAGAGGTAGAGCTGAATTTTTTTTTTAAAGAATAGTTTATTGGCTTTTTAGAGAGACAGAGACATCGCTGTGAAAGTGTAACATTTATCATCTGCATGCCCTGAACAGAATTGAACCGGCAACCTTTTGGTGCGTGGGACGACACCCAACCAACTGAGCCACATCGGCCAGGACTAGAGATGAAATTTTGAAAATTGATGAAAGTAGAAAATTTGGCTAAGACAGAACTTTTAAAACACTTACCTATTCTTTGACAATCAGATATGTGCTGGGAAAATAATGGAGTATAGGAACGAGGAAGATGGGGAAGAGTTTTCAACAAAAATGTTGAAAAATATAGACACATCTAAATGCCTAAAAAGGGTGTTTGGATTACACAGTCCTGGGGTCCTTTAGACAAAGCAGTTTTTATACAGTGGTCAAGGCAGAAGCCATGCAGTATAATGTTTCCAGTATTCCTCCTTTCATTGCCAAATTTTTTTATTTTTTCTTTAGCTGAAACTGTATGTTGAGCCACTGTCTTCATGGAGTGATCTGGAATGATTTACAAATCCACTCCATGGGAGCATAAAATTCGTCTTCTTTAAGTGTAGCTTTTATATTCTTTTCATTAAATATGTTCCCGTAGACTGTTTATAAGATCAAAACTTGTCCAGGTGCTAATACCATTTTCTCAAATGCACCAAAGTAACTTTCTTTAAAATACCATCAGCAAACATAATTTCTAAATGCCTCACCTGTAGGATTTATTTATAATAGGCATTACAGAGGGATGATTAATGATTTCCCTGTCATTGCCCGCTTTTCTTTTACACTCAGTACAGTCAAGCTTTAAATAAAGCCTACTGTCTTAATAACGATCCTTTAGAAAGCTCTTTAGAGTAGTAGGGCTCCTGCATATGCAAGTTCTACAATAGAATGAGATACAATCAGATATGGGGTCACTTTTGTTTCCATGTGCCAAGAATAGTTGTAAGAATATACAAGACTCACCCCAAGTAGTGGTAATGATTATAACAACAAAACTTGAATTATTATTTTTGCATTTTATGCGCTAATATCTGTGGGTGTGTGTGCGCGCGTGCATTTTTTCCTAATCTTTACAGTGACCTTTAGATGTAAGTAGTATTATTCCCATTTTATTCATGAAAGAACTGAGGCTCAAAACATTATAAATTATCTGAGCTTCTTGCCTAATTAAAAACAGAGCGAACATTCAACTCAGCAGTTTCTGATTTTCAGAGACCATGCTCTCAACATGGCCCATGCAATTTTATGATGTATTTGAAATTTGAGCTTGAACACCCTTGATGGCAACTGCTAACTCCAATTTGGAGGTTCATTGCCTCATTGCTTTCACATCTTTCCCTCCACTTAGGAAAGAATAGATCACTTTCATTTGCTTAAACATAGTGCCATTTGTCATCATTGATTATCAGATACTTTTCTGTATATTCAATAATGTTATATATATTTAAACTTCATATCAACTCTATGAAAGATTGATATATTTCCCCCTTACATTTTATTATGAAACTTTTGAACATAGCATTACATACCTATACACTCACTACCTAGATTCAGCCATTAACATTTTGAGTACTCATTTTATTACATACCTATAATCCATCCATTTTCATTTCATTTTTGATGCATTTGGAAGAAAATGATAGACATCACTAAACTTGCTTTAAATAGTTTAGCATGTATATTAATGACTAGAGTTCAATATTTATTTTTTTGGTAAAATTTACATTTAGTGTAATATACAATCTTAAGTGTATATTCTCTGAGTTTTGATAAATGCTTACACCTCTGTAACCCAAATACCTATCAAGATAATAAAACATTATGATTGGTAGGTACCTGTTTTTATTCTCCTTTGTAGATGAGGAAACTGAAACACACAGAGGTTAAGTAATCTGCCTAAGGTCACACTATTAATGACAGAGCTGGACATCAAACTGGCAGTTTGGCTGTAGAGTTTGTGCTCCTCACCACACCACTATACTGCTTATGGATTGTCCTCACATGTTTAGGTATCCCTTTATATTCACGTGTGTACAAATGTAATGTTTATTTTATTATTTTTAATATATTTTTATTGATTTTTAGAGAGGAAGGAAGGAAGGAGGGATATAGAGGTAGAAACATTGATGAGAGAGAAACATCAATTGGCTGCCTCCTGCATGTCCCCTGCTGGAGATGGAGCCCACAACCAGGGCATGTGCCCGGTCCAGGAGTTAAACCAGTGACCTCTTGGTTCCTGGGCCGACACTCAACCACTGAGCCACACTGGCTGGGCAAATGTAATGTTTATTTTTAACACAAGTGTGTAGACACAGAAGAAATACACTTGGGATTAGTGAGAGTTATAAGTGTTGTTATATAAATGAATTGCTTACTTGCAAGAGGTATATGGCAAGAGAAACTCAGAGGGAAGGAAGTTCCCTTCATCGAAATACTAGGGTGAGTCTCTCTATAATAACTCTGTCTTAACTGGCATTCTTGATTAATGTTTCCACATACAAAGTGACAGTTTCTTAATGACAACACTGAGGCTCAGAAAAATCCTAAAGTGCCACTTGAACGATTAAGGGTAGACAGTGTTCAGTATAATTTTTTTATTAAGCATATTTAGGTCTATTAATAGAGAACTATCCATCTATGTGCGGTATTATAATACCCTAATACTTCATTCTCCAAAATAATAGAATTAACCAATTTGGAATTTATAGTTAAGAAATTTATAAAGTTTTTAACAAAGACTGAATGGAGTTATTTGGCATAAAATATAAGTAAGGGTTGGAATAGATTACATTAAATTTGATTTCTGGTTTGCAATACTTAGGTGAATCTTTCCTATGAAAGGAAATTGTTTCTCTTTCTTGAATTGTGTTCATACCACAAGCCAAATCTTAAAAGTTGACCAGTAATCTCTGATCACAATTCAAATAATGAAAAATCAGCTATCATATTTATTTTTAAAAACCTTGAGTTTTGCTCAAAAAACATTTAAAAAAATAAATTAAAGCATTTTGTTAGTAGATCCTAGGCAATCACTAGAGGGCAGAGCAGAACCATACTTTAGGCTTTATTTGAAAATTACTGGTTTAAAAATTGCTGAACATGAGAAAATATATTCATGTACACTTGAATAGAAATTTCTTTGTATTCTTATTATCTTATCTTTTGTGAAATCCAATAACATGCTTACACTTATATCAAAGGGGATTTTCTGCCAAGTACATTGATTGCTTCCAAAAGGGCATGATTATTTAGATGAATATAAGTATTCCTTAAAAGAAAACATTAATGCTTATGAAGGGTGGTGCATTAAATCATTTCTACTCTATGCACTACCCTGAAATTAAATTGCAGTATAGACTTTAGGTGAGACATTATGAGAGAACAAGTTTGAGACAAGTTTACTAGTAGTTAGATCTATGAATTTATTGAAATGTGGAGCGTCTTTTGATCTTTCAGCTGAAATTTGTTGAATCAAGACTTTGAAATTACAAAGTTGTAAAAGCAATGAACTAACTCTAGCTCCTTTTTTAAATGTTAAAATTTTTGTCAAGTGGATATTCACTTAATTTCATTTCTGTTTAAAACTTTCTGTCATTGTGAGATGCTTTTATTCTGATTCATTTTTTCTGATAGATTTTTAAAATAAATGAAGCCCTGAGGTAAAGTAGCCTATTGAGTAACCTGAGTAGTTCAGTGTCCCAAAAGATAGAAAATTTTATATTGACGATGTAGTTTGAATTTTATTTTATAAAAATAGCTTGGATTTATATATGATTCATTGCTAATAGAGACAGCATAGGATATCAGAAAAAGCACTGGGTTTTGGAATCATAAGGTTTGGGGCCCCAGTTATTATATGCTTACTTGCAATCTTAGGCAAGTCAAATTACCTCTCTGAAGTAACCATTTTCTAAATTGGAGAGCTGGGAAAATACTTCCTTATTTACAGCTGGGTTGTTTTGAGTATTGTGTTTGTGCCTGTGTATATGTATCTGTGAAGATGACTTTTAATAAAGATATAAGGTCAGAAAAACCTTAGAAATAACTTAGAAATTGTTGATGATATCATAAATTTAGTAACATTTAGCACCTCTTCCATGAGTAAATATACCAAAAATATGGTTTCCAAACCCAAACCCCAGTTCAGGTTGCTGATTTATTTCCTCCTTGTCTCTAAGTGTCTCTGGCTGCTTAATCTCTCTGTTAACCCCTGACTCTCTTGCTTCTCTCATTCTTTATTCCATTCTCTGTTTATTTCCATGTTCCCTCTCTCTGTGTTTCTCCTGACTGTCTTTGGTCTCTCTCTGTGTTTTTCTTGTCCCAGGCACCCTCAGGAAGACCCCAAGCCTCTAGCGGTACCTGGTATCATCTCCAGCATGTTTATAGATGTGGAGGATTCACTGGGATATTGAGAAATACCAGAGGCGAACTGTTCCACTGTAGTAAGTCAATCAGCATTTATTAAGTGACTACTGTTTATAGAGCACAGTTGGTGGTGCTTTGGGAAAAAAGAAGTTAGGGTATAGCTCAGAAGAAATAAACTTGTAAACTCTTCTTAGTGGTTCTTGCCGGATGGTCATGCATACAAAAGTAAACAACAAAATTAAAAGCTAACAAATAAGAAGAGAGATGAGGAAAGAGAGGGTGGGGGTGAGTAATTTCTATGAGGGCTTCCAAAGCCTGTTCACTTGCCTGAGTGAATTCCTGACTGGGAGGAGGGTAGTGAAACGGGAGTGCTAAATTTCACCTGCCAACAGCTCACTTCCTTAACCTTCCAGTCTTAGAGAAATGCAAGTTATGAAAAGTATAGCCAAGTTGAGACTTTCCATAAACATAGTTAGTATCTGTTGCCAGTATTAGCATTTACAGAGTTTAAGGGTAAATTGTGATTGTGAAGTAATAAAGAGGTGTACTATGAAATAAAATTAATACAAACTACTCTAATATGGTCTATGGATACATTTTACTTGCTAAGATGAATTGAAATAGTAAACTGTAGTGTAACAAGTTAGTTTTATTTCTGTGTTGGAAATTTATTTTTGCAGTTGTATTTTAGACAGTCCTACCTACAGTTGCACCATGGTTTTCAGAGTTGGATATGGTTTGAACTCACCTCTGCTAGCTGTGTAAGGTTGGGCACTCTACATAACAACACAATCTCAGTTTCCTCATATGAAAATATTTATCTTAGAGTTGTGTGATTTAAAGAGATAATTTTATGCAATCCTGAGTGCATGCTAGGTACTTTTTACTTGCAGATAATTAAAAAGTACCTTTTAAAATAGTTTGTGAAACACAAGTCTTACTTCTGAGAGCTTTTTAAGGAACCCTAATAGTATTTAGAAAATGCTATGTGTATACAGGACATGTCTATAACATGTGAATAAGATACAAAGAATAGCATTAACATGAGTAAGTGAATACCTACCACTAACTTAGTAAACAGAACTGTGCCTGGCCCAGATTTCATCACTTCTCCTTAACCACTGCCCCCCAACCCTGAAGGTTGAGTTAACGACTTCCTTGTTTCGCGTATATTTTTTACATATTTCTCTATCCTCTACATTAAGTTTTGCTTTTTTGAATTTTATAAAAATAATAAATACTACATGCTTCCTCGGTAACACCCATTTTTGCTGCTCAGCATCATTATTTTTTTCAAAATTTTCAAATTAATTTTAATTATGCTTGACATTCAATATTATATTAATTTCAGGTATATCACATAGTATTTCAGTACTTATATATGTGCCTTATGAAGCGATCACCACAGTAAGTCTAGTAACCATCTGTCACCATATAAAAATGTTATGATACTGTTAACTGTATTCCCTGCGGTGCACATTATATCCCCTGACTTCTTTTCTAACGGGAAGTTTGTGCTTCTTAACCCCCTTCCTCTTTACTAGCCATCCCCTGTCCTCTCCTGTGACAATCGTCAGTTTGTTCTCTGTATGTATGAGTTTACTTCTGCTTCTTTTTGCTGTTCATTTGCTTTGTTTTCAGATTCTACATATGAATGAAATCATACAGTATTTGTCTTTTTCTGTTCTACTTATTTCACTTAACATAATACTCTCTAGGTACACCTATGTTGTTGCAAATGGCAAGATTTCATTTATTTTTGTGACTTAGTAATAATCCATGGTATTGGGATATATATATGTGTGTGTGTATATGTGTATGTGTATATATATGTATATATACATCTGACATCTTCTTATCCATTCATTTATTGTTAGACACCTAGGTTGCTTCCATATCTTGACTATTGTAAATAATGCTGCCATGAACATAGGGGTTCATATGATTTTCCGAATTAGTATTTTCATTTTCTTTAGATAAATGTCCAAAAGCGGAATTGCTGGGTTGTATGGTAGTTCTGTTTTCAATTTTTTGAGGAATCTCTCTGTTGTTTTCCATAGTAGTTTCAATAGTATACAACTCTACCAGCAGTGTACAAGGAATTCCCTTTTTTTCACATCCTCTCCAACACTCGTTATTTGTTAGCTTTTGATAATAGCCATTCTGACAGGTGTGAGGTGCTATCTCTTTGTGGTTTTGATTTGCATTTCCCTAATGATCAGTGATGTTTAGCATGTTTTCATGTGTCTGTGGGCCATCTGTATGTCTTTTTTGGTAAAATATCTATTCAGGTCCCCTGCCCATTTTTTAATTGGATTGTTTGTTGTTGTTTTTTTGATGTTGAGTTGTAGGAGTTCTTTATATATTTTGGATATTAACCCATTATTGCATATATCATTTGCAAATATCTTCTCCCATTCGTTAGATTGCTTTTTCATCTTGCCAGTGATTTCCTTCACTGTGCAAAAGCTTTTTAGTTTGATGTAAGTCCCATTTGTTTATTTTTGCTTTTGTTGCCTTTGCTGAGGAGATATATTTTTAAAAATATTGCTAAGAGTGATGTCAAAGCGTTTACTGCCTGTGGTTTATTCTGTGTTTTCAGGTCTTACATTTAAGGCTTTAATTCATTTTGAGTTTATTTTTGTGAATTGTGTAAGAAAGTGGTATACTTTAATTTTTTTGCACATATCTGCCCAGTTTTCCCAGCACCACTTATTGAAGAGGAGACTGTCTTTTCCCCATTGCATATTTTGCCTCCTTTGTCATAGATTAATTGACCATACAAGAATGGGTTTATTTCTAGGCTCTCTGTTCTGTTCCATTGATCTATGTGCATGTTTTGTGCCAGTACCATACAGTTTTGATTACTGTAGCCATGTAGTATTGTTTGAAATCAGAGACCATGATACCTCCAACATTGTTCTTCTTTTTCAAGATTGCTTTGGCTATTTTCGTAGTCTTTTGTGGTTCCATATACATTTTAGGATTATTATTTCTAGTTCTGTGAAAAATGCCATTGATATTATGATAGGGATTGCACTGAATCTGGAGATTGTTTTGGGTAGTATGGGCATTTTAATACTGTTCAAAAATCTATGAGCGTGGTATATCTTTTCATTTATTTATTTTCATTTATTGTTCAGTTTCTTTTATCAGTGTCTTACAGTTTTCAGAGTACAGGTCTTTTACCTCCTTGATTAAAATTTTTCTAGGTATTTTATTTTTATTTTTGGGTGTAATTGTAAATGGTATTATTTTCTTAATTTCTCTTTCTGATAGTTTCTTATTAGTGTATATAGAACCACAACAAATTTCTGAATATAAATTTTCTATCTTGGATCTACTAAATTCATATATTAGCTCTAATAGTTTTTGTGGAATCTTTTGATTTTCTCTATATAGTATAGTGTCATCTGCAAATAGTTAGAATTTTATTTCTTCCTTTCCAATTTGTATATCTTATATTTCTTTTTCTTGTCTGATTGCTGTGGCTAGGACTTATAATACTATGTTGAATAACAGCAGTGAGAATGGACATCTTGTTTTGTTTCTGATATTAGAGGAAAAGCTTTCAACTTTTCACCATTGAGTGTGTTGCTAGCTGTGTATTTATCATATACACCCTCTATTATATTGAGGGTATGTTTCTTCTATACTCAAAATGGATGTTGAATTTTTGTCAAATGACTTTTGTTCATCTATTGTGATGATCATGATTTTCATCCTTCATTTTATTTATGTGGTGTATCATGTTGATTGATTTGCAGATACTGAAACATCCTTGCACCCCTGGAATAAACCCTACTTTATAATGGGAAACTCTTTATCTCTTTTCAATTTTGAATGATGTTTGTTGGATAGAGTTCTTGGCAGTAGGTTTTTCCTTTCATCATTTTGAATGTATTGTGACATTCCCTTCTGGCCTCTAAATTTTCTGCTGAAAAATCAGCTGATGGTCTTGGGGGGTGGGTCTCTTGCATTTAACTAGCTGGTTTTCTCTTTGCTTTAAAAATTCTCTCATTATCTTTAACTTTTGGCATTTTAATTATGTGTCTTGGTGTGGATCTCTTTGGGTTCATCTTGTTTGGGACTGTTTGTGCTTTCTGGACTTGAATATGTTTCCTTCATCAGCCTATGGAATTTCTCAGCTATTATTTATTCAAATACATTTTCTGTCCCTTTCTTCTTCTGGGACCCCTGTGATTCAAATGTTGATACGCTTGATTTTGTCCTGGAGATCCCTTAAAGTATACTCATTAAAAAAAAAAGTCTTGTTTCTTTTTTACTGTTCTAATTGGGTGATTTACACTGCCATGTGTTGCAGCTCCCTGACTTGTTTTTATGCATCATCTAATGTGCTTTTGATTTCCTCTAGTGTATTTTTCATTTCAGTTATTGTGTGCCTCAGTTCTTATTGGTTCTTTTTTTCCTCTCCCTTTGTTGAAATTCTCACAGAGTTCACCTATTCTTCCCTGGATTTCATTGGACATATAACCATTGTTTTGAAGTTTTTATCTGGTATATTGCCTGTTTCATTTAGTTATTTTTTATGGGGTTTGGATTTTTTTCCCTGTTCTTTCATTTGGAACATATTTCTCTGTTTTCTCATTTTGACTGTCTCTCTGTTTGTTTCTATGAATTAGGTGAAACAGCAGCCTCTCCCAGTCCTGTGTAGTTTTTTTTTCCTTTCTCCCCCCAACTGCGTGTAAAGGGGCATCTTTGTCAGGCCAGCTGGAGCTGCAGGAAAACCGGGAGCATGCTGTAGTGGGGCGCCCGTGGTGGGCCAGGTGGAGCTGGAGCTGGAGCTGGAGCAGCTGCGGGCCGCGGGGAGCGTCGCGGCGCAGGCCTCACCGGGGCTGCCGGGGCCAGGTGGCCGGGAGCCGGCTCCGGCCGCGCGAGCCCCGCGGTCAGGCTGCTGGAACTTCTCGGTAGGCTCACTGGAGCTGTAGTCGGAGTGGGCTTGGGGCAGAGGGTGTCCTGGAGGCCGCCGCATGGCTCCCGGGGCTCTGGGAGCTGGAACGTTCTTGGGTTGTCCCAGGCGCGAGTCGCTCGAGGACACCTGGGCGGCGGGGGTGGGGGGGAACCAGCCGCCACGCTGGAGCTCGGGCTGAGGAGGGTGTGGCCTGGGGGAGGTCCCAGGACCAGCCCGGGGCGGGGACTGTCGGGATTCCGAGGGCCTAGCTGCCCTTTCCCGGAGCTCTGGCTGGAGAGGGCGCGGGCGCTCCTGGGTGCACGCGGCGGACCTGGTGCGGGCCTGCGGTCTGGGTGCGGCGGCTGCCCTCGGTCCACGGAGGGCGCGAGCGACTGGATCGGGCGATCAAGGTGCGGGGCGAGCGCAGCGAACGGCGCTCCTTTGTGTCTCCAACACCGGAGCGAGTTCTGCCGTTCTCCCCGCTTGGCAGCTACTCTAGGGTTTGAAAATGGGTTTCCTTGCAAATGGGTTTCCTTGCAAATGGGTTTCCTTGCAAATGGGCTTCCTTGCTATATGCTAGGTGCTTTCTAACTCGCTTTTTTCCGCCGTGCCCGGGGCGGGGGAGAGCCCGCGCATGGCCCGCAGCGGTCCCTCCTGCTGCAGTTGGGTGCTGTGGGTGGGGGGCCCCCGGTAAGTGACCTTGTCTCTCCTACAGGCTTCTATGTGGTGTCCCCGGTTTGTTATGCAGAAGCTGTTCAGGCAACTGTGATTTCTTCCTGAGGGTACTTGCTTCGCCTCTAGGCTTAGATTCAAAGGGATCGGGAAGGAGGTAAGTTCTTCCTCTGCCACCATCTTGGACCTAGAGAGCCGCAGCCCCCTCTTTGGAATCATCCCAGCTCATGCTTGTAATTCATTTGTGATCACAGCTGTATTTCACGGTACGAAAATACCACGTTATTTATCTGCTTTCTCATGACGTCTTTTTAGGTTGGTTCCGCATTTTGTGTTATTAGAACTAAAGCTGCAGAGGAAAAATTCTTGAGATTCCTGCACATGCCTCTTTATGTAGGTGTTCTTTCTCGTAGGAGAAATGTTCAGGATTAGAACTGCCAGGTCAGAGGACATGCCCAATTTCAAGCTACCGGATCATGGCAAATGGATTTCCATAAAACTTACTACGTTTTCTACTCCCTTTAGCCAAATTTAAGCGTTCCGCCCCTATATCTCCTATAGTTCTTTAAGATTACTAGATTTTTGTTTTAAGAATTTTGTGAGTTGTCTGTAACGCCGTCCGTCTTACCATCTTAACGATAATTTTGATGGCTGGTTTTTGTTTGTTTGTTTGAATTAGTTTTATTCTTTTCAGCAGCTGCTTTTATTTTTTTCTGTTTTCCAGTCGTCACTTGTACCTTTTCTCAAACCCATTTAAGTCCAGAGATCCGGAAATAGCTGGGTATATTTGCTAGCTAAGTTTTTTCTCCCGAGAAAACCACATTATAATGTAATGTTCTCTTACTGTCCACTGTTTTTGACTTCTAAAGACAGTTTTGGCAGGGAAATGTACATCTTTTACTGATTTCTTTTTTTCTTAATTCAAGTTGAGGAAGAGTGACTCACAGGTGATCGTTTTCGAGCCTCAGCGACTTACTCAGCCTGTGTTTTGTTCTGCATTGCGTAAGTTCCAGGAGCTTGAGTAAATGATTCAACTTGTATTTGCCACTCTTTCCCCTTTTCTGTTTTTTACCCACTTCTGTTTTTCTCAGACAATTATTCTTTTGGTATCTGATTATACTTGTACACCATTCTAATTTTCATATCACAGTTCTTCCTAACTTTATAATCAGTATTTGGTGGTCCATAATTTTAGTTGATTGATCTAATATTTTTTGCCTGTTGTCAAACTTGTTACCACTATCTGCCCTATTTATTTTCTGAGGTTTTTCAGGAAACTATACTAGGATCTAGCTTAGTATTTTGTGCTTAGTAGTCAGTAGATGTTTATTTAATGAAGAAGGAAAAATGAAAATGCAGTAAGCACTGAAATCTCAGCAATAGTAATTTCCCTGAAAGCAGTAGGTAAAAGTCATGAGTACTATAAATAGTTGCGCCATACACAGTTTGTAGACCATAGATAGGTCATTTCTTGAATTTCACTCAGGGTTTTGGAAAAATGAGAGTGGTAGGCCAGTGATCTGTAAGATTACTTTTGACTCCAACAGTTTGTATTTTATTTTAAATTGGAATGATAAGTAGTTTCTCACTGGGTATCTGGGCACCACTTAAAGCCTGAGTCTACCTTACTGGCTTTCAGCCCTTAACTTACTCGACTTTTGGTCCACAACAATCTGCCAGTTATTTTCTCCCATAACCCCAGCAAGTAGGGCATACATCAAACTTTCTTTCCTCTCTGTCGTTTAGGGTTGATTTTTTTCTAGAGAAAGAATATATTTATCTTTTCTTTGAGAAAATATAATGAATGCCTTTGGCTTCTCAATGTCTTTCACCAGGCAACCGAGGCATTTATTGTTCAGTGTAAAACCTTGAGCTTTGCCCTCTTGCTCTTCCTGTTCCTCCAGCCCCACAGCTGTGACCAGGGTAGTTCATCCCATCCTTTATTAATTGCTGTCCAAATTGACCCCGTATCTTTTCTCACCATCTTTGAGTCAGTGGGCTTTCTTTGGATTCAGTGGGTCTGTTTTCATCTGGCGCTTCAGGCAAGTTGTCCATTTCTTTCTCCTGTGGTTTTTCTGCCAGGGACTTCTCGACTCCCATGGCCTGAGTCCTTTCCCTTGCTGCCCTCATTTAGTCTTTCCCGTAAGAGGATTTCATCTGAAGGGGATCAGTGCTGCCATCACTTTCGAGGAGGAATATGACTCCTGACTCTCACATGACTGATATTTCCTAAACCTGTTTTTTTTGTTCAGAATTCATTTTATGAGTGCCTCTGAACTTGTGGATCGAAGGCAAAAGGCACCAGACGTAGGCCACACAGAGCAAGGGACACAAACTCTATCTTAATCTTCTGTAAATTGTAAACACTGCCTAATCACTCCTGAGGGTCCTGGCCAGAGAGCTGCTTATTTGACCATGAACCAGGATTAAGTAGGTTCTTTCTGATTTTGATTGGGGGACACTAAATAACCTAATCTCATGATTTTATGGAGCTGCTTTGTGAAAATCCCATGTAAGTCTGGCAGTTTTAGGCTAAGAAAAGTATAAGGCAAGAGAAGAACTTTATGACCAAAAAAAAAGAGGGAAAACTTTAGTGAAGGACTTATTTTTAATAACATTAACTTGATTCTAAATCAAATTGGGAATTTTAAAAGTTTTTGTAGTTTTTAAAAATGTTTATGTTAAATTACTTATTACCGAGAGGCCTGTTGTTTACCCTTACCTTCAGCCTTCATGCACGTAAAAGACCTGGATTCACTGGGCTGTTCAGCCATGAAGATCAAGAAGCCAGGCGATCTTTGATGATTCACCCTTCCTAACTGCTTACTTGTCCAAACTCTACAAAACAGTATTATGCCAAATGTTCTATTCAGAAAGAAGCAGTTAATAATATCATCCTATCTCTAGAAGAACAGATAACTTTTTGTTTCTCAGGAATGCAGGGAGAGAAATATCCTTTTATGCGTATAGGAGGAAAATGGGAGAAATTACCTGACATGAAAACTTTATTCATAGGAGATGCTCACTTTAACCAGCCTTACACTGTGTCATTGATTAATGTAAAAAGCTTGACCTGTTAAGTATTCACATTAATATTTTAAATTATCAGTGACAAAGTCTCCTTTGTAGTACTAATTCACTTAGTATTTTATTAATTTAGACAGGCTTGAAAGTGCTTCAGAAAATCTGGAGCACTCATTTAGTATTCTTATTTTAGTTCATGTCTATTTAAAAATTTTTTTATTGTTGACAGTATTACAGATGTCTCCCCATTTTCTCTCTTTTTGCCCCCCTCCATCCACCCCCACCCCTCACCCCAGGCCTTCCCCATAAGTATTGTCTGTGTCCACGGGTTTGCATATATGCATATATGTTTTTTAATTGGATTGTTTGCCTTCCTGGTGTTGAGGTGTATGCATTCTTTGTATATTTTGGAAATTAAACCCTTATCAGATATACCATTGGCAATATGTTTTCCCATACAGTAGGTTCCCTTTTCATTTTGTTGATGGTTTCTTTTGCTGTGGAGAAGCTTTTTAGTTTGACGTAGTTCCATTTGTTAATGTTTTCCTTTGTTTCCCGTACTCTAGGTGATATATCGGTGAAATTACTGCTCTGTGAGATGTCTGAGATTTTACTGCGTATGCTTTCTTCTAGGATCACAACTTACATTTAAGCTTTTAATTTACTTTGAGTTTATTCTTCGATATGGTATAAGTTGGTCACCTGGTTTTATTTTTTTGCATGTATCTCTCCAGTTTTCCCAGTGCCATTTATTGAAGAGACTATCTTTACTCATTGTATGCTTTTACCTCCTTTGTCAAATATTAATTGTCCATATTGGTGTGGGTCGATTTCTGGGCTCTCTATGGTCTATATGCCTATTCTAGTTAACATCTTTTGAAAGAAAACCATGTATTCCCAAATGAATAAATTATAGCAAATATTAAAAATAAACTATTGCTTAAATAAGTTGGATCATCTTTAAATATAGTAGAAAATTTATAACATATATAAATGTAATATAAAGTATATAAACGTATGGCACAAAGTTTTCCTTCAGAGGGAACTAGGAAATGCATTTATTATAGATTCTGTATTGAATGGGCTTACCTTGGAAGAGGAATTTTTAAAAGCTAACTTAAAAATAAAATTTGAACTATGTATTTAATTTTTACTAATTTTAAATCTGTTATACAGCAGTTAGTGATATATAAAAGTAAGCTCAAAGTTGAGCTTTATGTAGTCACACAATTACACAAAATACAGATTTATCTAGATTATTAAAAAGCATCTTATTAAAGTAGTTCTGAATAACTTCATTTTAATTTAGGTATTGCTGGAATAGCAATATTCATTTTGTCTGGAACTTTATATCTGGATAAGAAAACAGTGAAATGTTCAAATGGGTCTGTAATTTTGAGGAAAAAGCACTGAGCTTCCTGAAGTTAATTTCCTACTATATTACCATTCATTACCTAGCTGCAAAATTCACATTTTTAAAAGCCTGACCAGGTTTTATTAAGTTTGAAAAAATAAATTACTGAATCTTTTTAAGAAAAACAACAGAATAGAAAGTATAGCAGCTGTGCTTTAATAGTGATAGCTGATTTGAAGAATTGGGACTCCTAGGAAGCTTACTTAGACATCATAATGTTATTAAAGATCACTAAATATGGTTTTCTTCTGTGTATATGCCAGTCTGTTATGTCCCACCAAATCTTAGTCAGAATTGGTACATTTTTTTTATACTTAGCTAGTGGACACTTTACTCCCTGTTTCTGTGCTAGCCAAACACCTTGTTTTACTTGAATGATGGCAACATTGCTCTTAGATTAAGGTCTGTTTTGAGTTTAGAGGAATCTTGGCTTCAGCTTTTTATCCGTCTGTAGTTATTTGCTGTTACTTAATCCTTACTTTGTTTAGGTGGCAGTGTTACTTTCTGTGAATCTCAAGCTGCCCTGTAAACACAGGGTTTGTGTGTTTGCCAGTAACTTTTTTGTGTGTGTTTGTCAGCTGCTAAGAACCAGTCTGGGCCTAGGAAGGTGGCGCTCTGGAACTCTTTGAGTCAGAAGTTCTAGATATCAGCTCCAGGGCAACCGTAGGTCTGATTTTCACTGAATGGAGACATCCCGTCAGGGACTAAAGCTCATCAGGACAGCCTTTCTTCTGCTGTTACTGGAGCTTACTCAAGGATTGATTTGAGTATGTCTCACTTTCCTTCAAATTAAAAAAAAATAAGTGCCAGAGGTTTTCATTGATTTGGTTGAAGTTATTTTCATTTAAATGATTTAAAAGTCCCTTTTCATTGAGAAGTTCTGCCTCTTTTACTCTTTCTGCTTAGTAAGGATGATGAATTCATGGTGGGATTGTGTTCTCCTATTTCTTCCTTTACATTTTTCCTGGGACTTCAAAGACCAACAAGGGACACCAGCTCACCTCCCTCCTCCATTTAGAGTTTACAGTTAATGGGGAAGATGAACCTTGGGCAAGTTTAACTTAAAGGATTTAAGTCTATGATTTTCAGTGGGGGACTTCATGTTTAAGACTCACTGTCTATAATTAAGAAGCTACTGATGATTATGTGGATGTGTCTGGAGTGGGAAAAAATGTGAGGCTAAGAGTCAGGGATTTAAAATAATCATTCAAGATGGTGATAGAAGAGGACCACAGATTTATGGCTTGTGCTATAGGGAGTTAGGAAATTTGGAGGAAAGAGGCATTATTTTGCCCAGGATCATATTTGACCTGCATGGAGAGGAAGAGGAAGGACATTTTAAATGAGGGATCTCTGGGTAAATAATAAGAGGCAAAAAGTACCCAAGTGCCAGGGAGCTGGGCCTTGACTTACATCTTCTAGGAAATCAAGAAAGACAAAGGAAGTTGGGGAGGGGGTAGGGAGGGCCTGAAAAATATGTGGAGTGCCAATCTAAGGAATTAAATTTTGAGTGTAGGTTGTGAAATGCCATAGAAGAGTTTGGATTCGGAGAGTGAGAGACTCCAGGCATGATTCTGAATAAATCTACTGATAGAAATTAGCTTGGGAATGGAGACTATCACTTAGAAGCTATTATAATCATCTCTTGGGGTGAGGTGGTGCAATAAGTTTTGAAGAAAAAAACCACTACATTCATTCATGGTTGTTGTTTTTTTTAAGTAAATAAGGCAGCATGTGTGGCACTCTAAAGGGGTTTTCCATATTATCTGCTTTCATTCTTACCATTCTATGAAAATAGGTACTAGCCTACTTTTACACATGAGTGAACACAGGCCCTTAAATTAGACAACTAGTAGTGGTAAGTAACCAGGCCTGTCCGCCAAGTCCAATCCTTCCTATTTCCTTGCTCTGACTCAGAGAACATTGAAATAGAGATAAACTTTGTATTCTTTATTTGATTTGTCATATACTCCCTTCTTAGGAATTATTAAGTGGATCCAAATTAGGGCTATATTCATGCATATTTTTATATACATAATTGCATGTATATCAGCACACTTGATTCTGAGTTTGATACATATGTGTTATATATTAGCCTTAGCTATTTCTCAATCACAGCATTTGAGAAAATGCTCTTTTCTGATACTTTGGAGAAAAATATCAATTGACAAAATTTGGGTCATTAATATATTTTATATCAATTTAGAACAAATAGGAAGAGAGTACATTTCTTATCAAATAGCAGCCAATCAATGATTCTCTCTCATCATTGATGTTTCTACCTCTCTCTCTCCTCCCTTCCTCTCTCTGAAATCAATAAAAACCAAAAACTTTGGCAAATTGAAAATATTTTAAAAAACCAAAAACTTTGGCAAATTGGAAATGCTACCTCTTGTTTGATGACTTGCAGTTGAAATGTAATCTGGTATCTGAAATATTGAATTAAATGTCTTAGAGTCACTTGTGTGAAACTTTAGGGATTTCTTCACTTCAGCTCCCAAGTGTAAAATAAGTGTATTATTTTACTTCTTCTTACATAACTCTTAGCACAGGTTATTTGAGAAAGATTGTTCTTATTCTGAAATCACAGCTTGAAAAGTAAGTATTGGGAGGATTAGTAGAATAAGTAGTAAGGTCCTAGCTACCTTATAGATAGACATATGATGCAAAGTGGTATTTTATGTAAAAAGGAATTTAGCATAATATATGACTGCAGTTTTCAAGCAGTTGGATGTGGCATTTCATGGAATAAACTTAAGTTGAAAATGTTTTGTAGTTAGGTAGAAACTTCATGGAAAGTTTGCATTGTTTTTTGAATCTGTAGAGTGCTATATTGTCACCAGTTCTCAGGACAGTATCACCTTAGTATAAGGTGTGAATTATTTAGAGGTTGAAGTTAAGGGTGTTATAAAAAGGTAGCTGGAGGAAGAATATACAGGGGTAGGCAAAGGTAGGTTTATAATTGTATTATTTATTAATTTCTGTATTATTTGTTTGTATTACAACTGTAAACCAACCTTTGCTCACCCCTGTATAGACTATGGTATTTTTTTTATTAGGTGCTGTAGTCTTTTGGAATAGGGTGTGGCATGTTAATTAAACTGTCTGGGAAAATATTATGATCTTATGATGAATTTTTCGTATTCTGAATGCATTCTTAGTTCTCATATATTGTTTTGCCTTTTTTTCAAGATGCCTGGCAAAGCAGTAGATGCTCAGTACACTTATTTTGAATGTTGAATGACTGTTGGTCATTTTAATAAAATGAATTTAATGAAGTCAGTTTTAATGAGACAAAATATTTATACTTTGTGAAGTGTCGATGATTTGTTGTTTGAAAAAAAATACTCAATAAATAAACTTCAGTTGCCTTCAGAAATGATACCTTTTAGACTTTTTCAATGATGAATGAAAATGAAAAATTAACCCCATGGACGACTTTGTACTAGTCCCAGCTCTCCCACTTTGAACAAGTTCTGAGACCTTGAGAAAATTTATTTATTTGGACCTGAATTTGATTTTCTTTCACTGAGAGAGTTAAATAGGATAGTCTTTAAAGTTTGTTTTTAACTCTGTTAAACCTGTGATTTACAATGAAGAACAAAGTAGGAATTCAAAATAAGTATGAGTGTTCCTATATCAAGTTAGATGAGGTTAATAAGAGGAGTTACACATTCAGTAAGTTTTTAGCAGAATTTTGATGAAGAAAAAAGAACATTTTGGTAGGGAAAACAATCCTTATAGTAGAAATGGTACAAGTTTTATAGTAACAAAACCTTGTTTGGGATGTAATGGCAATGAGATTTGTTTGATTAGAGCAGAGTTTTTCTTGGGATAAGATAGTGAGTTTTCATGTCTAAAATCTCAATTTCTGATAAAATAGCCATTTGAAATCTGTTTTTAATAAAGGTTTATTCTACTTTTTTTTTTTTTTTTAAACCTCAGCATTTTTGCTTTAGTACCTACCTACTCCCGGCCCCTCTAAACCACAGGAATTATATTATTCATTTCCTCTTTAACTGAGTTGTATAGTTTTCTCACAAAACTTAAGAGCATAGCCCAAGTTAAAAATTGTCAGGCTGTTGGAGAATGAGAATAATACTGATAAAGATAAAAGGGTGTCTCCTTTATAATAAGATTTTCCTTTTTACAAATTGCTCTTGATAAGAGAACAGATTAGTAATAAGACTCATTTAAAATTTTTTTCATAGAAATCTCTTTTTTTAAAAAGTTTTTATTGATTTCAGAGAGAGGAAGTGGGGAGAGGGCGAGAGAGATAGAAACATCAATGATGAGGGGGAGTCACTGATCACCTGCCTCTTGCACACCCTCCACTGGGGACTGAGCCCACAACCCAGGCATGTCCCCTGACTGGGAACCGAACCCTGTCCTCCAAGTTCATGGGTGGCTGCTCACCCACTTAGCCACACCAGCTGTGAAGAAATATCTCTTATTCAGGATAACGTTTATCTATAAGCTCTATAAGCTCTTTCAAAAATTAGTGTAACATATTACATATAGAATTATTTAAAAACATTAAGAAGCCTATTTGGTAGAGGTACATTTTTTAATATCTAAACATGTACTTTTCTTCATTGGGTAGTTTCTTTTTATCTAAAAGACTCAGAACAGTTTGTACAAAAGAGGAGCTGTCTTCAGTGACAGTCTTCAAGTATTTCATTTGTCTTGGAGGATAGAAGTGAACTGTTTTTTACAGAGTGGTATGACCACAAATGTAAAATTAATTATCCTCTCTTTCAAAAAAAAAAGCATTCAAATTTACATCTGATGTAATTTGACCAAAACCATTAATAATAATCACAGTGATACATTTTTCAAGGGAAAAGAGCCTGTAAGTAAATCATCTGTGGTAATGCCTTAAAAGTTGGAAATAAGTGTTAGAGAAGCCTGAAAATGAGGCATTCGTGTGTAAATATCTTTGAAAATTCTTAGACTGTGCAAGTAGTATTTAAAACTGTGCCAATTGATTCTACTTGAATCTTTTAATAAGTGCAAGTAATACCTTTGCTCTAGAAAGGTGTGTGAATGTTCTTTCAGACACATACATTGTGCAATGCCTAAGCCATTGTCTCACTACTTTTTAAATTTTTCACAAATTATTCCTAGCTTATAATAATAACACAAAAAGATCTCCTTTGTAATGACTTTAGGGTTCTATCATTTCGTAAAGTGGCAGACCGGAAACCTTTGCACCAGTAATAACTTTGGGACTGTGGACATTTAGCTGAATGACTGATCCCAGTGTCCACAGCTGCCGAGTAAAGGGAAGACACTGAGGCGTGCGACGCATAGAATTGCTTTGACTCATTCCCGTCCCCTGGCAGCGCTTGCAGCCCGGTGGCAGCAATACCAAATCTATGCACTTACAAATTTGAAAGCTGCTTTTCTTAGGCTCCCACAGCAGTTTGTATAGAGGAGGAGCCAAAGTAAGATGTCTATAGAGACTTTCTCAAAAGCAATTCACTCATCACCTACAAAGAACCCCTTTTAGACTTGGTACCATCGCTTCACCCCTCAGACTTCTGTTAAAGCCTTTGCTGAGGAAGTGGTGTTAGGGACAGGCCTGGTAAGTTTTGTTGCGTTCAGGTCTGTTGTAGAGTCTTCAAGAAATACAGCCTGAGAATAATGTAGCACTGGAGAGGCCTCTCCAGGGCCAGCTGGAGGGAACCGGAGAGTCTCAGAGGTTAGGTGGTTTAGCCAAGTCGGCGTTTGAATCCAAGTTTCTAGACTTTCACTTGTGTGGGCATTGACTGTGTGAGAAATGTGGTCTATGAGTAATAATAAATTGCATAATAACAAAAAGGACATTTTTAACCATAGCTTAAAGGTTAAATAGAAGCGCCCGAAATCTCACAGGATGATAGATAGCTAAAGGTGTCAAGCCTTAGACCTTGGAACCGATTCAGAGCTGAAAGAATGTGCGGTGTGTATGTATTTACTCTGGGAGACGACGGGAGGTAAAAGATGGCAGTTTTGAAGCAAACAAAAGGTTTTCTTCTCCAATGCTAAAGGTTCGTCTGTACATTCCTGTTTACCAGCCGTCACTTTTGAGCACCTGTTGAGGAAAAGGCGCCTCCTCGGCTAACACAGACTCACTGATGAGAAGCAGAAACGGCTGCTTCTGCTCCTCTCAGTAAAAATGGTTCCCACCTAAGTAACTGCTGCGTCTGTTCCCTGGTCCCTTGGTCCCCTGGTCAAAATCACTGATGCAGCTGCTCCACAGAAGCTGCTTTGCCCCTGTGTTGCTGTTTTTTCTTGGAGGATTGTGAAGAAGCTCACAGTTTTAACACCTTTTCACGCACACTTGGTCGTTATTTTTGTTGAATCCTCACCCGAGGATATTTTTCCATTGCTTTTTAGAGAGAGTGGAAGGGGGAGATGAGGTGGGGGTGGCGTAGACATTGATGTGAGAGAGACACATCGATTGGTTGCCTCCTGCACGAGCCCCAGCCAGGGCTGGGGATCGAGCCTGCAACTGAGGTACGTGCCCTTGACCAGAATTGAGCCAAGACCCTTCATTCTGTGGGGCTAGTGCTCTAACCACTGAGCAAAACTGGCTAGGGCCCACATAGACCTTTTAGATTAAAAATGCAGCAGTAGAACCCTAAGAAGAATTTATTGGAAACATGCCATTTCTTTTTGGAGAAAGAATAAAAAGGCAGTGTTATATAGTGGAAAGAGTTCTAATTTTGTGGTCAAGAGACCTGGATCTTAACTTGTTTATTAATTAGTTTGGTGACTTCATTCCATCTGTGAGTTAGGATGCTCTCCTAATAAATTGATCTTTTCTGTTTAGCATTGTGGGAATCCAAAAATATCTCGATAATTAGAAGCTTTAAAAAATATTTATGGACTGCTTCGGAAGGCAAACTATTGAGTCTAACTAGGAAAATTTAGATAGATGTGGATTTCATGTAAGTCTAGCCCTGAACTTCTGTCTGAATTATCACAGACTAAAACTATAAATATCTGGTTGTATATCTCAGTCTTTTACTTTGCCTTGATTATATATTTACTCCACATTAATTCTATTTATTAATTTCAATTTTAAGTGGTCATAACTTATGTGACTGCCAACCCACCCCTAATGGTGAAAAGGGCCTTTTCAGCTTCCACATGCACAGATTTGGTACTACTTTAGAGGCTTTGCTGGTAACCCTACTGATTTCTAAGTATCAGATGCTGTTTATTTAGTCCAAGGGAATTTGTTTTCATATAGCTTAGAGCAATGGTTAATAGTAATTACTGTCCTAATCTTTTATTATTATGAACCAAAATGGATGATAAAAGCACATTTGTTAAATTGGATCTTCTTTCTAACTTTTGCATGCTGTCATTATAGGTCCTAGACTGCTTAGCAGATAATCGGGCTTTTTCTTATTCTCTGTGGTGGTGGCAGAGGCTCAACTTGAGATTTAAAATGAATATTATTAGTCAGAGGTGTGTTTTTTAAAAATGATGTGTTGCCCACCAGCTCAGTTGGTAATTGGTGAGGAAGTGCTGGAAGGGACAGGTACGTCCTCATACAGAGTAGCTATTTATTTTCACTGAGATACATGTGTGTATAATTGCAAAATGTGCACCACAGTACATCTAATTAACATCCATCACCACACATAGAGATTTTCATCTTGTAATGAGAACTTTAAAAATCTACTCTCTTAACTTTCAAATACAAAGTACAGTAGTATTAACTATTGTCACCATGCTATATATTACATCCCCAGGATGTATTTATGTATTTTGTAACTGAAAGTTTGTACCTTTTGACCACCCAGAGTAGCTTTTCTAAAGATTATTTGGTAACATTTAAGTGTAAGTAGAGAAACTTTATAAAAATAGCCACTAGGTGGCACTTTAAAGTTGTATTTAGAATCAGCCCTGCAGCATTCTTGACTAGCGGGTGTAATTGAGACAGAAAATGTCTTTCTTTGAAGGTTGGTTGGTTGTTCATGAGCATCTGGACTCATAGAAACTTTTAAAATAATTTTAAAGTGAAATGTTTCTATCAACATTATGTTGTATCACCCACTCATTGTAAGGAATGTTTCTGCAACATCCCTGACATGTTCTCAAATACAATATGCATTGGTAACCTGTATTAGTAACATTGCTTTCCTAACCATTCTAAATTCTTAATTTTATAAAAATATGGCAAGTATGAAAAATGGTCCTCTATTAGAATACCCACCAATTAAAAATAATATATATTTTCCGTCAAGTGCAGGACATTGTGCTTGTAACAGAAATTATATAGTTGGTGTGGTTCCAGAGTTCTTTTTAAGTTAAGATTCTAAGAATCACTGTCCCGATCCTGTGGAAAAATTTTAGTATTTGATTTATTTTTCCAAATACTTAATTATTAACATGCTAATAATCTTAACAGTGCCTTCAAGTTTATAAATAATTTTGTTAATCTCTGTTTAGCCAATTAGTATTTTAAAAAGCTTATTGTTTATGAAAGCTTACCCCAATGTTTTCTTACATTTTTATTTTTGAATTATTTGTGTTTTAAGTTAAAGTTACAAAATAAAGTTAGCAAAAAGAAGGAAAATGTACCCATAATCCTGTCATACAGAGATAATGTTGTGAACAATTTAGCATTCATTCTCCCAGGCTTTTTCCCTTGTCTATGCATATATAAGTCCATATTTATCATGTCTTTTTTATCAAAAAGAAATCATAATGCTTGTCTTTCTTTTTCACTTAGCAGTTTATCTCAAGTATTCATGTCAATAAAAGTATTTTTATAGAATTCTTATTACTATAAATTGTTTCTTTTCAACCAGTCTCCCACTGTTCATATTTAGACTTCTCCATTTTCCCCTGCTCACAGAATTTCAGAATGCAGAGGAATTTCTTTACTTGCAATAGTTCTAGTGATAGTACTAGATTAAAGCAGCATGCATCAAACTGGCACAGCATCTGTTTATAGTCAATAATGTTGAATGAATTTGTTACTTTATGGTTCTCTGAGGTAAGTGATTAGTAGTTGTTAGTTGTAGTTTATTTCAAGTTGATACGAATGTTTATATTCTGTGATTAATCATAACAATGATAATAATAGCAGGCCTTCATATACATTTACTTTATGAAAGGTACATATATGCAAGACAGTACTTTAAGCAATTTATGTATATATAAACAGATTGGCTTAATCCTCACAGTGTGATAGATACTATCATTGTTCCCCGTTTAAAAAAATTTTTATTTTATTGTTGACAGTATTACAGATGTCTCCCATTTTCTCCCCTTTTGTCCTGCTCCTTCCAGCCCTTCCCCATGCTATTGTCTGTGTACATGGGCTATGGATATATGCATATATGTTCTTTGATTAATCTCTTTCTGTCCCCTCCCTGCCCAACTGAGATCTGTTAATCTGTTCCATGCATCCATACCTCTGGACCTGTTTTGTTCATCAGTTTATTTTGTTCTTTAGATTCCACTTATAAGTGAGATCCTGTGATATTTGTCTTTCTCTAACTGGCTTATTTTGCTTAGCATAATAGTCTCCAGGTCCATCCATGCTGTCTCAAAGGGTATGAGATATTTCTTTTTTATAGCTGCATAATATTCCATTGTGTAAATATACTTATCCACTCATCTACTGATGAGCACTCGGGCTGTTTCCAGATCTTGGCTATTGTAAATAACGCTGCTGTGAACATAGGGGTGCTTATATTCTTTCTGATTGGTGTTTTGGGATTCTTAGGATATATTCCCAGAAGTGGGATCAGATCGCTGGGTCAAATGGCAGATCCATTTTTAATTTTTTGAGGAACCCCTTACTGATTTCCACAGTGGCTGTCCAACAGTGATTTCCACCAGTCTGCATTCCCACCAGCAGTGTTCTAGGGTTTCCTTTTCTCCACACCCTCGCCAGCACTTGTCATTTGTTGATTTGTTGATGGAGCCATTCTGGCAGGTGTGAAGTGATACCTCATTGTGGTTTTAATTTGCATCATTCTGATGATTGATGACTTGGAGCATTTTTTTCATGTGTCTATGGGCCATCTCTATTTGTCTTAGGGGAAGAGTCTATTCAGGTCCTTTACCTATTTTTTAATTGGACTGTTTGCCTTCCTGGTGTTGAGGTGTTATGCATTCTTTGTATATTTTGGAAATTAAACCCTTATCAGATGTATCATTGGCAAATATGTTTTCCCATACAGTAGGTTCCCTTTTCATTTTGTTGATGGTTTCTTTTGTTGTGAAGAAGCTTTTTAGTTTGATGCAGTCCCTTTGTTAATGTTTTCCTTTGTTTCCCTTACCCTAGGCGATGTATTGGTGAAATGATTGCTCTGTGAGATGTCTGAGATTTTACTGCCTATGCTCTCTTCTAGGATTTTTATGGTTTTGTTACTTACATTTAATTTTGTCCCTCTTTTTATAGATAAGGTTGCTGAGGGACAGAGAGGTTAGGTTATTTGCTCCAGGTCACACAGTTTATCTGTGCTTCCAGGTTCATGTATCCAGGAAAAAACAGGAGTCCACACTGCCCAACTACATGATGCACTAGATATAGACAAAGTGGAGTTAAGCGCATGGTGTGGGATTTCTTTCACATCTGTATTTAAGGGCTTCGTTGGAAAGACTATAGATTTATGTGGTTCCTTTAAAAATGGTATTGATGTCATCAGATTTTCTTAGCAAATGGGATACTGCAAGTTGTAAAGTTCTAATACAGATTACAGTTACGCCACATAACAAATGCTTTATTTTGTGAAGATGACACAAGTATGCATAATTTTTAACTCATATGAAATTTATAGTTCATGGTAATTTAATGTATATTACTCATAATTTGGGCTCATGAGGTTTTCTGGGCTTTGATTCAGAGCAGGCTATGTCCAAGTCAGGCTACTGTGAAAGTGGAAGCTGCCTGGCTCCCTAGCTGCAGATGCAGTTATTTAATGAACATTTACTAAGTACCTCATACATGCCAAGTACAGTAATGTCACTGAGCATACAAAGATAAATAACATGTAGCATGTTATGTGGCCAGCAGCATTGAAAAGATCCCAAAAGCATTAGACTTCTGTGATAGTGCTTGGTTACTTGCTTTAGGATTGTGTCTTTATAAAATGGAAAAAAATGAACACAAACAAGGAGATCTTAGTTCAGTACAGGCTTTGTCTTTCCTCTGAATCTGGAAAAGCTCCTCTCACCTGATGAGAGGCAATTTTACATGCCTAAAATTTCTTCATGAAGAGTTAGTCATTAAAAACTACTCTTTGCCAAAACCATTTTTAAAACGAGTGTTAATTTATCATTTTACTTAATGCCCCCCCGTCTCATTGGAACAGCCCAGTCTGTGACAGCCTGGGAGGAATCAGAAGTGGCATTTTAAAGTAGAAAGTCTGTTAGCAATGAATTACTCCAGTAAGAAAGCTGAGAATGAGTCCCAGGGATCAAGGACGGTTGGGAGGAACAAGTGTGTAGCAGAACATAAATCAAGATCTCAGATGCTTCCTGCGGAGCCCATAAGTAATACTGTGGCTAGAAGGTGGTCAGACACTGACAAGAGAGTCTTATTTTTGGATGATGAAGGCCAAAGAGGCCAAACCTTGCTTGCTTATTGGCCACATGGGGCTGTTTGGCTCCTGGAAGATCTGGAAAAGTTGTTCACAGAGCAGAGATGAGAGGTGGCATAAATGAACACATCTGGTTTCCCAGTTTCAACTCATTTACCATATCAAAGAGTATTTCTTCCCAAGGCAAAATATGCTGAAGTCTGAAGAGAATTTCAGAAGCCCAAGATTTCTAAAAAGAGGCCAAGGAGTTCAAGTGGCAGTAGACATGCAAAAAGCAAGGGTGAGGTGGTTCCCAACTGAAATGAGAATGTTGATTGGCTTGACTCTTGTGGAAGAGCCAAATTATGAAAGAATAAGGACTTGTGGCAGATGACAGACAGAAAGAGGCTGGGTTTTGAGTCAGAAACCACTGGGACCACAGTATGTAATATTTATAGGAGACCATTTGTGATCCTATTAAATTACTAGGTCTTGCTATTTGCCAGGTGTTAAACAGGTCTCTTCAGATGTCCATAAGTCCTATAGGACCCACTGCACAGTTGATAAGGGCAGCTCTCATGTTTCAACTTCCACACTGAGTGATTATTCATGTCTTATAATTTTAAAAAGTGCAGATTTACAGTTCCAGGTAACCTATTATTAACTGAACAGTTTGGATTTTTTGCTCTTCTGAAACATTTAGAATTGCACCCTGTGTTTTAGAAATGCCTTATTCATTTTGCATTGCTTGGCTCACCAGAAGGCCCTAAACTTGCAAAAATACTCTTTCCCACTGGGTGTTGGAGTGAGCATTTTTAGTGGGCACTATGGTAGCCTAGCACAGAGGGTGTAGCGATTCACTCCCTTACTCTAATGCTTTATAAAATAACTGAACAGTGGAAATGTGATGGTAGTGTGAATAAAAACTGCTTTAGAAACCTGTTTTAACATGGTTAAACCAATTTAGATAGCTCATATGTAGTCAACACAATGTACATGGAAATGTTAACTGACATAGAAGGTTTACGACATCAGTACGGTAAAAGATCACGGGGTCATCGAAAATATTCAGGCTGACCAAGGACACCTTAGCAATGTAGTGTTGGTGAGCCTTGCATATACCTGAAAATGTGAGGGGTGGGGGGTTGAGGTGACTGTGGTGTTAATGTAATTATTGAGGGGAAAGCTTGTTATTTTTTAAGGGGGTTTTAGTTAAATTCTTTCAAATGTGAATTTTTACATATTGGGTTTGTTTACAGCAGTGATTCTCAACTAGGGGTCATGCCATTCCGCAGGGAATGTCTGAAAATTTGTGAGATGTTATCTCAGTGATTGGGGGATGCTACTGCCTGGAATTGGGCGGGGGAGCAAAAGGATGCGGAAGGAGCTGAGGAGTATGTTGACTCATCAGTGAGTGAAACGGTACTGCCCAGTAAAGAATTGTCCCACCCAAAATACCAAAGGCATCCTCACTAAGAAATGCTGATTTACAGTACAAGGTATTCCTGTAAATTAAGTTGAACTAGATAAGTAATGGGAACTTTCTGTTCCTTGGCCTCTGAGGACACTTGCCACCTACATGAAGAGTAAGGAAGATGGCGCTATAATCTTGTAGACATTTTGGAGATTTCTACACTTAATAGTTTATCAAAGTGAATGATCTTGTGAATAGTTTAGCTCATTTGCTTAACCGAGGGCAAATTTTATTCCCACTCTCAGAGTAAAACTAGCAACAGGGGGGCTGTAGGTATAAATTTCCAGAATCTAACACCTGCTGGCTAGATAGGTCAGGCTAGATCATGGAGAAGGCCGTACCTATAGCTACACCTAAGGCATATCTCAGCAGCTGTGGATAATGTAATCAAAGACAAAATGACATGCATGCAGCGTTCTTCATCGCAGTGCAGTGTAATTTGTAGTTAGGAAAAATTGGGTTTTATAAATGTACTAGAGATAAAACTAATTTTGTTCCTTTTAAGAAGTCAGATGGTGAATAAATTCATGAAGATGTTAGGAACATGGTTGGGAGTGAGTGGGGTTGAGGGAAGAATAAAAGACCTAAGTTGTTGGAAACCTTTCTTAAAAAAACATCTACTAGTTTCCTTTCAGCGTTGTATGTTACTGAGATTACAGGTGATTCACTAATTTTTTTGAGTCGTCTCTGACAATTGTCGCCAAGTTTAGTTATTTCTAGGACAATTTATTCATCATTTATTTTTTTAATTAAGTTTTCATTGATTTTAGAGAAAGAAGAAGGAGGTGGAGAGAGAGAAACATCAATTGGCTGCTTCCTGTATGCCCGCCTACAGGGGATCGAGCCCACAACCCAGGCATGTGCCCTTGACCCTTGACTGGGAATCGAGTAGGCAACCTTTTGGTGCAAGGGATGGATGACACCCAGCCAACCAAGCCACACTGGGGCATTTTCATCATTTATTGAATGCATTCTTTATAATATGTATGCTTCAGTCAAGTATGGAAGACAAACCTACAAACATGAAAATATCTATCCAAGGTGATAATGTCACTGTGGCTGTGTGAATAAAAGACTGTGGGGCCCAGGGAACACCCTAGCTAATTGACTCTAGCATTTGATCACAGTATGGAAATCACTGAAGTTCTCAGGAAATGAGACAGAACAATGTTTCCCCACTTCCACTAGAGCCAGAGCACTGACTAATAAGCTGGATGACTGTAGTATAAACGGCAAACTGACTTTAAATTCACTCCTAGTTAGCGTATGATATGTAGAGAATCTGCTTTATTTCTATGTATATAGTCAAGTAAATGCATCACTTCTTAAGACTCAAACTATGAAGCCTTCCATAGTAATTGAACTATAGACTAAGGGCCCATTTGCTGTTCTGCCGTTATGTAGTGAAGCAGTTAATTTTGAGCAAGTGGGAAAAGATGTCACATGGTCACAGACAGGAGGAGACAGAGGAAAGGACTTTCCACTGCAGCGTATTGATTTGGTACCTCAGAAGCCTGCTACTTTGCTCTTTATTAAATTACACTTAAAATATTTGATTTTAAAATAGCTCACTGGCTTTCTTTTGTGCTTATAAAATAATACATGTCAAAAACACTAAAAAGCATGAAGACAAAAATGGAAATTGCCCTCAATGCATATTCTACTCCATGTCCATTGTGAGCATTTTGGTGTTTATCCTTCCAGTGTCTTTTCTAGGCATAGATACACTATACAGTCTGTTTTCCTCTAGATCAGAATCATGGCATTACTGTAAGTGCATTTAAGGAAAAATTTTATTCATTTATTGATTTTACAATCTCATGCCTATGCCCTTTCTTGTTAGACTTTTCTTCCTTTTTTAGTATTTTATTCACAAATATGGTAAGAGTCAGGGTTTGATATGCTGGGGAGTTGTACATTTTAGAAATCTATACTTCTTTATGTTTTTCCTAAATATCTGTAAAGTCGCTGCCATTTGAAAGGACGGGAGGCAGAGTTTTCAAGGAAAAGAGCTATTTTGCTAGAGAGGAAAAACTTCAGGGTGTTACATGGATCTATTTATGACAGCACTTGCCTAATGATGAACAGATACAGTTACACTTTTGATGATCATTCCTTAATTCTATTTCCTAGGACTTTACTGCAGATGCTGTGAGTTACTGTGTTCACATGCTTAGGTGGTTAATGCTCCTTTTCGAAGTCGAGCTGTCAGGCTATCAGTTAAGAATATAGAGAGTGCTGACTTCGTGGATGTGTTTCAAAAGTTAGGTTTGGTTTTTGGGGTCATTTTCAAACAAAACTATATTTTATGAGAGTATGAAATACTTTACCATCCAAGTGTAGATAGAAGTTGTCTAATATCTATCACTCTATCAGCTCTGAGAGAGAGAGAGAGAGAGAGAGAGAGAGAAAGAAACTGTGCCTGCATGTGCATGTGTTAACTAAAAAACAGAGTTCTTTTCCCTGGAAGGTGTTCTTTTTCTCTTGTTGTAATGGGGGCCCTTAACCTATGATTATAAATCTTCCTTAGTGCTGCTCTCTACTAACTAAGCTTTAAGGACTACTAGTTATCAAAGATAAGAGGTTCCCCCATAATTTTACATTGTCAATATCTCTTGCTTCCATCTTGTATTAAAAGACCCACAAACAATAACTGTTGAAGTTAATATTTTATTTTTTTGTTAATTCTCACTCAAGGATAATTTTTGATTGGTTTTTAGAGAGAGTGGAAGGGGGGACAGAGAGGAACATCGATGTGAGAAAGACACATCAATCGGTTGCCTCCAGCGCACGCCCCAGCCAGGGCTGAGGGTGGAACCTGCCACCCTGGTACCTGCCCTTGCCTGGGAATCGAACCTGCAACCTCCCGTGCTGTAACCATCGGGCAAAACCAGCAGGGCTGAAGTTAACATTTTTGAATAAATGATGTAATGCTGTGGTATCTTTTCCCAAATTGTTTAAAATGGACCATGGAGACACTAGGGTTATTTTTATTGTTTTTAAATAGGCTTATTTCATTATTGAAGCTATATATTATCATTAGACCTTTTTTGCTGTAATATAAAATGTGAAAGGTTGAGAATAGATTTTGGTTTTTAAATATGAAACTTAAACTCTGTTTAGGTTTAAGGTGCTCAGAATTTTTCTCATAGTTGCAGTATGTTTTGCTGAGATAGTAGCTCCCACCTGGGGAGATGTTGAATGATTCTCTGAGACTGTCTGACATCACACAGAAGGAATCAAGAGGTCGGCCACGTGGTCAGATGGATGCTGTTACTAGGACAAGTTCTCATCATCTAGCAGGCAGAAATATCCCAGGCAGCAGCAGTGGCAGGGCATAAGCAGCCACTTCTAGGCTGACAACTGAAGGCTAATAATTCACATAATTGAATTTCAGGGAACATTTTTCCCATAGTTGGGAGTGTGTGCCTAACTGAAGCATCAGTGTCAGCTGTGAACAGTGAGAAAAATGCTCTTCTAAGATCAAAGGCATATAACTGAATTTGGAATTTGTTCAAAAATAGTAACTTTGCGATTACAAACATACTTTTAACTGCGCTATTTTGTTATCTGTCTTCAAAGGAGAACTGCTTGTTGATAGGCCACTTCCTGCCTTTCATCTTTTTTTCTGACTATGGACAAAGGCAAGAAGAAAGGCAGCACCATAGTAGTATCGATCTTTTTTTAAATTTCATTTTATTTTATTTTTTCCATCACCATTTATCCCCTCTGCCTTTCACCCCTCCTCCCCCGAAATCACCACACTGTTATTCATGTCCATGAGTTCTCTCTCTCTGTTTTTTTCCTTCTTGCTCAATCCCAACACCCCCAACACTGCCGCCAGAGCTGTCTGCCTGCTTTCTGTCTACGAGTCTATTTTGCTTGGTAGTTCAGTTCATTAAATTCCACATATGAGTGAAATCATATGGCGCTTGTCTTTCTCTGACTGGCTTATTTCACTTAGCATAATACTCTACAGGTCCATTCCTGCTTTCGCAAAGGGTTAAAGTTGTTTTAAAATATGGGCAAATGAATTAGGTATTTTAGAAAGTAAATTTGGCTCTCATAGAAATGCAGTTCTAATTTTCGTATGGCTTTCAGATTATTTCTTGCCAGATCAGTAGCAGAGGTCAGTGGTTAGATCTGTAGGGAAACAAGGATGGAAAATAAGAATGTATAAGCCTCAGGAGCCAGGACCTTATGGAGATCAGCAGGAGGCTGCCAACATGGAAAAGCACGTTTTAAGAACTAGGAAACCCTTCTGACAGGAGATAGTATTTGACAGAGTAAAGCCACTGATTTGTTGCCTTGGCAAGATCCTTGTTCTTGGAATCAGCCTGAAGCTGCCTTGATCTGCTTAACCAGAGGCTATTTAATCAGGTGCTTCCTGTAAGGAATGTTGAGGGTGGTAATTTGGGGCCACATTAGGCTAGTTGCAAAGTCACACTTGAATAACCTAAGCAAGGTGATTTTTTCTAAATGAAATTGAAGAAAGGAAAGGGAAGAAAACATCCAGGATTGAACTCATCAGAATTTGCTAAAAATTGCATGTGAAAGATACACTATTTGCCTTCTTTCTCAGCCTTCATTTTTCTCCGTCAGGTCTTGCCAGTGATGCATTTGTGAGAGGGCAATGCATGTTCTCCTGCCATAAGCAGTGGCCCGAGTTCCACTTCCTTGGTCTCTTACTCTGCTGTAAGGAATGCCTTAGAGGAATTCTCCCTGTGCCCTAGAGCATTTTGACTAATGCTGTGTTTGGGGCAAAAGTCCCAATAGCCACAGACTCTTTCATTCAACTTTTCTGATTTTTGTCTTTATTGATTTTTATTTAAAACAATGCAGGTTTTTGCCCTCCTACATTTTGTGGCCACAAGGTTTTTTGTTGGTATGTACTTTTTCTTTGACATATTTTATTCTTTCAAATAGCAAGAAACCTGGAAACTTATAAATTGCCCTCAAAATAGATCATTTGTTGCCTGCTCTGTTCTGCAGTGACTTTTCTCATTAGGATAAAAGAATAAAATTGGCATTTAGAAACTTTTTCTATATTGATCCAGTTTGTTTCAGAACCATAAAGTGACAAAGAAACCAAGAGTTTGTTTTGTTATCTTACTGTAAATAAATTTGGCAAATTTTAATTTTAAAAATAGCAGTTTACCCATTTGTCTTAATACAACTTCAAAGCAATCTCAGGTTTGTAATTTAGTTTTTTTTAAAACACACCTAATATCAACAACAATAACCGTTTGCTTAGAAGGGACCCAAACTTTATACCAACTCAGAGGATAAGATTATTTAGTTTTATCTATCTATCTATCTATCTATCTATCATCTATCTATCATCTATCTTTTATTGATTTCAGAGAGAGGAAAGGAGAGGGAGAGAGAAAGATAGAAACATCAATGATGAGAGAGTCATTGATTGAGCCCTCAACTGGGGCATGTGCCCTGACCGGGAATCGAACCCCTATCGCCTGGATCCTAGGTCGACGCTCAACCGCTGAGCCATGCCTGGCCGGGCAGATTATTTAGTTTTAAACTTAACATATTGTGGACTTAGTGTTTCAGATCTTCAAATTGATGGTGTTGGACTCTGATTTCTAAGGTCTCTTTCAATTGTAACATTGTACAGTTTTTTAGTGAACCAAAATTTATATCAGACTCCAATATCTAGAAATAACCATGAGAAACCTTCTGGTTTGCCTCTCTCCATTTTAGCACTAGTAGAGATCAATTTTAATATAAGAAAAACTATTCATACTGTTTTTCCCATTTTTAAATGTATTCAGAAGAATTCCGTCCTTTTTGGTGTTAGGTATCTGGCCAGTAATTTCTGATTGCATTATGTTTTGGAAGCATCCTAAACAGGCCTTGGGAACAAGAGCTACAGAATAACAAAAGCTGACTCTAGTGGTAGTGGCATAGATCCTGTTATATTTATGAATGAATTAGTTATAGCTCCTGCACCTCCTCCCCCACCCCCAGCACACTTGCTTTACCCCACCCAGTGTGTGAAATTTGCAGTAATAAAGGAGAAATTAGGATTTAGGGTTCCATGTAGCTATTTAATTTTTGAAAATTGTTATAACATAGATTCCAGGATATTTGGGGAATATTAAATAAAGCAGGTCCTAGTTGTGAAATCATTAATCAACCAAAGAGTTGGGGGGGGGGGGGGGAAATCACCCAAGAAAATATTAATCTGTATTCTGTCTAATATTTACTTGTTATATAAAAACCATTAAATGAATTCAGTGATATTTAATAATATGGCCCTTATAAACTATCAGAGTAAGGCAATGACTTAATTGTAGTTCAGACTCATAATGCTAATTAAAGTGAAGTCAAACTATGCTAAGTCACTTTAGCAGTACAGGGTGCATGTCACTTGAACAAGAAAATCACAGGCTAAAGCTGACAAAGGTAATCATGTATTTTACCTCTGAGACCCTTGATTTCCAGAGGATTTAACAGGATCCTTTTAAAATTAATCCAATTATTTTTTAAAAGTGTTGCAACAATTGTAGTTTACCATTTCCCCAGATGCTTCTAGAGCCACCTGCACATGGACAAGGAGTGGGCAATGTAGCATGGCAGCTGGACCACTTGAGCCCAATTCTTGGTGTCCAATGTACTACTGTCCTACCTATGTTCCCCTCTGTGCCTCAGTTGCCTTTTCTGTAAAATGTGGATAACTATGATTCCTTCTTCACAGAGTTGTTTTGAGGATTAAATGAATCGATGATTATAGATGCAGTAGTGCCCTGGAATATGATTAAGTCCAGAAAGAAAAAGATAAAAGCCATACTCTTCTATTCTCACTATTTTCTATGTTTTGTCATCCATGAAAATTCTATTTTCAGTTTAAAACTATAAGTCTTCCCTCATTTAAAATAAAATGTAGTTTCCTAAGTTGAAAGTAGATATTTGAAAAGGAATTGTTTATTGTTGCTTTTATTACATAATATTCTTTTTGACCTTGTAAATCCTCAATATTAGGTATTTCATACTCAAATGGATATATTATGACTGGACTTCTAATACTATAGAAAAGTTTTTAAAATTGTCTGGAAGATAGGTGTTGAAAGAGTAATGATAGCAGTTGCCTGGATTTGGCACAGTTAACAATTTAGCATGTTTCAGTTGTCAAGGATGGACCCCTTTTCCTACTGTTCATGTATTGGGGTGCTTGGAATTCTGCATTAATTTCCCATCATGAAGGAGCTCTTCAGTGTTCCAGCTGGTTCCCCTCTTGGCATATGAATCGTTTGAATGGATGTGAAAGGGGCCTAGGATTTAAAGGCCCAGATTTTGCCACAATTATTACTTGTCGGAGCTGCATATTGTGGTGTTCAAATTTTCTAGTGTCATAGGCAGAGTTTTGCTCCAGATGTAGCTCATATGATTCTTAATAAATGTAAAGTAGGGCTAAGGTGGTTCAGCCCTAACCAACCTATTAGTATTCTGAATCTCCTAGTCTCTGAAAGCTTAACATCTCCATAATAAAGCACACACTGAATTATTTATAAAGTAAAAAATTACTAGGGGCCTACATGGCCTTGGTTTGAAACTATTAGAAATCGACTTTTTCTTTTAAAGAAAAAATACGCTTTCCCATACACACTCTAAAAAGACGTTGGGAATTCTTATTTAAATGTTGGGAAAGTTATGTTTTCTTTCTATAGCATGCTAAGAAACTACATGGACAGTGTTTAAATAAATGCTAGTCATTAAAAAAATGTAGTGAAGATATACAAAAATTCAAAATTGTACCCAATCTTCAAAGTTTAGAATCCAGTGTTATTTAATATTGGGGGAAGGTTTGCATAAATTGTGGGGAAAATACGTAAGACAGCTGTTGGAGTTTTTTAAACACCCACTGTTCTTACCATACAGGTGTAAAGGCTGTGTGAGGGGCTGTGAAGCTGAGTTTTATCTTTATCTTCCTGGTAGGAAGTGAGAGTGGAATGGAGGCTGATGAATAAGGAGTGTGTGTGTGTGGGGGGGGGGGGGGCTCTGTGGGACAGCCTGGTCCCAGCTGGAGATATTGAGGTAAAATCGTAGCCAAGAATGAAAATAGTAGGCTTTCAAGCTCATCTGGACCAGCCTTCTGATGCTTGAAGACCTTCCACAGTTTTTCTGCTTCGTCAGTTGCTAATTTTGTCCTTGAACAGTCCTGGCTTTAGAACTTTCTCTTTTCTAACAGAGAGACCAGGACTAGATGCTGGGCACCCTTACTCCCAATCTTGTACTATTACTGGTTCCATAGTTCCCTGCTTCTCTCTATGCAGAAACTCTACAAGCGAGAGGAAAATGAGTGTGAGAGGCATGAAAATGTTACCAGTCTTTACACCTGTCTCACCTGGAATGTTATTAGTCTTTACACCTGGAATTCCAACAAAAATTCAGTCTTCACTTTGAAGACTAATTAATGGACTAGCATTAAGACAGATGACAAATATAAAAGATGAGTTATATTAATAAAGGGCCCTAATAAAGTGAATTCCAACAGAATTCCAGTTCTGTTCTCCCTTAAGCATAACTTTTCCAAGCCTTAGATTTCAGGAACACCCAGCCACCTAACTTTTTTCCAGCTACTTTGTCCTGTGGAAAGTTACAGACCCTGCCCAAGTCTTAAGTAACAGCACAGTAAGGATCTGGATACTTCTTTTCAGGATCTTTTCAAAAGACAGTTTTTGCTTATGCCCAAGTAAGAGAAGTCAGGTTAGAGATGGCAAAGTTTGCAGTTATGACAAAGTTGGCAGTGAGGGAGATTCCTGGAATCTGGAGTTCATCCCTACCTGTGTCCTCAGTGACATTAGTTAAAGGGTTAACGGGACAAATTGGGGCCATTAAAGTGAATAAAGAGAACTATCTGAATTCTCCAGTGGATTTGGTAATTGCCAAGTATCCAGGTGCCAAGAACGTCTTATTATTATATACCATCTACTCCCTAATGGTTTGGACTACATTTGTTGCGCTCTATTACATGCTGTCTAGTTCCCAAATTGTTTTACTGTTACATAGATCTTATTTCACGAACAGGCCCTTTATTAGTATAACTCATCTTTTATATTTGTCATCTGTCTTAATGCTAGTCCATTAATTAGTCTTCAAAGTTTGATTTGGGATCAGGAGCCTCTGCAGAGGAACTATATAAGAGCTGTAGGAGGAATTTGCCTACCTCTCACATACAGATTTGGTAGTCATCAAATCCAGACAGCTGAGAGAGATCAGCAAGACTCAATGAGCCTTAGCTTCCAGTTTCAGAAATGCCATAAATGGGATATAAATAATGTGTCTGACATTTGCTGTTAGATTGTGATTTTTAATATGCATTAGACAATGACAGCCGAAAATGAGGCTGATCAAGCATACTTTATTCACACAAGTGGTTTTTTTTCCAAATTCTCACCCAAACCTACTTTTATTCTCAAACAGTGTGTTATTACATATTTTAAAATCCAGTACATACTTGCACATATGGGAGGACCTTTTTTGTATTAAATATGTTCTGAATTTTTGGTTGTACTTAAAAAGATATTTGTGACAAATAGGAAGTTGTGTGCTGCTCTGGGGTTATATGGCAGATTTGTAAGTGCTGTTCTCTTACATGTTGTGTTGTATGTGGGAGTGACGCGCTTTCATGATACCTGTGAAATTTTAACCTGCTATTGTGTTCAATGCAGTATGCTGAGTTCAGTTGAGAAATCACGTTTGTTCCACCCTGCCTCTCGGAATAATTAGATGGAGTTGCATGTGCTTTTCATAAAGAAAGCATATTTGTTTTGAAAGACACAGCACTCTTGGGCTGTCAGTCAAAAGGACTTCTGAGAGCACTTCAGGAGCTGCAGCATCAACATTTACAAAGTGCAAAATGTAGAAAAGTATATTGAGTCACAGATACATATATACTTTCTTGTTCCCAGCTGCCTCCCTCCCCCAATGTGTTTAGCATGGCTAAATGCACAGGAAAGACTATTTTGAAATATGAATGGAAATATAGAACCCCTCTGGCTAAAGTAAATGCTGAGAGACTAATTAAATGCTAAAAAGGCCTAGAGACTAATTAAGTGCTAAAAAGGGTTGTAAAATGGAATTACTTTCCTTTCCAAAATAAATGTATTTTGGACTAAAAGTCAGTGATAGTTAGATGGAAGAAAGTAACCGTGTTTTGAGATTAATGTCCAGAGCCTTTAGGCTGTGTCCCTGGTTTGCCCCTTAATGGCACTGGAAAGATTAAGTAAATATCTCTGAGGCTTCTCTCCACCTGTAAAATGGGTATAATTATATCCACTTCAAGGATTGTGTAATATTAAGTAAATCAATGTATGCAGTAAAGGCTTTGAAAGTTATAAAATGGTACATAATTGGGAAGTAGCAATTAAGGTAGTCCAGGAGGTTTTAATAGCAGTAGAGTTTTTCTTATTAGAAAATATGTTTAGAACTTATTAACAAAATGTACTCAAATTCCATATTATAAAGTGCTTTATTATAAAAATTAAAACACTTTCTTAGACTGTCATCAAAATAGCTTCCATTTTGAAAAAGAAAGTGAAAGAATAAAAATAAAAATGGTGTGGGCATGTAAGTAGCACTGCTGTAGCCCCTGCAGTGGATTATGTATTTTGCCCACTGACTCTTGTGGCCGTGACAAATGACTATGTGTGTGAGACTACTCCCTTCCCCATGCTTCCTTTACGAAATACTACTGTGTAGGTATGGAAAGACAGGCTGTAGATGTTCATTGCAAAATACTGCAGAGATTCCAGATAGAAAGGAACTGAATAATGAAAAATGGTCTTAGTAGAGTTAAGAATCTTACTTAGGGGAAAAATGATACCGAATTTGAAAATTCCTGGGTTGAATTCAGTATACTGTACTTGGATGATTGCTTCTCCCTATAATCAGTGAATGCCATGTCTTAATGATACAGAAGAGCTTCTTAAGTGATTTTCCAGGTTTATATGGTTTATAATTCTTTATAGAGGGGCTTTTGTTTTCTTTATATTATAAAGCATTACCTTAACCTTTGTATTTAAATAGAATGCTAGAAGATAAAATTTCGTCCAGTAGAGGGAGTAGATTTATGTAAGTTAGGCTGTAAGAAAAATACTCCCAGATGCCTTGGTACATGTGTGTCTTGTGGACAGCGCTCTTTCTCATATTGTGCATGGAGAGGAAGGAAGATTGAATTAGGGTCATGCAAAAATATATAGCCACTTATATTCTCCTTTGGTAGTTATTAAAAAGGAAAAAAGGGCAAACAAATAATATACAAATAGGACCTTGTTTTTTGGTTAGTTCTATGAAGTGGAGAACTTTTTTTAAACAAATGCTATAAATTTAATACATTTAGTAAATAAAAAAAAGCTTTCAGTACTTGGCACTATAGATAAAGCACATTCAGCCCAAATACCTGAAAGGAAAATACAAGGAAGGGTTAAGGATCTGTTCTGACTCTGGATCCACAAATAAGGACCCTTGGTATTGTGTATGTTAAATCAGAAAATGGGAATATATTTAAGGAAAAAATGTCACCAAGTGTGAAGCAAGTATGAAACAGATGACTTTTTGCTTAACTCTAGTTAAATAGAAAATATAAATGTATTATAGCTTGCTATGCATTCTAATTAATTTCCCTGGCAAATGTGCAGTCTGATATAAAATCATTAAATTCATGCATTTTCAAGCGTTATTTTTTAAAGGACATATTATATTCAAGGCAGTATTCTAAGCATTTGGGACTATAAAGATAGTCACCACCCTACCTCCGTCTACTATGTGATCTGGAAGCGACGAGGAAACTCATTTCTAGTGTACCACAGTGTAAAGCAGTGGGCATTAAAGAAGCTGGGTACGTTACTTCAATAAATACTATAACTTCTAAAATAAATATTGATTCTTTGGGGCAAAATAAAGATTTTTGTTTTGCAGCCATTAAGACTGAGAGATTTTGCTTTAAGTCAACAAAATTTAACTGTAACTTAAACTATTTGCCGTTTTTTTAGGTTAAAGAATTGTAGCTTAGGAGAGATTCCAACAGGAGATATCACAGATTGTTGAGTCTTAACTGAACCAGTCTTTCTAGTTTTTTGTTTTCTTAAATTATAGAGATCAGGATGATTGAAGACATCTGACCTTTTTTAATTTTAGACTTAAGCCTGAATCATATAAATGAGAAAATGATTCTTTTAAATGTGGGCATTTTAAATGAAGTTTAATAGACTAACTTTTTAAAATGTGTGTGATAACTCGTAAAATTTAAAGGGCTTTGTGTAAACTGGTACGCAGAATATTAAACAATCATTGTTCAGTGTTGGTTATAGGAGAAAAGGGAATGGATAATTCTCTTGTGAGGTCAAAATTATTTGTTAGGAGTCATTTTGACATCTGCTGCATAGAAGCTATTTCTAAACAAGTATAATTGCCAGGCGTTCTGGTTTGGTAGTTTGAGTAAGCTATTCGAGTGAGTGCTAGGAACTTCTGAGCTGGAGGGTTACAGGAACAGGGGAGAATGGAAGATCAGGGCACAGCGGGGATGGAATAGAAAAGAAACAGTGGCAAATGAAGGAATAAAGGTAATAGGAATAGATTTCAGGGAACAGACCAGGAGCTCATTCATTGAACAAGTATTTGCCCACAGTGTGCCTGGCTCTGTGTCAGGCCCTGGAGATACCATGATGAATAGTCCACAGCCTTTGTTCACTGTCACAGTCAAGTGGAATAGAAAGGAGGAAACAGGACATTCCATTGTGGGCTACTGATTATAGGGTACTGTGGGGTCACATAGGAAGCTCTCTCTCACACTAGAAAGGGCCAACAGAGGCTTGAGCTTGAGATGAGATCTAACCTTAACCTTGAAGTAGGGATGAGAGTTCCACTGTAAGGAGCTGGTAGTGCAGATGGTATGAGGCAAGTTCCAGGGGCTGGCATGTGGCTCAGTGTGGGCAGAGCTTAAAGAGAAAGAACAGAGCAAAGAAACCAGAGCCGTAAAAGTAAACAGGGACCAAGTCAGGAAGAGTCTTGTGTGTTACTTGAAGAAGTTTGGACTTTTTCCTGAGTGTATCGTGGGACTATTAAGAGAGTCATGCAGGGGAAGGGCATGAGCAGGTATTGGTAGTGTGGAGAATTGAAGTCAGCTAGCTGTAGGGAAGAAGACCAGACAGCTAACCCATTGTGGTGGGGATGGAGAGGAGTGGAACTTATGTAAGAGGTAGAAGGAACAAGGGACAGCACTTGGTGAGTGAGTAGATACCAGGGCAAGAAACCAGTTGCAATGATTTGAATGTATAGTGAAAAAGTAGAAGAGATATGTGTATGCTTTCCAGATGTTTATGTGAAAGGACTGTTACCAGTCCCAAGTCTGTGTGCCCAACACTTGGAAATGTCAGTTTGGAGTAAAGAAAGGTTTATTGATAGAGAAGTCCCCAACTGAGAAGATGGGAGACCTAATCTTCAAATTCATCTTAAGAACGGTCAAAGTTGAAACTTCTTTTTGTCAAGGGAAGGGAAAATGGAAGGGTCGAGAGGTTATTGACAACCACAGACAGCTGGGTGCCAAGGAAGATTGTGCTAGTTGATGTGAGTCCTGTCACAAGATTCCTGCAAATCTTTGATAAACAATACATACTTCCCTTATCTCCTCAGGGGAGGTACTTTCTGGTAAGGGACTGTTTTTGTAAAAACTCTAGAGGCAAACATAATTCCTTTAATGATTGGCATGTCTATATGCAAGACTAGGCAGAGCAATTAGCCTGAAGGCCATGGGAACAAAGCAGGCCTGAACAAGAGTCTGAGGGGCTGAGCATTTCTCTCTGTTCCAGGAAGGAATATCCATTTCCTGGCATGCTCCCCAGGAATATGATGGAGGCAGAGGCCAGACTCAGACAAGTTGTTTTCCCTGAGAGACTAGAAATCAAAGATGTAAGCATGACTCATAGTGAGGTAAGAAACCAGAGCCTGTGGCATGATTGGAATGAGTTGTGAGTTCTTTCTAGGAAATTAATCCTGGGGTTTAGAACCAAGAAGGTTTGGAACCAAGTGAGTAAACTAGGTGCAAGGTGGAGCCTGTGAACCATGAACCATGTTAGTATCAAGCAGGTCAGCCTTTGGCTGTTAGCTGTGGGACTTGAAGTTAGGCAGTCTCCTGGCTTGAGGGCTAGGACCAGTTTGTACAAAGCAAAACAAAAAAAGAGGATTACCTTAAGGAGGAGGGGGATTCAAAGAGGGCTTTAGATTTGAGATCTTGTGTAGACGGAAGAAGATATTAACTAGAAGGAACTGTTTGGGAATGAAAGAAGTTAACCTTGAATCTTTGCCTTTGAGAGGAGATGGAAGAAAAAACTTGTTTTGAAATTGGTAAGCAAGGTGAAGCTTTTGGAGAGTACACATACGAAGACTCCAATTAATCAGGAGGCAGAGGCACTTTCTTAGAATAACTGGGATTTGGTGGGAAGGACAGTGTGGAGAAGTCATTGGAGACAGAAGACCTAGGTTGAATCCTGGCACCTCCACATGTTGGCAGAGTGGCCTTGGATGTGTTGCTAAAGCTTTGTCATTCTCGGTTCATTTAAAAATGTGACCATTATAGTACTTTTCTCCAAGAGTTGTATCAAGGATTAAAGAAATTAATTCATATAATGTATTTAGCATGTAGCAGACTTTCAATAAAGTTTGTTATTATTAGGAGGCAAAATTTTATAATGGTCAAAACCAGACTCTGAAGTCAGACCTTCTGAGTTCAAACACTGGCTCCACCAAGTATGTCCTAGCAGTGTGACCTTGGACAGTATGTAATTTACCAACAGCGCATAGTCGTCAGGTGATCGGTGAGTACGTATTCAACTGCACTGACAGTAAATAAGGAGACTCCATGTGCTTGTCTTCCTTCTTGTACTTCAACTTCTTTCCAGTGTGATAATTATGTTCTGACTATGTGACAAATGCATATAATAAAAACCTCTGTTAATTTATAAAATAAAAGAGGCAAACTGTATGTTATCTGTGTCTCAGTGTTCTCACCTGTAAAAGGAGATAATAATAGGACTACATCTTAGGCTTGTTGTGAGTTGAGAAAATTAATAAATATAAAGCTCTTAGCTTCTGGAGCATAGGAAGCAATCTATATTATATGTTATATATGTTTATCTGTATTACATATAGAAGCATTTTATATAAATCAAAAATTCATAATTATAATTACTTTAATAAAAATTATTACCCTCATTCACCATCATCAGTAGGGGTTGAGGAGACACTGACTATTTATCAAGGGCACTGTGGGACTGGGTGAGACAATAAGACAAGTAAAAAGGATGCCAGACTAGCACTGAAGCCAGCTGGAGCTTGGAAACTTTTTGTAGGGGTCAGACCACAGGAGTAGCCGGCAGGCTGGGATAGATTTAGAGAAGAAAAAGGGTTGGATGAGTTGGAGTTGGGGTTTATTAGCAGACCAATTATGAAAGGAAAAGAGAGCCAGGGAGCTGAAGGTGGTACTGTGATACTCTATTTTGAGAGAATAAAGACAATCATTGACAAATAACCAGAAAAGGGAAAAAAGCTACTGGAACATGTTTTTAGAACATGTTGTGTGGAAGTGACTTTGATTTCATTATATTATTATATTGCCTTTGTCGTTTTGCCTGTTTCTGTTCTCTCCCCCTACCCCTCCTGAACAGCCCTTCCTAGGTTCTTATTTTTCCTTCTCTGCATCTTTTCTTTTCAAGCCTTATATCTGGTCTCCTTCTAGCCAAACAACATAAAGTATAATAGGAGAGCAAAGAAATATTATTTCTATATTCACTTTCTCACATATTCTTTGAGCACCTAGCACAGTGATGTTTGCTCTGACTGATCCAGAAAAAAGCATCTGGCATGTTCATTACCCTCAAGGGTCTCTGTGGAAGGAATCCACATGAAATTATTATTCACATATTGTACATAAAAATGATAATTGTTGTACAGTTCAATGTCAAAAAACATGGCACAGCTATTAAATAGGGTGGTCAGAAAAGGTGCTCAGGAAGGAAAGACACATGAGCTGGGGCAAATAAAGACAGCTTTTTAGAAATGGGAGTTCAGAGAGGCTTGCATAGAAAATGAGATGGGGTTTGGGGTATAGTGCGTGCAGGTCTGGGGGAGCAGGGGAGGGACAGTGCTGCAGCACAGAGCAGGTGTGGCCAACAGGAAGGAAACCAGCCAGGCAGGAGAGCAGAGGTGGGCAATGAGTTGAATGGGAGGTAAGGCTGGACACTTAACACCCCAGTGCGTAGCTTACAGGGTCCTCAATAAGTATGTGTTCCGCTGCATTGAGAGTAAATGAGAAAGAGACTTCTATGAGCTTGTATTCTTGTGCTTCAGATTCTTGTCATTGTGATAATTACATCCTCACCATGTAATAAGTGCATAAAAACCCTTGTTAATTTAGAAACCAAAAGAGGCAAAACATGTAACATGAGGCCTGCTGAAGAGTAGGAATGTGGTGACTTTCTGGTTAAGAATGTAAACACCACCATAAAATTGTAGGAAGACGGAAAGTTGGCCTTTTGCACGGTGTTTGGGGGTCGGGGGTGTTGGTCCGGTGGGAAAGATGTCCAGCCTCTTACTGAATTCTCTGTGTAAATAGCTTTTCCTCCCTAAGCCACCCCTTTTGGTACCTTATCTCTTTCAAGGTGACTGTTGTCTCTCTCTACAGCATGCATTTTTGAGAGCCATGTTAAGCTCCCCCAAGACTAAGCATCAGGGAGTGTAAGTATTAGAGATCATTAAATATATATTCTTTCATGAGGTAAGGCCAACAGGAACTGGAACTGCCAGTACAGCTAGGCCCTTCTTTGAATAGCGGGAACCTTAATAGTATTCATGCGGAGCATATAGATAACATCTTGACAGAGTTAAAGTTGCAACTTGAAGAGCCACTGCTTTTCAATAAGGAGCCCATTTAAAGACACTCCGTGCATGAATAGAGTGGCTGAATTGCTTTTAAAATGAGAGTATTACTTTATTGAATGAGATATTTTTCATTTAATCTTTCTACAATTTAGAATTTTCATTAGAATTACAATAAATGATTAGCGCTTGTAGGGCTTTTATCTTCAGAGAGTTTTAGTGTTAATCTAATTGTCACTTGAAGTTATCAGAGATGTACTCTTGCTTTTCTCCCCGTGAGCCCTGAAAGTTTCACTTTTCCAGCCCCTCGGTGCTCTCTGGAGGTATTTCCATGGCCCGTAAGCTGTCTGTTGGTGGAAGGCTTTCTGTTAGAGCTCCTTGTCCTAGGTAAGCATTTGGGCAATTGAGTTAGCCTTCCCCGTTCTGTTTCAGCTCCTTCCCTGCTGCTGTGTGACCCTAGGCAAGTTATTTACCCTCAGCTTCTTCATCTGGGATTCACAGTAGTACATGCCTCAGAGTGCTCATGTGAGAGTAAATGAGATGATGAATATTGAGTACTTAGCAAATAGTTTTTGATAAATATTACCTGTGTATTAGTAGTGTTTTAAAATTATTACTAGGAACACCTCATTCTGGGAAGTTGTTATATGTGGTAAAATGTTAGGTGAGGAATTAAAAGCCAGTAAATACCTTTTTCAGGGACTGCTATGTACCTGACCCAGTGCTAAGCACTGGGACAGAAAGGGGAAAAGCCATGGTACCTCCCCTCTGGAGTGTCTAGTCTATTGGGGCAGGGTGGGGGAAGGATAGATAAAACGAACTAAAACACTGTGATGGTGCTTGACCTAACCAGGGCAAGTACAATAAAAGTTCAAGAGATTTTGACTTGAGGTTTTCACAGAAAGCTTTAGAGAGGAAGGGATATCAGGCCTGAGCCTTGGAGGATGAGAATAACTTTGACAGAGAAAGGGAGAATTTTAGGGTGAGCAAGTCTTCAGAGTTGGGGTGTTTCCCAGCGCCTTTGTCAGCAGGACACCCTAAAAGATTGAAAGCAGATAGTGTCTTGAAAGCAGCAGGATTCTTTTGGAAGATTTTAAGTAGGTCGGTCTAATTTACGTGGAAGCTCTAGAGCTACTACTTTGTCACCGTTTCTTTGGGCTGTTTTTTCCTCTCCTCTGTAGGCCCGAGAAGCTTTGCATTCTTAGTTGGACCCAGAAAGGGGCCTTACTTGTGGTTAGAATGTGTGGTTTTCTAACTGAGATTTCATGGACCTCCCCTACCTTCCCCTCTCATTGCATCTGAATTGTCACTCATATGATTTGAATGGAATTTTACTGGCCATTTAGGAAACAGTTTGAACTCTAAAATACCCCTGTGACACAGTTAAATTCACACAGTGTTTTAAAGACTAAAGTGTACTGATTGCCTAAGTTGTAAGACAAGATGATAGAAAGACGGAAAGATCTTACAAAACATATGACTGTGCCAAAGCACAGTTTCTGACTGAATATCACTCAAAGAAAAGGAAGCTTTCCATCTTTTTTGGTTTCTGAGGCTAGAGGTTATGTCATCTGGTGCATGTGGGCCACTATTAAATGGGAGATGTCTGTGCTCTCCGAACGGCACCTTAGGCTGAGCTTCAGCGATCAGATGCTGCCAGTTAAACCCATACTCCCACTACAAAGCTGTGGGTAAAGGGAAGATTTACTAAAATTGAGTGTCTGTCCTGGGTATTATATAAAACGTAGAGCTGCTATTCAGTTTTAACATATGAGGAAGGACCAGCAAGATTAATAACTTTACAACAAGTAGTTAGTGGCAGAGGCAGGATTCTAAATGAGGCCTGTCAGACTCCAGTATCCATTTTTTTCTTTTGTTAAATGAGGTGTTTTCCTTTTACTGCTTCTATGATATTTCGTCTTTAAATTTCTCATGAAGATTGAACTCAGTAAAGGTCTTCATGAATGGGCTTACTGTATTTGAAGAATGCAGTTAAATGAAGTTTTTTCTAATTTATCACTAAGTTGATTTTCATTTAATTCAGTACAGTATCTAATTGCTTATCCTGGCATAGAAAGGGGCACACATGGGTTAGTTTGTTTTTATAAGATAAATGAACAGTATTTTGGATAGGTACCTTCAGCCTCCATCATTTGACAATTTTAGCGGCATAATTATGGAGTTTTTCAAATAGAGTCCACTGATAGTTAAATAACCTGACTTCAGTTATTCTAGAATTGCAGTACAGAATGGAAGAATGACCCCTTCTGAATAGTCTCCCAATTGCTTCATTTATTTCATATAGATTGTTTGCTTAATATGTTCTTGTTCAAGAGCAAGAAGCCAAACTTTACAATGTGTGGGGATTTTAGTGGCAAATAATTTCAAGGGTAGTCCTCTATTGCTATAAGAAATTAACAGTTTTTCCTCTTCCTCATTGTTGAAATAAGATGAGTGATAACGTTAAATCTCAATATTCTGGCTTTTTGCCCTTGTCTTTCCCACTTTTTCTTTGCCTTTCTGTGCATTCTCTCTTGCTTTCTTTCTTCTCTTTTGCTCCCTCATTACATCTGAATGGTAACCAGGAACATCATTTCCCCCAGTCTTTAGCCTTCTTTTAACACTTTGAAAATAGATCCACAGGGAATTAAAAGGTAATTAAGTAACTATAAATTATTAAAGTTTCCTGTTAGTAGTTTGGGGTATTTCATTATCATTAGATCAGTTACACTTTTCTTGACTCTTGTCTGTCTGAGGTATACTCTCTCCAATTTACTTATGCATTTATTCATCATTCATTCAGCCTAAAAATACTTATTTCATGTGTACTGTGTTCTAGGCACTGTGCTAAGGGTTGTCAACCTTATTTCTATCAAAGCCCAGGTGGTTCTCACACACTGCACGCCACCTTGGCCTGCATATTAGTTATACTCAATTTTCAGCCTCCCCCTACTTTTTCCCCATTCAGGGAATAATATCTGACTGAATTCAGGGGGATGAGAGAGATGGGAGTTAATTTTGAAACCATTCTAGTGTATAAAAATAGTGAGCTATTGCCAAAATTCAGCATGGAGGTTTATATAGTTGGTTATAACAACCCTCAGGACTAACTGATCTTGATGTTCTGGTGAGCCAGGATACTTCTGAACATATAAAGGTAGATAAAGTCTTGGATCACCAAGAAAAAGGCCTAGTGACGGAGGTAGGATGTATTCAAATAATTTTTATTTAAGGTAAAATATGGTAAGTGCCATTAGCAGTACAGACTCTTTCTAATGCATTTCTAGGGAAGGAGAGATTAATTTGGGGAGTATCAGAAGAGATATATAGTATCTGGAGTGGCATGTTAGCTGCATGGTAAGAAATGAAACATTCGGGGGGCAGGGGTTTAATGTGATTATTTTGAACCCAAAAGCCACTTATACCATCTATTAATTTGATATTCTGTTTTCTGTTTGAATATGAAATTATACATATATACACAAAGGCACGTGTACTTAAACACATTCACACACAAATTAATAGCATACTTTTTCTGTAGACATTGTCAATCACTTTGACCTCACTAGTTGATAGCAACTTATAATTTCCCATTGATTTCTGTAACTCTTTAAAAAATGTGTGATCTGGCCCTGGCCGGGTAGCTCAGTTAGTTAGAATGCCATCCCTGTATGCCAAGGTGCAGGTTCTATCCCCAGTTAGGGCACATACAAGAATCAACCAGTGAGTGCATAAATAAGAGGAACAACAAATGTTTCTCTCTCCCCTTCTCTCTCTCAAATCAATAAGTTAAAAAAAATAAATATACTTAAAATGTTGTCTCATAAAATATTGGGCCTTCAGTGTGGGTTTAATTACCACTCAAGCAGCTCATTCTGAAGTGATTAATAAGTCACAAAAATAACCATTTCCTCTTCTCTCTATATAGCATTGGTATTTTTGGAAATTGGGTTGCCTGTGCCAAGTTTTATTTGTAGATAGAATGGGAATTGTTAAATGGTCTGTCATCAGTTCACAAGAAATCTTTGTTCCTTTATTAAGAGCAAACCAGATAACTAATTCTATTTAGAGTTTTCAATAACTTCTTGTACTCTTGAGGCAGCCGCACAAATCATGTAATTGCTTCAGATATTCAGCAGAAGTTTCTTGCTAAGAAAACCACAGGAACATGTTTTCTTTTCTCTTCCTTCCCTCCACTTTTTTTTTTTTTTTTTTTTTTTGACTAGACATGGCTTTTAATAAATGAGGATTTTTATCAAAAGGAATATTTGAAAAATATTTTAATAAATGAAGATTTTTTTATTTCAACACAAGAAATAATTTGAATGTTCACCAATAGTGGAATAATTGAATAAATGGTGATACATTCTTATTTTGGAATATTATGTGGTTATTACCAAATAAGAATGATGAAGGTATAGTGACTCAGAGAGACAAGCATGATATAGGTAGTTTAAAAATATTAATGGCTATGTTTACTTGTTATATTTGTATATAAAAAAGGTACAGAATGATATAACCCTTAAGGATATTAAAGTCAGATAGGATAGGCAAGACAGGTAAGGAGCGGTGTTAGTAATACAGAAGAGATTTCAAGAATAGACTCATACATGTATGGTAATTTAGAACAGAATAAAAATGGCATTTCAAAGGAATGGGAAAAACCAATACCCTTTATTAAATAAAGTAATAAAGGGTATTGGAACAGTTGTCTGACTAGGTACTTGGGAAAAAATGAAGACGCTGTTTCCCTTCCTCATTCCTTTTATCAGAATGAATTCCAGATCAAATATTTAATTTTTTTAAAATAATGAAGTCATGCAAGTTCTAAAAGGAAACATTAATGATATTTTAAATTTGAACTGAAGACGACCTAAGCATGACCCCCATTCCAGAAATAATTAAGGAAGGATAAATTTGCCTATGCTGTATTCTTTTGAAGGCTTGAGAACTGGGTGAATCTTGAAACTATATGTGGACCCCATTTTCAGCAACATGGCATTATAAGTTTTTTGATACTGCTTTTCAAGCATTTGGACCAAGACAAACTTATACTGACGCAAAAGGCTACTACCCTGTGTTTTCAGCAACTGTGTTTGTGTTTGTGATTGTCAGCATGAACCATTTAAATTGACTGCACTTAACTTCATTATTTGAATGTTTGCATGAGGTTGTTTAAACCATAATATGTATGTTGTCACTTCAAATATAACAAATCAAACAGATTGTGATAAAGTATGTAAGAAACTGGACGTGTAGTTTACCTCTGGGCTGTGGGGATAAACCTCATTTTATGCTATCTTCACCTTTATAATATGAATATGTGTTGTTTTATTATTAAGAAAAACTATTTTTTAGTCATTGAAAAGTAATTTAGAATTTTGGGCTTCTAAAAGATTTTGTCACATTCATAGCTTGTCTCTTGCATAGCTGTTTTAGCGAATCACCCATTAGGGGGGAAAAAAACAAGGGAGTAAAAGTTTGTCACTGGGTTGCAGCACGTATGTATTGGAGAGACAGACACAAAGGAATTTGTGATTTGTGTGTCACAGATGGGTGTTGAGGCTTCTCACCCCGCTGAGTGAACTACAGTGTTTGTGCACTGCAACCTTGGAGGCTGCAAGTATGTGTCACTTAAGAAAGTTGCATTTTCAGTTCAAAACATTTGATTCTTACAAAGCATTTATTTAATAATACTTCCAATCTCAGATTTATTATAGTGTAGAATGCAAAATTTATGTAAAGTATTATAATACGAGCCATCATTATTATTATGGAGGGCCTTCTATGAGCACCTCTGTTCCTCCGGGAGCCATCTTTCACATTTCTCTGATGGGAAACTCTGAGAAACATTGCCCTGAGTAGATATGAATGGGTGCCTGTAGTTTGTAATCATCCTAACACACTATTTGGATTTTGAGTTCCAAAGTTACTGAATGGAAGGAAGTAGACTTCATAAAGGGCACATTTTTTTAGGTCAATTTTGCCCATTAAAATGAATGTTTGATTATGTACTTAGAATTCTTACTGAATTCAGTAAATGCATGAGCTGGTAGGTACTTTGGTCATTAAAACTATAATCTAACAAAGAAAACAAAAAGTAAGTAAATAAGTAAGTAAATAAATAGAAAGAGAGAGAGAGCGAGAGAGGGTGCAAGCGAGCTATAATCCAGTTAAAGCTAAGGAAGCTAAATAAGCTCATTGTAATCAAATTTACTTTAACTTCTGTTTCTCTCCCTTTGTTCCTTTTCACAGGTCACAGTAATGAAAGGCAGTAACAGAAATAAAGATCACTCAGCAGAAGGAGAAGGGGCTGGGAAACGACCAAAGCGGAAGTGTCTTCAGTGGCATCCACTGCTGGCCAAGAAGCTTCTTGACTTTTCAGAAGAGGAGGAAGAGGAAGACGAGGAGGAGGATATTGATAAGGCAATTCCTCTGTTTATTATAGAAGTTTTATGTTTATTTGAGCATTTGTTCTAGAAACTTCAGCGAACACCCATGGGGTGAAAGATACATTTCTAAAAGTCTGTGTAATGGGAATCCTGTTTAAGTGCTTAATCTACATATTTCTTCCAAATATTGATGATTCTTAAAGTGTCTATACTTCCTGATAGTTTAGACTGAAACAGATCCTTTTTAAATAGTGTTTCCACCAGCTAACTAATGATTTGAAGGTAATACTCACTTGCAGTAGAGATGGGGTTATTCAGAAAGTTTGGTGTGCTTACCTGGCACCCAGCCCGTTGCCCCTCTGGCCTCTTTCTTTGCTTCCAGCCTGTCCCTGCCACCATAGGCAGCCTCAGAGCTGCTTGGGCCCTTATCTCTGTGGCATCTCTGTGGCTGCTCTCTCCCCACCAAGCCTCTCGCAGTCAGTCCTCCAAGCCCCCTTCCCCAGACTCACACTTGAGCAACCAGCTCTTGTTTAGAAAGTCCACAACCCTGCAGGTGCCTTTAGAAAGCCACCTATTCTCCCAGGTCTTGGCATAACTGCTCATCATTAAGGACCATCTCCCCAATAGATGGGACCTCATCCTTTCAGCTGTCCTTCCCACCCAACTCATTCCAGATCAGAGGATTTCCTCCATAGCACTTCTTACTATTTGTCTTGGGTTCAACTGTGCCTTTGTTTACGTGTTTTTCTAGACTGGAATATAAGCTCAATAAGAACTTGCCCTTGTTCTCTTCTCCTTCCTTAGAACCTAGAACGGTGTCTGGCATATAGTAGGGATCGAATAGATACATGCTCAGTGGAAGAATAAATGAGTACAGATTTTGTGTCACTACAAATGTTATAAGCACATTTTTGATATTCTTCAGGCCTTTGACATCTAGTCATTCTTTTGCTCTTGGCTTGTGTCACCTCCCTCTTCCACGGTCTCAGCTGGAGATGTAAATATTTTTCCTGTTTCTCAGACATCTTCTCTGGTTACCCTTTATAGTCCCTCTCACTCTCAACCGTTTTTCCTTTTCCATAGAGAATAGGGACCACCAGAAACAACTGCTCCGGTTTCCTCTCGCCTCCTCGCCTGTGCACACTCCTCACTCCTTATCCGTCTTTTCCTGCTCCTTTCCTTGTTCAGAGAAATAGGTACGACCCCTTCTTTTCAAGGAAATTGCCAAGTTTAAACTTAATTTATCTTTCTGACACATTTGCTGTTGATCACTTGGTCCTTGAAGCTGTCTCCTGTTTCCATGACATCACTCACTCCTCTATATCTGTTCCTACCTTCTCAAATGTATTTTCCTAGTTTCTTAAAATTCACAGCCCTTCATTATTCTACCCTCAAATGTTGATTTCTTTTGGATCTCTTATTTTAATTTCTGTCTTCATCGTGGTCCTTTCTCCTAAGCTCTGAACTTGAATTTCTGACTTGACATCTCCACTTAGATATCATGTCAGAATCTCTGTTTTAATGTGCTCAAGATGAAGCTTTTGTCTTTCTCTCCTCCAAACCCCATTCCCCTGCATTTCCCTTTCTCAGGAAGTGGCAGCTCCAACTTTCAAGTTGGTCTGACCTGAAACCTTGTCAGTTTTCTTTTGCTCGAGTCTCACATTCTTTTATCCATCAGCAAATGATCAGCTGTGCCTTCAAACTGTCGTCGCAGTTCGACCCCTTCCTAGTAACTTCACTACTACCAGCTTGATCCAAGCCGCCTCCATTTCTGGTACAGACTATTCTCTCTCCCTCCCTGCCTCTGCTCCTGCCCTTCTGCAGAGCAGCCAGAGGGATCCTTTCAAAGTGGAAGCTGGTCGTGCTGCTTGTCTGCCTCACGAGGTCAGGGAATGTGCATGCTCACTGCTCTGTGTGCATCACTGCAGCAGTGCCTGGTCTGTGCCAGGTGCCCAGAAACAATTACTGAGTGAGAGAAGGAAGTCGCTGAACCCTCTTCTCTCTCCAGTTCACATCCAGCGATCTCATCCACACCCGTAGTCTTAGAACCTTGATACTGATACCTCAGTTTGTTATCCCAGCTGAGACTTTGCTGAGAGCCACTTCCATTTCCACCCACTCAGTACTGACCTTTCTGCTCCCACCAGATCTAATTTCTTTCATTTGAGAAAACTTGTTTTTTGTGTATGAAGGAGTCTTGCCACTGAACCTAGAAACACTCTTCCTTTTTCAACCTTTAAATCCAATTAGATGCCACTCTTGGTTCTACCTCATAAATAAATATTGTCTCTGTTCACACTTACCAATTCTCATTGTTACTGCCTGATTCAGCCCTGTTCCTGTTTTCACCTGGACAGCTGGAATAAACTTTTAACTGCTCTCTCTAGTTTTGGTTACATCTAGTTTTCTGTTATAATTCATGCCCTGCACTGTTGACAAGATTAATCTTAAAATGCAAATCTCCCCTGTGGTTTCAAGCAGGGTTTCCATATCCTGATCTAGTACTAGTGTTGATTTGTTACAAAGTATTACAGTACTCGGCCCCTGGTGAAAGAAAAATAAATTTGGATAGTTTTTCACTATTATTTAATTTTATTTATTTAGTCACATATTTATATGTTGACTCTTTTTTTAAATCTTTTTGGTTAGTTAATATTATTAAATAGTAGCATTTCTTTTTTTTTGACGTCCATACTTGGCAAAATAAAAAGTTCACTCTCTGTGTTGGTCCTCACAAGGATTTTTATTGGTTGTATGATCTGAAACCACTTGTTTACATGATTAAATGCATGTTTTTTTAGGTGACACATTCTTCATGAAGTGGCTCCTACCTTCTAAATCTCATGTCCCAGATCCCTGTTCTAATCTTTTATATACAAGTGCTATTGAACTGCCTATCAATGTTTGAATAAACCATCAGGCCTTAATCCCTGTTAGTTCCCCCATGTTTCCCCATTGAGACTACCTGCCAGATTCGAATTCATCTTTCAGAATTTAGTTCAGACAACAGCTTTCCTAGGGAGACTTTGTGTACTTCTACCCATCTACTAGTGCTTCATTATCACACTGGTTCCTTGTTGCAGTCAGCATACTGCTTTTTAATTTATTCACATATGTATCTTTTCCCCTCCCAAAACAGTGAGCTCCTTGGTCCAGGATCTTATGTTATTTATCTCTTTTTCCAGCTCTTGGCCTGAGTTTTATAATTTAGTAACTGCATCAAAAGTTATTCTTTTCTAAAGGGAAGTGTAATTACTTCCTCAACCTACATAATACATTTTTTTCTGCCCGTTTTTTCTTTAGCTTCTTAGTTTCAGAATGCTAAATAAATATTCCTTGAAAATGCAAATTATTGTTAATGATTGTATACATAATAAGAAAAATTAACCTGTAGCCTTCAACCCAGTAATAATCCCTAATGTATTTCTAAATCAGATAGCTATAATTTCAAGTTTGTTCTGTACTATTTGTGTTTGAAGATAATTGATGGTTGATTAAATGCATTTGCAATACTTAATTTAAACTTAAAAGTCTTTAAAAGAAACACAAATTAAATTAAGCTAGTGATTTGTCCTGGAATATCTTATCTGTAACATTGCCCAATAAGCATAATATAAAAGAACATAGTTGCCTTAAAGTAGTGGTCCTCAAAGTGTGATTTTCAGGCTAGCAGAATCAGGATCAGCTGGGAACTTGTTAGAAATACAGATTCTTAAGGCCAACTCCAGATCTACAGAATCAGAAACTCTGGGAATGGGACCTAACAATCTGTTTTAACAAGACCTTTGGGGATTTCAGTGCCCACCCCAGTTTAAGAACTACTATCCTTCTTAATTTTAACTAGGAATAAGAAATTAAAGAAATGCTTTTAGTAAGCATTTTGGATTTCTGTTCACTGTTCCTAAGATATATCATAAAATCATACTTTAAAATCAGAAGATATTTAACTTTCCTAATATATTCTGAGATTCTGTGATCAGAGCTGTGCTTTAAGAAATTTAATCTTCAACTACATGCAGGAAGTATCTGTAAGAGATTTAAAGTAGGAAGACTAGGCCATAGGCTAGAGTGGTACTGGGAGAGTAGTAATGAGAATTACACAGATGAAATGGACAGGATCAGAGCTTTGCAGAGTCCTTGAAGACCTTGAATTGGATGAAATGCTGAGAAAAAGGGAGGATTCAGAACCGATTTTGAAGGTTTAAGCCTGATGAGTTTATTTCTATCACCATAGCATTTCACTAGACAGGAAAGCTTAATATTTACAAGCTTGAAAATTTACAGTGTGGTTTTTCCTTCAAATAATGTTAAATGTCTATTTTGATTTTCACAATGGGAGGCTCTACTTGTGATGTGCACAAAAACATTGAGTAGTGTATGCTAGATTTTTATTATTTAATTTCATATTAAACATTTTCATATTATAAGCCATAGAAAAGCACTTTACAAAGCAGAGAAAGACAACTCTTAATGTTTGTGTACTTTATGTGAATATTGTTGTTAATCTTGAGACCCATATGTCACAGAATGGGTTTATTCATTCAACAGTTAAGTACTAATGTTACACCAGACATTTAGCTAGGTGCTGTGTAAGGGAAAAAGTGTAACAGTTATAACACAGTGTAATATATGCTGTAATAGACACACTCAGGTTGCTATAGAAACTAAGCAGAAGAATACATCATAAGTTGTTTACCAACTACTAACTGGTTAATA